>NC_134461.1:34857918-35482918 GCF_047948215.1 Lycorma delicatula | reverse complement strand
AGGAGAAGACCAATTTGGTTTCAGGAAAAGTATAGGGACAAGGGAAGCAATTTTAGGCCTCAGATTAATAGTAGAAGGAAGATTAAAGAAAAACAAACCAACATACTTGGCGTTTATAGACCTAGTAAAGGCATTTGATAACGTAGACTGGAATAAAATGTTCAGCATTTTAAAAAATATAGGGTTCAAATACAGAGATAGAAGAACAATTGCTAACATGTACAGGAACCAAACAGCAACAGTAGCAATTGAAGAACATAAGAAAGAAGCCGTAATAAGAAAGGGAGTCCGACAAGGGTGTTCCCTGTCTTCGTTACTTTTTAATCTTTACATGGAACTAGCAGTTAATGATGTTAAAGAACAATTTAGATTCGGAGTAACAGTACAAGGTGAAAAGATAAAGATGCTACGATTTGCTGATGATATAGTAATTCTAGCCGAGAATAAAAAGGATTTAGAAGAAACAATGAACGGCAAAGATGAAGTCCTACGCTAGAACTATCGCATGAAAATAAACAAGAACAAAACAAAAGTAATGAAATGTAGTAGAAATAACAAAGATGGATCACTGAATTTGAAAATAGGAGGAGAAAAGATTACGGAGGTAGAAGAATTTTGTTATTTGGGAAGTAGAATTACTAAAGATGGACGAAGCAGGAGCGATATAAAATGCAGAATAGCACAAGCTAAACGAGCCTTCAGTAAGAAATATAAGTTGTTTACATCAAAAATTAATTTAAATGTCAGGAAAAGATTTTTGAAAGTGTATGTTTGGAGTGTCGCTTTATATGGAAGTGAAACTTGGACAATCGGAGTATCTGAGAAGAAAAGGTTAGAAGCTTTTGAAATGTGGTGCTATAGGAGAATGTTAAAAATCAGATGGGTGGATAAAGTGACAAATGAAGAGGTATTGCAGAAAATAGATGAAGAAAGAAGCATTTGGAAAAATATAGTTAATAGAAGAGACAGACTTATAGGCCACATACTAAGGCATCTTGGAATAGTCGCTTTAATTTTGGAAGGACAGGTAGAAGGGAAAAATTGTGTAGGCAGGCCACGTTTGGAATATGTAAAACAAATTGTTAGGGATGTAGGATGTAGAGGGTATACTGAAATGAAACGACTAGCACTAGATAGGGAATCTTGGAGAGCTGCATCAAACCAGTCAAATGACTGAAGACAAAAAAAAATGTAATAAATGTAAATATCTTAGTTTTATGAATCCTTATAATAGCTCATATGAAAGCTTATTTTGAAATATTTGGGTTTTTTCTATAATTTTTTTACAAGTATTCATAAAAAACTTTTGGTTTTATATTGGTTTTTATTCACATATTGATCAAGCAATATGTGGTAGATTATTTATCCTTTTCCTCATAAACGTATTTAACAAATGTAACAGAAAAATTATGTATTTGCTCTGACATATAATGTTTATCTTCAGTTACAAGAGTTATCTTCAGTCATATTGCTAAGAAATTCAAAACTTGTTGGATTTTCCATAAGACATTTAATTACCCTGAGAAGTAGATTTCTCTTTCACATCATCTTCCCTTTTTCCTCTTCTATGATCCCTTCTTTCTTCTTATCAGTTTTATGTGTGTAGGCTTAACCTGGCTAGGTTCTCATACTGACCTACTAGGTTGGTCTACTGGTGGATTCGTCATCACAAAACAGCTGATTTCGAAGTTGAGAGATCTAAGGTTCAAACCCTAGTAAAGGCAGTTTACTTTTATACAGATTTGAATACTAGATCATGGATACCAGTGTTCTTTGGTGGTTGGGTTTCCATTAACCAGACTTCTCAGGAATGGTCGACCTTTCTTTTTCCTATTTAGCCTCTGGGAATTACTGTTCAGGTATTACTTCAGAGGATGAATGACGATGATTTGTATGAGTGTAAATGAAGTGTAGTCTTATACAGTCTCAGTTTGACCATTCCTTGATCCTAGATATTCTATTCTGAATTAAATTGCTGACATTTTTGTAGGAAATGTACTTAATTAGATATAAGAACCGTATTTTTAAACTAATAATCTGAATTTTTTTCAGGCTTGATCCTACTACATTGGGAATGTAAAGCAAAGTTTCACAATGTAAAAAGGGTTATAAATTTTATAGTTTGAAGAGGATATACTCTTTTAAGACTACTAAAAATGAATAAGTTAAGATTTTTTTTTTACATTTTTTATCTACAACTGTTTCTTAAATAAAATTCTCTTTTTCTATTATAAACAATATTTAATTAAAAATAATAAAAAAAACAAATCTGATTAAGTTAACATTATGTGAAATGGAATTTAATTTTGTTTACAAAATTTTTATCTTTTTTCCATACCTTATATTGTAGTTTTAGAAATGTTTAGACGGTAAGTACATAAATACTTCTAAAATATTTTGGTAATATAATTTCAAGACTTGAAAATTATTAAAATTCAAAAAAATAAAGGAGTAGTATTATCTACATCAACAGGTATTTTAATAGTAACATGAGGTGGATGGACGTATGATATATTGAAAAAACATAAAAATGTACATACACATACATCCATGCATATGCATGAGTGTGTATTTGTGCGCATGCATATGAGCATGGAGCAATTAAATTTATTTAGTTGAATATTTTATAGCCCAGACAAATTTTTAACAGGTCAAAAAGATTAAAAATTATTAGATTAAATAACTTACTTCCAAAACATTGGAATGTTTTCTTACTAAGGCCGTTTTGGAATTGATTAGCAGCACTTTAGTGGAATTAGATAGCACTGTTGTTAATGGTAACCATCTTAAAAACTATGACACTATAATCAGTAACTTACCGAATTTAAAAAGGTTCTTTTTCCAATTTTTTTAAGGGGTGTGAACGTATACGGTGCTGTGGCTTAACCAAACAGCCACTGCCACTGTTACAGTATGTGTAACTGCCTGGATGCACCTGCCTCTTACTTGACTAATAAACATAAAATGAAAGATTGACTGCTATGGGAAATGGAAGTAACCATACAGTGGGCGAAGCTGTGACAGGGAGCTAGTATATATATATAATGTATATATATATACATATATGTATTTCATATATTTAGTATTATCACATGTTACATATAATATATATATATATAACATATATAATATATACATATAATATATATATATATATATATAAATATATATATAATATATAAAACCATTTCTTTGTGTGTGTGTGTGTGTGTGTGTGTGTGTGTGTGTGTGTGTGTGTGTGTGTGTGTGTGTGTGTGTGTGTGTGTGTGTGTGTGTGTGTGTGTGTGTGTGTGTGTGTGTGTGTGTGTGTGTGTGTGTGTGTACACGTGGGCCAAAAGTCACTTTGCAGTTTTAAATGAATATAATTTTTAGTGTTTTATAATAGAATCTATTTATTTATATACATGATGTAATATAATACTTGGAGATTTTTTTTGAGCAATATTTCTTAGATGAACTCCACAGTCCAGTTCACAAATATGGGTTCTTTCTATTTAATATCTAATTGACAGTAATTTAGCTTTGTAAATTAGCTTTACAAAGCTTAATTAGCTTTTTAAATTCTTTTGAATAAAATGTTTTACTATGGTGGCTTTCTTGGCTATCGCTCTGTTGGCTATCACTGTGTGTACAGCACAGCTATAAAGGAAAAGTATAGCAATCAGCCAAAATTTTGGATGTCAGAGTTTTTACAATGTTGATGTTTCAAAGCCCTCTTTGCACAAAGCACATAAAAAAATTGTAGAAATTTCAGATGAATATATGTATCTATGCACTTACATACCTTTTTTGGCCTGTATTTTAATTAATAAACCCGGATTTTCTAAACATATATTCATAACTCAAAAGACTTTTGTACATGTGGCATTGATGTTATTAAATTTTTAACAAAATGAAAAAAGAACAATGTTTAGTTTTTATCATTTATAATTTTTGTTTTTTCATAGTGGTCGTAGAAAATTGAGCTTAGTAAGATGAAAGTACCTGTTATGTTATTTAAAATTCAAGTTTTAATTTACTCGGATTTAAGATGGGAAATATTCAATATTATTTCTAAACCAGTTACAAATTGAATATATGAATATATGTTTAGAAAATCCGGGTTTATTAATTAAAATACAGGCCAAAAAAGGTATGTAAGTACATAGATACATATATTCATATGAAATTTCTACAATTTACTCGGATTTAAGGTGGGAAATATTCAATATTATTTCTAAACCAGTTTTTATTTCAGATTTCAGAAATCTAATATCTAAAAAAGTTAACATTTAGCACAAATACTACCTATACAAATCCCAGATTTGTCCTGACTTTCTGATTTTTGATTAGGAAAAACATTGTACCAATATATTTTTTTAAACTAATTTTTTTAGCTTAGACAAATAACATTACACAAATTTGGTCAACTGATTGAAGTAAACAATTACTCCAATAAATAAACTTTTAGCCCCAAAAAACAAGGAGCTATCAAACTAAATATCAAAATTGATTTTTTAATTTTCCCATACTTAAAATATCAATTTTTAAAACTTTAATTTTCAAGATTGAAAATCCAATTAGCATTAACGTAGACAGTATGGGAAGTTTTTTAAAAGATGGGGTTCCATGGGATCAATAAGAATTTTAATATTTTAACATTAGTTAGAATATTTTAGAATTTTGTTTTGTTTAGGATTTAGTATCGTTTTTTGGAGTCCTGGAAAAACAATAAACATACTTTTAAACTTGATGGTTCTGAATACCAGAATAATACAGCTGTGGATGTTTTAATTGCTGTTTTGTAGATTGAATGAAGGATGTTAAAAAAGTAAAGTATAAAACCACCTTTAATAAACAGGTTCCTGTGGATCACTTAAGTTTCATGGTAAAGGCATTTATTAATGCTTAATGACCACAGAAGTTGATGTTAGAAAAAAAATATGTAAAATTCCATTTACTATTAGCAAAGAAACAGAATAACCAAAAAAGGAAAAAACAAGATTTTTATAATCTACTGTTAACATCCAGATGGTTTTCTAATAAGACCTAGTACAATAAATTGTGTATTTTATGAATAGTTTTGCCACTCTATACATAGAAAACAATTACAAAAGGGAATTTATAAGTAAAATAAGTGATAAAAAAAATTTTGTTTGTTTACAAGTTTTTCATACTTGAGTATACAAAAAAAAGTAAATGAAATGCATATTTATTGTAATTATGTACTTTCTTACAAAAAGTATTTATAAAGAATACTTATGATAAAATGTTACATTATACTGAAGATTAAATTATTATGGTTTTGTAAATAATCTGTCTTATAAAATTTTTTTTACCTTGATATACAGAGCCAGTCAAAAATATGGAAAACCCCTCACAATTTTAAAATCGTTCCAAAAATACTGTAACTGTCAGGATAAGGTATCAGTCAATTATATTACCTTTTGACATGAAATAAAATTTCAACCCCTTCTTGAGGGGTGGCCCAGGGTTTGTAACTTAAATATTTTAAATGGTAACACTGTGATACATGATTTTAAATGTCTCATTAAAACAAGAAAAATGGTATAAATAAAAGGTTGGTACTCTTATTTGAAAAGGTTTATCCTACAACATTTAAAAATATAAAATATTTTTAAACATCTTGGTTTTCAATCTAAAGCAACTAAATTATAAAATTACTTACTAAAAAATGTAGTACAAAATTTAATCATAATATTACAGATTTTATTAAAATAAAATATTTTCAATACAAATAATTTTACATACCCTAAAATAAATAATTTTAATTTCATTCGTTATTTAGTTAATCATTTAGTTACTAATTTTATTAGTTATTTCATTTTAAACAATATTTAATTAACATCTTGAATATTTTGAGTCGGGCCCTCCACTACAATTATGGTTTTACCATTTCTATTTTACTTCTCTTGTACTTACATTATATTAGTTTTCGTTTAGTTTGTAAATACTTCTCTCCTTATATTATAGTAGTAACAATTGTTTTAAATTTTCTTTTTGTACTTGTTCTGCATTGGTTTTTAATCTCTTTAAATTTTTTTTAGACTATCGCCTTTTAATTATTAAATATTTTAGGTTAAGATTATTTTTTAGTTCTCTGTTTATGAAGTCTCTTTTGGTTCTTTAAATGTTTATTTACAACTTGTAAATAAATATTCAAAAATAAAAGACATGATAATTTTCAGGATGGAGGCCCTCCAGCCCACCATGCTTAATCCCATGCCTCAATTATTGCTAGGGTTCTACCATTTCTGTTTTACTTTTCTTTTTCTTATATATTGTTTGTTTTCTTTTAATTTATAAGTACCTTTTCCGTTATATTATAGTACTATCAACTGTTTTAAGTTTCCTTTTTTACTTTTTCTCTTTTGGTTTTTAGTCTTTTCTTTAAGTTTTTTTAGGCTGATTCCTTTGGGAAGACTAACATTGTTTTTTAGTTCTGTTTATAAGTCTCTTTTAGTTCTTTAAATGTTTATTTACAACTTGTAAGTTTGGTTTCTTGTTTCTCTTGGTTTTAAAACCTTGGTATCACATACCATGATAACCATCTTGGTGTATATCATATATCATGGTATGTATTATGATCACCATGGTATCATATATGATATGGGCTAAAAATCAATTTTCCAACTTACTAATTAGAAAAGAGTTAATAAAAAGAGAAAGGATTTATTATGTCTAATTCACATCAGAGGAAGTGTTCAAAATGTTGTCCTTCTGTTCTTATACATTCATGCAGAATTTAACCGATGAAATACATATTTTTTTAATAAAGTTTCATCCAGATTTATAAAACCAGCCTGACTAATTAACAGCTTGAGATGTTTTAGGTCATTTGCACTTAAAGAGAATACCATGCCTGTTTTGTTTCTACAGAATGAAAAATTGCAAGGTCAAAATCACACGAATGTGGTAGCTATTCAGTTGTTTCTTTGGTGACCTAAACATTCATATAAGGTTTGATCAAGTTAATGTCTAATTTGACCCCTATCTTGCTCAAAATGTAGGGATGAGCTGATGCCAAACACAGAGTTGCTTATTAGCTCAAAAATAAAAATAACAGTATCTTATACGATTTCATAAACTTAATTGCCTGTTACACTTCTGCTGAAGAAATAATTTACTATTTTTTGTTTAATTCCATGATGATACTGTTACGTTAATACCTCGTGATGTATGGTCTCCTCATCGTAAATTATATCGCCTGATTCAGTTTCTCATTTTTATTTTTTAACATTAAATCACAAATTTACATTAATACAAATTTACCTGTACGTGTTAATATGAGTGTGTAAGAAGGTAAATCCTTTTTTTTCATCTGAAAAATGCTTTCACTTAGCTGAAGATTACTGGATTTATTGTTGTTCTAAATACTGTGTTGCTTAGTAAATTAGGATTTGCACAAATATTGTTCATCATAATTTCGCAGGACTCAAGTCTTCAATCATAAACATTTTCATTAATTTTCTGATCCAGATGAATTTTGAAGGGTTTGAAATTTCTACTTTTTAATGTTTGAATCATTGAACTTTGGCTAATGTTATGTTCTCATGCTATAGCTCAAGTTGAGGAATGACGATTGTTAATAAATTCTTGCATAATCTCTAATGATTTGTTGTTATTTGTAGCAGATTTCAGTCACCCTGGTTTTCCCTTATTATTAATGCTCCCTGTTTCTTCAAATTTTTTATGATTTTTGACATTTTACCTTTTGAAATAGGATTAGAATTATTAAATGTTACATGGAACAACTCACAGACTTCATTACAGGACCTAACTTACCTTTGATCATTAAAAGTGTGACCCTCTCCTGTTCACTAACTGACATTTTGATAGCAATGTTAGCAAGTAGAACAAAAAAAATTAATTCAGTAAAAAAAATAATTATGAAAAAGGTAAAAAAGATGTTAATAACAAAAGAGGCTTACTATTGCCATAAAGGTAGACAAAATCTGTTAGCTAACCAATCACAAAAAATTCTCATAAAAAAAAAGAAATATGAGTCAAATATGATATGAAATATTTTGATCTTAAAGGGAAGAAATATCGGTTTGAATCAGACTTCATCTCCTTTTATTTATTTATTTTTTTAACTTTTCTTTTTTTTTATTTAAACTTATTGATTTAATAAGTTTTACTAACCCATGATTGTAAAAAAAAAATTACAATAAATTCAATGATAATAAAAAAAAAAAATGATTAATAAAAAATATTTTATGTACTTTTAAAAATGTGTAAATGTAATTTAATAGACATTACATATGTGTGTATGTAAAAGATTTGGTGAAACATCTGATTATTTAATTGAAAATTAAAATTTAGATTCATATTGTTTTTGGATTTTCTAGTTAAATTTCTGTTTAATTTTATTTAATTATTTTTGAATTTCTGTTTAATTTTATTTACATTAAAGTTAACTACAGAGTGACTGAAAAATAGACCCTCACAAGAACAACATATACACTGAGGCATATATGCCTGATCTTTAATAAATTGCAAAATAAATCTTATCTTTTAGTTTATTACTCCTCCGATATATATTTTTTTTTTAACCTCTGGACAACACTGTTAAATACTGCTTCAGAGGATGAGATGAATGATTTGTAGCGTGTGTGAAAAATGTCTTGCCTGACCAGGATTTGAACCCGGGACCTCCAGATGAAAGGCCAAGACGCTACCACTCACACCATGGAGGCCGGCGCTCCTTTTCCAATATTGTCAAACAATATTCTTCCTAACTCAGAGTTGATCATCACTTCATTTATTTGTTTTTTGTTGCCAATCATTTAATAGCTCTGTGCTTTGATATAATTCTTCAGATCTTAATTTGTGTACAAATTCTCTAGTTTTCAAATCTCTCTTTATATTCATCAACCTCTCTTAATCATTTTATTCTTTCCTTGGTTTTAATGTTTTCTACCTCTTTATATTTATCACCTTCTCTTAATCTTTTTATTCTTCCCTTGTTATTAACATTTTCTTTCCCTTCATATTCATCTTCTTCTTGTTTTTTCAGACATATTTCTTCATGTTATCTTTCTTTTTCCTGTATGATTGTTTCTTTTTCATTTTTGATTATTCACCAAATAATCCAATAATAAAAACTGAATATTTTACACTGTTAGGTCGAAATTAACATTTGTAACCAGTATACAGGAGTTCACTAAGTGGAGTAGTTTAATTATTATTAACTTTTGTTTATACGACACACCAGAAATCTAAAACGTTTGTTAATCAACAACTCACAAAGATACAAATAGTACTGATCTAGTAATACGAGTAATAAAGGGATTTTTATTCTATATTTATATTTCATGTAAGATTGTTGAATTAATAATTGTATAAATATTTGATGTTAATAAAAATTAATATTTTAGCGATTGTGTAACTGTCGACTTTATTAGAGAATTGGAGGATCGCATCTCACTTTCAAATGAAATAATAAGTTTAAATGAAGTGCAGCAAAAAATTTGTAAATGTAATTTAATAGGCGTACAAGGAAATCCATGTGGTGTTCACATCAGATTTTTTTTCTGTTGCACAGTGAAGGTTTATTATTAGTCCCTAGTGCCCTTTTTTCTTTTTTTTAACCTCTGAGAGCACTGTCACATTTTGCTTCAGAGATTAATGATAATTTTTGTAGCATGTGAAAATGCCGTGCCTGACTGGGATTCGAACCTGGGACCTCCAGATGAAAGGCCGAGATGCTACCACTCATGCCATGGTGGCCGGGCTAGTCCCTAGTGCCTGGGAGTAATTATTCTACAATAAACAAACTAATTCTATAACAACATACGCTAAGTATAACGGATATATTAACTAAGTAACAGGAAAAAATAATAAAATTAACAACAAACTGTAAAAATAAAACAGGAAAAATAGGAAAAAGTAAAACATAAAATACTAAAAAAGCATATTACAGTAACACTGGACAACATGATTTTTGTCTCACAAGTACCAATAGGTGTTCTTAATGCATTTTTTTATCCTGTTTTCAAATACGTATTCAGAATTTCTCCGTCGCCCACAGCTTTTCTATTATTTTAATTTTTTTAAATACTTTGTAATGTTTTTTCATCCATTTGTCCATTGTCAAGTAAAAGCTCCTAGAGCATTGTAAATATGATGAAACTAAATGAGATAATTCAAAGAGTATCGTTGCTACTTTTTTCAGGTTCAGACGTATAATGATGTGCATTACACTAGATCACGCACAAACGTGATCTAAAAGCGAAACCTTACTCCATTAGTAAAAAAGTCTTATGAACTTTATTTTAGGTGTAAAGTCGGCGACCAAATAAGGGCCTGGGCCCCACATATCTGTTGTCTATCGTGTTCTAGGGCTTCTCATTGTATGGAAAATTGGAACAAGCCACATGTCATTTGTTAACCCTATGCTTTAGAGAACCCAAAGATCGCTCTTCTGACTGTTATTTCTGCTTAACAAACATTAAAGGGATTACATAAAATCAAAACATACCCTAACTTGCAATCTGCAATGAGACCAGTTCCACATTGCGAAGAATTGCCCAAACCAAAACCTCCAGTACATGTGACATTAGATGAAGAGAGCTCAGAGTCTGATGGAAGTAAGGAAGAAAATGAAACAGATTATGGAGATACAACTTTTGAACAAAGCAGTTCACTAGAGCCTCATTTACTGACTCAAGAAAATCTTAATGATCTCATACAAGATTTAAAGTTATCCAAAAAACAGTCTGAAATGCTTGCTTCCCATCTAATAGGATGGAATCTTCTTCAAAAGAATGCAAAGAAATCTACTTATCATTATCTTCATTCTGAATTTAGAAACTATTTTTCTGAAGAAAATTGCTTAGTGCTTTGTAATGACATTTCTTCTCTTATGGAGACAGTTTATAATGAACATAACTCAACAGAATAATAAAAAAAATAAATAACAAATAATAACTTCCTCTTGACAGTTATTCCTGATTGAAAAGCTCCTTGACAGTACAATATCCTTGATGTACCGGAGTTTATTATCTACTGTAGCAGTCCAGGCAACTTGCCACTTTCCTGGAAGTGTGTGTTTAACAGAACTAATAGAATCAATAGTATTAACACAAGTGGTGAAAGATGGTTAGTTAGTTATTAGGCATTTTTTCTCCTCTATATTAAAAAAAATATATATATTATTCATTATTATTTGTTCTTTTATTAAGTGTTTAATAGTTTTTTATACATTCTAATTTTATAATCTGCTGATGATGATTGTTTGATAATCAAAATGGCTACCTGGTTTTAGATTTTGAATAATTTTTTAATTTTTTCAAATCTATTTCAATAAAAATTCCCATAGCTTTTTCTTTGTACTGTAAATAATATTAAATTGCATTATATTTTGATAGTAATAAACCATTCTTATATTCTTTTTTCTGTTTAGCGTCTGGAAAGTATTACACAGTAAAGTATTACTTCAGAGGATGAATGAGGATGATAATGTATGTATGTAAATGAAGTGGAATCTTGTACAGTCTCAGGTCTTCCATTCCTGAGATGTGTGGTTAATTGAAACCCAACCACCAAAGAACACCAGTATCCAAGCTCTAGTATTCAAATTGGTATAAAAGTAACTAACTACTAAAATTTTTGGATCTTAAAAATCCAACTTCAACTCTCAACTTCAAAATCAGCTGATTTACGATGATGAATTAATCACTAGACAGCTTGGTAGGCTAAAATATTTTGATCTCTCTTCTTCTCTGAATTCAACAAGATTTGCTTTACAAAAAGGAAAAAGTAAATGGGATAAGGTATTAAATATGGGTGAAAGAGGAGCCATGAAAAAATTCATTACTTCAAAGTAAAAAAAAAAAAAAAGAATTTTTAACATTTTTATTAGATTCCATAACCATAGTGATTGCAGTTGACGTAAGTTTAGTATTCATTCCTTTAAATATTCTCCTAGCATTCCATCCCAAGCTTGGTAGCAAACTGTATTAGGAAGTAGTTTACAATTTTCTTCTTCAATGAGTTGAATATAACATTGTACATCAGCATGACAAACCTACTGAAATATGTATTGCACCCATGAAATAATCTAGAGTATATAGTGTAAAGTAACAGATTAATTTCCCTTCTATCAAGAAACAATGTGTATATACATTGTTACAACTACTATGGAAGGTTCATCAGGAGGTCCCGGATTCGAATCCCGGTCAGACATGGCATTTTCACACACACTACAAATCATTCATCTCATCCTCTGAAGAATGCCTAACTGTGGATACAGAGATTAAAAAAAAATATATATATATATATGCAAGACTATATGCAAGAAATCCAAAAAGATAGATACAGTTCAATGTTCATATTTCCAAATTGGAACAAAATTCTTTTGTCCTTAAATTTCAGCAACTTTTATTATAAGTTATTAACTGTTACTGTATTTTGATAAAACAATATTTATAAAAAATTTCATTTCATTTGTTAACTTGCTATATGCAATTTAGTTAACCATATGCTTAGTGTAATCTATCCTAAAGTGTATCTAGTCCTATTTAGTTGCCTAAAGTGTATAACTGTGTATTTTATATGGATTATTCTATAAATTAGTCATTAAACATTTGTTTAAAAACACTGTTGTGTTAAATATACATATTTTTTTTACAACAGTGATAATTTAATATTAATAAATAAAATTATGAAATGAATGCTATAATTGCTTTGATAAGCTGTGCACTGATTATTGAAGTCTGCAACACAGTACTTTATAGCAGCATCAAGGGTAGACTTAGCAATACTTCTATACTCACACACTATCATGGTTTTTTAACTATCATGTTACATAAGATAAATTATAATGAACAAAATATTTCTAAAACTAACAACTAGAATTTTATTATAATTATATATTTCTACAATTTCTTATTTAGCTTAGTTATTATTTTATAGTTATAATTTTATTACATATTAATTCAACCATATTTATTAATAAAATTATAATTTTTTTCTTATTTATTTTAGTAAATTATTGGTTTATATATCCAATATCATCTTCCTGAAGACTGATTTGCCTTATCCAAAGTTATTCTAGTCATTAGTTTGTATAACAACTAGCAGAAAAGTGAGATCAACTAAACAATGAGGATTTGGCCATCTCCTTTGAAGCACACATATCAGCGCCATGACTATACTATGTTGCATAATATAATTGAGGCATTAATATCAGATAAAAATGCTTAGTAATGTAAAATTAATACATTACAACCATTTCCAACTAATATTTATTAATCAGGTTTACAGCTAGTATTACACAACACACTCATTGTAATGAAATTAAAAAAAAAAAACAAATATAAATATAAATAATTAAGTGACTTTCTGAGTATACAAAAATCTACTTTCAAAATTACTTTTTGGAACTATTGCATAGCTATTTTAGGCATTGTATGAAAGTTTGAAAAAGCTTTTCTAGAAGCAATTTTCATATATTTAGAAAGTGAGTTATATTTTTAAATGTTTTTTTTTCTTTTAATTTAGATACATTTTGTCATGGTGCTGATCAGTGAAATCATAACATAATTAGTTTTGTATTTATAAATGCAGATGTTATTGATGGAGACCCTTGCTTAAGTGATTTTAAATTGAAATGTTTGTTATTAAATAAATTATAAACATTAATTAAACTTAAGAATGCTATTCAAATTAGTTTACCCGTATTTATAATTATGAATATTGAAATATTGTTTGTTTTACAGAATTTATTACTTACTATATTAGCAAAATTTTGATATTTTTAGACTGTTGAATAACAGTTTGTATTTAATGGTAGTTTTATTATGTAGCAAGATGTGCATTATACTTTATTACCTACATTACAGTTCAATAATTTTCTTGAAATATAAATTGCATTGATGTTTATCTCACATTAAGTCATAAAGTTGTGATGGATATTTAGTAAATTTATACATATATATATATATATACCAAGTAAATGTAATTTCAGTATGGCTATAATTTATGGTTATAAATGTTTATTAATATTTATTTTAATTTGCATTACACATCTTTTTTTAAAATCTATTATTTGATTGGTTTTATGCATTTTTTCATTAATTTCTGTTCTCCAACCTGTAAACCTTGAGATATTGCTTTGCTTTTTATTCTTAATTTCTTACAATATATATTAATTTTTTTTTCTTACTCTTTTTATTTTATACATTTCCATCTATCTCCAGATTAACTATCTCTTGATACCTTAATAAACAGCTTACTAACCTAATTACTTTCTTATGATGCTACAAACACTTTTCTAATCCAACAAAATCTATTATTAAAAAAATTATGAATCTAATTTCCTATTTAATTTTAAAATTCTTTATCTTTGTATTTTTGACTTTCCTATCTTTTTTTTACTATTGTAAAATACTGTATACAATAATATAATTTCGATTTTTTAACTTACATTCAATACTGACAGAAATCAAACTCGTTCACTTTGTATCTGTCTACCATCTACACATCCTATTATGACAGCCAATTGGTCTATTAGTTCACTTTTACATCTCATCTCAGGTTTAACTACAGTTTAGAACTTGGAATCTTTTCACCTATCATTTCTTGTATTTCACCTTTCTTATTAGCATTCTTGTATAGCATCTTCAAGATAATAACAGTAAAGAAAAAACATATATTGTCCATCCTTGAAATTTTATTGCAAATTATAAAAATTTTGTGCAATATGTTCACAGAATAGCATGTCAAAACATGGTAATATTACAGAAAAGTATCTGCATAAATATATATTTATATTAAAAATTACAATTCACCACTTTTAAGTTATGTGGAAGTTGTTTTTCCAGATAATCTTTTGAAACTGATTAATCTGATTTTTCTTCAGTGGAGTTACTATTATCTCTGTAGCTAATGGTGTAAAACTTAAAATGTTAGGCAACCTCTTTACAATTGATTATTTTTAATATGTTGTGTTGTTTAAATTAATATTTTGTTTATATCAAATTCAGTGTGTTTATAAATTACATATTTTTGAAGTACACTTACTGTAGGTTTTGGTTTTTGTAAAACTTAAAATTTATGTGTAAAATTTTCATATTGAGGTTAATGTATTTGTATGTGTGGCCGGTTTACTGATTTAATATCTAACTTGTAATTAATTTCATTAACTTATCATTGCAACTCTTCATTACCTTTATATTAATTTTTTTTTAGGATTTTTAAACTGTGAAATCATATTAGCATTTTCCAATTAATCTTTAGTTTTATTTAAAAGAAAAGCTTTCATGGATCTCATTTTGTGTTTTTATGTGTTTTGGAAATAAATCAGTTAGTGTTGAACATTAACGTAATACTGTTTTTCTTTTTAAGGAGTTAGAGAAAAGATTCTAAGAAGTATTTAAAATCAATGGGAACACCTTCATCTTCTCATTTCTTTCTTCTTTATCACACCAATGTAAGGGAATAGTACCATTTTAGCCTTTCCTCCTTAAGGACCTAGATTCAAATTCTCTTAAGGCATGACATTTTTCATATGATAAAAAATTTTCACTTAACAGTCCATATAAAAAAAATAATCTTCCTTATTTTCTCTTTTAATGGTTAAATCTACATATAAATTAATGTAAAAACGATAAAAAAAATTAATATCCAGCATCAAAATTAAATTTATAGCTGGACTTCTGGCTACTTGAATGCCTGTTTTACCAGGTTGTAACCTATATGTATTTCAGTTGCTGAAATTATTTGATGGTTTTGTCTCCTCATACATCAATCCATAAGCCCCTAGGCTTACTCTTAGATTAGATAATACCTACACATTTTATATGCACATATCATATAACAACTAACCTACAATTTTAGGTACTGTCCCTCAATATGACCTTAAAAATAACAATTGTACTTTGTAGACTTGAAAATTTTATTAAATTATTGTTTCCCATGGTAATCTTTAAGTGTTTTAAAAGATGTTATTTTAATTCATCGAGAAATATTATGTATCATAACAAAGTCAATATTTTTTATTAACCAAAAGATATATATAGAATCTTTTTTTATGTGTATTGATATTAAACGTTATTGGGATGTCTTTACAGACAAATATTCTAGCCAGAAATAATGACAATTCATCATTATCATAGATGGAAGGAAATAAAACGATTTTGAATGCAGTCACATATTTCAAAAATATCTTTAAATAAATACCCTTCACAGAATGTATAATTGCTTTGCCTTAAACTTGTGATTCAACAAAAAAGGAACAGATAATTTCATTAAAATCTTTTCTGGAATCACTCAAATCCTTTATTTTATGAAAATATTGCTATCTCGCAGATTTACAGATCTCTGATTTATAAACTTTTACAAAAAAAAAAATATATTTTTTTTGAGATTTTTTGAGATGAAATATATCTCAGTATAGCAATACTGGGTAAATCGTTATTATTCTAAGATTATTATTTTAACTTCCTTTTTATTTATAGTTTTCTTGGTTGATGGATATAAATTTTAGCAACATTTACACTAGTTAGTAGTTGTCATAAAGTAATCTGTGAAAATAGATTGCTTTTGGAAATGGTTCAATATTTTGAAATATATTTTACAATAACTACATATTTTTAAATATGAGTTAACAAATGATGTTTAATTTCATTATATTTTACTGTACATTACTAATTGTTTAAAAAGAAAGGGAAGAGGAAATATTAGTAGATTTATATTATTAATGAAATAAAAATTTCAATTAACATTTTTTAAACTTGTTATCATTATCATAATCCTTTCAGTTACTACTATGGCCATCAACAGGCTGTTTCTTTTTTCATGTGGTATCAGTGTATGCTAATGTTACTGCTTGGTTGGTAGATTGTTTTTTTTTTCATGTATAATATCTTTGTATGTTTTCCTTTGAAAGTGCATTTCATAATGCTTAGTGTGTAAAAGTGTTAGGTTTTTTCAAATGACTTCAAAAAAATGAAGAGGTTTTCAGTTTGATCTATACATATATTTTTTATATGTATTCAAGCCCTTACTCGTTATCAATTTGACTGATTTCATTTATTTTAATTTTTTTTAATTTTTAGAGGAAGTTCTTTTAAGTAGTTCTCTTGTAAGTTTTCTCCAGATAAATTAAAGGGTTCACTTTTAAACAAAATATTTTATTATCAAATGTAGTCAATCTGAAGATATTTTTCATTTTTATTTTTTTTGGTCAAAATTATTTTTATACTCTCAAGATTTTGAAGTGTGACAATATACCAGATGTAATTATGATAGGCAAAGTGATTTTCTGCAAATATTTAAGAAAATCAGTTGGATCAAAAATTAACACATTCCTACTTTCCTGAGTTCACACTCTGTAGAAGTACTCATATTTGATAGTAGACTCTTTGTTATTTCTCTGTATTCCTTTTTTTATTTTTAATAATATGCAATAAAAAAAATAATACATATTATTTCACTAAATTTCAGAGAGCTGTAGCTCACATTTGGAAGTAGTTTACTTGCATTGTTATCTATAATCCTTTTTTTATTTTATTCAAGATGCAGGTTTTTACCTTTGCATTTCTTGTAAATGGTGTTTTTTTATATGAGTATAATTATTTTATAGTCATTTTATATTTGAAATTAAGGTTGCAAAGGCTAAAAAAAAAAAAAAACAAATTTGTGATTATTTCTTAATATTTTGACTTGAAGTTGATGCCAAACCTAAAGTAAACAATTACCAACAACATACTAACCCTTAGTTTGCCAAAGGCTTCAGACAGTGAAAGAAGAATAGATAAATATATTTTGTTTTTAAGTGCTTTATTACTTTTTTAATTTTTGTAGTTACCTAAGAAGTGATTAATGTTGAGGTATCTGAGATTTGTTTTATAGAGGTGTTTAGTAAATGAATATTCTATGTTATTACAGAGTTCTTTTAAATATAAATTGTATCTTATTTTGAAGTTGCATCCATAAAGCCTTAAAAAAAATATATTGTGAAGTTAGAGCAATCTAGTTAAAAAAAATCTCACCTTAATGTACTTTAATGTTTATGACGTATTCAAACACATAAAAATCCATAAATGTGGTACTAAATTCAACAGATACATTCTAAATTTAATATGCTATTCAACCATATCCTAAGTACTTTTCTTTTTACATAAAAAATACCACTTTTAATAAACATCAGCTGACACTCCAGTGAAAAAACAGCACCACTAATTCCACTGAAGATTGCTCAAATGAAACTGCAAATATTGTGATATAATTTAAAAAAATAATAATAATATAAAGTACACTTGGTTTAGTTTCAAATAAAAAATTAGTAGTTTTTAATTATTTTCACAATTGAATGTCATTATTATTCACATCTCGAATTGACAAGAATAATTTTTTTTATTTTAGGATCCTTGGAAGCTCCAGTGACTTTTTAAATCAGCAAAAGCCAAACTGACCAGGTTATAAGAAGCCAGTACAATAATCCCTGATTTAAATTATTATAGTTAATATTATGCAAATTATATTAGAGCATAATACTGAATTAGTTTATATTAAATCTGTTATTTGATAAAATTTTAAAGTAATTAATCGCAATTTTTTATTGTTTGCACAGTAAATCGTTATGGAATGAAAATGAGTATTAGGCAAGATTTGGAAAAGAAGGAAATCAGAACTTGTACTTATTAACTGACATAGGTTATGGATTTAAATTTTCTTCAAATCTGGCTGATTACATTAAGAAGTACAGCAGACCATACGCAAATTTGTTTCATCACATCAAGGAAAAGAAATTTAGAACTAATTCTACTACAGGAGTACGGTATGTTATTAATTTCATAAAAATGTTTTGTACTATCTTATTTATTTATTTTTTTTTTATTGTACTTTTACTCTGAATTCATAACTTTATTTTTGAAAAACATATGTTTAAATCAATCTAAAGTACGCTTGATTAGTTTATATTGGTAAAAGAAAAAAGCTAGTGTTCTATTATCTGAAATCTGGGTTATTATGTAAAAAACTTTCCAGACAGATAGTATTAATATTTTAACATAGCGTTTCTTAGATTATTTATATTTTTTTACAACATGATGGTGAAGAATTAAATTCTCAATCATTCATAATCTAATATTTTATTTTCTAACTGATAATTTACACTTTATTAATTACTCCTGATAGACTGAACTACCTTACCTACTTACTAGAACTGATTTTTAAATAAAATTATTAATTCTCTAATGCAGATTGTAAATGTATATGTGATGGCAGAGAACATGTCCTCTCGGACACCTAATTAAATGTAAATGTACATTCATTTTTATTTGAAGTTTTTGAATAAAACTTTGTTGAATAAAACTAAGTTGAAAACTTATATTTTTACTGGAATTATTAAACTTCTACAACTATAAATATCTACTGAAAAGTGGTTATCAGCAGCATTTATTTTTGTATCAAAATGCTATATTTAAATATAAGTAAAAAATATGCAGTTTCATATTCAATATCTGCATAAATTCTTTAAATATGACAAAGGTTTTGATACAAAATGGAAATAATAGCTTCAATATGCAATGTCTAGTAAATCTCTTTTGATGAACTAAAGTTAAAGTGCAGAATAGAACTGAGGTCATGCCCCATGATTTCCATTGTGGTCTTGTGAAAATAGACAACTTTATATATATTATTTTGTTGGAAATAAAATTATCTTCTATTTATGTTTACTGGGTAATCCATTATTTGAATCATTTTTTTCCTTGAATTGATTTGAATTATTTTGTATGTTAAACTTAATTTTTCAGTAGTCCTTTACTTTTGAAAACATCATTTTTTACTTTTTAGTATGACGTTTAAATATCTATTTTTTTAGATTTTTTTTATTATTATCTTGTTTTTCTCTATAAAAGCATTCAACTTCTCTTTTTAGGGAGTTATTTTTGCGATTTCAGTTGGTTTTGAACAATATACGACAATGTATATATTAGTATAGTTTTTTTTAGTCTGCTTTGTTAGCAACTCATTTGTAATTTCCATATATAATATAATAATTCCATATTTTTCCATAATTTTAATTTTTAATAACTTAATTTAAATTAAAATTTTAAGTTTTAATAATAATATTTTTTTAAATTAATTTTCTTATTTGTAATTATAACATTTGAACAATATTTTTTTTAATTTCAAGTGATTTTAACTATAAGACTCTGTAGATTTTCTAATGGTAACAATATACAAGAAAAAAATTGTTGTGGAACACTACTTTGACTAAAATCGAACTATTAGTTATTAACTGGTATAGCAAAAAGAAATTGTAATATAGCAATTGTATTTGAATTTTTTATGCTGAACATAGTCAATTACAGTTAGAGAACATAGAAAATAGGCACTATTCTTTCAAAGATAAAGAATAGAATCAAAAAAATAATTTTCAATTTGTATACACTGCATGCTTATAACAGTTTAAGTTGTAATATATGTATTATGGAAGCATTACTTTCTTTTCTTTTTTTTGAAAAAGAAACAAAAGCATTTTCATAGTTTCTTCCAAATTAAAGAAAAAGTTGACGAAAAATGTTTTACTGATTTAAGATGGATTGTGCTGTTTACTGGTGTTAGAATGTTTCATTTATAATGAGTATATAA
The DNA here is from genome assembly GCF_047948215.1 of Lycorma delicatula. Lineage (NCBI taxonomy): Eukaryota > Metazoa > Arthropoda > Insecta > Hemiptera > Fulgoridae > Lycorma > Lycorma delicatula. The sequence goes on along the minus strand of NC_134461.1, from coordinate 35,462,311 downwards.
TATTAATCTGTATATAAAGGAAGTTAACAATTTAGGAGGTTTCTGAGAGCAACTTTGGAAAATAAACTGTATACTATTTTTCTTATTAATATTGAGGAAAAATCTATTAAAATGTTTATTTATGTTTATTTATTTTATTATAATGTTTATCAAATTATTCTGAATGGCTGAATTAATTTTACAATATAAATAGACATTTAAACAAATTATTTTTAAATTTATATGAAAATCCTCATACGCCCAATAATTTTGAAATATTTTTGACCTTAAACACTTTACAATAGAATATACATTATACATCTTAAGTCTATTGCTATTTACACTATAGCCATAGTACCAGTCTTTTATAGTGGCTAATTTATTTTTAAATTAAAATGTTAAACCTCCTAATTCTTTCTCTGTAAATTCATAAAATTTATTTAAAATGGTGACATCATTAAAAGAAAAAAATTGATGTGGACCCCACATGACTTCCTTACGCCTATTAAATTACATATACAAATGTTTTTAAAATGAAAACTACATAAAATTTTATTTTATTTATAACTTCTGATATTTTTTTGTATTTTTTTTCTGTTACTATTGAATTATTATTTATTGTAAAACTTTTTTACAATCAGAGGTTAATAATTATTAATAAATCAATATATTTAAATTAAAAAAAAGTCGGATTTGAACTGATGTGCCTTCCCCTTGTAAGTTCTAAATATTCCTTTAATTAAAATTTTATTTGGCTATAACTCTGGAACCAATGAAAATAAGTACCACTTACGATATATAGTTAAAAAACTCTCAATGAGGGCTTATTACTGCAGTTAAGAAAATGTCCTAAATCCATTTTTTGGACAACAATCCTAAATCCAAAATTTCAACATCCTACTGCTTATAGTTTTTGAGTTATGCGAGATACATAAGTATGTACAGACGTCACACTGAAACTAGTCAAAATGGATTCAGGAATGGTCAAAATGGGGATATTTCCGTTGAAATCTAAAAACCGAAACTTTTCGCGACCCCTGATTAACAATCAGGGATCAATATCATTGATACTGATTAATAATCAATATTATTTAAGCCACCTGAGAGTGCTGCTGAAAGCCTTATACAGAGGGCAAGGAGTGCTCATTCTACAAGTTCATTGTTTTTTAACAAACTGCTAATGAAATTTTGAATAAACATTATAATTTTTTTAACATCTTCACCAGTAATGGAAAATCGCATCCTGTACAGGCTTGTCAAATTCATCTATAAGCACAATTACCCTTTTATAAAAATATAAAGGAAAATATTCTAATAAAGATTTTAAAGATATTTCCATATCACATTTCCAGTCGACAAAATTTAGATTAACATTTGGATAGGAAAAATATTAACGGTTAAATGCTTACTTTTCCTTCTCATCCAAACAGTTAGCCTTAAATAAATAAATTCCTCCCAACTTTCCTCGCTTAACAACTTAAAGTTCAAATATAAAATTGTGAATGTACCCAAAATGTTTGTTAAAAAAAATCTTTGTACATATTTAAATGTTCGCTATGTTTATCTTCATATAATTCTTGGAAAAAATTTTGTAGTTTTCCGTTGTTTGTTTTGGAATCTTAGTACCGTTGGGGAAAACTTACACTTCACAAAATCGACGTAACATGTCCATGCTGGTAATATGCCAAAGCATCGAGGCGCTGTTATTAATATAAAATCATAATTGAAAAATTCTGTGATCATTGATGTCTTGTCCACAAATGCAGGAGATTTAAGAACATCCTTGAAACAGCTTTTTTCAGTAGCAAACGTTTTGTTCTGTTCTTCCTACAAACAAACAAAATCCGTTATTACATTGAATATTATGTAATACAAGTAAATAGAATTAAACATTTTTATGAAAATTACGACAAAATAAAAGTTAAGTGAAAAAAATATTAATTAGAAAGATTTAGAAACATTCAAAAGCCATTTTGAAGAAACATGTCTACTGCATTACCCCCTGGCGGTTTATAACCGTAATACTAATCTAAGAACCTACTTTGAAGTGTTATCTATGCAATGCAAAAAATCGCATCGATATCGGTCCAGTAGTTTTTGAGGAAAGTGGAAGTAGACACACACAACTTCTTACCTCAAACACATGTACTGTCTCCTGTCCGTTGTAGGTAAAAATAGAGCTTCTTGAATTTGTCTTCTTCAATAAAACTCCTCCTTCTTATTTGAATAAAGGTATAGGCATATTAAGGAATAATATTTTGGTGAAACTCTGCTAAAGTAGATGGAATATTCAAATTGCTGTATGGTAGTAATGGTTTTAGATTTTCTTGCTTTGTATATATATATATATATATATATATATATATATATATCTTCCCTTTTTAACCTCTTCCCTTATACCTTTTTCGATTTTTCCCTATTTCCCTTTTCCGATTTTTCCTTTTCTCCCTTCTTCCCGGTTTTCGATTTCAGTTGGTTTTCGATGAATTTTGGTATAGGTTCATTTTATTGTTAAGCAGAAATCATGGTAAAATTATTTGTTATTTCTAATTTAAAAACAAAGTCATTTCCGGACACATGTTGTTTATTATGAACTTTTTTCATTATTTTAAACAGAGAAATACAGCTGTAAAATGTAACGGCTTTCTTCTGGAGCACTCACACACTAATTCTGTCGCTCTGCGCGCGCACACGATGTATTAATAAAATTACTTATTTGACAGATGTAATGAATTACTTCATTTTCATGCTTTACCTACGGTTTTAATCTCGACCAATTTTTTTGCATCTGATATCTTCAGTTATTTGCTTTACATATTCTAATTTTTGAATTCCATTTTAATTTAATTATTTATTTATTTTAAATTTAATTTAATATTATTTTATTTAATCCCTTTCCTTTGCCCTCATTTCCCTTTCTCTCTTCCTCTTTTCTCTTTTCCCTTTCCATTTCCTTTTCCCCGTTTCCCCTTTTTCTTTTGTCCATTTCCCCGTTTTCCCTTTTTCCTTTTTTCCATTTTCCCCTTCTTCCCTTTTACCTTTTTCGATTTTTCCCTATTTCCCTTTTCCGATTTTTCCCTCTCTGCCTTCTTCCCACGCGTAAATTGGTCCAGTACGTTTTTAGTCTGTAGCGGACACACTTATCGGAAACACTGCAATGGAATCGTAAAATATTTAGTATAGCATGTGTTGCTTTACGTCCAATAGATAGCGGTGTTAACACGAAATTTAGTTTATCCATTTGAACCCCTTAAAATAAAAATTTCGCAAAATCCTTTCTTAGTGCACGCCTTCTTAAAGATACAAAGGTACCCTGAAAAATTTCAAGTCTACCTATAATAGTTTTGGTTGTACGTTGATTATGAGTCAGTGAATCAGTCACGACATTCTCTTTTATATAAGAGAAATTTTATTTAATTTTAATGTAATTATGATAAATATCTTACATATTATTAAACGATTCTGCAAAAGAATAAAAAAGTTTTTACCTTTTCTGCAAGATGTACTTTTCAGGATTAATTGAATTTTAATTAAAACAATTTTAAAAATCCATTTATAAATACTTTTTTATGTTATTAAATTAAATTAAATAATCTGTAAATTAATTGACAACGGACTGCTACTAGCGGGAAAAAAGTCGTGGAAGGAGACGTATACAGGCGTTCGGCGCACCACCATTGGTCCGCTCTGCTCCAACAGCAGCCACGATTATCTCCCGCTAGAAGCTGTCCGTTGTCAATTAATTTACAGATTATTTAATTTAATTTAATATTGGTGCCCCTTGGTGGTCTATAACAGTAAAACATGTCCAAGAACTTGCTCTGAAGTGATATCTTACCTGTGTAATGCAAAAAACCGCATCAAAATCGGTCCAGTAGTTTTTGAGGAAAATTGTACAGACGTACACACAAACAACACTTACCTCAAACGCATATATATTCTCCGTTCCGTCTAGGATAAAAATAGTTAAAATAATTTGTAGGAAATAATAATTTAAATTAAAAATATTACATTTCTTTGTTTCAAAATACACCTATAATATTTTTGTTCTGTCAAAAAGGCGTTTCTACAATATTTTTAAAATTTCTAGAATCTGTGTCTGTATGTTACCACTAATTCTGACCCTAAAATAAAAAAAAAAACAAAGATTTAGACTGTTTAGTGTGAATATTTATAATGATATCAAAATTAATATGCGGATATTTTTATTAATGAGACAGCTACTACAAATAAAGTAACATTTTAATAAATTTTTGCTCAATATTAGTAACAAAAATAGAATACTTTCTATTTTCTGTAAATAAGATGTACGAGGTCTGTAAATAAAGTTATGAGACTAGTCTCATTACTTTATTTACAGACCTCGTAATTAGAAAATCTCCTAAATTGTTAATTAAAAATGAGACATTCTAACACTAGAAAACTGTACAATTCGTCTTAAATCAGTAAAATTTTTTCCCCACCTTTTTCTATAATTTGGAAGAAACGATGAAAATACTTTTTTATCGTCTTCAAAAAAAAAAAAGAAGAATGTAACGTTTCCATAAAATGTAACTTAAACAGATCATGGTAAACATAAATGATGACTTACCTTTTTTATCCTAGAAAGTGTAGTATTTATCTTTAATGAATTCTAATTGTCGAATCTCTTCTGTTTGATTTAAAATATAATACATTTTTCTTTTTGCAATACCAGATTAATAACTAACAGTTCAATTTTGGTTAGTATTCCACAACAATTTTTTTCTTGTATATTGTTATCATCAGAAATTAAAAGATCTTGTAGTTAAAATCATTCAAAATTAAAAAAAAATATATATATATATTGTGCAGAAATTATAATTACAAATAAGAAAATTAATAATAAAAAAAAAAATGGAAATTATTGTAAATAATTACAAGTGAGTTGCCAATAAAGCAGACTAAAAAAAAACGGTACTAATATATACATTGTCGTATATTGATCAAAACCAACTGAAATCGCAAAAATAACTCATTAGAAAGTTGAACGGTGTTTTATAAGGAAAAAAACAAGGTAATAAATATAACTCGTTATCTGAAATAATTATACACATTTCATTTGATAAAATTCCTCTTGATAAAAAATCATAAACCATATTAAAAATATGGTTTATGGTTAAAAATCATAAAACATATTAATCTTAAAATTTTGTTATCGAGATAATAAGCAATCATTAAAAAAAAAAAAAAAAATAATAATCTTTCTGTAAATCAACTGTGCAACGCACGAGAAAATAATTATGTAAAAATTAAATCCCTGAGTTAAAGTACGACCTAAAAAATAGAACGTAATTTTCATAATCCTTGGGGAAAAATAATTTATCTTTTCATACATCAAAAATAAACGTTTACATGCGCTAAAAAGAAACAACATAAAATGGTGACTCATTAAAATATTGTTTAGAAAATCTAATTACATTAACGCAATCTTTTATTGGATTTTTAAAGAAATGATCTTCGAAAGTAGAATAATTATAAATTGTTCTTCTAATCTTATTATTCCGTGTAATTTTGCTCTTGGATCGTTAAATTTGTTCCTTAATCTTTCGTCTGGCCAATTTAAAAAAATTTATTATATGATGCAATAGTTTTATTTACACTTGGCAAAGTAATTTGGCAAACAAATTTATTATAAATTTTTGCATTTACACTATCGCTTAACCATGTTAAGTAATTTATTCCAACAGTATTATCGTTATTTGTAATAATACATTTAACTTTATTTTCTTTATATTGTGTTAAAATAAGATTATCGATTAAGTATTTTATAATTTGTTCTTCATAGAAAATCCTGTAAAATATTGGGTTATATCCATGTAAATTAAAAAGAATATATCTTGTTTAATATCTTCTAAAATCCCAGGTAACCTTTTATTATATCAGCTAATTTTGCATCTGCTAATTTTATTTTATAAGAAGTGAAAATAGCCGACAACACAGTTGTAGGACTTACCTGTCACGTGGTTTTTTCTGATGTACAGCTTACACAAACAACCTAATTTAAGATATTTATGATTTTATTTAAATATAATATTTTTTCTTTATTTAATTCAATGATTCTAAGTAAAGCGCGTGCACATTCCGTATTTCATTCGCGCGGGTGTGGTGGGACTAACAGCCACTTTACTTTTTAACATTTTAAATATTATTTATTTATTTAATTCTCCCGCTCACCTGTTACGTTACAGCATAGAAGACTACTAGAGCAGCTGTACGTCACTGCTAGACTAGCGCTCCTTGTGGTGAGAGGGGGCTACTAATGACGCACTATAACTCCTAGTTTATTTAGAGCATTTTTTGAAGCGAGGTCCAATTTTGCAAATTATTATTATTATTTTTTTTGCAAATACTATTATTTTTTAATTGTTAACAAATGTGCCTAAGAAAAATGAGACCTTAATTAAACGAAATCTCGAGGCACTGAAGGTGACCTTGCTCTACAGCCTCACTACCTTGACCTTGTAAGTTGAAAGTTTAATGGCATCAGTACACCATATATATAATTAATCTAACCGAGTTTGGTCAAAATCGGTCAAATAGATCTGGAACCCACCGGGTTGGTCTAGTGATGTACGTGTTTTCCCAATCAGCTAATTTGGAAACCGAGAGTTCCAGCGTTCAAGTCCTAGTAAAGTCAGTTAGTTTTACATGGATTTGAATACTATATCGTGGATACCGGTGAGATTAGTGGTTGGGTTTCAATTAACCACACATATCAGGAATGATCGAACTGAGACTGTACAAGACTACATTTCATTTACACTCATACATATCATCCTCTGAAGTATTATCTGAACGGTAATTACCGGAGGCTAAACAGGAAAAAGAAAGGTCTAATGGTTCTGGAGATATAAGGTGATTTAGAGGGCCACACCAACCATACATACGTACATCCGGAAAGTTTCCATCCGGTTTTTTGGGTTGCATAGGTGTCAAAACGTAAAGATCCGGTGAAAAATCGGATATGCTCAAATTGGATCGATTACTACACTTTCCCTTCTAAAGCTATAGCTCTGCCATAGCGCTAGTCGGGAAAGTCAAATTCGTTATTATATCTTTTAAGATTTTTTCTAAAGAATCTTTAGGAATTATTTGGTTTCGTCCTTTGTTGTATTTATTTATAGTTGGAAGTTTTGCTTTTATTTACTATTTTATACTTAGAAAACTTGGTTCGTAAATATGTATAATTCGAACCACAAAGTAATTTTTTAATTTTGGTAATTGGAAAATGGTTTTTCTGCTTTATTCCGTCTTGCTGTTTTTCCTGTTCTTTAAGAGTTTTTAATTTTTGTAGGGCTTCCTGGGCTTCTTTTTCATGATTTTCTCTTCTTTCAGTAATTCTAGTTTTTAACCTCTCTTATTTCTTGTTCGAGAATTATTTCCTAAATTTTTTTGTTGATTTTTATTTTTATTTGTCATCTTAAATTTATTATATATTTTCAACAATCATGGCATAATTATTTTTAGTTACATCATTTTTATTACTTTTCTCTTTTTTCCTTATTTATATTTAGGATTGCATTCCTTTTTGTTACTCCTTAGATTTTTTTAATTATTAAAAGGATAGATGAACTTTCCAGTTTAAATTGTGGTAGCTGAAATTTAAATTGAAAATAGGAACATATTCTGTTAAAAAATGTATAGTAGTTGAAGTTTGTCACAGAAACTTGGATGACCATAGAGATCAATAAGGCTTTAGAAAAAAGTTATAAGATATTAGAATTGTATGAGGCCTGGTTATTTAAAAACAATTCAAACGAGTTGTTTAAAGAGCATGTAAGAATGTAAGAGATTGTATGAAGATTAAACTTGAAACTTCACTTTGGCAGGCTGACTACAGAACAAAACAAGAATATGTACTTTATATTAAAGAAAAATTGGAATAGAACTAGACATTGAAAAAGTTGACCCAAATCCTGGGTAGAGAATTATGTCAAAGATTTGCCTGAATAGTTTATGGGGTAAATTTTGGCAAACATTAAAATATGAATCAAACTAAATATGTGTGTGATGTATTGGAATTTTATACTTTTAAACGATAGTCTGGACAAAAGAAACTTGACTTTACTAAATGATGATATAGTATAAATAACATACAATTTGAAATACTGTTTTATAGAAGATCCTAAAACTACTAATGTATCTGTAGCTGCTTTCAGAAGATCTAATGCGAGAATGAGATTTTTTGATATGTTGGATAGACTTGGTGAGAATATAGTGTTCTATGACATAGATTCAGTTATATATATTGATGATGATGAAAATGCGATAGAGATCAGTTGTGTGCTTGATGAATGAACAGATGAATTGGGAGGTGATGATTATGTAACTAAATTTGTTACAACAGGCCTAAAAGTTATACAACTTTAAAAGGTAAGTGTGTGGCTAATATAAAAGGTTTTACTTTGAACTGTACAAATTCAAAAGTATGAATATGAAATTTATGCATAAAATAGTTGAAAGAGAAACTGAATCTGTAATTAATAATCAAATAATGAGAGAAGTAAAGACTAAAAATCTAGTAAATAAAAAGATCACAAAGAAATTTCAGTTTGACAAAAGGATGATTCTAGAAGTGAAAGATGGAATAATTGATATATTACCTTGGGGGTGTTAAAATTGGATTTTAATGGGCTGAAGCCCATTAAAATGGGCTCAGATCAATTTTGGGCTCAGATCAAATGGGCTAAAATGGCCCAGATCCCCTTGATCATTTTCCCCCAGATCTGGGGTCCCCAAGAATTCAAAGATGTATACTCTAAAGTTAGAAATTAAAGTAGTGATTGTTAATCATGATAACTCAAAGTGGCAATTGTAAATTATGTGAATTCAAAGTGAGAAATTGTTTTAAGAGAATGTTAAGTGAGAATTATTTAAAGAGAATTCAAAGTCAGAAAGTAACAAATATCCCAAATCATCTCCCTTACCACTCACACACAGACGCATAAACAGTAAAAGATGATTAACCGATCTGCATACAATGATAAAATGAACTGAATGACATACACTTAGATGAGCACGCCATGCGGCTAGAGTCAGGTGCAACAAAAAATAGAGTAAAATAGTTGCTCATAACATGCAGTTCTTGTTGCCGATTAATACTTTTATTTTGGTGATGGTATGTCAGGTAAGCGAAGGTCGGGTAAGCAGAATCTGCTGTACATTGTATAGTCTGTCAACCTTCTACTTTAATACTATTTTCTAGAGAAAGGTACTTTTTTTGTAGATGATTTTTGTTTAAATAACAGTGAATTAAACATCAATTTGTTTTGTCCAGAGAAATTAGGGTGTTCAACTTAAAAGAGTTCCCCATCACGAAGTTTAGCTTATAAACAATAGTTTATTGTAAACACTTGCATAATAATTTACAGAAGATGCTGAAAATAATGTCCATCTACTTCTGTACACTTGTCAGCATATTTGACCATGTTCCTGGCTACTCTTATTAGCTGTACATTGTGTATGTCCTGTCCTCAATTTCTGCAAGTTGTATGGATTGCTGTTATAAACAATTTCTTTTAAGTAGCCCCACAGAAAGAAGTTTGGACTCATAAGATAAGGGGATTTTGGGCCTTAGTCCTTTAGAAATGATTCTTCCACTGAAAAAATCTTGTAGCATCCCCATATTAGAGTGAGCTGTATGGCAAGTGGTGCTGTCCTGTTGCAACCAACAGTTACGCTCATCCTCTTGCAGTAAGGCTATGAACTGTTGGATAATTTCTTGGTAGACAGCAGCACCCACAGTTTTTAAAAAAAACAATGGTCCTGTTATTTGTTACCTTGAAACCGTCCACCATATGCCTATTTTTTGAGGGTGTAAGGGAGATTCAGAGAAAATGTGTGGGTTTTCAGTAAGGTCTAATAATTCTCTCTGTCTCTTTATGTTTAGCATCTGGAACCACCATAAGGTATTACTTCAGAGGATGATATGTAAATGAAGTGTAGTCTTGTACAGTCTCAGATCGACCACTGCTGAGATGTGTGGTTAATTGAAACCCAACCACCAAAGAACACTGGTATCCGTGATTATCCATATCTACTATTCAAATCCATATAAAAGTTTTATATGGATAAATCCTGCCTTTACTAGGATTTGAACCTTAGAACTCTTGACTTTAAAGTCAGCTGATTTGAAATGATGAGTTCACCACTAGACCAATCCAATGAGTTAGGTTTGCTAGTTCTGACTATTAACATACTCACCAAGGTGAAACCATACTTCATCTGTGAAAAGCACTTGATCTAAAATATCAATGTTGCCTCTAATGAAGTTCTTGAACTATTTACAGTAGTGAACCCTTTTAGCATAATCAGCATTAATTAGCTTGTGGAAAACCTGCATTCAATATGGATATCATTTAATCGTTCTCCTTATTGTAGTACGGGCTGAACTTAGTGAAATGGTCTTTTCCCAGCTTAGCCTTTGGAAAGGAGATTTATGAAGGGAATTTGTAACTGCCGAGTTTACTTACTGTATGACCTGCGTTCTTAAAACTGACCTGTATTGGGCACGTTTGTGGTCTTACACGAAACCTGTTTCAAAAAATATTTTTACTAATTTCTGAATCAAACTTTTCACTGGTGCTTCCTTTTCAAATTTCTTCCTGATCTTTTGCCAACACACAACAGGAGATTTTGTTTCTAAATATATTTCCATCACAAATACACATTCTTCAATAGTGCATTTTAACAAACAACTCATGATTATGCAAATTTGCTCAAAAGCCAATGCTCGAAACAAACCGACAATACTCAAATGTGGAGGCAATAAATAGTTCTTCTTTCTCCAGTTTCAATTGCATTAACAACTTCCACATTATTTTACCCCCTTTTTTTTTTTGTTTTGTTCTTAAACACCCCCAACATCCCCGGCCTCCGCCGTTAGGCTATACGCAGGAATGTCGGAGTGTCGTGGCAGTCGACTGCCCCCCTGTCTTGCCTTTTCTTTGGCGTCCCATCGGGGTCCTCTCATTTTCATCAAGATGCAGCAGCCCTCCCTTCTGGACGACCACTACATCCCTCCACTTAGAGGCTACCCTTCCCGTCCCTACACTAGGTTGCCGGCTACGCATTGCGCGAAGCCGGCAAACCGCCGCGTCCCCCCTCTCACACCTGAGGGTCCCAAATGCATCATCGGAGCACCCCAACTGACCTTCATTCTTGCATATGAAGGAGCCAAAGCGTCCTCTGCATCCAGGCTGCCTCCCTGGCCCTGCACGGCGACCACGATTCGCCCCCTGTATTTTATTTTATTTATTTATTTATTTTTTTTTTCACCCATCCGCAGGACACAACACAAGTAATAAAACACACTCACACCACCACTTAGCCGCCACCAGGAAAACGCAGTTAAGCCTAGTAACACACCCATACAGAATACATAATTAATAAAAGTCTATTCTTCCCATCCGTCTCATTCTTCGGCTTCGTCACCGCTGGTCGTGGCCTTCCTACACACGGTCGCAGTGATCGTGTATGCCATCCTGCCAGCAATATAAACACAAAAACATAAACAAAAGAAATGAAATACACACTACAATAAAATAAAATTCAGTAAACACAGTAACTTCCCGCTGCTGCGGCAGCTCTCGTCGCAGTCAGCCACCACTATCACGTTGGCTGCGATTGCACTCCTCAACCAGCAGCAAAACACAAAACAACTCAATAAAATAAAATGAAATAAAATAAGATAAATAAAACACAATCAGGACAATAGCGAAGAACCCTCCCTTCAGTTGCAGCCCATCACGTTGGCGTCTGAACTTATTCCTCCTTCCGCAATCCGCGGGCACGTTCGCTGTGAGTGCCCTCGTAACCGTTAGCAGGAACACAATCAATAAAATAAAATAATACCACAATCATACAATAAAAGGAAAATACATAATAAATGAAACCCACACTTCATGTTGTCTCTTCGGCGATGTCACATCTAGCCGTGGCCCTCCTGCACACGGTCGAAGCGATCGTGCTTGTCATCTCGAGCCGGCCGTAGAGTACCAACCACAGTGACAATGGAGACAATGAATTCACAATACAATACAATACAACAAAAAATAATATATATAGTAGAAGAAACACACAGTATACTTGCTAGGGACATTGCTGCTTACCCGCGCCTAGAAGTCTTCTCCCCACTCTCTTCCATGTACCTCCTTCGTCTTCAGGATGCTAGCCACCATGCTCTGTACCGCATCCCATTCTCTCTTCCCTTTCACCATGTGAGCTACAGTTGTTTCTGGAGTGAGGCCATCTGTGCCATGCCTACGCCGGAGCACAGCCCACCTTTCGCACTCGTAAAAGGTGTGCTCCGGCGTGTCATCCTGACCGCAGTAGAAGCACCTCGGTGTCTGTCTTCTCTTGAACCGATCTAGGTAGACCCCGAACTCCCCGTGTCCGGACAGGAACTGCGTGAGGAAGTAATCTACCTCCCCATGCCTCCGCCTGACCCACGGTCCCAAGTCCGGGATCAGTCTCCTGGTCCATGCCCCAGCCGTAGCCGTTCTCCACATCTCCTGCCGGTTGACCATCAGCTGCCTCCCGGCTTCCGCCTTCGGCGTTCCTTCGTATGTGGAGACCAGCTGCGTGGCCCGCAGCTCGATGGGAGGCACCCCTGCGATGACTGCCACTGCGCATCCAGATACGGTGCGGTACGCCGATGTTATGCGTATCGCCGCTCTTCTGGTAACGGAGGCTAGCATCCGTACGTTCTTCTTTCTCGAAAGTGCGTCCTTCCAGGCCGGGACCGCGTACAGCAAGACGGAGGAAACCACTGAAAGGATCAGCCGACGCTTGCTCGCCCGTGGTCCGCTCTTGTTGCCCATTAGTTTTTATAGAGCGTCTTGTATCTGCTCGGCCCTCTTCGTGACCTCTCTGAGGTGGGTGTTAGACAGCCCTTTCTTGTCAATCCACACGCCCAGGTACTTAGCGCAACCGGACGTCGTCCACCATGAAGGACATTCCCCTCAGTCTTCTTCTGCCGGTGATCGGGACAGCTGCCGTCTTGTGCGGTGCCAGTCGTAGTCCTCTCTCCCCCAGCCATCTGCTGACGACTGCCACCGCCGAGTTTGCCTTATCTTCTACCTCCTCCTCCGTCCGTCCCGACACCATCAGCGCGAGGTCATCTGCGTACGCGACCGACTGGCATCCTTCCGGGAGTTCTTCTCGCAGAAGGCCGTCGTACACGATGTTCCAAAGAAGAGGCCCAAGCACCGACCTCTGCGGAACGCCTCCAAACATGTTGAAGTCATCTTCTCCTTCCTCTGTGCGTACCCGCAGAGATCTCTCATGCAGATAGTCATTTATTACGGCGAGCAAGTAGCCGCTGATTCCTCTCTCCCGGAGTATTCCCATGATCACTCCCCATGGCACGCTGTTAAATGCATTCCTGATGTCTAGGAGAATGATCAATGGGATCTTCCTTCGTCGCCACATGCCTGCCGACTGAACTCTGGCCCACTCTAGCACCCGTCGGACAGTGTCGACGGTCGATCTTCCCCGAACGAAGCCGTACTGGTCTGGGGAAAGACCTCCGCCCGCCTCAATCTCTGACCGCAGTCTTTCAGCGATCAGTCTCTCATACAGCTTTCCCATCGTGTTGATGAGGCAGATCGGCCGGTATTTCCTGGTTTCTTCGGCTCCCGGTTTCGGGAGGAGGACCAACCTGGCCTTCTTCCAACAGCCGGGAAAACTCCCCGTGGACAATGCCCCACTGAACATGTCTAACACCGTCCACCGGTGCCTATCCACCAACACCTTCACGATGGACCCAGGGATGTTATCTGGGCACGGGCTCTTCCGCAGGCTCATCTTCTTGGACGCCCACTGTAGTTCTTCTACAGTGAAGCGCCTTTGTTGATCACCAGCTATCGGTTCCCATTCCTCCTCTTCGACGTGGAAGAGCTCCGTTATCGCTGTGAGAGACTGTTCCCTTGTCAATGGGGTCAGGCGCCTACCAAACTTCTTGGTGACGATCTGGTAGGCCCTGCCCCACGGATCTTGCTCCAGGTCTTCCACGAGGTGTTGCCACGCCTCTTGTTTGGCAGCCTTAATGGCTCTACAAAGGCTTCTTCGTGCCGCGTGGAACACCTCCGTTTCCTCCTGTAGGCGCTCAGAGTCCCTCCGTCGTGCGCGCTGCATCCTCCGCCTTGCTGTTTTGGTTTCACCACGCAGTCTCCCAATGTCCCTGTTCCACCAGTAAACATTCTTTACGCGTCTCCCAGGCTGTGGCCGCTGTTTCACACATTCCCCCTGAAGGATGGCCATGAATTCCTCGGGGGTGTGAACACGCCTACGGGCCACCTCTGCCGCCGTCCTATCCGCTACCGTCGCAGCCTGCTGTTCCGACGGCCTCCAGATAGGGTCCTGTTCCTCTAGACCCCTTCCGCCTCCTTGTATTTCAAAAATTATGGCCTTGTGGTCGCTGGCAAAATCATCTGCTACTACCTGCCAGCCCACTATCCTTCTTGCCACCCTATCTGAGGCCGCTGTCAGATCCAACACCGATCCATCACCCCTTGCGTCGTATGTAGGCACCCTAGGCGTGTTCATGACCACCAGTCCCGCGGCCCCAAGTATTGTAGCTAGGGTGTAGCCTCTCCGCGTGGACCGGCACCCTCCGAGTTCAGTGCATTCGGAGTTGAAGTCCCCGGTCAAAAGTACCGGGAACCCAGCCCTTCGTATGCATTCCTCCAGGTTTCCGATGAATTCTTCATGTCGATCCATTCCGCTGTTGGGAGAGATGTACCCATTGATCACCGTGAGTTGATGGATGTCTACAGCCACGAACCCTCTACCTCTAACTACCTTCGTGACTGCAAACCTGCCGGTGACATTCCGTATAGCAGCATCGCCATCCTGGTCAACATACCAGTGGCCTGAGTTAACCAGTCGCTGATTAGGTTCCACGACCAGCAGTAGGTCGTATCCTCCAACCAACGCTGCCGCCCATGCCAAGTCATGGGCAGCCACGGCTCTGTTTACGTTGAGCTGTAAACACTTCATTTCCGAACGTGTTTACAGTCCCTGCTACCCAGTCTATGCCCAATCACTCCACAACCCACGCATTTGGTGGGTTCCCGGCACTCTGCCCTCTTGTGCCCCGCCGCCCCGCAATTGTAACAACAGGGTCTCCTATCGGGACCCGTGCAGTGTGCCGCAACATGGCCCGTCTCCCAACAGCGAAAGCAGTTAACATCTGGTCTTCGTATCTCCGCTCGACACGATTGCCACCCTACAAGGAGCCTCCCGGTGGACGTAAGCCTCTTCGCCTCTTCACGGCAGCACCACAGTGGCGTTCTGCGTTTGTCCATATGCTTGGCGGACCGACGTGATCCTAGCAGACGTCTTTTCCTCCAGCGCGCGTTGTACCACCGCCATCACCTCCTCCTTAGTCACTTCAGCGTCAAGGTCTCTAATGTGGACAACCTCTTTTCTGTCCAACTGCCCTTTCCCACCAATCTTCACCTCTGGTGCCTTCTGTGCCATTTTCTCTCGTAGGGATTGGGCAGAGTTGGTCCCCGCCCGCACCCGTACCTCGACATCCTCGCCCCTGCCTTTACGAACTGAGAGTATGTTAGGAGCCAGTTCCTCTCCCACTGTTACCTTCACTTGGCGTAGTAGCTCTGCATAGGACTTGCCCGTCTGCCGTAGGACCACGGTCTCGGTAGGCCTCTCACGCCGTTCCTTGGTCGGGTCCCCTGAGTGAAACATAGTAACCTTCCTTTTATGCTTTCTTGCCCAGAATTCCAGGGTGTTTTTAACTATGCTACCCAGTTTACCCCCTGGCGCCGCAACAGTCACCGGGTGTACCTCGTACGTTGAAACGGTTTCCAGACCAGATAGCAACCAGTCGACAGTAGTTATGTCTTCCCCTTTAACTGGTATCACGTACAGGTTTCTCGACGGGTCGATCTCCTCTTTTTCCCCAATAACGTCTGTGGCCGCGACATGTCGCACCACAGTGCCTGGGAGCATAGCGCCACTGTTCAGCTTCCTCTTTATACCGGGTGCCAGGTCGCAGACCCGACAAGCTATTTTTGACTTCTTGTCGCCCTCAAGGTCCAGCACATAGACACATGCACGCTCGTCATCCGCCTTGGGTAAGCCCCGCACCTCCTCGACTAGCTCGAAGGCCTGTTGGGGCCACCTTTTTTCAGCAAGCTCCTTCAGGTCTTGGACCTCCCCCTTCTTCAGCGCTGCCTGGATCGCGGCGAGATCCGACCGTGCCGTCTGGGTATGCTTATTGTCCAGGTTCGCAGTCCCTTGAGTGCCCTGCATCGTCGTCGCAACCCTTTGCGTCTTTTCCATGACTCTGCCGGCCGTCTCCTTGAAAATGTCGCTCACTTCTGGGCTCGCCTCACATAGAAGCAGCAGGACCTGAATTTCTTCCAGAAGCGACTTCATGGTCGGGTGGTGGGCCTCTTCCGCGTCTTCACTCACCTCCTTCCTGCGCTTCTGCGCCCTGAGCTTGCCCAAAACCGTCTCGTCCGTTGCCTCCTCCTCTGACTGGTCGGTGGAGGAAGTCAGCGGGGGGCGCGGTGAGCGCAACGTCTTCCTTGACTGTCGGAAGGCCCTCTCTTCCTCTGTCGACATTATTTTACCCATCTCACCCCAATATATGCATTTTAACAAAATTATACATTTAATATAAACTAATGAGTGATAGGGTCTCTTTTAAATTGAAAACTCTGCATATACATAGTTTTAGTTTAAAACACTTAAGTTGAACACTCTGTTTATACATAAAAGATTTGCTTTATTTATGTGTATATTTATATACATAAATATACACATAAACAAACACACAGAGCTAAATTAATTTTTAAAATATTTTATATTTCTTATAATATATTTATGGAAAGTATGGTGTGCATTCCTCTTAAAAGAAAGACTATCTAAGAAATGAAATTAACTAAATGTTTAAACATAAGGAGTGAAATAAATGTAAAAATTTTGGTGCCATCTATATTATACTACTTTTTCTTTAATTCTTTCCCTATTTAAAAACAAAGAAGTTACATATACTATCTCATGAAAAAAAAAGTAAGGACTTCTTTCAATGTTCTTTGAAAAATAAAATTTAATTTATGATTAAAATGAAAATAAAGAAATGATTTTTAACTTTAACTGTTTAAAACTAGCATATTATTTAAAAGGTCAAATAGAATTTCAGTATTATTAATTTATAGATCATTCTTTTTAATAATAAGCTAATGTTATCTTTTCTTGCCATTTGCTTCTTGCAAAAAAATTCTGGGTTGATTTCATTTATAACAAAATCAAACCATTCTGTTTTGCTCTGAAGAACCTTAATAAAATACTAAGCATGTCATCATTATCAAATATTTATTATGCCTACATATATTTTCATATAATCTCTTTTAGAACTCCCTTAAAAAGTCAAAACAAGTTTTTAATATACAAAAATGAGCTGCCAGATTATTATTGGCACTGATAAGTATGAATTGTGCAGACCAATATTTAGAAAACTAGATATGTTAACTTTTCCTTGTATTCATATTTATGAATGTGCAATCTTTGCTAAAAAAATTTCACTTTTTCTTAAAAAATAATATCTATATTTACCATACCAGACAATGAACTCTTTTTGGATAACTCAGCACAATACTTCAGCTTATGAGAAAAGGCCTTATTATACTTCTGTTGCAATTATGAATAAATTTCTGAACCATTTGAAAAATCCTACTACTAATTTGTTTAAAATACATTTAAAACAAAAAAACATGATTTTTCCGCCTTGTTTAGTGATTCATTAACATTGCTCAAAATAGTTTTCAATAGTGTCTTCTGAACTGTGAATTATTTTGATTTAATTTTTTAAATTGAATGTATTCACTGTAACATTACTTCATATATTTGTATTTAAATAATAATTAATGTGGACTTTAATCACACCTATTTTTTATCTCACAATCAGTTTTTATACATGTAATTTATCTTTTTTTCTTTTCTTGGGGGTGATTAATTCACCATATAAGCTTGAAGGTTGCTTAGGAATATGAAATGTGCATTTTCTAGCATATGAAAAATGCCAAGTCTGACCTGGCCACGGAGACTGGTAATATTATACTGATTTGATCTGATTTTCTATTGATATTGACTGATTTTCAGAGAAAGAATTTCATTGGATATTAATATCTTTAGTTTTTGATGTACCAGTATTTTTTTTTTTAACCTCCATGGTCACTGTTAGGTATTACTTCAGAGGATGAGATGAATGATAATTTTTGTAGTGTGTGAAAATTTCATGTCTGCCAGGGGTTCAAACCGGAACCTCCGGATAAAAGGCCGAGATGCTACCACTTGCGCCATGGTGGCCAACCATGGTCAGGCATGGCATTTTTATACGCGCTACAAATCATTCATCTCATCCTCTGAAGCAATACGTAATGGCGGTCCCAGAGGTTAAAAAAATAGAAAAAAAAGAAGTTTTAGATCTACCATGTTTTGTTTCTGCATATGTGAGAAGTTAAAATAATTGAAGATTTGCTTCAAGTATTCTATTTGATGGTTAACAACCTTGATCTTTGTTCTGTTAGTAGAGTTGTAGATGAACAGGTGGAAATTAGGTTTAGTGTACATTTTTTAAACTGATTTCAATAAAAGAAGGCTTTCAATTCGATCTATATTTATTTTCTTTTTTTTATACTTAATTCTTACTCTTCAAGTGTACCAATTTGAATGATTCATTTTTATTTTTTTCAAGAGCTTGCTCTGATGTCCTGTAATAAGTTTTCAACATGATTTACGCATTTTTTAAAATAAAAAAATTGTATTTTTTCCAAAGATGATAAAAAAACTTTTTCATTTTCCCAGTCATCATTATTAATTATTACAGCGAATGATGTTTTGTTTGCTGCTGATATTCATAGAATTTTCGCAAGAAAATTAATTTGAAAACTTAAACTTAACAAAATAATTATCTTATTCCAGTAAGTTCATGTTCATTAGCAGTCATTACATCTTGTTTTTGTACATTTCTTTTTTTTTATCAATACATTTTTCACATCATTGAATTTCTTATACAGTTTTTTAATATGGGTTCCATTTTTGTAGGCATAAATAAATTAAAATAAATAATGAAAATCAAAAATATAAAATTACACAATCTTTTTTAAAAGAACAAAATGACTAAAACTTTCTGCACTAAAAACTGCTCACCTGGGTGCTTACTATGCCAAGATAAGCGTTTTGGCATTGAGTCCTGGTTAGCTGATATATTCACTGTTAGGATGAGAATGGATGGATATGTGGAGAACTCTGTAATGGAGCTGCGGTGTGGGAGGGTGTAGGCATTGATCTTGCTCCTGAAAGTGGACCAGAGCAAGGAGAAATAGGGTGTATTTTCATTAGAGGCTTGTTAAATTTGTGAATCAGTCTCTTGATTTTTAAGTGAACCAAGAGGACTTGAGTAAATTGAATTGTAGGACAAAATTGTCGTTGTTATGTGTAACACTTGTTTTGTTGGTATCAGGATAGTATTTTTGGTGTTTAAAGACTCAATCAAGTAATGATCTGAGTTCATAGTCTAATTGAAGTTAGATATAAAAAGGGTTTTTGTGTGAAACCTTTGTGTTACAGGAAAGCGCAGGGGTCCGCTTCCAGGAATCGGTTAATTTGATAGTTGAGGGTTATAAGTTATAATAGGTGATCGTGGTGGGAAGAGACCATAAAAAGGTGATTTGGTTGTGTAAATACACTGATGGAAATGTTTGCTGAGGCATTTGCATCGGAGGCATCCTGACAGAGGCCAAACTGATGACTGTGTTGTGTTATAAAGTTTGAAGGGTCTAAAAGACAACTTCCACTGATCCTTACATTTGGTAGGGTGGGTGGTGTGGCTACCAGGATCATCACAAGGCAGGTGTCTTCCCCTACGGAAATCAGGATACACTAAAAACTAAAAAATAATATTTTTACTTTTATTTTTTATATTTCAGCTTCTTGAAGTCAGTGCCAATGTGAACTTTAATAAATTGTTTGTAATGACTGATAAATTCAAAGTTTAATTAGGAGTTAAAGGTATTATTATTACCATCATATTTTTCCAGTGTTGTTTTTTTAGTCAGCATTATTTTAGCATATTATGTTACAATTAACTAAATGAATGTCTAATCCAACTTTATTGTCACATATGCTGATTATTTGTTACTTAGAGGTATATTCACAGTATACATAAATGTCTTTAACGAGATGTAAATACAAATGTTTGATACATTTTAAATTAAAGTTTAAAATTAAAAGTTCAGAATATCACTATCTTTTATGCCCATTTTTTCTGGTTTTTGTGAATTTAGGTTTGCTCATCTACCCTTGGCAGGATTTTTATGGTCAGATAGCATTTCTCATGTACCCTGCCTGTCAATGACAGCAACATATCTAGTAATTAATTGTTCCATGTATTCATACATTGTGTCTGAATTTATATAGCTTCAGGATTCACACAGGAATAGATTGTTATTTAGTTAAGTGTTTTTCCAAAAACAGAACTCACATGATAGGAGTAAACACTATGATCAAACAGTTCATTACACCTGTAAAACTTCACAAGTAGAAACATAGATGGAAATCCCACAGAATATAATTAATAAAAATTTTAAATCCAAATTTTGAATATGTCAATTGAATCACTTTAACTCGCACATTTCTTATTTGTTTCAAATTCCTGCTAAAAATATAAACTAATAGACAATTTCAGTGTTAAGAACATTCAAAGATCAGCACAAACTGGTTGTTCTTGTAAAGGATGTAGGTCTTACCTATTAATGAACAGAAAAATAGAACAAACTCTATTTCTTTTTTGGTTTATACAGATGTATGTTATTATCTGTATGTTATTTGTATGGTTTTATCTGTATGTTATTTATATTTTTAAAAAATAAATAAATATAAAAAATATAAATATAAATAACATCCATGAGGAGTTTTAATACATTTCATTTTTGACAATTGCTAGGAGTGTCATATCTTTTCATTTTCATATTATACCCTGATTCCGTAGTTTATGTTATTTATTTGTGTTAATATTTCAAGTACTTTAAAATAAGTATATAATAAGCACTTTCACTTTAGGTATAACTTTTTTCTTCTTTTTCGCTAACCTAATTTCCTGAGTGGATCATTGACATCCATTTGTTCAATCCGTTCATCACTTCTTTTTTAAAATTTTTTTTATCTCCTCATTCCTAATTATAATGTACACCTATACTTTATATATACAGTTAACAAGATTATCTAATAATTACTTAATTAATATGTTTATGTTATAATAATGAGAATATTATTATACACACAAATATCTTATAATATTTGTGTGTATGTGTCATTGTGGTTGTTATTGAAAACAACATTGTTTTTTTTTTATTAAATATTTTTTATTTCTTAAAACAAAGTAAATCAAGGTTATTTAAAACTTTACAATTATCCATTCCCAGTTTTTTTTTGGAAACAAGGATCATGTTGTAATAGACAAGGTCTTGTTGCAATAAATATTATTACAATCTAATGATGTATAAAATGTTTCATAGATTATTACCCGATTTAAGTCAGATTTTGCAAAAATAAATATTTAGTCATTTCCTTTTTTAATGATAAGAAAGTGTGTTGAGGATTGCCTTAGACTTTTGATGATCATTTTATAATTGTTATTTAAATTGTATTTATTTATGTATTAATATATCCTGCTGAGTGGAGGTAGTGTGAATAATATACTGTTTCCCTCAAAGAGGTACATTAATTTGTTGACTTATACTAGGATTTGAGCAAGTGGGAGCAGTTTTTCTGTTTGAGTATAATATCTCATACAGTTTTTGTGATGAATAAAGTGAAGATGTTGCTTATAGTATACACATTTTTTGGGATTATTTTTATGCGGCAACAATAAATTCAATTCAGTTTATTGACAAAGACAATGATAAACCACTTCGCTCCTCACTTATATAGTAAGCACAGTAGAGGAAGTTTGCTATTTTTGTAAATGGTTGAACCATTTTTTGAAGTGACTTATATCTTCTGTCACTTTTTCTGTGAGCATTTGGGTATGACACTTAATATAATGCAGAAATGTAAGTAAAATAGTTACACCTGATTTAGGCAAAATGTAACATAAGAGTTTTACTTTGTAAAAAATTCTTTTAAATTTTAAATTCAAATAGGAATAGTTAAGTAAAAATTTTGTTATTAAGCAAGAAAAGCATGGATTCAAAAGAAAACTGGGATTATATAGAATTTTTTGATTATTTATTTAGAATATTTTTTCATTTTTAATTCTACTAAAAATTTTTTAACAAGTAGTTAACTTTCTACAAAAATGTATAAGATTGTTTATCAATATGTGTAGACATAATATCATGGAGGGAATTGGTGTTGTAACCATATATTGAGAAATAAATCAATTATTTCACCATTTGGAAGTTTCTTTGGTAATGGTTAATTTAAGTGAAAGATTTTTTAAACAAAAAATTATCTTATTCCAACATTTCACAAATCTACAGGTTACATTTTGTTGAAGCCTCACATAATTTTTATTTTATTTATGATTTTTTCAAGACATATATTTCTTATGTTTACAATTTGTTACAAAATCTTTTTTTCTTACAGCACCATTTTTTTATATTTATTTATTCAAATAGTAAAAAAAAAATACAAACTAAATAAAGTTTAACCTTGCATGGGTACACACTCACCTGGGCCTATCCCAGGTGCGTGTGTTACACACCATCTGTGAGATGCCATCTCTTTTTCTCACCAAGTTTGTGATTTTACCTCACATTTACCCATAAACTGAACATTGCATACATGAATATAGCAATACAAAGATGAAAGTGGATTGATTAAAGTATTGGAAGTATAAAACTTTATTCTTTTTTGGGACAAAGTTTATTTTCAAATTACAAAACTTCTCATGAACTTTTCTTTTTTAATGTGCTAATCAGCCAGCTAATCATTGAAACTTATAAATCTTATAAACATCATCTAATAAAAAAATTATAATCTGCCTTTAGCTTTATAATCTGCCTTTAGCTTTATAAATTAAACTAAGAACACAGCCTAAATTAATAATATCTTCACTTAGGACTTGACTTGGCTAGAAAACACAGCTTCCAAAACACCAATAGAAAAATGAAGAACTAACGTCCTTTTAAAATGAAAGTAAATGTGCCTTTGCTTCTTGTAAACTAGTAAGCATATACATATTATATATAGATAACATTTAAAAGAGATCATCAAAAATACTAAAATAAATCATATAAAGGTACAAGAATAGTAAAAAATTATCAATGCACTAGAAGAACAGCAATCTTCCTAAAAAATTATCTGTGTAAATAAACTTGAAACTGCAAATACAATAAGTAGAAGATTGCACTGTTTTATTTTCTTCCAATCATTTCGATATTTTATATTATTAGCGTAGTCAGTCATGTGTTTCTGGAACACTGTTGGCAAATAGGTGTACTGTAGCTGACGCATTTATACTGTGTCCTCTTTAGTTTAGGATCACATATTTTACAACCTTTCTTTGATGGAAGCACATCTGATATTTCTTCAGTGTGAGGATCTGGCTCTGGTGGCACATTGAGAACTTCATTGATGATACCTTTTATGCCACTTCTTATTGTAGGTTCTAATCGCCTCCTCTGTAAATGTGAAGCCATCATTTGTTTCGCCAGAATTTTAATGAACTTGCATCTTCGCAGCAGTATGGGTTTTTCCTGAAGGAAAGGTAGAGCACATGAGGATTTGAGGAAGCTATACCACAAATTCAGAAGAACATGGTCAAAGTGGCCATCTCAGGGACCTACGCTGTGAAGAGTAAGTTGAGCACTTTTTATCTAGGCAGTCTACCTCGCCTTCAGTTCTGTTGTAGAACATAATTATTGATGGTTTTTGGGTGTTCTCATTGATCTCTTTGTCATGGTACATTGTAGATAGCAAAATCATGTTCCTATTTTTCTTAGGAACGTATGATACAAGGGTCATATTTTATGTGAAACGAAATAAAGAACTTTGTGTCGGTCTTCTGTTTGATGCCTGAAATTCTGGTGGAATATCCCTTTTGTTTTTTCTAGAGTACCGACACGGGTGAGACCTCTATTCGCTAATTCTAGACCCAATTCAACTGAACAGTAATAATTGTCAGCAGTAACATTTCTTCTACTGTTGACAATTGGCTTCACAAGTCGTAAAGCAACTTGTGATGGGACTTGGAGTTCTCTTTCAGAGGAAGTTAGTCCATCAGTCCTCTTCCCTTGATAAATGTAGCCATTATAAAAATATGAACTCCTTGCATTAGTGAGTGCCTGAACCTTTATGCCGTACTTGGCCAGTTTACTCGGCATATAAACCTTGAAAGAGCAACGGCTTCTAAAAGGGACTAACATTTCATCTATGCAAGTCATACTTCTGAGTTTATAGGAATTTGTAATTATTGACAAAGTGCTCAAAAATAAATGAAATTGTTGCAGTTTTGTCATCCTGCATTCTTTCTTGCTTGGTTTCAGGGTTGTCAAACAGTAGGGCTGCAAGAAGGATTTGAATCTTTTTCTGGTCATGATGGATCTAAATATCAGTTGCTCTGAAGCTCTGGAAGCGAAAAGAGATTCAATATCTTCTGTGGAGCCTTTATAAATTGATGTTAACAGGATTGCTGCAATGAAGCATTTATCTCATGCAAATCATTTGGTCTGTACTTATTAAAGAGGTTTTTTTTGTTTTTTATTGTTTTTATTCCTCTCAGGTTTAGCATTTATTTTTCTACAGGCCTCTTCCAATTTCTTACTCGTCCATTTTAATATTTCGTCAAGTATTTGTTGTTCTGTTAGGAGGTCCCAAAGATGTTTTGGAGACAAATTTTCTCCAAGTGCTTTTGCTGAATTCATAAGACTGAGAAGACCTCTGATTATATTTTCATGAGACACCCTTACAGTCCTTATGTAAAACATAAGGACCTTATCTAGAGTTCATAAGGTCAGTCCTTAAATAAAAAATTATAGATGAAAGGAATATGGGTTTTTAGATTATAGTTTGGGTGGACAGCCTCAGCAGTTAGAGCCAGCATGCTGAGGTGTGCTGGTTTCGATGAGCTGCTGAGGACTTGGGTTGACTGTTAGGTTTTCTTAACTAAGTTAAAAAAGGGAAAAAAATCTCAAAAGTAACTTACCTTCCTCCTTCTTGGTATGCTAGGAAGGTACTAAAACCTTGAGCCCTGTAGTTGCTGAAGAGGCAGGGAAGGAGCTATGAGATGGTGGGGGATATGTCTCACACATGTATGTACCCATCTAAGGTTAAAAATACTCAAAAAAGTAAAGAGAAATATTATTTTTCTAATTTTCTTCAGTATGCATGAGCCAAATTGAGGGTAGGTAAATATTTAACAGCTGTTTTTCTTTGATGCCAACTTAAAAAATCAAAATTTAAAGAAGAATTAAAAAAATATAATATAGTTTCTTACTTTTTAGAATGGTCTTTTTAAAGTTTATTTTATTTTTGTTAAAGTAATATTTGGATAATCTACAGGTTTCCTTTATAATTGAAATTGCTCCATAATAGTAATAATGAAAGCATAATAGTAGTAATAACAATTATTGTTATATTTTATTTTTAGTATTTATGAATATATGATTAAGCAGTTTCAATATATTTAATAAAGAACTGTCTATGTAGAATATAATTTAGAACTGCTATTTTTCTGTTCAGCTTTATGTATTTGAGTGTGTATATGTGTACAGTGATGGGATGCATTAAAGAAATTGCTTTATTCTGAAATCTAATCAATATTGTGACCTTCTTTTTTAAAATACTGTCATAAATATCATTAAACAATTGCTATAAAATATAATGCCATTAATAGCAACATAGCTTGCTTTATCTATTAATCTTATCAAAGAAAAAAAATTATAAAATGATAACCTTTGTCTGGTAAAAATAGTATTTATTCAATTTTTTTGACTTAATATACTTTATTCTCATGATATCTGCAAATGATATTTTAGTCTGATTATTATAAAATCTTTCTCAATTGCACTTTCTTTATTTATAAAAATATACTTCCAGAAGATCTTTTCAGAAATTTTATTCCGCTTTTTCATCAGCTGTGTGTTAGATATAAATAAGTTGTTGGTACCAGTTTAGAGATAATTAAAAACATTTTTGTACTTTTATGTCTTTTTGTTTACTTGAACGTTTTTAGAAAATAATGAATCCTTTCAAAATTGCAAACAAACCCCAGACTGAACATATATGATGAAAAAAATGAACACTTTACATAAGTATTCAGATTAAACTAGTGTGATAATAAATTTTGCCGGTCAGAACACACCATGAGTTATACATAAAATCAAAATCAATCTTTAAAACTCAAATGATGAACCCTGGTTCAACTTCACTTTATTATAATAAAATTTGAACCCAAATGTTACTAATGGTTACTAATGATTTTTTGGTCTTGGAATTCCAATCAATGACACTATAGATTGGTAATAGTCAACTTGGCCAAGGAAAGAACAACTGTGAAAGTATAATTAGGAATTGGAAAATTTCAAAGTATAGTTAGGCTTTGAAGCAGTGAAATTAAAAGAAATAAATAAAATATTTAAAAATAATAGAAATAGGACATGCACATCCACACATTAATACACAACTGTTGTTGTTGTTGTTGTTGATGGTAGATTTTCATAGATGAGCTGAAAACCAGTACCATTGTAATTCCACTGAATAATTATAATTTTGATTAGATTTTCTAGAAGTAAGACTTTTGCATAATTTGAAAATGAGTAATTAATAATATTTAAAAAGTATTATTATATTTTATTATGAGTATTATCTCAATGAATAACAATAAAAATACAAATTTTTACTTTAGCCACAAACAAACTTATTTCATTTGAAAAGTGAGAAATTAATAAATGTGCTAAAGTTAACCAAAATAATATATTAAATGTACAAACAACACTCAGATCAAAGACATAATTTGGTAACATGCAAAAGTGGTTTCCTAATCACTTCAAAACAGGTCCCCATCAATAAATAACATTCCTATTTAAAACAACGCTGACAAAAAAGATGAATAAAAACAACTAAAAATCTTCCAGAAACACATTTCCATAAATTTAGGAAGTAGATTGTTCTTTCATCTATTTTGCAAAAGGTTGTTTTAACTGTCTGTTAATTTAAAAAGCCATAATTTCTTTGGAATCTGTTTTTTAAAAAGTAAGATGTGAGAACTGATGATTTTAGCTATTAAAAAACTTCATACTTTTAACTATAATCTGCCACAGGGTGGATGTAAATTATACAGAGTGTTCAAAAAGTGACACAACCTTATGGGAAAATATGTAAGTTACAACAGTTGTTGAAAGTGGCCTCCATTATCCAATTTATATAATTGAATATAACATTGCATGCTCTTAAACACGTGTTGTAATGTTTGTTGAGGAATTGCAGTGACATTTCGTTTGCAATTCTGGAATGGTGTGAGGATGAGTTTTGTAAGCAACATCCTTAAGGTTCCCCACAAGAAAAAGTCAGGAGAGGATAAATCAGGAGACTGAGGGGGCCACAAATCCTTTGAAATCACTTGTCCATGAAAACACTGATCCAAGAAAGTAAAAGTATTGTTGGCTGTATGAGCTATAGCATTGTCTTGCTGAAACCACATGTAAAAAGAAAAAGACGTTCAACCTCTTTCATCAATTTCAAATGTGAGGATGAAAACTCATGCTCACACCATTCCCGAATTGCAGAGCAAAATTGAACGATGTGTTGCTCCAATTCCTCAACAAACATTACAAAATGTTTTTAAGAGCATGCAATGTTGTAGTCAGTTATGTGAATTACATCATCGAGGCCACTTTTTTTTGAAAAGTGGCCTCCATGAGGCCACCCCTCCTCTACTCCAGCATGCATAGCGTATCTTCTATATGATTCTACTGGAGTTTCTGGGTCACTCAAAATAATATTTTCCATGAAAAATTTATATATTTTTATAAATTTTAATTACATCTTTTGGTGTCCCAAATGTTTTTAGACATCTTATTGTATATAGCAAATTAACTACAACGTAGATATTAAAAAATAAGACTTGATTTGATAAAAATTTTATTAGATTTTTTTTTTTGTTATAAAAATACTAAATAAATGAATGTATTTTAGTTGTGAATTATGGTTGCATCATAATTATTATGAACAATTTTTCAAACAACTTTTTTCTGTGTGGAGAGGAATGATTTTGAATTATTAATTACAGGATAATATTTATTGAAGGATTGTCAAATTTTTATTAAAACATTCAATTTAAATGGGAAATATAATCTAATTAATCATTTTATAAATGTTGTTATATAAATACACCTATTAAACCATAAACAAAAACAGATTCATGTGGAGACTCTGTGAGTAACCAATGAAGATTTTAAAATCCTAAAAACTAATTATCTTTAATTAAATGTTTAATTTTTATTTTTTAAATTTAAAAAAAATTTCTACTGTTGATCATCATTACAAGATTATAAATAAAACACTCTAGAGTATGGTTTGATTTTATAATTAAAAATTAAGTTTTTTAATAAAATTTTTTTATCGCTTAGGAGATATGATTATTTCTTATTGTCCCTTACTAAAATAATATTTGTTATTTTTGTTCTTTACTACAAAGTTCTATAATGTATTGACATAAATTATTTATTGATACTTTTTTAAAAACTTTATTGAAAATAAAACAAAGTATTACTTATTTATAAGTTAAATAAAAATGGAGATATTTCTGGAGTTATTAGTAATTTTCTGAGTAAAACATCTATTTGAATCTGTGTTCAGTTCCCTAAAGATTTACCATAATGATATGTAAGTAAATCTTGCTTAAGAGCATTTTATATATTTTAAAAAGCATATACATTTTTGTGAAATAAAATTGTCTGCAATATTTACTCATGGGAATTGAATTGACTTCTACAATAGTCACTGGTATGGTAACACTATTTTAAGATTGCCCATAAAACCGCGTATTTGTTTTGTGTTTTTCAAAAAAACTTTTAACATCCCACGCGATGTAAAGTTTATAACAATGTTAAAGTCAATTTAAAATATAAAGAAGTTTTGATCGACAATGATTTATTCTGCATGAATGAATTCAGCCTTTATAAGACGTTTCCATACTAATAAATATTACCTAACATCTATTTTGTAATTTATTACTTATTTGAATGGTTGCATGTTTTGATTAAATTACTTTACTGTTTTCTTTTAGTTTTGAATGTTTTGTTTATTTATATATTGAAGAAATTATTTCAAGGTTATTTGTAAAATTAACATTAAAAAATTTTACATAACTGAACATATACAATTTCTTTTCTAAAATTGTTACCTATTTCACTGAAATGTTGAGATGTTCTGTTCTACATTAATTTTATATTTCATATTTGCAAATTTGAATGTATAGTACAAGTGTAATGTAATTTCATGTTTAATGAAATTAGCAAAAATGATTCGGGGATCCTGTGATTCATATTTTTAGTTAACATTTTCTATTAAAGATGATTTGTTTTAAATGTAAACAATTATTTGAAAATAAAGTACTAACAAAAATAAAGTACTTTTCCCTTTAGAGTATTGTTATGTGTTCGTAGTTCAACAATGATATTGAGAGACTAACAAATTAAAAATCTTTTATTAATACAATTTATTACTCTAGTCATATAAACAAAATAATAAAAATAACAATAAATAAATGTAATATACAGAATAGTAATGCAAAGAAGGCCAACATTTTTTTAAAAACAGTTAAATTATAAAAACCAGCCTAATTTACGGAATAAATTGTAATGACCGCTAAAACCTGATATTGCATTAATTACAAGATAACACTAGAAAAGTCTAAAGTTCATACAATTCAATTTTCTGCAAATATTATTACTTTTACTGTTTACAATAGAACTACCCAACACGTTATATTTTTCAAAAAAACTTTTAACATCCCACGTGGTGTAAAGTTTATAACAATGTTAAAGTCAATTTAAAATATAAAGAAGTTTTGATTGACAATGATTTATTCTGCATGAGTTTAATAATTTTCATCATCTGCGCCCCTACATTTTTCTATAAATTCTTATTTTGGTCCGGTAATCCTTCTGGTCGAACAACAGGTATTGGAGGTGCCACTATCTGTATTACAAAGAACATGATTTTTAAATGAACCCATTGCTCTGAGAAAAAATCCCTTTTAGTTCCTTGTGAATTCTTCTTTACATTATTAATTTCTCTTTCATTTTTCTTAATTGGAAGAAATCCTTTACTCTGGTCTATTATACTAGTCCTGTTACAGTATATTTGAAAATTTGACCCTGAAATCTATCTATCAATTGATGAATAAAATATATGATGATCTTTTCCTTAATATTTTTTAAAAACCTACAACATGGTCAAATTAAAGTCTACACAATTTTTAACCTCTTCTGTAGTACAATAGAAGTTCAACTGTGACTGATAAGAAATTGTCGACCTGAGACTGTACAAGACTTCACTTCATTTACATTCATACATATCATCCTTATTCATTCTCTGAACTAATACCTTACGGTGGTTCTGGAGGCTAAACAGAAAAAAAGAGAGCGAGCTTTGACTGATAAGGTCTACTGACACTGGGTGTGATTATTTTCAGGATAAACTCTGTGTATGTTTTGTGTCATAAACATACTTGTTACAGGCAGTTTAATATGAGACATTAATTACTTCTAAAAATGGGACATAATCATTCTCAGAAATAATAAATATCCCGTGAAAGGCTCACTAAAAAAATGAGGAGTGAAATTAAAATCGTCTCTTTCTTCATCGAGTCTAAATATGATGATACATACCAATACATCTACTCCATCAACCTGCAACTGATTTCATTCCTATTGATACCTTTCCTCTGATCTCTGCAGAATGAAAGTACACTTGGACTGATTATATAATAAACATCATTACTTTCAGAACATTATTACTATCATCTGTAAACTCAGATCTATCATAGCCATAAGTAGGACTAAGACAGTTATTGTAAATACAAATTATTATAATCCCACTATATTGAAGACAACACATTAAACAACACTCTATTCGGTTTGAAACTTTTCATTATATCTGCTGTATAAAAAATATAAAAAAATTTAATTATAAAACATTTTTTTTTGGTTGTTCTAGAAATACTGATTTTAATATTTCTTGCATTTTTAGAAATTTATTGGATTAGTATCTTATATTTTAAAAACAAATTGAAAAATAAAAATTACATCTAATATGTGTTTCTTCATTGTTAATTTTATTTTTACGAAACAATAACTAAGTAATTAACTAACAGAACACAGTTTGCCACTGGGTGGAGTTGTCCAATTGGGTTGATTTTATATTATGAGTTTCTCCATTTTTATTCCTTTTTTATCACAAATTGATTATTTTTTTTTTTTTTTTTTTTTTGTCTTCAGTCATTTGACTGGTTTGATGCAGCTCTCCAAGATTCCCTATCTAGTGCTAGTCGTTTCATTTCAGTATACCCTCTACATCCTACATCCCCAACAATTTGTTTTACATACTCCAAACGTGGCCTGCCTACACAATTTTTCCCTTCTACCTGTCCTTCCAATATTAAAGCGACTATTCCAGGATGCCTTAGTATGTGGCCTATAAGTCTGTCTCTTCTTTTAACTATATTCTTCCAAATGCTTCTTTCTTCATCTATTTGCCGCAATACCTCTTCATTTGTCACTTTATCCACCCATCTGATTTTTAACATTCTCCTATAGCACCACATTTCAAAAGCTTCTAATCTTTTCTTCTCAGATACTCCGATTGTCCAAGTTTCACTTCCATATAAAGCGACACTCCAAACATACACTTTCAAAAATCTTTTCCTGACATTTAAATTCATTTTTGATGTAAACAAATTATATTTCTTACTGAAGGCTCGTTTAGCTTGTGCTATTCGGCATTTTA
This sequence comes from Lycorma delicatula, assembly GCF_047948215.1. Taxonomy (NCBI): domain Eukaryota; kingdom Metazoa; phylum Arthropoda; class Insecta; order Hemiptera; family Fulgoridae; genus Lycorma; species Lycorma delicatula. Next base: position 35,430,328 of record NC_134461.1, on the reverse strand, counting down.
TATCGCTCCTGCTTCGTCCATCTTTAGTAATTTTACTTCCCAAATAACAAAATTCTTCTACCTCCATAATCTTTTCTCCTCCTATTTTCACATTCAGGGGGCCATCTTTGCTATTTCTACTACATTTCATTACTTTTGTTTTGTTCTTGTTTATTTTCATGCGATAGTTCTTGCGTAGGACTTCATCTATGCCATTCATTGTTTCTTCTAAATCCTTTTTACTCTCGGCTAGAATTACTATATCATCAGCAAATCGTAGCATCTTTATCTTTTCACCTTGTACTGTTACTCCGAATCTAAATTGTTCTTTAATATCATTAACTGCTAGTTCCATGTAAAGATTAAAAAGTAACGGAGATAGGGAACATCCTTGTCGGACTCCCTTTCTTATTAGGGCTTCTTTCTTATGTTCTTCAATTGTTATTGTTGCTGTTTGGTTCCTGTACATGTTAGCAATTGTTCTTCTATCTCTGTATTTGAACCCTAATTTTTTTAAAATGCTGAACATTTTATTCCAATCTACGTTATCGAAAGCCTTTTCTAGGTCTATAAACGCCAAGTATGTTGGTTTGTTTTTCTTTAATCTTCCTTCTACTATTAATCTGAGGCCTAAAATTGCTTCCCTTGTCCCTATACTTTTCCTGAAACCAAATTGGTCTTCTCCTAACACTTCTTCCACTCTCCTCTCAATTCTTCTGTATAAAATTCTAGTTAAGATTTTTGATGCATGACTAGTTAAACTAATTGTTCTGTATTCTTCACATTTATCTGCCCCTGCTTTCTTTGGTATCATAACTATAACACTTTTTTTGAAGTCTGACGGAAATTCCCCTTTTTCATAAATATTACACACCAGTTTGTATAATCTATCAATCGCTTCCTCACCTGCACTGCGCAGTAATTCTACAGGTATTCCGTCTATTCCAGGAGCCTTTCTGCCATTTAAATCTTTTAATGCTCTCTTAAATTCAGATCTCAGTATTGTTTCTCCCATTTCATCCTCCTCAACTTCCTCTTCTTCCTCTATAACACCATTTTCTAATTCATTTCCTCCGTATAACTCTTCAATATATTCCACCCATCTATCGACTTTACCTTTCGTATTATATATTGGTGTACCATCTTTGTTTAACACATTATTAGATTTTAATTTATGTACCCCAAAATTTTCCTTAACTTTCCTGTATGCTCCGTCAATTTTACCAATGTTCATTTCTCTTTCCACTTCTGAACACTTTTCTTTAATCCACTCTTCTTTCGCCAGTTTGCATTTCCTATTTATAGCATTTCTTAATTGCCGATAGTTCCTTTTACTTTCTTCATCATTAGCATTCTTATATTTTCTACGTTCATCCATCAGCTGCAATATATCGTCTGAAACCCAAGGTTTTCTACCAGTTCTCTTTATTCCGCCTAAGTTTGCTTCAGCTGATTTAAGAATTTCCTTTTTAACATTCTCCCATTCTTCTTCTACATTTTCTACCATATCTTTTTTACTCAGACCTCTTGCGATGTCCTCCTCAAAAATCTTCTTTACCTCCTCTTCCTCAAGCTTCTCTAAATTCCACCGATTCATCTGACAACTTTTCTTCAGGTTTTTAAACCCCAATCTACATTTCATTATCACCAAATTATGGTCGCTATCAATGTCTGCTCCAGGGTAAGTTTTGCAGTCAACGAGTTGATTTCTAAATCTTTGCTTAACCATGATATAATCTATCTGATACCTTCCAGTATCGCCTGGCTTTTTCCAAGTGTATATTCTTCTATTATGATTTTTAAATTGGGTGTTGGCAATTACTAAATTATACTTCGTGCAAAATTCTATAAGTCGGTCCCCTCTTTCATTCCTTTTGCCCAGCCCATATTCACCCACTATATTTCCTTCCTTGCCTTTTCCAATGCTTGCATTCCAATCTCCAACTATTATTAAATTTTCATCTCCCTTTACGTGTTTAATTGCTTCATCAATCTCTTCGTATACACACTCTACCTCATCATCATCATGGGCGCTTGTAGGCATATAAACGTTAACAATCGTTGTCGGTTTAGGTTTTGATTTTATCCTTATTACAATGATTCTATCTCTATGCGTTTTGATTATAAAATAATAAAAATAGTTAGTTCATATTCTAAACTGCTTCTTCTTTCTTAACTATCTAGACAATAATTGCAGACATTTGCATGACTCTCTGTTATCAGCTATCAAAATACACATATTAGTTTCTGCTGTACAAACTAATGTCAACCACCATTTGTCGATCATGTTATTCATTCTAATTACTTATGCTTTCTTAAATATCAGCTGAAGATGACAGTACATGATATATGTCATGAATTCATTTGTGCTTGGTTGTTTGTATTTGAGGTAGACCAGTTTACACAAGAATGTATGATGTTCCAATAAGTTCTCTGTTAAATGTCATGATGATATGTCATATTCTTCTTAACTGTGTAAATTGCATAAGAAATCTAAACTTGGACTCAGGTTTAACAATATTTTGAATAATGTTTGTGTTGAAAATTAATTTTAAATTCCTTAGATCTTTTTTGTTTCTATTAAAATTTTAATAAATGTTTTGTTAATATTGATTAATTGTAATTATATTCATTTTTCATTTTTAAATATGTTTTGTTGTCTGTTCTAAATAATGAATTTTTATACCCATATTAGTTTGATGTTATCGCAGTTTATGAAGACCTTTAACAATCCATTATTTTTTAATTTCTTCTGGGTGCAATTGCTGCTTGCAAAATTTTGCTTTTGAAACTACATTTTGATTTTTTTTGTTGTTGTAAATTATGTAATTTTTTATAAAAAACAAATAATCCGCATATTTTACTCCTACCTTTAGACAGTAATAACTTTCCTGGTTTTTCATTCATATTTAGAAAAAAATATATATTTTAGGGATCTAAAATCGTTTTGGTACTTTTGTCTTATTCAGAGAATGGTTATTTCATTTATGGCTTAACCATAGTCATGTTTTCTTTTGAGGTGTGATGCAGAAGTTGTAGATCTTATTAATGACATTTGTTCCCAACATTCCTTTTATTTTCTCTTGAAGTCTTCTATCAGAAAGTTCATAACTGCATTTCTATCAGCATCTGATTAATCCCACTATAAAGTCTATCAAATTTTACATACCTTGTATTGGGTTAAAGAAATTGCATATTGACCTACAATTAGGTTCTAATAAATTAGTATTAGGTATTAGTATTAGAAAGATATTAGGTTCTAATACCTTTCTTATTTGTTCTGATAAAATAGATTTCACTTTATTTATTCAAGGGAAAATCTTAATGTTATGTAAAATTTCAGCATGAGTTATAATTATGTTTAAGCAAATATGTACAATTCACATTTTTTATGAAACCTTCTTTCCTTGGTATATATTTTGAGTCCTTTAAACAACTCAGATAAAAAGGTATTTTATCATTGGTTTATTTAAAATTTTCTCTCAACTGTATATTAAAGAAAAAAATTGAATTTTGAACATTTTTCAAATATTTTTCAGATCTAAGAAAGATACACCAGTGACTTTCTCACTGATAAAAATCATAAAAAAAAACTGTTCCCAAAATTATTAATTTTCAATAGGTCTATCATTCATATACCCTGCTATTAATAAAAATTGAAGCATATTTCTAATTATGCGATGAAATAACAAAGTATATATTTGCAGTAAGGAAATTATTAAAAGGAGAATAGCCAAAAAAAAGATGCATAGATGTGTTAGTTCAAGTTTATAGCTTGGAAAATAGAAAATTATTTAAAAAATCTGCATTTTTCTGAAAGCCCTTAGCTCCCTTTCTGCAGATATCTCGTTAATGTGGTTTCTTTACATTTCTTTTCTTATTTTCATTAATAAGTAGGTTTTTCTTGTATAAAGAACTAAATTGATGGACAATGTATTAAGATACCAGAATTAAATAATTTATCGATGAAAGAAAATATAAAAAATAAAACCTGTTGCAATAGAAGTTTGTGTTGAGTTTAAAAAATCTAAAACAGAATACAAAGGACTTAAGAAATGTATCAAACCACTTCAGTCCGTGGATAAAAAAACCAACATTAACTGGTTTTCGTACAATGAATTGATTCATTTTTCTAGGTTATTTGATAAATGATATCACAGACTCATATTCAGAAGTCATTATACAAAATTTCATAAAAATTGGTTTCTTCATCCTGTTGGTTGATATCAAGCAGAACGATAACTGATGAAAAAAGCCAATAAAGAAAATTATATATATATATATATATATATATACATATACATACATGTATGTATATAGGTGTATTACGTCCCACAACCCTGAATGAGATTGTTCAAATATGTAACCAAAATAACAATTCTAATGTAATGGAATCATCTAATTAATACAAGAATTTAATTTTGAGTTTAGAAATAACAAAAAAGAAAAAAACAATGTTTTGCGCTTCCATCCTTTTATGGAGATTTGTATAAGACCAAACACTATCATAATATATTTTAGGTATCTAAACAACATTAAATTTACTAAATCTGAACAAAATTTACTTATCATTTGAGTAAAAGTTTGAAATATGACATTCATGATATCCGTAACTCCTTGCCTCATTAACTGATTGTAACTAACTAAAATTAAATGGCAATAATGACCCAAATTTCATCTAAATTGGTTTACCAATCTAAAGAAATAAAAAAAAATGAGGCTAACATACATACCTATATCCTTCTAGAATTTTTTATTGCTAAAATTGTTTTTTCTTAGAGATCATGAAATGTCAAGATCTACAAAAACCTCGACACACAACATTTTTCCTTATACATTATACTGTACTATAAAGTTATACAGTATAACTATATCACCGGGGAAATAAAAATAATACTTCTTCAATTTCAACCAAAGAAACAGTTCGTTAATGGATTAAATATAAGAAACGGAGAAGTTAAAATTAATGGTTAATAAGTCTGGTAATTATTTAAAATTTAGGTCCCGCTTTTAAAAATCGAAATTCAAAAAATTCTTGTAAAGGTATTATCTATATAAAATTTAGAGTAATTGTTTTGAAATCGATTTTATTTTACTTCCTGCTACGAATACAAGGAAGTATTGTAATCGCAAAAAATGTAGGTTTTCAGATTTCAACGGAAATGTGCATTTTGACCATCCCTGAATCCATTTTGATTAGTTTCGGCGTGACGTCTGTACGTACGTACGTATATCGCATAATCCAAAAACGATTAGCCGTAGAATGTTGCATTTTTGGATTTAGAACTGTTGTAACACCTAATTGTGCACCTCCCCTTTTGACTGCAATCGACTGAACCAAAAGTCTCCAAAAAAACCCAAAATACAAAAAAAATTTGATTTTGAACTTTTTATAACTGGAGTAATAAGTTCTCATTGAGAGCTTTTCAACAATATATCATAAGTGATACTTATTTTCATTGGTTCCAGAGCAGTAGCCAAATAAAGTTTTAATTACTGAAATATTTTGATCTTAGGGGAAGGCACATCGGATCAAATCAGACTTCATCTCTTTTATTTTAACTTTTTTTAAATTTAAATACTGATTTATTAATAAATAGTAACCTCTCATTGTAAAAAAGATTTTTACGAAGATAATAATTCAATAACAAAAAAAAAAAAAAAAAGAAATAATATCGGAAGTTATTACTGAAATAAAATTTTATGTACTTTTCATTTTAAAAAAATGCGTATATGTGATTTAATAGGCTACAAGGAAATCACGTGGTGTCTACATCAAATTTTTGTTAATATTTTTTTGTTAATTCTATTTCAGGTACTATTAATTTATTTATTAATTTCCATTATTCAGTAATATTTTTTCCTTTTCTAGGTAATTAATTAACAAGCATAACTCCTGGGATTTAAATAAGCACCTTCCTTTTTATCTATTTTCAAAGAAAAGTACGGTAATCCTTTCGTCATATGATTCAGTTCCTTTCGGGGCATGGCGCATTTTCGGGACAGGCTGGCTCGATTTGGCTTGACTTATTCGGGTCAGCGTCCTCAATGCTTAGTATCGGATATGCGTATCATGCGTTGTACATCTGCTCAAAATATGAGTTTAGGCGTACAGAGGTAGTCAGGGAGCTTCAGGGCAATACCCTCAAGCTCCCTGGAACTCCCTGGATTCGAGTCTGGATCTGCAGGCTAACTGGAAAGTTAGAGATGAGTTTCGCATTGTTGATGGGTTTTGAAGGCGCTCCAAAGGACTGCAGAGGGTGTTTATTATAGAATAGTAACCTGGGTGGCTAGAAACTCGTTTGGGTGCTTTTCCGCCAGAATAGATGCATTCGGCAATTGTGCCCGGTTATTATTTGGTGTGTTCGTGGGTTGATTGGTAGTTTTGATTTCTTTACGAAAGGTCAAAATTGTTATGTTTCGAAAATTTTTTGAGGATATGAGATTAATGTTTTCTTATAGATCAATTTGTAAATATTTATAGGTTATCAGTTGTTTTTTTTATTCAGTTTAATGAATTTGAAAAATATCGTTTGTTATTTGATTGGTTTTAACACCGATGGAAGTGTATTTCGAGGAATTGCATCGGTGCCATCCTGTTAGAGGCTGTACTGATGAATGAAATATGTAATCAGGTATTGAGTTTCTAGAAGATGACCTCCGGTAAAGCCCATCACGGCTAGGAACGGAGGGGGCGATGAGGCGATGTAGATCGTCATAAGGCGGGTGTCTTCTCCTGTGGGGTCAGGATGGTATTAATTCGGTCGCATGGTGGGATTGAGGAGTGAAAATTAATTTTCTTCACGTTTTCAGGTATGAAGAGTACGAAAATACGGTTCACTTAAAATAGGGTTTCTTTATATATTTATTTATAGGCCTATGTATAAAAATTCGTGGTTCGAAAATCTCAAAAACTACTACATCAATTTCAGTGAAATTTATATTATGCTGTAGTAGTGGTTTGAAGTTGTACATGTGAAAATTTGATGAAGATTAGTTAAATTGTTCTTGAGTTACCTCAGTTTAAGGTAGAAAAAATTTGAACGGGACAAATTAGAAGCGTGGTTCATTATGATGCTGCTAGTAAGAATAATGACGTTTTTTATCTGCCGTATCTATGGTTAGCAGTATTGTTCAGCGTATTCAGGTAGCGTTACCTACTTTGAGGGTCTTGACGACTCGGTATGTATTTAAGCGGAGCAAACGGAAACAAAATAAAATAACGTAAAGTCAGTCGGTCTTCTTGTGCAAAACTACACAAGAATTTCTGTTTGTCGTCAGTTTTTTATAATTAATTTTTAAAATTTTCTTAATTTCAATTAATGCTGAATAGCAAACGAGTCTTCAGTCAGAAATATAATTTGTTTACATCAAAAATTAATTTAAACGTCAGGAAAAGATTTTTGAAAGTGTATGTTTGGAGCGTCGCTTTATATGGAAGTTAAACTTGGACAATCGGAGTACCTGAGAAGAAAAGATTAGAAGCTTTTGAAATGCGGTGCTATAAGAGAATAGTCGCTTTAATCCTGGAATAGTCGCTTTAATATTAGAGGGACAGGTAGAAGGAAAAAATTGTGCAGGCAGGCAACGTTTGGAATATGTGAAATAAATTATTAGGGATTTAGGAGGTAGGGGGTATACCGAAATGAAACGACTAGCACTAGATAGGGAATCTTGGAGAGCTGCATCAAACCAGTCAAATGACTGAAGGCAAAAAAAAATTATTTATTTATTTTTTTATGGGCGAAATTAAATTACTTGAAAAATACATGATAACTTAAAAATTCATTAACAGTTAAATACGTGAGATAATGATGATTAAATAGTGTTGTTTGCAATGTCTTCTCCCTCTTTATCCTCGGGTTAAATCAACGTTTTCCCTCTTTTATTTTTTAAAACTTTACGTGTAAGTTATTACATAATATTACTTTAAGTTATTGTATAAAGTTAACGTTACACATACTCATGTAAATGCAATACTTGAAGGTGATGTGTGTATATATACATATACCTGAGTGTGATTTAAATGTTTGATAGTGAAGTTATTAGATTTCTTTTATTTTTGTTCATGTTATTGTCATATTATGACAAAAGTCGAAATGGAGGAAATACGGTATTATTGTGATTATAACTAGAGGGGAAAAACGTGGCGCATTGCTGCAACCCAATAACTACGTCAGAGTTTTAGACTGCCCCGTGGAGGTTTCTCACACAGCATATTTCACCTGCTGCTGCGTGCGTGTGAAACCAACAAAGAGCACAAATGTGTTATTAAAATAAGAAGGATTCCTTTTATGGATTCTATAAGCTTGTATGAAACTTCTTACAGTGTCAGGCAGTTCTTTCATTTAAAATTTTGTTACAAGAAATGCTTAATTAAATTCTAAAAAAAAAAGAAAAAATACATTTCTTATATAAAACTGACAGCCTAACCAACAAAAGGGGTAAATGATTGAGAAAATCTGATAAAACTTGATCGAAATTTATATAAAAGATTATAAATCTCTCAATGAAAAAACAAATAAAGGTTTCAAAAATGTTTTATTCATTAAAATCCAGTAGTGTTTTTATAAAATACTAATAAAAAATTTATTTTTAATTATTTTATAAAAACTGATATCATGGGAAATGAAAAAAAATTAAAAATCATTATTAAATTAAGAAAGTAAAGTAGTTTCATTTTATGAAAACCAGTGTGCGAATTTTTCTACGTTGCAATGTAGTTTACATTTTGTTTACTCATTAAATAAAAAAAAAAAAAATTCATTAACATCTCAATTATGACTTATTTGGTATATTTAATATTTTCCCGTATCTCCTTTAATATTATTTAATGTATTTATATTTTAATTTATTAATATATACTCAAATAATTTCCATTAATATCATCTCCATTTTCATTTATTTTGTAATTATTTTACAGTTGGTTCGGAAATTAATGCACTGGAATTATGTAAGTGTAATTACGAAACTTTCTTTATTATTACTTTGTAATTTTATTCCATTATTTTATAGAAACGGATATTACAATAACTGGTAGTATAATATTTTATAAAAGATGTTGAAAATCACCGTCTCCAACATCAATACAACACTGAACGTGTTTTAGTTTTGTTTTCAAATACTTTAACCAGCTGATGTACTGGAATGTATCGTACGTATGCCGTTATTATGGTTTTCAGTTTGTCAGTCGTACGTGGGTCTGTTGTGATACATTGCTTGTTTCGCTGTCCCCCTCTCCCGTAGAAAGTAATAAGGGGAGTCAGATCGGGTGATCGTACAGGCCACAAACCTGTCGAAATGATTCGTTCACCAAAAACATTTCGTAAAAAGTCATTGACCTGTTTAGCTCTGTGCGCTGTAGCGCCATGTTGTTGGAATCAACCGTGTTTGATTTCCACTTCTGTTAACTGATTAATGAAGTTTGTTAAAGCAGCACAATAACGATCAGTATTAACTGTACTTTCAAAAACGTTTAAACCCACACTGCGCGTTCTACTCACACCGACCCAGACTCCAGTTTTCACTTCGTGTAATGATTGTTCGTGTAATTCATAGTGAGGGGGGTTAGATGTCATCCGCATTCGAGTAATTTGTGAATTAATATACCCTCCCGCATAAAACCATGTTTCATTTGTAAAAAAATTTAATGTACAGGATAACTACGGAATTTTTGGTCAACAAAACATTTAAACCATTAATAATGATTTAGTCGTTTGGCATGATCTGCAGGTATCAGTTCTTGAATACACATTACGTTGTAGGGGAAAAGTTTTAGTTCTTTTCTTACAGTTTATTGTGTGGTAGCAAGTCCGACATCTTGCTGTGTGCTAATTTACGCATCGACTTTGATGGACTTTCAGCCAAAGGAAATATCAAGCAGCTTCTGTTCATTTAGTTTAGGTGGTCTTCCACTTCGAACACCGTCTTCAATAGACCCTGTTGCCCGAAATTTTTCGATAGGAGTTCGAACTGAATTTCGGTGAGAAACAGGACTATTTGGAAACTTTTTTTAAAAACTTGTGCTTCACCAAATCAGTAAATTTGTCACCTTCACCGAAAGACGTGTTGAACGGGAAAAACGCGTTCCTCTACCGAAATGCTTATTTTTTTATTTTTTCCCCATTTTCACTTCACTTTTAGATTAGGCCACGTTTCACGTTTAGAACTGTAAACATAGTCCGTTGACTTCACCGTGCCGTTCAGTTCTACGGACTCTTACTTTTTTTCCTGTTTAGCCTCCGGTAATTACCTTTCAGATAATACTTCAGAGGATGAATGAGGATGATATGTTAAGTGTAAATGAAGTGTAGTCTTGTACACCAGTTCGACCATTCCTGGGATGTGTGGTTACTTGAAACCCAACCAACAAAGAACACCGGTATCCATGATCTAGTATTCAAATCCGTGTAAAAATAACTGACTTTACTATGACTTGAACGCTGGAACCCTCGACTTCCAAATCAACTGACATGGGAAGAAGCGTTCACCACTAGACCAACCCGGTGGGTTTGATTTATTACTGGGCAACGCCCTACGAACCCACAGGGCAGCCAGCTTAACGCCGAAAGAACAGAATGCACCATATCATTTTAAAGCACACTGCGCAGCGACTTTCCTAACGCTTTGTATATATTTAATGCCTTCCCGTACTTATTTAATTTTTCAAACTAAACTCTAACATTTCCTACTCAGCAGAGATGAAAAGAATAGAAAGAAGAATTCTAAAAACATGCATAAATAAAAGACGACTTAATGGGGGAGAATGGAGATTCATATCAATTCAAGAGGTACATAAAGACGTAGAACCAGATCTAGACTACTTTAGAAAGAAAAGAATCTCCTTCTTAGGACACATAATAAGAACAGAACCGAACAGGCTCGTCAGAAAACTGGTCAAGATATACTGGAAAATGTTCAAAACACCGGTCTGGATAACCGAAATTAAACAAGATATGCAAGAACTAGAAATCACAATAGAAGATTTACGAAACAAAACTGACAATATAAAAATACTAAAAGAAGCAAACTCCAGATTTAAAATTAAAGAAAAGAAAAATAACAACGAGAGTTTGTTCAGAAGAACTCAAAAAAGCAAGATCTGACAGAATTAAGAAGTATTGGGAAGCAATCAAGAAAAAAAAGAAAAAAGAAAAGACGAACTAGAGTTGACTAAAGTGGTCTACTGTGACCTCAAAATCCTCAAAAAGAAATAAAAAAATAGAAAGTTTGCTTTTTTCAATTTTTGGGGAAGGTGGAGTTTTGGGGTGAATTTTTTTTTAATGATAAGATAAGATTGTGCACATATATTGGCGTAGTATAAAGTGGGGTTATGTTTGAAAAATATTGAGAAAATTGGCCCAAAAACTACCTATCCCACCACTGAGATATTCGTAAAATTTTACCAACAAATTATTCATATAAAAATATAATTGTGTACATATATATATACACAGTATATAATATATATATATATATATATATAAATAAAGAGTCTGTACGAAATCTGTATTTATCTAGTCAAAAGTTATTAAGCTTCAAATACAACACACGTACGTGCATACTTTCTTTTCTTTCTTTTTTCCTGTTTAGCCTCCGGTAACTACCGTTTAGATAATTCTTCAGAGGATGAATGAAGATGATATGTATTAGTGTAGTAAATGAAATGTAGTCTTGTACATTCTCAGTTTGACCATTCCTGAGATGTGTGGTTAATTGAAACCCAACCACCAAAGAACACCGGTATCCACGATCTAGTATTCAAATCCGTGTAAAAATAACTGGCTTTACTAGGACTTGAACGCTGGAACTCTCGACTTCCAAATCAGCTGATTTGGGAAGACGCGTTCACCACTAGACCAACCCGTACGTACATGCATACTGTAGTATGCAACTGTACGTACGTGCATACTACGTACGTACGAACATTACCCCTACTTTTTTTAAGGTCCCTGGGTTATGAAACGTCAAGAAATGAAAAAACCATATCCCATTTTTGATTGATTATCTACTTTCTTGCAGCACAGCTCTCGGAGTTATTATGCCAGGAAAGTAAAACGGCCCATTTTTGGAACTCTTATAACACTTTAAATAGGAAAGATTTTTATTCTAAAAAAGTACAGTAGATAAAACCTAAGTACAATATAAAACCTAAGTTTAATTTTACGTACTATATTAAAGTTCTTTTTTTAAATCACAACCAATCAACGCACCTTGAATACTAGGTTTTTCATTTTTTTTTCCAAATCGCCCATAAAATTATATGGTTATTCTAGGTAGATTTTTAATTAGTTCGTCGTTCAAGAAATAAAAAAAAATAATAGTAAAGCTTCTCAACCACTTATTTTTCAAATATAATTAAAAAAATTTCTTTTATGGAAACAATATTCCTTTGTTATCGCATTTTAAAAAAATAATTAAAAAAAGCACGATTTATGTGCATCCTGTTCAGCATGTACATAAAATGTATGCAACAAATTATTTTTGGTAGCGGCTTCTGAATTTTCAATTATTTTGTAGTAATTTTTTGAACTAAATGTATTCATCTAAACATTACATATGTTTGCATTTAAATAATTAATTTGCGCTTCAATCACGTCTAGTTTTATTTTTCCATCTACCGCTACAGCAGAGCTATAGCTTTAGAAGAAAAAGTATTGTAATCGATCAAAATTGGACGTATGCGGTTTTCACCGGATCTTGACATTTTTACACCAAAGGAATCCAAAAAGCCGGATGGAAGTTTTTCGGATGTTAAGGTTCGTATATAAGTGTACGTTCGGATTCGCACTCCTTATATCTCCAGAACTATTCGACTAAACTTAGTCAGATTACTTCTATATATGGAGCATTGATGCCATTAAATTTTCAACTTAAAAGGTGAAGGGGGTGAGGGTGTACAGCAATATAGAGATACTTTCAGTATCTCAATATTTCGCCTAATTAAGGTCTTAATTTCTTAGACACATTTGTTAACAAAAATTAAAATACCTTCAAAAAAAATTTTTCAAAACGCACCCTCACCCCAAAAAATGCTTTAGACTAGCAGGCTAACTGGGTATACTGCGTCAATAGTATCCCCTCTCACCACAAGGAGCGCTAGTGTAGCACTAACGAGCTGCTGTTGTAGAATTAAATGAAGAAAAAATATTATATATAAATAAAATGATAAATATGTTTAATTAAGTTGTGGGTGCATGTGTATGAATGTGTGTGTGTAAGCAGTGCGTCAGAGAAAAGCCCCGTGACGTGAAGTCCTACAAATGTGTTGTCAGTTTTTTAATTTTATGATTTATCTTACATCGAGGTAATCTGTATAATTTATAGTAATTAATATATATATATATATATATATATAAAACAGGAATACAAAATAATCAGATCCAAATAAGTCACTAAATAATATAAATAAATATAAATACGCAGATAAAATATGTAGATCACAAATCTGTCATATTATAATTCCTCAGATAAAAACAACCATGAAGTTGTTTTTCAATCCAACCGTGAAGTTGTCATTTATTATTACATTACACACTCAGGATAAATAGTGTTGTTTGCTTTTATGTCATTGTAGTGATAAAATGTGGGTTTTTACAAGGAAGTGAAACGTAAGTTTGGTTTTGAAACGGTATCTACGTGTATGTTGAATCAGGTCATACAATTTTATTTTTAGGTGTATTTGATAAAACTTCGCATTGAAGGCGAAACGTTCGTTGTTTATTGTTTTGTTTTTTGTTTCAAGTAATTATATCATAATATTGTAAAGTGGTTATTTCTACCTGAATCATTATAATAGAAATATTGTGATTTAAATATTTTAATCTGCGTATTTACATTTTTCTCGTATTTCTATTATTTGTATAGTGATTTATTTGGGATCTGAAGATTTTGTTTCTGTTATTTAACATCCAACAGATAAGTTATCATTTATTATTATTTTATATATATATATATATATATATATATATATATATATATACTAGCTGCAGAGGCGTGCCTAGGGCACGCCCTCCGGGCGGGTTGCCCTGGCAGGCGGCGTCTCGGGATGGGATTATTAGGTGTCCAAGATTACACGTTTTTTTTTTTAATGAAAAGTACATAAAATTTTATTTCATTAATAACTTCTGATATTTTTTCATTTTTTTTATTGTTATTATTAAATTATTGTTTATCGTAAAAGTTTTTTTACAATCAGAGGTTATTAATAAATCAATATATTTAAATTAAAAGAAGTTAAAAAAAATGGAGATGAAGTCTGATTCGAACTGATGTGCCTTCGCCAGGTAAGATCCACTTATTTCATTAATTAAAATTTTATTTGGCTATAACTCTGGAACCAATGAATGTAAGTACCACTTATGATATATTGTTGAAAAGCTCTCAATGAGGTCTTATTACTGCAGTAATAATAAAAAGTCCAAAATCCAAATGTTTTTGGATTTTGGGTTTTTTTGGACACTTTTGGTTCAGTCGATTACAATCAAAAAGGGAACTGCACAACAAGAAGTTGCAACAGCACTAAATCCAAAATTTCCACATTCTACGGCTAATCGTTTTTGAATTATGCAAGATACATACGTACGTACATACATACATATTACGTAGGTACAGGCATCACGTTGAAACTGTTCAAAATGGATTCAGAGATGGTTTCCGTTGAAATCTGAAAACCGAAATTTTTCGCGATCACAATACTTCTGTTTATTTCGTACAAGGAAGTAAATATATATTATTTTTATATATTTTGCATATATATCGATATGTAATAATATACAAAAGTATACACTTGACCACCACGAGACATGTACTAAAGAATCGGGATTTTCCTCTAGTGATCGGTACATTACGGTGCTAAGCTAAGAGGGACACACACACACACACACACACACACACACACACACATACAGATGCCCTTTAGTAGGATAGGATAAATAATGTATTATGTTTCGATAGAAATTAAGATTTAATTATGACAATTTTGAAGCAATTTACCCGCGTTTGGGAACTTATAGTGAACATACAAACTTTGAGTTTTTTCAAGTTATTGATCGTATCGTACATTAGTAAACAGCAGCTGCATTAACATGTATTAAAATTATTCTAATTCAATTAATTTTAAGTATAATTTAATTAAGTTTACTCTTTTTAGATTTGAACTTAGATCCTGTCGTATAGTAGAGTTAGTATTTGTAAAATTGACGATAAAAAAATCTACTTTTATAGAATTTTTTTATTAGTATTTCTGATTAAACTCTTGAGCATATATTTAAAAATTGTGTTTGTGTTAATGATATTATGCTTTTATTTTTTATTTTATCTTTTTTTTTGCTGAATTCGTTTATTTACAATCAGCTTCTATACTAAAGTTAAAATATATTACTTGTATAAGTAATTCGTATGATATACTATCATTTGAAATAGGGTCATCCAACGATAATCATCAACGAGTACAAAAATAACTAATATGAATAAGTACAAAAAAAAAAAATTATGAAATAACTTCACAGTATTTGATAGTGTCTAAGAAGTCTAGTATAATTTTACACATAAAGAATGAATTGATAAAATTCCACACAGACACTATTCACTATAGGATCCACCTTTCATATCAGAGTTAATACATTTTACCTCACCAGACTACAGAACTATTAATCAAAATGTGATATGCAAGTAGGATAATATAAAATGAAACATAAATTAGAAGTTAATTATCGATATATATCTGTTAAATGCAGAATTAATATATATCTTCACATCATTAATTAAGTAGTGTACGTAAGTAGAACAGAAATAAATGAAACATTAACCTTAAGATAACCATAGATAAATAGTAAACGAATTTATAAATTTGAATTAATGAAAATAAAATAAAAACAGTTATAAGAAGTGGCATCTCCAACAAACCGAAACATCATAATGGTCTATCAACCAGATCAAGCATGTGGAGTCTTTTCAGCCTCCAAACTTCCTCACTATTGTCAAGTAAATTCATAACTAGATGATTAACATGGTTCTCCAGCTCGGACACATATTTCGAAACTAGGCGTTCAACTTCTGGAACGTATGGAATTCCTATGTAATCCTTTATCTCAGAATTCCTCGCGAACCAAGGTTATTGTAACTGTTTTTAATATGGAAAAATATTGCTTTTATAAAAAAAAAATATTGTAGAATGAACAACTATATAAGTAAAATATTTCGAATATTATTGATTTTTTAATTCCGAGTTTCTTGTTTGATTTCAGTCAAAAATTGTTGAGTGTAACTCATGGAATCTATTCGTTTGTTGGTTTGCTCAAACGGCTTTTAGTCTGGATGAGCACTTCTGCACTAACGCTGTTTGGATGGAAAAAAAAAACTTAACTTAAAAAATTAAAAATTAACTTTTTTAAAAATATTTTTCGAGTAGTTATTTAATACTAGAGTAAAAGAAACTTTTTTCGGCAAAATTTAGAGCGTAATCTGTTTAGCTGCAAAATAGCTTAACAATAGCAACATGTTCTATTATTACCTTAAGCAAAAATGTTCTGATTTCTTGAGCAGGTTTTGGTTGAGATAGGTTTCTCTGCCTTTTGGGTATAGGACCATCTCGGGTGATGCTGCCGTCGCAATGGCCGGATTTCCACCTCTTGATCTCCTTATTCAGAAGAGGAAGGAGATGTAAAAGGGAAACGAAAGCATCGCTTTTCCGCAGGTGGAAGGAGAGTTGGGATCAGACGACGAACGGCAGATGGAACTACAGAACTGATCCGTGACCTTCAGAGATGACTGTACCGCAAACGCGAGAACTGGAGTGCGAGTTAACCCAGTTACTTATCGGTCACGGGTGTTTTAAGGCATATCTGTATGCGCGGACGATAAAATCCTTCGCGGATGATGATTATTACGACAAAAGAATACATGATGTTCGAGTGCGACCGGTTTCTGCAGCATAGGGAAACATGCCGGAGAAAATTCAGTGTGTTTATCCAGAGAATATCAACGGGACTTTATGGTATACATCGAAAAATACCGTTTGGATTATCTTAACTAACATTGATGTTGATTAAGATAATCCAAACAAAGATTACGGAAGAAGTGCAGGAGTGACGAATTCTTCCTGAATCTTCCTTTAGGGCTGTGTTCTTATCAATGCAGGTAGATCCCAAGTTGGAGGTTCTACAAAAAAATAACAAAAAAGATGTCGGCCTGGAGAAGGCCTTGAAATTATTCTTCAGATAATATATTTTATTACATCTCAGGAATGGTCGACCTCCTTCTCTTTTTTCTGTTTAGCCTCCGAAACCATCGTAAGGTATTACTTCAAAGGATGAATGAGGATGATACTTATGAATGTAAATGAAGTGTAGTCCTGTATAGATTCAGGTCGACCATTCCTGTGATTTGTGGTTAATTGAAACCGAACCACCAAACAACACGATTTAGTATTCAAATTCGTAAAAAAGTAACTGCCTTTACTAGGATTTGAATCTTAGAACTCTCGACTTCGAAATCAGCTGATTTGCGATGACTAGTTTACCACTAGACCAACCCGGTGGGTTAGGAATAGTCAACCTGAGGCTGTACAAGATTACAGTTCATCTACATTCATACATATCATCCTCATTCATTCTCTGAAGTAATACCTTACGTGGTTCCGAAGTCTAAACAGAAAAAGAGAGAGATAATATATTTTGTTAATGCCGCGGTACCTCCAAGTATTCGTTTTTCTTTCATTTTATCTTATATTTTTCCTTATCCTTTTCTTCCTCATTATAGGTGTGAGGCTAGGCTCATTCTGAGAATTTAAGGATTTTTGGACCCCGTACATCATTTAAATCATCAGGGTTGTCTGTGTAATTGTTCGGTGTATAGGTTCACAATAATGCTTGTTGATTATAAAATACGTAAAATTGGGCTTTTTAATTCTTATTGAAATACAAATTAAGACGTATAGTTTCTACTCCTAAAGTTTAAAAGCGATATTATATTCCAGTTATAATTATACGAAAATTAAGAAAAAAATAAGAATTATTTACGTAATTGACTGGGATGTATTTATAACTAAAATTAGATCAATACGTATATAAGTTGTATCGGTCAGAAATTATTAGTATGGGACTTTTATAACACATTAATGAATAAAATACATCTACCATTTTAATTTGTTTACACCATATTCAACTACCAAGTAACAGAAAACTGCCTAGAATTGTTCTATAAATTGAGTTTAACGAGCGAATAAACTTTAACGATATTTTCCTTATCGATACTGCGGATATCTTAACAGTTAAAATAAGCTGTAGTACATAAATAATCCTAATAACACGAATACGAAACGTTAAATATGATTAGATTATTGATAACAATAACGTGGGTTTCAAATTTTGATAATTTAAATAAAGGAACCAGTTTTTTTTCGTAATATAAATCATAATAAACGTGCTTTGTATTGCATTATAGTTGTTTCTTGTTATATATTATACTGTAATCCGCATTTCCATATCGCGTGTTATATAGCTTCACAATGAACTAAATCAGTAAAGTGTATATATATCTAATATTTATTGTAATAAAAGGCCAAAGCCTGCATTTAATTTACTTTTCATCATTTTCATGACGTTACTTTTAATTAAGTAAGGTTGCTACACTTTGATAACCTTGCGTTAAAAAAATAAATAAAATAAAATTATAAAATACAAATGAAAAAAATAAGTAAAGCAACAACGAGTTATTAAAGAAAATAACTTAATATTCTTATGCTGATGTAAAAAATATTATTAATAAAATACAAATCAAAAGACTAAATTTAATTTGTTTTTTATTATTTATTCACAAATATATTATATCAAAAGAATAATAGTAAAAAAAAATTGTTTAATTCAAATTAGGTCTGTATTAGTTTTGTAAATAATAATTTGATTATGGATAAAGTTTAAAGAACAATACCGTTTATTAAGGTCATTTATAATAATATAATAATGATTTCTATTTCTATGAACTAGATATTTAAATTATTCTTTAACTTTTACCAAATATGGTGCCTGTGGTTACAAATATATATTAGCATATTCCTTTCTCATTGTATTATTCATAAATCACTTATGTATTATAATCGATGTTTCTGGTTTTCTTTATTGTAATTTTAATAATTTATTAAATAACTGTATTTAAGCTGTTATTAATAAAATATTCTAATATTTTATGTAAAAAAAGCAATTTTTGTAAAGGTTATTTAATTATGTATATTTTGTTTTTTACAAATAACTACTTTATTACGATTTTCTTTTACTGTTTAGGAATTTATATTATAATAATTTTTATTAATTAAATTCAATTGTAAATATTTTACGTACCATAACCGTAACAGTTTAAAACATTCCCAGGAGTAACAAAAATCCCATTTTAGGTGTACTAAGGAATGAAGTGATATCTTCTTTTAGCCTTTCTCATTGAGACAAATATACTATTCTTTGACAACCCCATTTAAATGGACTTGATATCAAGTCCAGTGATTAATATCTTCACGCTGTTCACCACAAAAAATTGGATTTATATTTAATATCATTATTTTCAGAGAAAGCTGCCATAATAAATGCAAGTTGTTATTCTAATGCTTTACATGTATCATAATCATATGAAAGACTATGGTCGATAGTGTAACGATACAAACTAATTTACTCTTTTCTTTGGGAAAAAATGTATAGTAAACACTTTCTTCAAGTAGTAGGGGAAAAATAATTAAGTAAATCTGTTCACAATTAGCTTCAAGGGCTGTTGGATATGTTATTCTTCAAATATCTTTTGTCGTTTTAGTGTTCATATTCGGTTATCCACTAGTAGCGGATCTCACGTACATACATACATATATACACACACGCGCGGGCGCATATATTAAGCTTCATTTTTGTTTTGATCTCCGGAACCGGAATTTTTACATATGGTCTTAAGTCGAGTACATACTGAACACTTGAATAAAGTTACCGAACGAGCTGAAACGTGATTAGCATACTAGGTAGGCTAATGAACAATCACAAGGAAGGAGGTTCGCCAAGAAGGAGGTTAATATTAACGGTTGCGATGTCGATAATATATTACGTGATCCCGGCTTGGAGGCTTTCGAAAGAAAGAGGCATCTTGGGCGAATAGCAGCACTGCAGCGGCGAGTGAACATACGTATTTTGTTAGCATACAAAACAGTGTCTAAAAACGCTGTTGAAGTGATAGCGGGGATGCCCCCTGTGGGCCTCCGTGTCCTCATGTTGAGGAGAGTACATGGCGGTGTATCAAGAAGTAAATCCCGCAGACAGATGTTGGATGAATGGCAAACACAGTGGGACACGTCAAGAACAGGTAGATGGACTTATCCCCCAGGTCAGTATGTGGGTTAACAGGCGTCACGGGAAGGTAGGTTTCCATCTTTCGCAGCTGTTAATTGGTCACGGAGAGTTTGGAGCCTACCTCTACCGGTTCGGCAGAGGAACAACATCTGAATGTCGCTATTGTAATGGCATTGATATTTCTTTCATTTTTTCTGTTTGGCCTCCGGGAATTACGGTTCAGGTATTACTTCAGAGGATGAATGAGGATGATAAGTATGATTTTAAATGAAGTGTAGTCTTGTTCAGTCTCGTTCGACCATTCCTGAGATGTATGGTTAATTGAAACCAACCACCAAAGAACACCGGTATCCACGGTCTAGTATTTACACATATATATATGCTAGATTTAATGAAAAAGGTTATATAATACTTGTTTATTAACTTAAGCGTACAATTATTCACCTCTACTCGTACTTACGTTTGCCTCTGCCCATGTGTATGTCAGCTTCTTTATACTTGAAACCATTTTTGGAATATATAATTTCCGTTATTATGATTCTTGTTTATTATTTTCAACAATAGTAAAAGTTTACAATTGGGTCCTTAAATAGAACTATAAGTAAACTGTTTGATAATACGCACATGATAGGGGGTTCTTAAGGAACTCCAATAATACTGTGTAAATCAATCCATAGTAATAATTTATCAGTAAGCAATAATCTTCAAGTTCATTACTAAAAAAATATACATTTGCCAATATTTCATAGTACGTAAAAATAAACAATTAATAAATAAAAAGCAATAAACAAATAATGGCGTTAATAACTAAAAACTGTCATTCAGTAACACCTAAGTCAAGCACATGGAGATGTCCTTCGGACGTCCCCACTATTATTATGCAGATTAATCGCTAATTGGTTGACGTGATTTTGTAGACGTTGTTAATATTTGACACTGTGCTGTCTCACAACCCCACGAACTGTCGGAAGCTCCAGATATTTGTGAATTTCATCATTCCGTGTGAAACATGGCGCCTCTGGAATTATTCTCGTTAACTTTTCTTTTGAAAACGTTTTATGGTATTTAAGTTACTATTACTTGCTGTCTCCCCTAACTCCACGTCACAAATCCAAACTGGTCATAGGATAACATTGTAAATCAGAACTTTATTACACAACGTGATATGTGAGTTTCACCGCACCAGCCAATGCAGTTCCTTATACTTCGTGTTCAGTTTTCTTATCTTCCTCACGTGACAGTTCCAGGTCAAACGCCGACCTAAGTAAAGTCCTTGATACCGCACACTCTCTGTTTGTGGGATCAAGACACCATCCATCTTCTTACATGGATAATAATAATTTTTCAGAATTTGATATCACTCAATCATTTGCAAACTGAGAAGGCTAGTCTTTTTATCGTTGTTTTAACTCCATGTCCACGATTCGTCACCAGATATAACACGTTGTAAGAATGTTGAATAGTAAGTTCAGCAGTTTTATGATCTTTATCGTGCAATTTTTAATCAAAGCCTTTTTCGTTGTTATTAAATCATTTCAGTGTTATTTCTAGTACAATTTGCGAAAAAACTAATGACGTGTGAGTTGATCATTTTTATAGGCCATTTTCTATTAATTAATTATCTTTCATTAATTAAAGTAAATTACATCAGTTGACCTAGCCATTTAATTTGTAGTAGCGTTGTGAATTATTAGTTATTGTGTATTATTATTATTAGTGTTATTTATTATTGTGAAGGCTGTTATTATTACTCTTTTGGTCGTTAATTCCAATATTAACGTTTAAGGTTTATTATCGTTTGTGATTCTGGAGGTAGCAAAAAAATTTATTACGGGGCGTTTTACCTCGTCTTATTACTTCCGAAATTTTTCTGTTTTTTGCAAATTTGATTCCTGAAAACGAAGGAATTTATCGAGAAACCGTTTTTTCCATCGTTTTTCTCATAAAATGTTACATTAAAATTGTATATCACATGTCTACCTTCCTAAAAATTACAATAAATAATAATTCAATAATAACAATTAAAAAAATATCAGAACTTATTAATGAAATAAAAATTTATGTACTTTTCATTAAAAAAATTTGTATATGTAATTTAATAGGCGTACAAGGAAGTCATGTAGTGTCCACAGCCGGTTTTTTTTTCACGGAAAAATAATGAATTTTTAATTTTTTCTTTTGTATTTCTTTCTTTTCCAGTTCAAGAAAATTCATTGAAAATGAAAAATCAACGTGCAATTTGAGTAGTAAATCAACCTAAAATTTTATCTATCGACAAAAACTTTAAATGTTTCTTTTTTTTCTTTTTTTCAAATACAAAAGGATACAAACATTTCCAAATACAAACTTTAATGGTTTAAAGACCTTTTAATATGTGTTTTGCTCTTTCGTAATACAAACTGTATACGATACCCATTTATCCAATTTGAAACCTAAAATATTATTTGAAATTAATTACCAAAATAAGTTTTCATAAGATTTAATAATTATTATTTGTGAATATTTTTATTTCTGTTTATCCTTTTTGAAATATCCATGGGAATAAGGAAATCGATGCATATTTGATTAAATCTTTTAGGATTGATTAAAAGAGACCATTAAAAAAATATATTATTGAAGTTATTTTAGAAGTTAAATTTTAGCTTTAAAACTGATCAAAAAATTATGAAAATTTCGGAACCAGCTTTAACCCTTTTATGGTAAGGGTTTAAAAGGAATGATTTTAAGTTTTTTGAGCTAGTTTTATTTTCATTGAATTTTGGAGTTACCATCAGTATTTAATTTTAAACCTCTTTCAGTAATGTTCAGAAGATTTTACGGGTAGTAGTGATTACATCTTTATCCCGCAAGGATATTTATAAAGGAAAATTCTAAAATCAGAGTAAAAATTAAAATTATTAATAAAAATTAAATTTAATATTCAAGACAATTTCAATGTTCATTTCAATACTAATAAGATACACGTTCTAAAAATTTGTTTGCAATCTTTTCATTCCATTAGGAGCGAGGAAAAGGAAATTCTCTTTTTAGTGGTGATTAATTATGTAAGTAATACATCCCTGCTTGGTTTTAATATCAAGCTCTTTTGAACTAGACTTCCCTTTTTAATTTAATCAAATATAAGGGTTATTTTTAATCAGTGTAATTTTTGCTTACTTTTCTTAAATACTTCTTCGAAATAGCTATGACAAAATTCAGTTTATTAGGAAATCTGAAAATTTGAAAACAATAAGTAAGTATTTCCAATTTACATTATTGGCTAATAGTAAAAATAGAGACTTTGACTTAATAAAAATACAAATTCAAAAAATTAATAACGCGTAGCCAACATAAAAATAAATTTCTTAAACATGATTTCCGCTGATATATTTTAATAATAAACAATTTTTTTTTGACCATCTTACCAACAAAATAGATTTATTTTCTCAAGATATTTCGGGTTTTTTCAAACTATCATCAGGAGATGAATTTTTGACTTATTTTTGACTCATCAGGACTTTGAATTTTTAATCTCCTGATGATGGTTTGAAAAAACCGAAAGATCTTGAAAAAATACATATTTTTTGCTGGTAAGGTGGTCAAACAAATTTTTAATTATTTTTTATTATAAAAATAAGAACCATATAAATTTACATAATATATTAATAACTCCCATGAGTATAATATAAACAAGGAACTAAAAATAGAGAACTTCGGAAATGTAGGTTACAATATTATACGCGTAGCTTTAGGTCTAAACAAGATTGGATCGGCGTAGCAACTAAGTCCCAAATCCCCTGAGTAACATAACATTCTCAATATTTTAAAAGTAGAATGTATATATAATTTGAATTATGACAAGAACGTTAATTAAATCTTACTTTACTTTAAATGAGACAGGTATTCTAATTTTCAAAATCGGTAAATAAAATGAAATTTATTGCTTTTTCTTAGGTACTATTTAAGTAAAATATTTTAAATCGCAAATTAAAATTTTTTATTAAAAAATGTTTTCTTTAATTTATTTATACTCTACATGTATAGATGTAGAGGTACATTTTTAATATTTTGTACGTATATTGATCAATATTACTTTAACTATTGATAGATAATGTGGTCTTCCTATCTATTAGTGAATTGTGTCCTTTTGAGGTTTGTATCCAAGTAATATGGTCTTGAAAGGTAACATAAGTTATTATAATAACAATATATAATTTACAGAATTCTTTGAATGAAAAATTTCTCACTTAAATAAATTATTTATATTATTGATCGCGATTAAATTTACAAACATATAAAATAGTTAACATATAACAATTTAATTTTATATATCGAGCGAACCCGTTTATTTATTGGGATCGATAGCTGTATGTTTAATCGCTTAGCTATGATTTAAAATGGTTCGATGGTTAAAATTATTTTCGTTATTATAATATTAACTCATGCTGAAATGTTATATACTTTATTAAAAGTACTGTAGTGATAGACGGGACGATCAAAACGGATTTTGGAGAGAACGCAAACATGAATTAGATGTACATCCCGATGAAAAGTTATTAATAAATCGATGATAGTGCAATGTATGTCATAACCTTTGTCCTGTAAAGAAAAAAACAATTTTTGTTTTACTGCAGTATATAAAGTAAATTGTTGTAATTGTAATTCTAAAATTATGTTATTATAAATTTCTGAACTGTTTGGGTTGAAAATTTCATCCAGATCCGTCAGTCGTTTAAACATGATTGAGCAGCAGGCACCAAATATTTACTTATTTTTCAAAATTTTTTTATATTAATACCTAATGTACCAGTTATTTTTTATACGGAGAAGTAATGAATTCTTAAGTTTTTTCTTTTGTATATTTTTCTTTTCCCGCTCAAGAACATTCATTGAAAATGAATAATCAATGTGCAATTTGAGTAGTTACAATTGAGAGTAATTTTTTATTTGGATCTCCCATCATTTTTTTCTATTAACTTATACAATTTTGAAAATCTTTTTTAAAGACTAAAGAAAAGTTCTCATTTCAACGAAGTTTTAATCATATCATTAACCAATTTCTATTTTCCCATCTAGATCAGAGCTATAGCTATAGAAGGGAAAGTGTTGTAATCGGTCCAATTTGGGCATATGCGGTTTTCACCGGATCGTGACGTTTTGACACCTAAGTAACTCAAAATACCGGATGGAAATTTTCTGAATGTTAATGTTCGTATGTACGTGTGTTCGGTGTTTGCCTTTAAATCACCTTACATCTCCAGAACTACTGAACCGATTTTGACCAAACTTGGTCAGATTATTTCTATATGTGGGGTTTTGATATCATTAAATTTTCAACTTAAAATATCAAGGGGTTGAGGCTATAGAGTAACGTCACTCTCAGTATCTCGAGATTTCGCCTTAAGGTCATATTTTTCTTAGGTACATTTGTTAACAATTAAAAAATAGCAATATATGCAAAAAATGTTTTGTAAAATCGCACCCTCACTTCCAAAAATGTTCTAAACTACAGCGATATTGTGACGTCAGAGGTGAGCGGTAGAATTAAATGAATGAATAATATTTCAAGTGTAAAAAGTAACTCGGTCTGGCTGGGTTTCGAACGCAATTGCGCGGTTGACTCGGAACCTGGTGCGTTAAGCACTCGCGGCTACACCAGTCTGCCGACCGTACAACCGAAATTTGTTCTCTGTAGTTGTAAAATTACATTAGTTTAGTTAGTGCCGACCGTCGCCGCTAGTACCGCCACACCCAAAACATCAAAACAATGCTAAGTTTTACTAGCTGACGAGAAGGTCTTAAATGTCTCCTGATGGGGGAACTAGAATGTTTCCATCCCTTTTTCTTGAGAATTCCGGTTCAAAATGATGAATCCAAGATTCATCACGAGTTATAACGTGTCATTAACTTACGCTAAAAACCGTCGTTTAAGTTCCTTGCAAATGTAAATTCAGGTCTCTGTAATTTTGAGCAAACTGTCTCGGGCTTGAACATATTTTGGGATTAATTCAGCTTCTTATGGATAATGAAATGAACAGTGCCCATATTTGTTCTACAAATTTCATCAATTTCCTAAATTTTTATGCGTTTTTCCTTGCGAATAAGATCATCTATGCGATCTTGAAAAGCGTCTTTCACCTGTCTTCCGATACTATGAAAGTTGGTGATATGTATCCTGCGGGTTTAAAATATTCGATCCACTTTATCACGATTAATACACTTTTCATCATAGTGTTTTAACATCCGGGAGTAAATTTCAGTCGGTTTTATAACTTCAGAAAATAAAAATCTGATCGCATCACTCTTTTATTATACTGTACAAGTTTCAAGCAGATCCAACATTTTGAAATAAACGAAGGATGTTGTTAATAATAGAAATTATTTTTGAACAGCTGATGTTTTATACGTCAGAGTAGCCAACCTGAACAACAGGCAATTTCAATTTATTCTGTTAAATAGTTTTCTGTTGTTGCCATTTGTTTCTTCAATTATTGAACGTCCTTCGTAAAATGAAATTGCGTGTTAAATTAAAAGAAAAATACTTTTGAATCTAAAAAGACCATCCTTGATTTACCGAAAAAAATACAACGTGACTCGTACAAACTTGATGGTGTATTAATTTGATGAGCTCATCATTTGATGAACAATTTCTAATCAAAAAATATCAGAAAGCAATATATACTACTATACAAAAAGGAAGAGGGTTTTTGTTTGTTCGCGATAAACAAAACAGTACCCGATCTACCGCTATTAAATTTTTAACCATGTTTCTTGACGTAAGAGAGAAGGTTTTTGGATATATTTTATCTCGAACAATCTCTACAATATACATATATTGTCTACTGTGTGAGCTGGGTTTGAACTGCCTGATTATGAATATCTAAAAACCAATTCCTAGATTTTTTGAGTTTCATGCAGAGTTTTAAGAGTTAAAATTGATTTTTGAAATTTTTTTTTGAAACCCTGTTATTTTTTCATTTCTCCGTAACAAATGAAGAAATCAACCTCATTTTTGGCGAGTGAAATCTTCATATCAATAAACCAATTTCTAGATTTTTGAAATTCGACCTTAAAAGGGGATGAAGAAAGGTAAAAACAATTTTGAACAATGATTGTTAATTTCCCCAAGACTGTAGATTTGGGTTTGGAAATATTCTTCAGATAAATATTTAAAAACCGTTTTTGGGTTTTTTTTTATTACGATTTTTTTAAGGGCTGCGAAGGTGCGAAAGGGCGCTGTGGCTCAACCAACATAGCCACTGCCACTGTTACTGTATGTGTTACTGGCTGCACCTGCCTCTGGTTACTTGACTAATAAACATGAAATAAAAAGATTGACCGCTACGGGAAACGCAAGTAACCATATAGCACGGGTGAAGCTGTGACGGGAAGCTATTAATATTATAAAACTGTTGTTTAATTATGTTATTATTATTAAACTATAGATTATAATAATAAGTTATAATAAGAACGGACGATATAATAAGTTATTCGATACAATAATTTCAATTAAAAATTGGCCATAACATCCGGTTATTTATAGTTTAGGTCAATAAAATCATAACGAAATGATACGTGACCTAATGTCATAATTATTTTAGTAATGTAATTAACGTCTGTAATTCTTTGAAAGAGAGATTTCTAATGCGAGCAATTACATTTTATTTTTTAAGTTTGTTGTCAAAATTAGAAATGTTTATTTTTATTACCTCTTACGTAAATTGTTCGTGTTATTTAATTATATACAGTTGCCCTGTTTGAGAGAAAATATAAAGGTAATCCTAATTTCACGAACTTGAAAATAGAAGGGAGAAAGAAATAAAGAGATTGAGAGAGAGAGAGAGAGAGTATGAAAGTGGGGGAGAGAGAGGAAGGAGAGTTGGATGTGGGTGTACGAGTTTGTATGAGAGAGAGATAGTGAGTAGAAATAGTACAATATATTGTGTTTTACTCGATCGTATTTACTTCTTTGTTTATACATAACTAAAATAAAATAGCAGACTATTTTAAAAATAGAACTCTCTGTCAGTTATAATAAAGGATTGTTATAATAAAGGATTTTCCACGTATGTAGTCTATATAAAAGCTATAATACAGATTGATTCGAGTTAAAAAAAAAGTAAATAAATATTTAAAAAAAAAGAACAAGGCTAACTGCTGCTTAAAAATCTCCAGTTTTAACTAGAAATAGTGATTTTCTTATAATTATTATTTTCCCCCCCTTAGGGTCAAGGTCTAATATACTCGTATGTATATTAGGTATACACCTATATAACATGCAAACAAAACGTTAGCATTTTTAAATATTTATTTTTCTTTAAAAAAATAAATTAATAATGTAATTGTAAAACGCACGATATTTACAAATAAATTCACGGGAAGTATTTTTTATCAGGTAAATTATATTTTTATCGCTATATCTGTACCTATAAAGCAACTTCTCTCTTGACTGACTGATTCATCAACGCCCAACAAAAATTGCAGAAGATAAATTGATGAAAATTCGTATATATTTTTTTCTTACGGTATAAGTGCGCACAAAGAAAGGTTTTTAAAATTCCGAGTTTAAAGGGTAAAATTGAGTAACAATGAGATTTACAATTTTTTTTAATTTCTCGGTAAAAAATTAAGATATCAACTTAATTTTTTAGTGTGTAATCTTCATGTGAATATCTATAAACTAATTTTTAAATATTTCGAGGTTCGATCGGGAAAGGGGGAAGACAGGTAAATATTTCTTGAACAATGACAGAAAACGTTCCCCATTTCTGATTACACTAAACAAGATATTCATTAGAGTTGGGTTTTCAAATACTCTTCAGATAAATATCTAAAAATTATTTTCGGGTTTTTTGAATTTCGATTTTGTAAGATGTGCGACGATGTACGGCGCAGCGGCTCACTGCCACTGTGACTGTATAGCGATGAAACTTGCTGCAGCTGCCTCCGGTTACTTGAGTTTAAAAACTCAAGTAACTCAAAAACAGCTCAAAAAACAGCGGCTCCCCTGGTTGGAGAGCGAAATAAGTTGTATATAAGTCGCAGTCGACGACGACAGCGGCGGCGGCGGCGGCGGGCGGTGGTTCAGCCGCCATCTTGTGACGTCACACCTGGCGCGCAATACGGTCTATTTGTTTTGCAATCTTAGATGATGGATATTAGTAAGTCTGCAAAAAAACATATATAAAATAGTTTAAAAAAGATAATGATAATATTATTGTTGCATTTCCACACCATCCAAGAGGTAGCAACTGCGGCGCATTGAGATTTTTTTTGTTAGAGTGATATCTCTCCCCAGTAGGCCTACAAAACACTCATCTACAAAAAGTATCTTCATGATATGTCTTTACAAGACCAAGTTACGATAGTCATCAAACGCAAACGATGGATACCGATAAACTTGCACATCAGATCTATCTGAAAAAAAAACCCGTTAACTTTCATGTATGTATGCGAAACAATTGCAAGTTTACCAGTATCCATCATTTACGTTTGATGTTTATCGCATCATGGTCTTGTAAAGAAATACCATGAAGTAACATGAAAACAAAAAAAAAATGTTTTGCATACATAAGTTGTATAAATAAAAAAATATTTAAACACTCTCCTCACCATTTGCAACATAATCCGATAGTAGATAAATCTATTACCACATCATGTCGCGGGCCTTGGAACCACTGCATTCAATAAACGTAACTAAATATAGTTTTCTTTCTTGTTTTCTTTAAAAGAAAACATTTAAAAAAAACAATAGTTAGTTACAGTTTTTTTTTATTGAATGGGGGTTTAAAGTGTTTTTGTTTTTTGTATATATGTGTAAGATTGTGTTGAATGTGTAATGTGGTGTAATCCTGAAAAGGACTATTGTTTTTTCTAATACCTCCAAGTCTAGTCGAATATTACATCGTACGCATTGCCGACTCGACCCTTAAATACGAGTGTTAGTTTCTCTTCTATTATCGACTGGAACACGCCCTCTTCAATTTTCGAAGAGAACCGCTTCGGTAGGAATACATTAAACGGTTCCTCTTCGCTGCTGCCTCTTACAGTACACACAATACTTTTACCATATTTTGTGTCTACAGTCTTCAACGCCAATGTTTCATACGGTTTACCAAACGTCATCGCAGCCACAGTTTTAGTTTCGGTTAGACGAACGGTTTTTGTATTTAACCGTCCAACGAAAGCTTTTCTTGTCGATGCGTCGTCTGTCATGATGTATCAGTAATCAGCGTTAAAATGATCCTTATGATGTCCACTCGGCTGCCGCTGCAGCATAGTGGTCTAAGGCGTCAGTCAGTCCGTCGCGTCCCGCCGTGACTCGGTTCAATCCCTAGCCGACCTGGTTTTTTTTTCACTTTAAATATTATTTATTTATTTGATTCAAACCGACCGGTACACAACAGCTGAGCAACAGCGGTAACCAACCCTTGAATTAAATAAATAAATAATATTTAAACTGAAATCACATTACCAAAGTTGGCTACCCTGATGAATTTCAAACATCCCGCTCAGGGAAAAGGGAAATTCCTACAGGGAGAAAAGGGAAAAACCAACATGGCGGACGCAACACTAGCGCTCCCCGCGGAAGCGCTGGACACTAATGACGCCGTACGCCTATTTATACACTAGTTGTAACATGAAGTTGTGTAACTTCCCTTTTGATTGCAATCGACTGAACCAAAAGTGTCCAAAAAAACTTCAAAATCCATAAAATTTGGATTTTTTATTTTTTCTTAACTGCAGTAATAAGCCCTTATTGAGGGTTTTTTAAAACTATATATCATAAATAGTACTTATTTTCATTGGTTTCAGAGTTATAGTCAAATAAAATTCTAATTAATGAAATATTTGGATCTCGTAAGCAGGAGGGACATCGGTTCGAATCCGACTTCATCTCCTTTTTTAAACTTTTTTTTATTCAATTTTTTTATTTTAATATTTGATTTATTAATAATAATTATTAACCTCTGATGGTAAAAAAGTTTTACAATAAATAATAATTAAATAATTACAATAAGAAAAATCAGAAGTTATTAATGAAATCGATTTATGTATTTTTCATTTTAAAAGAATGTTATATGTAATTTAACATCAACCTGTTTTTCATAAAATAGATGAAATTAATGATTTGTAGCGTGTGTGAAAAATGTCATGCCTGACCGGAATTCGAACGCGGGACCTCCGGATGAAAGACCGAGACGCTACAATTCGTGCCACGGAGATCGGCCAAAACCTATTTCTAGTCCGTCCCAAAGTTTCACTGGACGGATCAATTTTACAGGCTGATTTTTTTTTTTTATTCTGCTCGAAGTTGCCCAGAGATATGTCATCAAGCTTCGACAGGGCTTCAAAGTCATTTTCCTATGAGATAACCTGGAATAGTTCTTTAAGGAGTAAATGAGGATTTTTTGAAGATTTCTCAGAGGAGGCTCAAGTTTGAGGTGCGATGTCGCTTGATGACATACCTGTCGGCCATTCCGTAAATAAAAATAAAATCAGCTAGATACGTCCAGTAGAATGCCCAAACTGACTGGAAGTAGGATTTTAGAAGGTTATGTTTCTTAAATAAATTAGGATTTTGAGTTTTAGCTGATATATGCTACTACTACAACGACACACACACACACACACACACACACACACACACACACACACACACACACACACACACACACACACACACACACACACACACACACACACGCACACACACATATTTTATATATATATAAAACAAATGTAACGAACTTTCAAGACATGTTTTATTGGTAAAAATAAGGAATAAGGTTCGTATAAACATAGAAACGCTTCGTTTCGTTAGCGTTGGCGGGTAAAAGATTTAGCCCTGATTTTTACGTTTTCGTTAGAATTAAGCCAGACTGTAATTCTTAGGAACAAAATTAAGGGATAAATTTAATGGTTTTACCTTAAATATGACCTGGAAAAATTGAAGAAAAAGAAATAGATCCCACAACAGTATTTTTAATAGTTTTTGAGAAATTTGGTCTAAAAGATAAAAGATTGTGATCGAAAAACACACTAATTTATGTTTGGCTTAAACCAGTTCTGTTTAAAATTTGATTCTAAGTAAAATGGTATGAGTAAAGTTTACAGAAACTAAATATAAAGTAAAAGCCGGCCTACGTGGCGCGAGTGGTAGCGTCTTATCCTTTCATACAGTGGTCCCGGGTTTGAATCTCGTTCAGGCATGGCATTTTCACTCACGCTATGATGAATATTCATCTCATCCTCTGAAGCAATACCTAACAGTGATCCTGGAGGTTAAACAAAAAAAAAATTTAGATGTTATAAAAACAAAATCTAATAAAATGTGACAAATTTTAACTAGGTATTAAACGAAACAAAATTTTTAATATTACAAAACAAATAATTATTATTTTTTTTTTAAAATAAGAAATACAAACACAAACAATAATAACGACTTACAAACAATGAATAAACCGGTGACATGAAAATCTTTGATGATATTCTCATTGTGCATCTTATGCGTTTCCATTGAAAAACTCAAATAAAAATGATGTCTGTTTATTCTTCATTTGAAAATTTATAAGTCCATTGCTAGATGATATAAACACAGTATTCAATCACTTATTTAATGCTTATTGCTATCTGAATGAAATTAAAAAAAACTTAATTGTAGAAATCAGGTTTTAGCAATACCAAGTTATGAAATAAAATACTTCAAACAAGTTTAGATGAAACTATTTTTCATTAGATTTAAATATGTTTAATGAAATGGTTTTAGATTTGTTTTTTATTTGATTTTTTATTTTTCTTTAATTTTTTTTAAACTTTTTTCTACATGTGTTGGAGGACATTTTCAGCAACTAATTTAAATGTTGTAAGTCGATTTTATTGTTTATTTGTATTTTTTATTTTTTTAAAATCTTTTTTCTTAGAAGGCAGTCGTTTTTTTTCAACATTTGGCTGTTTTGAAATGTTTCTTTCTAAATGGACGATTAAATAACATTTTTTTATTAAAAATTTCACTTTTACTAACCCATTCTTTTATTTTAACTGGAATGGGTTGAACGTAAAACCGATTGCTCGTTCTAATACACAAATAATAGAGGATGCTGTCTGGTAGGAAGAAATTTCTACATGTTTTAACATATTCGAGATACAATAAA
The DNA here is from genome assembly GCF_047948215.1 of Lycorma delicatula. Lineage (NCBI taxonomy): Eukaryota > Metazoa > Arthropoda > Insecta > Hemiptera > Fulgoridae > Lycorma > Lycorma delicatula. The sequence continues at coordinate 35,396,895 of NC_134461.1, read as the reverse complement.
ATAAAAACTATATTAACTTAGAAGTATATTGATTAAGGTTTAAAACTCATTTGACATCCATGATTCCTCGGTAGTATAGTGGTCAGTATCCCCGCCTGTCACGCGGGAGACCGGGGTTCGATTCCCCGCCGGGGAGGATATTTTTTTATGTCTATTTTTTTATTTATTTATTTATTTTTAAATATTTAATACATAATATATATTCACAGCAGTACGTTTTATATTTTTAAAGTTTACAAATTCTTTCAAATTGTCAAACATAACATTTTTTTTTCATAGTTTAATAAAATTTTATGTTTATTCTCCTACTTCTTGTAGTAATCAATCCTCGGATTGGTTTGCAGCAGTTTTCCTCCTCCAGGCAGTTCTATCTTGTGCAAAACTTTGTTTCCATGTACGTTTTTCACCCAACATTCTGTCTGGTTTGATCAATATATCCTAATCTTGGTCTGCCTCTTGCATTGTTTTCTTCAACTCTTCCCTCTGTTATCGTGTGAAACAAAATGTTATGCCATAGTACATGTCCTACCCTGTAATACAGTGTTTCTCAACTTGGGGGTCGGGGTGATATGAAACAGGGGTTGTGAAATTAGCCTACAACTTCACATGTAAATAATAATGAAATCATTTTATGAGAAAAAAAATCATTTATTGTAAACATTTTACGACCCCTGTTTCATATCACTACACCTCCCAATCTGACTTATGGTCTTACGTTGCTTCCCATGCCTCATAGCGGTGTTGCCCCGGGAATAATCATGCAGAAGAATTACTCCTTTTGATCAATGTAAGGTGTTTCATCCTTATTGAGATTATTTTCTAATCGACATTGATTGTATACTATTCTTATAAATAACCACGTTAAATTGGATCTTTACAATTCCAAAAACATCAAAACAATGATAAGTTTTACTAGCTGATAAGAAGGTTTTAAATGTCTTTTAGTGGGGGAACTAGAATATTTCCATCCCTTTTTCTTGAGAATTCCGGTTCAAAATGATGAATCCATCACGAGTTATAATGTGATCATTAACTTCTGCTAAAAATCGTCGTTTTGTTCCTTGCAAATGTAAATTCAGGTCTCTTTGTAATTTTGAGCAAACTGTCTCAGACTTGAACATATTTTGGGGGTAATTCAGCTTCTTATGGATAATGAAATGAACAGTGCCCATATTTGTTCTACAAATTTCATCAATTTCCTACATTTTTATTATTTTTAATTTTACTTATATTTATAAGTAAACATCTAAAGAAAATAAACTAATGAGATTTCTTTTAAAAGTTTCTCTATATGTTGATATTTTTTTAGAAACACACAGAAGCAGATTGTTTTAAAATGATAAAAGATGATCTGTATATTTAGATTTTAGCACAACCAGAGATGAAAAACCCATTTTGCAGAGGTAAGATGTGGCAAAAGGGATTATATTTTCAATGTTTGTGATTGAATTTCCATATTTATTTTAATGAGCAAGCCAAAACATATCTAAATCTTCACATGTGAAATGTTGCTGTAACATTTTATAAGCAGACATTTTAATGAGCTAGTCGTGAATCTCAACTGGTAACTTAGCTATTATTTGCAACAACATTTTCACTAAATGGATTCAGTACCTGTCTCTTCAAGAAATCATTTTTATCTTTCAGAAAATACTCCAGTAATTGAATTTTTAGCTCATGTAAATTCATCATGTTATCAAAATTGTAGTGAGTAATAATGTCTTCTTAATTGAAATTTTTCTCAATATAATCAGAAGTGAGTGGAATCAATCAAAATTTTTGCTTTGAAGGTAAATAAGGCAGACATCAAGAAGCATGAACTTTGTTTGTCATTAATAAAATATTTTATATCACGTCCTTGTAAATTAACATTCAAGTCATTTAAATGTGAAATTCATCAGCTAAGTAAGCCACCAGCAACATATACTCCTTATTCTGCATAAACATTGAAAATGGCATTTGTTTATCCTCTAAAAATGTTATTAATTCATCTCACAATTCCAATAACCATGTTAACACTTTACCCCACGATAACCATCTGACTTATGCATGGAAAAGAAAAAAATTTTTCTTTTTGCCCATTTCATTGCATAGTTTAGCAAACAGCCTATTCTATAATGGTCAGTTTTTATTAAAATTAACCGTTTTTACAGTTTTACAAAGAATTTTTTTGAGATTTTGTGGCATATATTTTGTGTCAAGAGCATGTCTGTGAAGTACACATCAAGTTAGAACCTGTAAATTGCTCATGTTTGTACATTTCAAATATGCAATTTCATACTTTTCGCTACCAACGCAACTAAATAGTTTTAACTAGGGCTCATTAGGTTGGTATTGGGGTGTTGCAAAATATTCATTACATAATTTTTACTTTTTATTCATGGAGCTTTTCTTTCTTTCTTCTGTTTAGCCTCCGGTAACTACCGTTTAGATAATTCTTCAGAGGATGAATGAGGATGATATGTATGAGTGTAAATGAAGTGTAAGTCTTGTACATTCTCAGTTCGACCGTTCCTGAGATGTGTGGTTAATTGAAACCCAACCACCAAAGAACACCGGTATCCACGATCTAGTATTCAAATCCATGTAAAAATATCTGGCTTTACTAGGATTATTCATGGAGCTAAAAAGGTTGAGAATCACTGCTGTTGTAGTACAAGTCTGAAGTAAAAACTTTATCATGTTTATGATCACAAAAATCATTCATTTGATTTTTTAATTTTTTTGTGGTTTTTCTACATTATGTAAAATATATTTTATTGTATGGTAATTTTATTGATTATAGTTGAATTATATATCTAATATTAACAGAAATTTTTATTTTAAGACCATATTATAAAATTATAAAACCTAAGTAACACCGAATTTAGGAAAGAGAAATATTAAAACCAGAACGTAAGAGAATTAAATCTCACTATACTACTAATGAATAATTTTTGTTAAGCTACTATGAAAGAAAATTGTAAAAGGATTTTTTTTTCTCAAAAGAAGAGACTAGTCTGTTAATGGACTCCATTTTGTTAATGAAAAAAAAAAAAAACTGGGATAATCTAATGCGACATTTTTCACGTTTTGTTATTATTATTATTATCATGCACTATTAGTCTACGTGTAAAAGCTTTTTAGTTAAATTTTATCATTAATTTTATTTAAATTAATTTCTCTTCTCTCTTTTTACTTCTTGAGTTTTAAACTATGCTTATTTTTTAATATACTCATACAGAAAAAAGGTATATTTTTATTTTTTGTTACTTTGCATTTTTTTTTTAATTTCAATCCAATAAATGATTTTTTTGTTTAATTTTGTGGCTTATAATAAGAATGTAAAAAAAAATTCAATGATTTTTATTAATTTATAAAATATTTTAATCTAAAATTATTAAAACTAAAACAAATTTGACATGTTTCTTATTTTTACGTTTTTAATATTTTGAGTTTTATTTGTGTTTTGGTTTTATTATTTCATAGATAAGTATAATAAAAATATATTAAAAGTTGTACTGTTCCTGGGAATTCCATATTGATATGATCTTTTTTTAATAAAGTCTATCAATTTAATTTTCTACAGCCTTAATCCTTTTGTATGATGGCATGAGCTAAATGAGTTTATTATTTTACCATTTGAGGAATAATACGTTGTTTATCTCATCTTGAAAACCAGAGTTCCTACTAGAATTTTTCAAATTTTTACATCTTACCATTAGTAAACCACCACTTGTTAGTTTCACTGCTGACTCAAGAAGTAAACCAGCTATCATTGAACATAATTATCATTCTTTGGCATAATCACATGATTATAATAATGCCAATTCCTAGTTAAGTTTTATTAGTTTTTATAAATACTACATCCAATAATGAAAAATTCAGCCTCTCCAGGCAGCAGCTCTGAAGAAGTTTGATTTAGAATGAAAACTAGGCTCAGAATAAGATAGATTTTTATAACTTTTATCTTGAAATAAAAGTATGGTAATTGATCTCTGTAGTTTTACAGTGTGTTCTTTAAAGTAATTTAACTTCAAAAGTTATAATTTAATATAATGCAACAAAGATGCTATAATGTTACATTTTCTCTGTATTACTTTGTGGACAGAATCTTACACACTGATTTGGGGATCAACAAAAAAGATTAACGAATTAATTCAATCTCTATGACAGGAGATAGTGTCTTGGCCTTTCATCTGGGGGTCCCAAGTTTGAATCACAGTCAGGCATGGCATTTTTTATGTGCTACAAAATTCCATTTCCATGTACAAACTTCAATTTTTTCATGAATTAATTCATCAAGAAAAAAAAAATAATAAACTGAATGTGTGTGCAGAGTCCTACTTTTCACTTACTGTTGTAGAGTCTGATTTTAGAGATATCATGATTTTATCATTACTACCAAACTATTCAGGTTTTGTTTCTAGAGAGATTTTTTTTATGCTATTATAAGCCTTTTTCTAATTATCTACTACATAGATAGAGGATAAAAGAATTTCCATCCTTTTTAGATCTTAAAAGAGGATTTTCATTTACATAATAGAAACTTGTAATCTGTAGAGAATATTATAACTCAAAACAATGATTTGCAGATATCAATTTGAATCTGTCTAATAGACCTAATAACAAAGAATTATTAAAATAATAAATTGGTACATGTTATCACTATACTAATACACATTATAATTTCTTGTATAGCATAGATATTAGTGGTCAATTAAATACTAATAACATCATTACTTACATATCAAAAAAATTTAATCTGTTTTAATTTTTCAAATAGGAAGACAATAGACTGACTATTTTTTTATTTGTTTTAATTTAATTTTTATCTTCAAAACTAAAGCATTAGTTTTTTCTTTCTTGAATTCAGTATTTTCTTTCTTGAATAAAACTAATTTGGTAGAAAACACCAGAACTGTTGTGACAATTTTCCATAAACAAATTCTCTTTCATCATGTTTTTCCTGCTCTTACCCCCTATTCAATTATTTTAACTTCCTTGAACATAATGCACCCTTCAAAGGATCCTTTCATTTCATTAGACTTGCTATCTGATGTTTATAATACGATAGGATTTTATAATTCTCCATAGATTACAAATGATTGACTGTTTCACTTTCATGCCAATCATATCTGTAAGAAAATAAAAATAAATGAGATACTTAACTGTCAGAATATAAGAATAGAAACTAATTTAATTGTTATTTATTCTCAAGATTAAGCTATACAATTTTTAATTTTTTTTAAAAAACTGTATTTTTTCACATAATATACAAATAATTATCTAATTAATGAAACTTATAATAATTTTCTTATTAACATGTTAAAATATATGAAAAAGACAGTAAAATCAAGTAAAAAATGTAACTAATATATGAGGTATGATCAAAAACTATCTGACCTTGGTATCCCTTTCTTAAAAACAGAAATACTTAATTCCTATTTAGTGTAAAGACTTGCCCTCTTTAAAGTAGGCCCCTTCTGATGTAATACACTTATACTAGCAATGTTTTTATTATTGGAAGCATTTCTTTTGATTTCTTTTCTGTCTCCTTTAAGCAGAATTTTAAGTTTAGGAAAGAGCCAAAAGTTGCAGGGAGCCATGTCTGATAAGTAAGGAGCACGCTGAAATAATTCGATCTCATTTTTGGCCAAGAATCTTGTATACATGATCTTGAGTATTGTCATGATGAACTTTTCAATGAAAATTCTCCCAAAGTTATGGTTTTTTGTGTCAAACAGAATATGTTAGCCTATGAAGAACAGTTAGTATTCTTGATTGACAGTATATGCTTGAGCAGCATATTACTGAAGAAGCATGCCTTGCTAATAAAAAAGGCACTCAACATGGCCTTCATGTTGTGAAAATTAATCATGAATATGCTCCAGACTATGCATCACAACTTATCCAAAGACTCTTGGCAAAACACAGGATTGAACAACTTCGGCACACTCCTTACTCACCAGACATGGCTCCCTGAAATTTTTGGCGCTTTTTAAGAGATTTAAAGACAGAAAAGAGATAAAAAATGCTTCCAACAATGGAAACATCACTGGGATTAGTGTACTATCAGAAGGGTGCTACTTTGAAGGACACAATTTATTGAACTAAATTGGTTAAGTATTATTGCTTTTATGAGCCAAGGTGGATACTTTTTAATCATACCTCATAATTATGTTGTAAGACTATTTAAAATCAATTCAATTAATTTACACTATTTTCCTAGTGATTCTAGTTGAAGCCACCAAAAATTAAACAATGTCGGTTATATCTGGGATCCTCACACTTTCATCTAGGGGTTGTAACTAGACAGTCAGTAATAACGTGATGATGCATAGCCTTTTTAATCTTTGCAGCAATTCCTCATCAAAGACTGTCATGTATACGGCTCCTGTTTTTCTTCTAAAATACTAGTTTATAAGTCTTTCGACTGCGCCAATGATCGACACACCCCAAAAGAATCAGTGCATCTTTTCAGTCACATAGTGGTTTTTGAAAATACTAAACAGAAACTACCAGCCTAAGGCTACAGTAATAACTGCTATAGTAAACTAAATATTGATTCTTTTAATAAAAACCAAATGTATAGTTATATAAATTGGTGAAAACCTTGACTATTACATTGGCCATCACAAGAGTCTGCAGTCTGAGTTAGACTGTTAAAATTTTTAATTAATATATCTGCTGAAGTAGCGGTCTGTTAAACTGTAATTCTTGATTAGTGGTGTATTAGGAGGACTTTGTTTTCTTATCAATTTTTGGTATTTGCTAAGGATATCTGGATGATATATAATTGGTTGCAAACCAAAGAGATCATATAAATTAAAACTTGCCCATACTGTAGGGGGCATCATTCTAAGGCAAGATATCATTTTAGTTCCCAATAAAACATAAATTCTATGTTACTAAAAAATGGTTTAATAGAATTTATTTATTTACATTCTTATTAAAATTTTACTTATTTATTTTTCATCTTTGTGTGTATATATATATATATATATATATATATATTATATTACTTTGGGTTAAGATTTGTTAGGGTAGACGCGTCTTCCCAAATCAGCTGATTTGGAAGTCGAGAGTTCCAGCGTTCAAGTCCTAGTGAAGCCAGTTATTTTTACACGGATTTGAATACTAGATCGTGGATACCGGTGTTCTTTGGTGGTTGGGTTTCAATTAACCACACATCTCAGGAATGGTCGAACTGAGAATGTACAAGACTACACTTCATTTACACTCGTACATATCATCCTCATTCATCCTCTGAAGAATTATGTAAACACTAGTTACCGGAGGCAAAACAGGAAAAAGACAGGTTGAAAGATTGATTTTATACACACCTAGTTGATCTAGTGGTAAACGTGTCTTTGCAAATCAGCTGATTTTGAAGTTGAGAGTTCCAACGTTCCCATCCTAGTAAAGGCAGTTACTTTTATACGGCTTGAATACTAGATCATAGATACCGGTGTTCTTTGGTAGTTGGGTTTGAATTAATCACACATCTCAGAAATGATCGACCTGAGACTGTACAAGATTACATTTATTACACTTCACTCATTCATCCTCTGAAGTAAAACCAGACGGTGATTTCCAGAGGCTAAAGGGAAAAAAGTTTGATTTTATATGAGATGCTTAACTAGAATCAGTGCAAAACTATTGATGATAACTTTTGATTTTTTCATAAATAACAATACTTTCCTTGAAAGCATTTTTAATTATTAAAAACAAATATATAATTTGTTTTTAAAAATTTAAAAAAAAGATTTCTTTTTTTAGGTGTGAAACCCTTCAAAGAGAATTTTTATTTACTGCGTTTTTTTTAAATTTTTTACCTTTTATCACTTATCAACTTCCTTTTCATTCCTCTCCTTGTGCTGTACCATGCCAATACCTTCAACACTTGATTTACTAGTAAAGATTACATCATAATTTCCAATAATTTTACATTACTTCAAATTTGTAATCTATGTTACAACTTTATTTTTCAATACAAATTTATGGATTTCAACAACTAAAAAAAAAATTAATTTTTACAATAATTTTGATCAAGTAGTTTACATCAGTTCTGGTCTAAAATTAGACAGGGTAACACAACAGTTTTGCGTACTTTTTCTAAATATATACTGTAATATGTAATATTGTGATGCGATGTGTTTTTTAGGTGTAAGATTAATGAAACTTGATGTGGATCATTTTCATTCCTTGATGATACTGGTACATTGATGCAGTGAAACACATAGAAACAATATTCCTATGACTAACTATATTCTTGTCTTTTTGTCTTCAGTCATTTGACTGGTTTGATGCAGCTCTCCAAGATTCCCTACCTAGTGCTAGTCGTTTCATTTCAGTATACCCTCTACATCCTACATCCCTAACAATTTGCTTTACATATTCCAAACGTGGCCTGCCAACACAATTTTTTCCTTCTACCTGTCCTTCCAATATTAAAGCGACTATTCCAGGATGCCTTAGTATGTGGCCTGTAAGTCTGTCTCTTCTTTTAACTATATTTTTCCAAATGCTTCTTTCTTTCAAAAGCACCACATTTCAAAAGCTTCTAATCTTTTCTTCTCAGATACTCCGATCGTCCAAGTTTCACTTCTATATAAAGCGACACTCCAAACATATACTTTCAAAAATCTTTTCCTGACATTTAAATTAATTTTTGATGTAAACTAATTATATTTCTTACTGAAGGCTCGTTTCGCTTGTGCTATTCGGCATTTTATATCGCTCCTGCTTCGTCCATCTTTAGTAATTCTACTTCCCAAATAACAAAATTCTTCTACCTCCATAATCTTTTCTTCTTCTATTTTCACATTCAGTGGTCCATCTTTATTATTTCTACTACATTTCATTACTTTTGTTTTGTTGTTGTTTATTTTCATGCGATAGTTCTTGCATAGGACTTCATCTATGCCGTTCATTGTTTCTTCTAAATCCTTTTTACTCTCGGCTAGAATTACTATATCATCAGCAAATCGTAGCATCTTTATCTTTTTAACTTGTACTGTTACTCCGAATCTAAATTGTTTTTTAACATCATTAACTGCTAGTTCCATGTAAAGATTAAAAAGTAACAGAGATAGGGAACATCCTTGTCGGACTCCCTTTCTTATTACGGCTTCTTTCTTATGTTCTTCAATTGTTACTGTTGCTGTTTGGTTCCTGTACATGTTAGCAATTGTTCTTCTATATCTGTATTTGAACCCTAATTTTTTTAAAATGCTGAACATTTTATTTCAGTTTACGTTATCGAATGCCTTTTCTAGGTCTACAAACGCCAAGTATGTTGGTTTGTTTTTCTTTAATCTTCTTCTACTATTAATCTGAGGCCTAAAATTGCTTCCCTTGTCCCTATACTTTTCCTGAAACCAAATTGGTCTTCTCCTAACACTTCTTCCACTCTCCTCTCAATTCTTCTGTATAGAATTCTAGTTCTCTATTAAGATTAAACTTAATTATATTCTTATGATTCCTATGATAATAATTTAGTAATAATTATATAATAATGATTTAGTAATAATTTAATAATTATTTAATTCCTAAAATAAATATTTTAAAAATATTCTTATGATTCCTATAATAATAATAATTTAGATGAAAAAAAAACTAATTCATTATAAACAGAATTTCGATTTTAACGGTAATCGGGCTAGAATTATAATTTTACATTTTTCGATTTAATTATTTTAAAGTTATACATTTATTTTAAGGTAATTTAAGGTAAATTTCATTTATTTTATGTATGTTTGAAGTTAACCGAACGAGTTTTATAGTTATCTGTTAATCGATCAAATAAATATATTTTTAACAATAATTTTATGTTTATCACTACATTTAAGCTAAAAGATTTTTAATTAAAAAAGACAACAAAAACAAACATGTATGTATATTAAAAAGTGTTAAATACTTTTCATCTCTATATATATTTTATTATTATTATTATTATTTTTTGATTAAAATCAAAGGCATGAATAGGATGTTAACTCTTTATCAACCTGTCCTTCCTCCACTGCGACAAGCAGTCAAAAAATTCTATCTCCGCTGTTTTGTCAATCCATTTTATCAGGAAATTGGAAAACGTTTTTCTGTTATATTTGCTTTATTTCTATCGAGTTGACATGAAAACACAATAAATACTTATATTCATACATTTCATACTAAGCTACAAACTATGCAGATTATTACATTCTTTTTGAATCTTTCTTCTTCAGATGTTTTGGTATCCCCCATTAAAGATGCAAAGAAAAATCTATCCTAAATGTTTATCGAAATTAAATCAGACGTAAAAAGTTTGTTGTTAAACGATAAGGAATAATATTCAATAAACGGTAACGAATCCGTTTTCCACTAAACGAAATATTTAAAAGAAGATAAGCATTTTAGTTGTTAAACAATTTACTCATGTCTAGGAATTAATAAAGGTAGATACGAATATAAAAACTTAAATAAAGGAAATATTGATGTAAAAAAATTAAATATAAAATCAGTATTTAAAGATACAATACAAAAAACGATTTTTACGATTCTTTATAAAATGAAAAATAAGAAAAATAAAAACTACTGAAAAGTAAAAAATATATAATTTTTTTTCCGATAGTCCAAGTGTAAATATAGAGTAAACCATTTAAACTGTCCTCTTGAAATAACCACTACACCCTAAATTCATTCATACAGGGTATGAAAAGACAAAAATCTATCTAAAGACAGAGATAATATACCCTTTCAAGGAAATATCTCCTACGTTAAAAAGAATTCAGATGAGATAAACATCTTTTTTTAAATAAGTTTTACAGAAAGCCCCGTAACAAATTTAAAATTACATAATAGTATATGGAATTATTCCTGAATTTTAAAAGTAAATTTTTTCCTTCTTTGCTATTTATTGAGATTTTTACGATGAAGAACGGAGTCTGCCAAGGTGGAATTCACATCCTTCATTCGGACAACGTATGATACCTAGGATTTCATTTGGACCGCCGCCTAACATTGGAAAATCACGAACTAATTACTAAGAAGGAGGTCTGTGTTGTTCTTAAGTAACAAACTGTTGTGTAAGGAATTTTTAAAACTAATATTGGCCTACGGAATTTAAGTTTGGGAACGGCAAGCAATATCAATATCGAAATCATCCAAAGGTTCCAGAACAAAGTGCTGAGGAACATATCGGAGGCACCATGGTTTGCAAAGAATAAGGAGATTCACGATTACCTACGGATGCCATCTATTCATGAAAAAAAATCACCGGTTAAGTATATAATTAAGTTAAACACGTATGAAAACTATGTGGCTGTTAACCTATTGGATAACTCTAAAGATATGAGACGACTAAAAAGATTTTTTTTACTTATTAAACACCTCAGGAGAAACCGGTGTCCGCCTTTCGACATTACCTCAATTGCTCCCGAGTGTCGTGGCAGCAGATTGCCCCACCCTGATTCAGCTCCTACTGGAGCCGCCCATTGGGGTCTCCCCCTGGATTGCTGGAACATTCCGACTCCTTCTTCTGGATAGCTGAAATGCCTCTCCTCAGGAGAGCTATCCTTCCCGGCCCTAGCCTACAAGGATCCGGATATGCGTTGCACATGCTTTTCATCTACCTCGCACCCTCACATACCTCGAGGGTCCCCCATGCCACCACCAGAAGCACCCCGACTCCCCCACTCATGTGTATGAATGAGCCAAGGTGCCCTAGGCAAGGGGACTTTAAACATAAAACAGTTTGTTTCGACCGCAATATTTTGTCTTTTACCCCAATTTTCTCAAAAATTATTACAAATACAGTTCTGAAACTTATCTTGTTTTTAATTTTTCAGATCAGATTTCATATAAAACCACTAAATTTAACCCAAGAATGTCCCAAGAATTACAGTCTGGTTTAATTTAGCGAAGGCGCAGAAATCAAGGAGATATCTTTCGTCAGCCAACTATCGCTAATGAAACGTTTTCAAACTTATGTTTAAATGGATTTTCTTCTTTATTTCACCAGTAGAAAGTGTTCTGAAAGTTTTGTTACATTTTCGTGAAACATTAAAAAAAAAAAATCTATGTTACGCGTGTTTTTTCCCTTGTTGTGATATGCGAGTGATTTGTTACTCCTTGTGTTGGTGTTGCATGAGTTGTGTTGCGTGAGTGTGTGTTTGGATGATTCAGTTGTGATTGCGGTGACCGATTGTGGTGCGGGCGTTTCCCCCTTCCAGAAGTAATGCTGCATAAGCTATTCTCAGGAGAGGTGGAGGTTTAGTCGGTAGTGCACACAGGAACACGTACGCACTTAATAACATCTTGCGGAACCTGTTAGCGAGTTCGACACTGCTTCGGCGCCCGTAAATGGGTTCCGCCACCTCTATAAAAAAAAATTTCGTTTTAATGCCTATATAATTAATTTCGCTAATTTTTTCTTCATAATTTAATTGATGATGCTTGTTTAACAATCGAAATGCGCATACAGGTTTGAATTTTTATTTCAATTTTATTCCTTTGTATAGGGTTTTTGAACTATTTTTTAAAATTTATTTATGAATTATTTGTCATTAAGAATGGTTCAATCAGTATGCCTTATCAACTTATCAAAAAAAAAAGAAGAAAATGCCTAACGCTGTTTTTTATTTATTTATTGATATATATATACAAACCCATATACACTAAGTGCAAAATTAAAATTTATTATAGTTTTCTGATAAAACACATTAATTAGTTACTTAATTTAATTATTTGAAAGCTCCTTTTAATATTTCTCTTTACTCTTAAGAACTATAATTACACTTTTTGTAAGTCGTTAAACTAAATTGGTTAACTATTAATAATAACTATTCTCTGATTTTATATTCTAGTATTAGATTAAAAATACACTTTAAATAATCGTTTAAAACGCAAACCAATAATAATCGCATCTGCTAAATAAGCAAACAAGCAGTACTATTATTATTATTACATCGGTTACTTTAGAATTGAAAACTATCCAGTACACGAGTATTATTCGGTATTGGTATTCTCGAAGCTGTAGAAGTAAGAAATAAATAAAATGAGACGTTGAATAGAAAGAGAAACATAAAAGTGGGGGAAAGAGAAATAGAAAGTAATTTTAGACTAGAAAACGTACTTTAAAAAGTTTTGTAAATTTACGATTTTAGTTTGGACCGTTGTTTAAATGTAAGTCTAAAAGAAATGACGGCCGTAGTTGGAATCTTAAGGAAAAAAATGCCGGTTGTTAAAGAGAATTCACCTCTTATTCTAGTCTTGTTTTTTCTATAATTTTTTACTCTCCCTTTATCTCTTGTGTTATAATGCTGTATATTAAACCCGTATTGTCCGTCGTTCGCTGGAGATTTTGGTCTGTGAATACATATAAGAAACGGGTACGTTTAGAATAATAAGAGGCAGAATTTAATGCTGTGTATTTCTTTTTACGAGAACGTGCGCGCGCATATAAGCGTGTGTATGTGTGTGTATGAATGTATGTGTGTGTGCGCGCGTTTTTAAATGCAGTAACACGTTCATGCGCTCTTTTTTTTCTCATCCTCAATATAAGGATAGAGGAAAGAGAACGAGCGTTGGAGAGGGGCACTAAGCAAATGCTTCTTTTCTTGTTGCTGTTTTGTTATTATTATTTTTTTAATTTTAGTTTTTGTTTTGTCTGCATATCGTATTTTATTTCTAAAGTAGTACACTAAATATGTAATCCACTAACAATTCTCTGTACGGTAAACTTTCTCTACATTCTACAATATTATAAAAATTAACTTAGCCATAATTCTGGATAATATTTTTGTTTCATTAGTTTTAGTTTTCGTTATTATAATTTTTAAACCGTGAAAATTATACAATAAAAATACTTACCTGAATAATTAATATTTAATATCCCAAACCAACTGAGGTTATTTAAATTCCTCTGTTTATAATACTACCATAAAGCAATCACGTTTTCTTCTTTCTTTTATTTCATTCTAGCTAGTTAGGGCTCACTTCGCTTGCCCGGCAGTCTAGCCAGGAGGGTCCGACCTTGGAACGCCGACGCGTACGTTATCCTCAAGGTTATGATAAACTTTCGCATTCATATGCTCGTTCAACCATCAATCGCTGATCTCTTTCTTCTTTGGTTTCTTATTCTCGTGAAACCGGCTTACGCTTAGCGGCAATTGATGATCATCCTAGATTCGATCTCTTCTTAGAGGGTATAATAAAAATGATTGAAAGTACTACATTTAACGAAGAGGAAGAAAAAGAATGAATAATGAAAGGAGTCGTTATGTACAAAAAAGGAAAGAAAAGAGGAAATGACAAAGATGTAAGTTCACATGCTATTACAAAAGACAGAATAGTAGTAACTATATATATATATATATGTATATATATATATATAATATATATATATTACAAAAGACAGTAGTAACTATAGTAGAGTGAATGTTAAATATTTTACAGATATTCATTAAGAGATAAAAATAGTCATTTTGCTTCATTATTTGTTGCCATGGTGACAGAAAGATAATAAAGTAAAAGGATTGATTTTTATTTCCCATATAGCGCTGTAGCAGAGCTACAGCTTCAGAAGAGAAAGTATTGTAATCGGTCCAATTTGGACATAAGCAGTTTTCACAGGATCTTTTGACACAAAAGAAACCCAAACGACCGGATGGAAATTTTCCGGATGTTCATATGTACATGTTGTGTTCGGTCTTGCACACCTTATATCTCCAGAACTACTGAACCGATTTTGACCAAACTTGGTCAGATTACTTCTATATATGGTATTGATATCATTAAATTTTCAACTTAAAAGATCAAGGGCTTGAGGCTGTAGAGTAAGGTCACTGTCAGTACCTTGAGATTTTGCCTAATTAAGGTCTTATTTTTCTTAGGAACATATATTAACAATTAAAATATAATAATATCTGCAAAAACGATTTTGCAAAATCGCATTCCTACCTCAAAAAATGATCTAAATAAACTAGCGGCTGTGTCCTCAATAGTACCCCATCTCACCACAAGGAGCCTCAATATAGCACTGACACACAGATGAAGTAGTCTGTTATGATGTGATGTCACAGGTGAGCAGTACAATTAAATAAATTAATAATATTTAAGATGTAAAAATGTATTTAAAGTGATCGCTAGTACCGCCACACCCGCACGAATGAAATACGGTATGCGCGAGCACTTTAGTTAGAATCATTGACTTAAATAAACAAAAATTATTATATTTAAATAAAATTATAAATATTTTAAATTAAGTTGTGTGTGTAAGCCGTGCATCAGAAAAAAGCTGCATGATGGGAAAGTCCTACAACTGTGTTGTCAGCTCTTTCTTTCATTAATGAATATCTTTAATTGACAGTTTTATCCCCAAGGGGCTAAGCTCTGGATCTACGGCTTAAAACCTTCCTTGGGATAACAATAATTTATACTGAAAATTTGTAAGCAATCGACAGGCTGGTTTTCCCATGATGCTGTTACAAACTGACAACTATTTCATTTATATTTAAGATTTATGGTTGGTGTAATTATTATTATTAATTTTTTTATTAAATTGTTTGTACACCTTCCACCTTTTACATGTAATTGACTGTATATGTCATAAACATATGCTCTATGGTATTATTTTAATTACTAATGAAATTATGAAGGATTTAATACGTCTTCATCATCATGTAATATTCTTCTGTTGGCAAGTCCCCGGCATGATTATTGTCTCCATCTGTTTCTGTCTCGTGCAATTCCTTTCGTCTCATCATAACCTTCACTACCTTTTATGTAATTTATTAACTTCAGCCTTTACCTTCCTGTTCTTTGTTCATCTTCGATGGAACCTTTAAGTACTGTATTTATTATTCCTTCTCCACTAATTATATGCCCGATCTAATTCCCTTTCTTCCTTCTAATAGTCATCAATATTGTTCTAACTTCATTTATTCTTCTTAATACTTTAATGTTACTTACTCTGTCTACCCATTTCATCTTCTGCATCCTCCACCAGATCCACATCTCAAAAGCTTCAATCATATCTTTTTTCCTTCTTTTTCAGTATCCATGTTGCACTTCCATAAAAACGGTTACTCCAAACATAGCATTTTATCAATCTCTTCCGCAGTTTCAGAACCATGTTGCTGCAGAATAAGCTTTTCTTTCTAAAAAATGTTTCCTTTGCTGCTGAAATTCTTGTCTTAATCTCTTCTTTACTCCTCCAGTCCTCAGTTATTACTGTCCCGAGATATCTGTACCTTTACACTTGTTCAGTTTCTCCTTCAGCTATTACAACATTCATAACCTCACTATCCTCATTCACCTTCATAACTTTTGTTTTCCTCAAGTTTATTTTCATCCCACATTCTTTCATTACTACTTCCAATCCTTTTATCAATCCTTGTAATTTTTGAGTGTCTTAGCTACAATCAGCAATCTGACACAATTTACATTTCTTCCACCTATACTACTCCTTTTTTGGCCATACAGTATTTAATTTTTTGCTTGATGATATCACCCCACATAAGCTTGAAGCTTGTACATGGGATATGGAAATGCAGCTTATGAAAAATGTCATGCCTGACCGGGATTCGAACCCAGGACCTCTGGATGAAAGGCTGAGACATTACCACTTGTGCCATGGAGGCCGGCATTTCTTTCAACATTTTCTCAATATAAAGAGTGAACAGTGTTGGTGCTAAACAGCAGCTTTCCCTCATTCATCTGCCAAATTCTAACCAATTTGTGAGATTTTCGTTTATTTTCACAGCTGCTTTTTACGTAATATACAATTCCCCAATCAGTGTCCTCTTCTTCCAATTAATCAGTATTTTCTTTCAGAATGTCAAATAACTTTTCCCACTGTACTCTGTCAAACACCATTTCTGTACCTACAAAACACAATCTCAATCCTCTTTCTCTTTCAAAACATATCTCTCCAGTCATTCTAATCAGTCCTACAGCTTTTCTTGTTCTTTTCCTTTTCTGAATCCGAACTGTTCTTCCCAGGATTCTCCTCCATTTTTGTAATCAACTTTCGATTCATAACTCTCAGCATTATTTTTGCTGCATGTAATATTAAGCTGATAGTTCTATATTCTTCATTTTTTTTGTTTCCAACATTTTTAGGCATCATATCATTATTGTTTTAACAAAATCTTCTGACGATAGTCCAGTATGACAAATTATATTGCACATTGAGAGTATTTAATTTATTCTTTCATGTTACAAACATTTAATGAGTTCTATTGGAAATTCATCTACTCCTGTTGCTTTCCTGTTTTTCATGTCTTTAATAGCTTGTACAATTCAGATCTCAAAATTGGTGGGCCTTTCTCCTCTTTCATAACTTCTGTTTCCTTTTCCCTAGGTACAAATCTTCTGTATACTCTTCTCATCATTTCTTTACCTCAACTTCTTTATAAACACTTTTAACATCTTTCTTCTCAATTTCTCTTATTTATAAGTAGGGGTTTTTATACACCATGAGGCATTTTTTACCTTTTTACATAATATGTTATACTTCTTTTTCTCTTGTAAATCTTCTTTGTCTTTACATTCTACTTTTAGCCACCATTCCTAGCTGTATGTGTTTCTCTCTTTAATTCATTATCCAATCTTTATAGATTACTCTGTTGTATTCACCTTTTTTGTTATTATATTTTCTTCTTTCTTCCATTTTTCATTACTTGTGTTACCCTAAGTTTCTTTGCCCGAGTGCCTTCATAGAAACCAATTAATTCCTTTTTCTGCAGCTTCCCTCATAGATGATTTTATGCTTGACCACATTTCCTCTGCTGGTTCATTTTCCTTTTACTTTGTGTAATTGTCTTTATCAGTATTTCACCCACTTTTTTTCTCCCTATGCCTTCTAGCACCTGTATATTCCATTTCTTCAACATCATTGCAGTTTGAATTATTTTTAATTTTATTTTCATTTCCATCATTAACAGAGTATGATCACTTCCTATGTCGGCTCCTAGAAGCCCAGATGTCTTCTGATCATCATTACTGTATCTATTTTCAACCAAAAAATGATTTATGTGAAAGTGATATCTATCTGTTGGTTTTGTTCAAGTATATCTTCTTCATTTATAATTCTTATAAAATGTATTCATCATGAACAAATCCTTCTCTTGGCAAAAATTAAAATTTGCTTATATGTAGTGAAAAGAAATCTAGTACACAAGTAAAAAAAAAATATTAAAACAAACCTAACTTCTGTAAAATTAAATTATTAAATACTTTAAAAATTTGTTAGTAAATACATTATATTTTTACTGTTGAACAGTTTTTCCAAGCGGTAATGCTATGTAATAGGCTACGTGTTGGTCAAAGCGGCCACATCATTTGCATCGTACTAAAAGCCTAATATTCGAGGGGAAAGTGTTATGGTCAGCACATACGCTTGGTTGACTTTAATATTCGTAGTTGAAATTATACGTTTGCTCGTATAAGTCTTACTTTAATCCCATCAGAATATAAATTTATAATGAATTGAAAATACGCATACAACTTTTGAATCTACAATTTACAAACTTTAAATTTATGTTATTTGTTTACAATTCTTTTTAAATAACTATTTCAATTCTTCAAAAACTTTTATTAAATTAAAATCTACTTTCTTTTTTTTATTTATTAAAATAAGTACAACACCTAATTATTATATAATTACTGAACAATTGACAAGTCTGTTTTTTAATATACAGTGTTATGTAATATCAAGTCACATGAAGAGGTATATGCATGAAAAATGATTTAGAATCACTTGTCCATTCCCCCATCAATTTTCTATCCCTTTTAATGAAGATTCTAAAAATATTCTGTGAAAATTTCAACCTTCTAGGATTTATAGAAACAAAACGCCAGCTTTCAAATAAAAACATCAATTTAGTTGGTAAAAATGATTAAAAACAGATGGTGTATAGTTAAACAGCTGTTCAAACTGAATAAAACAAGTTAGTAATTAGTTATAACGATGATAAATTATCTAACTGTGTTTAATTACTCCAGTTTTAATTATCATCTTTTTTTAATCATTTTTACCAGCTGTTTTGTAATGAACAAAAATGTGTTTTATTTGAAATTGATGATTTTATTTGAAAACCATCATTTTGTTCCTATAAATTCTAAAAGGTGAAAATTTCATCACAGAAAATTTTTAGAACCTTCATTAAAAGGTCTGTGTAGTTTCAATAGAATTGGTGGTGGGAATGGGGGAGTGATACTAAATCAAAAGCGTATACCTCTTTGTGGGACACACTATATAGACAATTTAATTTGAGGGTTAAATTATGCTGCAGCCAGTTTAGTATTTATTTTCTGAAATAAAATAAAATATATATAAAAAATTAAATATAAATTCACATTTATTTCTCCTGTTATAAGTTGAACATCTTGTATTATTTTTTAGGTAAAGTGTTGGGTTCGAGCAGGCACTTCTTAATGTGAGATTGAATTTATTTGTTTATTTTTTTAATAACATTAAAAAAACAAATGAAATGTAGAAAAAGATGACTTAATTATAATTTCCATAAAAATTAAGTAAAGATTAGAAGATAAGAAAGTCAAACTCCAGTTTAGAAAGGAATGAAACAAGAATGTAGTAGAAGTCTATACTTGTTTCTCTTTCCAACTTTTGTTTTACAAGAAACAGTAAAAAAACATGAAAGAAAAATTTGAGAGTTGTTTAACAATACAAGAAAACAAAATAAAGATCTTGTTGTTTTTTTTTAACGTAAGCCAAAAAAAAAAAATTAGAGTACTCAATGGTTTGGGCTCATCGCTTGGGGCCGTTCAAGTATTACATAAGAATTTCTTCTGTTTTTTAGAGATTTTAGTTCTCCCTTCCCCTTTTTGTAAATATCATCAAGTTCCATATTCTCCCTTGCTTACATAACACTTCTACGTTTAGTATTTGTTTTTTACTTTACTATGGATTAAAATATTTATTGTTTAATAGAGCAATACAGATTTAAATCTGTCTGAATCTATGGATATATATTGAAGAATATTAAAATATTTTCCTCGTAAAATTTACAACGTTTCATTATTCTTTTTCATACACAGTTTTTAGTAAGATTATGGGACATAAATTAACCAACAGTTTATATTACCGGGTGTAAAAAAAAATATTAAAAAATGGGGTTTTAATTTGTTACAATATGTCTTGGATGAGATATACTGTGTTGATTTAAGATTAGAATAGAAGATTAGAACAAAAAGATCTGTCGTAGTTGCGAACATAGCAGTAGATTGATTCCCTACCATTCTGCTTAAAGTGCCAGTAGTAAAAATGGTGACTCATGAACCGAAAGCCTTCTGTATTTTTCAACCTGTTAAATCTGAATGTGTAGTTACAGTTCAGCATGCGTTTCCTATAAACTTTAATTGTGATCCTTCGAGTGACAATAACATTCGTTGATGGTGCATTCTGTTCGAAACAAGTGGATATCTTTGTAAAGGGAAGACTTCAGGACGACTGAGGGTATCTGAAAGAAAATTTTGAACTTGTCAGGGAGTCATCTTGCATATAGTTTAAAAGAATTTGTTATGAAGGTCAGCCGAGAATTAGGAATGTCAGTGATGACAGTATGGAATGTTTTACGGAAACGCTTACATATGCATCCATGTCATTTACTTGTGATAGGCGTTGAAACCTATGCAGTGAGTGCCGACTTCGCAATTCTTTTTTTTATTTCTGTTTAGCCTCTGGGATCACCGTCAGGTAATCTTGTACAGTCTCAGGTCGACCATTTCTGAGATGTGTGGTTAATTGAACCCGACCACCAAAGAACTGATTTGCAAGTCGAGAGTCCAGCGTTCAAGTCCTACTAAAGATAGTTAAATTTATACGGATCTAAATACTAGATTGTGGATACCGGTGTTCTTTGGTGATTGGGTTTTAATTAACCACACATCTCAAGAACGGTCGAACTGAGACTGTACAAGACCACACTCATACATATCATCCTCGTAAGTAATACCTGAACGGTAATTCCCGGAGGCTAAACAGGAAAAAAATAAATAAAAACCATCAAAGAACGCTGGTGGAAATGGTAGCGTCTCAGCCTTTCATACGGAGGTCCCGGGTTCGAATCCCGGTTAAGCATAGCATTTCACACACACTACAAATCATTCATTTCATCCTCTGAATCAATACCTAACGGTGGTCCCGGAGGTTAAACAAAAAAAAACCAACAACGATCACCGGTATCCATGATCTAGTATTCAAATCCGTATAAAAGTAACTGCTTTTACTAGGATTTGAACGTTGGTACTCTCGACTTCGAAATCAGCTAATTTGCGAAGACGCGTTCACCATTACACCAACTCGGTGACTTAAACGACTTTGCAATCTAACTTTCTTAATCGTATTGTGATTAGTGATGAGTCAACATTTTATCTTAGGGAAAACGTTAACGCACATAATGTCTGTTCTGGGGAGGGGGGGGGGGTCAAAAAATCGCCATGAACTTTTACGATTAGAAAGAAACTTCCCAAAATTAAATTCTTTCTGAATAATATCCCGAAGGTACGTGTACAGGCCATTTTTTTCGTTAAAGCAAGCGTAACAGGAGTTGATCTAGATTCTAGATTTTATATTTTTAGACTTAGATTAGATTTCAGATTTTTAGATTTTAGATTTGCCGCGTATACGGCTCTTTCCGGAGAATTTTATGTAGTAAAGAAGATGATGGATGCGCTTCCTCACTGGCATAACTCTGGTCGGGATTGGTTGTATGACTTGTACCCAACGACTGGATTGGTCTGCGTGGACCCGATAACAAAAGTTATTTGCGGAGACTCTAAAATTACTCGATCTGACCCATGTAATTTTTCCTTTGAATTTTGTAAAGGAATCTTATGTATGTACTTCTACTAGCAACTAATCAACCCAATTTGAGGAACAAGATTGAAGCATTATTGCACATATGATGGTTAAAGTATGGGGCGAACTCTCCTATCGGTTACATAAGTGCCGCTTGAAGAAAGGTGCTTACATTGAAAATTGTAAGGAAAAACTGTAAGAATTACTCTTTCATTTATTTTATTCGTGATTCATTATTATAAATCGAAGTTATCAGAAATTACACAGCTTAAAATCCCATTTTTTTTTTTTGTACATCCTGAACTACTTAGAAGTAATAACTGTCATCAGTTTCACTACTTAAAAAATTAGACGCAGTTTAATGTTTACAAATAGGCCTATGATCTTTAATTTTGACGTTACCTTGATGTACCAAACGATTAATTTATTCTTGGAATGTATCTAGAATATTCATAAAACATCGCATCAAGCCAATAATTGTAAAACTTATCCTCTGTGGTTTTTTCCTGGGCGAAAAACGCTTTCGCGTTATCATCACCCGGACACGATATATTGATTTTAATTAAATAAATTAAAAATTGACAATTAAAACATCATTAAAAAACTAAATCCCAGCAACGTAAAAATACATCTTAGTAGGAAAAAACCTGTATCTCAAAATAATAAAATTACCATCTACTTTACGGCAAATGGCATAAATAGCTGAAACACACTAAAGTAATATTCAAATATATAAACGTACGACTTTAAGAAATCGTAAAACATAAGATAACATCGTTTTATTATGCCGTAGAATAGTTCGCATGTTAGACCCTAGTTTAAACTTGCGACGCAATGCCGCATAACAGGTACAATCCACAAGGATGTGGTGCACTGTTAGGTGGCAGTCGCAGCGAGCACAAAAGGGTGAATCTGTTTGCATCAGATATCGGTGAGCGAGCCTAATATGCCCTATTCGCAAACAAAACCTTCTCCTCTCGACGGATATTTCTGCGTGAGGAGCTCCACGGTGACACAGTGTTCTTAATTGGGCGAAGTTTATTGTTAATAGTAACATCCCATTTATTTTTCCACTCATCATGAAACACCCTCTTCAGAAAAAAGACAAGATCGTTAGAAACAAAGCAGTTGGTCAAAGGAGGCTGGAAACAAGCCTATTTTCACTAAATCGGTATTTGGAAAAATAAAAATTCAAAATCGCACCCCCACTCCAAATTGTGTTGCCAGTTTTTTTCTCTCTTTTTTAAAGGTGGGAGTTTCTTTCTCTTATCTTCCTCCTTTTTATTCTTTATTTTTCCTGTTTACCATCCGGGAATCACCGTCAGTTATTTCCTCAGAGATATATATGAGTACAAGTGAAATGTAGTATTGTACAGTCTCAGGTCTACCATTCCTGAGATGTGTGGTTAATTGAAACCCAACCACCAAAGAACACCGGCACCCACGATCTAGTATTCAAATTTGTACAAAAGTCATTGAAACAAATGATAAAGGTAATGATTAAGGTATTCTACCTTTACTAGAATTTGAACGTTGGAACTCTCCACATCAAAATCAGCTGATTTGTGAAGATGCGTTCACCACTAGACCATCCCGGTGGATCTTTATTTTTCTCCTGTGAAGAGTTTAGCCGCACTATCAGCGTGCTCATTGCCTGAAATTCAAATAAGGCTAGGGACCCAGCAGAAACTCACAAATGTATTACGTCTAGTTATTTGCGAGATAACATACTGAGTCTCACAGACAACGGGGTGTCTGGAGTTCACGTCTCTAATCAATCACCGGCAAGGCATTCATGGAATCTGAACAAATAAGCACATGTCGAAATCTTGGGCTGATTATAGTTAAGGCCTTATTAATAGCAAAAGCTCCGCTACGAAAATTTTAGAGTTGTAAAATAAGCTCCGCGACGATGCTGGAAAGGCCAAACACGTATTTTTTTTTTGGCCAAACGGAACATATATGTTCCGTTTCCAACCACAAAAGTGCAACCAATAGAATTAACGTTTTTAGAGTCGTTTGTATAAATTATAGCATCAGGATTTACGCTATTTATAATATAAAATTCGTTTCGTAAGATAACCGGAGTTGTGTTCTTTCTATTATACTGACAAAGCCAATAGCAGTAATTAACGAGAGAAGGCCACTAAGACGCTCTGTGGTGGAGTGGTAGCGTCTCTGCACCTTTATCCAGAAGATTTTGGGTTCAAATCCCAGTCAGACTTGGCCTTTTCAAACAATTAATCTATTATAAAGTATTTTTAATTAGGTGCAAACTTATAATAGTTCCTTTAAGAATAAATAAATAAATAGGTATATGGAAACAATTTATATTTGTAGCATATAAACTAAATATTTATTGAAAATAAATGTTGTAGGTTTTGATTTCTCTGCTTTTACTTCCTTGTACGATGTAAAGGAAGTATTATAATCGCGAAGAATTTCGGTTTTCTGATTTCAATGGAAATATCCATTTTGACCGTCCCTGAATCCATTTTGATTAGTTTCGGCGTGACGTCTGTACGTACGTAGTATGTATCTCGCATAACTCAAAAACGATTAGCCTTAGAATGTTGAAATTTCGGATTTCGGAGTAACTAGTTTTGCACCTTCTTTTGATTGCAATCGACTGGACCAAAAGTATTTAAAATCCCCAAAAAATGGATTTTAGATATTTCTTAACTGCAGTGATAACCCCTCATTGAGAATTTTCAACGATATATCATAAGTGGTACTTGTTTTCATTGGTTCCAGAGTTGTAGCCAAATAAGACTTTAATTAATGAAATATTTGAATCAAACGAGAAGGCACATCGGTTTGAATCTGACTTAAGCTCCTTTTTTTTTACTTTTTTTTTAATTTAAGTATATTGATTTATTAATAATTATTAACCTCAGATTGTAAAAAAAATGAAATGTATCAGAAGTTATAAATGAAATTAAATTTTATGAATTTTTGATATAAAAAAAATATGTAGAAGTAATTTAATAGGCATACAAGGAAATCAGTGGTGTTTACATCAGATTATTTTTCTTAAGTATTTAATTAACCGTTGTGTATAGTTTGAAAAATTAAATAAAGCTGGAATTTCTTTCTTTATTTTAATATTATGTTGTTTTATTTTTATAAATCTGAGAAACGGTTTAATCTCAGGTATTATAAAAGTTTGTATTATAACTTGGATTATTAAGAGGGGATTAATTTTATAAATTAAAAAAAAAAAACTATAATACACATTAACGTGTTATAAAATAATTAATATTTGTTGTGTCATTTTTTAATCGATTAAAATAACAAGCAAACGGTTTGTTAAACATGAACATAATAAAACTAAAAAAAAAGTACAATAAATTAAAAACATTCTTCTTCGCTTTAATTTGTTGCAAGTTTCACACCAATTTGTTTTACTAGAACTATGGTAGAGATAAAAGTATTTGGTGTCAATAGAATATAAATCTAAAAACAGAATACAGTTCAATACAAATAGAGTGCTCCAGAAAACACCATACATTTTATTTGTCGCACTCTTTCACACAAAAAATTCTAATCTTTTCTCCCTCGTCGTGTCCTTGTCTGCGCATTGATATTCTGTGCTCTCACACGTGTTTTGTTTTAATATAATACACAAAAAATAATATCCTAACAGCATTTCTGTGAATTTATTGAGATATTAAAGAATACTATAAACTGATAAATTTTATGAAGATTAAACATTAAACATTTTAATAATAATTACCAACTTTTATTCGATGAAAATTAAAAGAAAATATGAAATGGAAATAAAATTTAAATGTTTTATTTTATTCATTAAAAATTGAAGGTTTCTTTATAATAATTAGAAAAAAATATAGTGATCTGATATTCATAAAATATTCATTTTATAAAAAAATTTAACACAAAACTTTAAATTTTATACAAAGAAAAAAAAGTTGTAAACAAATATATACATAGCTTTTAGTTTGTTTGATAAAATATTCCTATGTTGTAATAATGTTTATCTTTTTTATTCATAAAAATAAGAAATAAAGTTATCACGCAATGGATTGATCGATTGTTTGTTTGTATTAAAAGAAATTTGTTGTTTGTTATTTCTTTCTAAATAAAAGACACTAAGTTGTGTTTATTTATTTGTTAATATATATTTTGATGTCATTTATAAACCATTTTTAAAAATTATTTTTGTTGTAAAATTTCCTTGTACAAAGAGATCTTATTTGAATTATTTATTTTTTTACATTTCAAATAATGTTAGAATATAACAGTATCATCATTAAGAGACATAGTAATGTAAGGAATGAAATTAAAGTAAACTTATATAACAACGTAATTTCTAATTTGTTCTTTTTATACTTTTGACTTTCTTTCTTTTTCCTGTTTAGCCTCCGCTAATTACCGTTCAGATAATATTTCAGAGGATGAATGAGGATGATATGTATGAATGTAAATGAAGTGTACTCTTGTACAGTCTCAGTTCGACCATTCCTGAGATGTGTTAATTGAAACCCAACCATCAAAGAACACCGGTATCCACGATCTAGTATTCAAACCCGTGTAAAAATAACTGACTTTATTAGGACTTGAACGCTGGGACTCTCGCCTTCCAAATAACTGATTTAGGAAGATTCGTTCATCACTAGACCGGCTCAGTGGGTTTGGAATGCAATCTTTTTTTGTTTTTTCCACTCTACTCCCCTGGGTCGGTTCGACTGGTTGGTAATTCGCCACCTACAGGAGTGTCTGTTATACTCAAACGGGCCTTCCCACCTACCGGCTTTATATCCGGCATGGTAGTCGGCCCGCCGGTCAGATCTTTTGAGTGTTCTGAACGTGCCTTTTGTCGACACCACGCCATACCTTGGCTAGTCGTGGCGTGGTGTCAGGTCTTTTCTCTTTATATCGACACTCCTAACTTCCCCTGGAGTCCCCAGCGGATCATTGATGCCGACACACCTGAGCATGCCAGGAGATTACATCTCCTGTCCTCTTATCCACCATACCTGAATTAATTCTCACTTGAATCCGTTTTCTACAGTCTGTGAACGTGTGATCAGCGTAGTCCTCATGATCAAAGTACATACATCTCGGCTCCTGTCTTCTGCCTATCTTGTGTAGGTAATTTTTGAAGTTACCGTGACCCGTAAAGTACTGTGACATGTAAAAATCTATCTCGCCGTGCCGCCTTCTGGTCAAGGATCAGCTCTTTCGTTCTCTTAGCGGGTTCCTCCTCTCTCCATCTGTCCTGCCATGTGCATAACAGCCTATGCTTAGCTAAGTTCGCCACTCCATTATACATTACTTTTTTCAACAGTATTTCATTAACTTTGTAATAGCGATCGTTAATTCCGACATTATCAAGGAGCGATCAGTAACAGAAATTTATCGATAGCGGATTGAGAAGAAGATGTGATGAAAGAGATGTGTGTGGAAATGGTGTCAGTTATTCAACAAAAGAAGAACAAACGCGCATGAAGCGAGATTTGGCCGATCAGTTGGTGTTGCCTCATAAACTCAATTTTCTTTTTATAAACTACCACATCCTTTGAAACAATGGTTTTAGAGCTCAATATTTTAATATTGTAATCGCATACATCGACTAATTTTTTGATTAATTCGTACAGTTTCATATCATTGATGCCTTACAGGTGGCTTAATTGCGTTCTTCCGATCGGTCTTCACACTGTTTCCTCCATCGGGATCTTGAATACGATTTAATAGGGATAAATCACTATTTGATACGTGGAATTGAGATGCGTCACATACACGCAGACCCGCCACAGTTTGCCATGTTATAGGTGTTACACACGGGTCTGTGTAGTAAGTTTCGATCACACTGTCATCAGATACATCAAATACAATATCGTTCCTATAATGTTATCCCTGATAAGTCTGCATCGAGATTGTTTTCTTGTACCTCTGCTAGAAACTGATAAGGATCTACATTTTCTGGAGGACGTTGCAGCGGAACTAGCGGTTGCGGACTAAGTTTCATAGATAGGCACAGCCGAAGGCTGATCTTGAAGCCTTTAGGAAGTAACAGGTTAACCCAAAGATCGATTTTGTAAAGAAAAATAAAATGTCTACTAAATAATAAAAAGTAAATATATAAAATAATATCCTTATTACTCGCGCAATCTAACAACTGACATTCTATAGAATAATACACTGAAACAAACAAGTAAAAAATAAAAAAATTCGATAAAAAATGTAAAAAATCTTGTTAGTATAGCAAGATTGGAAAATACAAAGGAAAAAAATTGTTTTATGAAAAAACATAGAAAAACTGTTATGAATACTATTATTTGATTAAATTTCATTATTTCGAGGGTTAAGATTATTTTCATTATTATAGCTTTCTTTTAGGTTACTGTAATATTTACCTAGAATGTAAATATTTAAAACTGAAATAAAATAATCTTTTATGTGAACAACACATGATTTCCTTGTACTATTTAATTACATTATAATTTAAAAAAAAAAGTACATGAAATTTTATTTCACTAATCATTCTGATATTTTTTCATTTTTATTGTTATTTATTGAATTATTTATCATAATTTTTTTTTTACATCAGAGGTTAATAATTAATTATTAATAAATCAATATGTTTAAATTTAAAAAAGGTTTAAAAAAATGAGATGAAGTCTGATTGGAACTGATGTACCTTCCCAAATATCCAATAAATTAAAATTTTATTTGGCTATAACTCTGGAACCAATGAAAATAAGTATTTTTTTTTGTACACCTTTTTTTTGGACACTTTTGGTTCAGTCGATTGTAATCAAAAGGGAAGGTGCACAATTAGATGTTAAGACAGTCCTAAATCCAAAACCTACCGGGTTGATCTAGTGGTGAACGCGTCTTCCCAAATCAGCTGATTTGGAAGTCGAGAGTTCCAGCGTTCAAATCCTAGTAAAGCCAGTTATTTTTACACGGATTTGAATACTAGATCGTGAATATCGGTGTTCTTTGATGGTTGGGTTTCAATTAACCACACATCTCAGGAATGGTCGAACTGATAATGTACCAAGACTACACTTCATTTACACTCATACATATCATAATTCATCCTCTGAAGAATTATCTAAACGGTAGTTACCGGAGGCTAAACAGTAAAGAAAGAAAGTCCTAAATCCAAAATTTTAACATCCTACGGCTAATCGTTTTTGAATTATGCGAGATACATTCGTACATACTTACGTACGTACATACAGAGGTTTTAGTTTAAAATTCTGTACTATTTAATAATGATTACCAGTTTAAAAAAATCGTTACTGAGGGAACTAAGCAAAAACGGTTAAATTAAAAAAAGCTAACTACACAGTTGTAGTCCTACAACTGTGGGCTATTTCTAATGCACGGCTAATACACACAAAACTTAATTAAAAATATTTATCATTTTATTATATATAATATTTTTTCTTTTGTTTAATTCAATGATTCTACCTAAAACGCGCGCGCGCATACCGTATTTAATTCGCATGAGTGTGGTGCAACTAGCGGCGACGGTCGACACTAACTAAAATAATGTAATTTTACCACTTACAGAGAACAAATTTCGCTTGTACGGTCGGCAGACAGGTGTAGCCGCGAGGTTTAACGCACCAAGTACCAAATCGACCGGGTGATCGAATTGGAGACCCAGCCAGACCGAGTTACTTTTTTACACTTTAAATATTATTAATTTATTTAATTCTACTGCTCACCTGCCTCAACGTAGTATAGACGATTAAAATAGCATTTTTTATGGGAGGGTGTAATTTTTCAAATTTTTTTTGAAAATATTTTGATTTTTTAATTGTTAAAAAATGTGTTTAAGAAAAATATGACCTTAACTAGGGAAAATCTCGAGAGATACTGAGAGTAACCTTAATAGTCGCATACCCTTGACCTTTTCAGTTGAAAATTTAATAACATCAATGTTACATGTCATACAAGAAGTAATCTGACCAAGTTTGGATAAAATAGGTCCAGTAAGGACCGATTTTACCTGGAAATATAAGTTGAATTTGGGGCCAACACCGAACACACTCACGTACATACGAATATTAGCATCCGGAACATTTTCATCCGTTTTTTTGGGTTCCTTAGGTGTCAAAACGTCAAAAGATCCGGTGATAACCGCATGTGCCCTAATTGGACTTTATCTTCTTGAGCTTTACTTTCAGCTTAATATTCTAGAGAATATTAGCGTTCTTTATATTTTCCCATCGTGTAATTAGTAACAAAATTTTTTGTAATTTTCTACTGAATTTTTTGAGTTTTTTTTTGTTTCAATGTATTATTCTAGAGTATGTGAGTTGTTGGATTACGCGAATAATAAGGATATTATTTTATATATTTACTTTTTATTATTTAGAAGATATTTTATTTTTCTTTGTAAAATCGATCGTTGGGTTAACCTAATACCTCCAGTAAGGGCTTCAAGTATCTAACTGTAGCTCTAGACGGGAAAGTAAAAAAAAGAAAAAAACAAATAATATATAAGTTTTAGAGAAAAGTATTGCGTAACACATCGATTTATCGTGTTATACTAGATAGTATGTCAATCAGGATACGGATATCATTTTACTGATGACGTATGTTGTTCATTTACGGAGATTTTTATGATGTAATAAAACTATTTGTATCTCTTCTGTAAATGGTTTCATATTAATTTTATTATTTTTTTCCAAAAAGAATCGTTACTATGTTATTCTGATAAGTATACACAGGTTGAGAAATTAATATCCAAGTTAAAATAAATAGCTTATTAATACTTACAATTTATATTTCGAATTATAGGTTTTTTCCATAATATTTATACAATAATATACGGTTCATTCTATTTTATGTACTGTATATATATATATATATATATATATATATATATATATTTTTTTTTTTTTTAAAGTTTTAATGCTATCGACTGCTACGGTCATTAGCCCTTATTACTGTACTATATATCTTATTTTATGATTAGAATATAAAAGGTGTGACAATAAATAACGACAACTTCAATTGTTATTAAACAAAAATTACTTATTCTTCTGTATACATATTATTGCCTTCTTTAAACTAATCTCTTAGAGATGCTACACATTTATTCCAGTATTTCTTCTAATCCTCAAAATGTCGTGGAAAGAATTTTTACGGATTTTTCAAAGAAAAGTACGATATTACTTTCGATCACATGGCGGAAATGAGGTTAAAATGAATCTTTTTTACGTTTTGAGGTATGAGGATTACGATAATATCCTTCACTTAAACGGTAGTTTCCTTATATATTTATTTATTTAAGTTGAAGATTTAATAACATCAATGTCCCATATCATATTTAGAAGTATTCTGACCAAGTTTGGACAAAATCGGTCCAGTAGTTCTGGATATATAACGTGAATAGAGGTCAACATCGAACACACATAAAGTTCGCGCGCGCGCGAACTTTAACATCCGGAAAATTTCCATCTGGTCTTTTAGGTTCCTTAGGTGTCTTATGTATGAAATATTGTGGCTCGAAAATCTCAAAAAGTACTGTATCAATTTCATTGAAATTTAGATATGCTGAAGTAGTGTATTTGAGGTTATACATATGAATATTTGGTTGGTTATTTGATTGGTTGAGGCGTTCTTGAGCTTAATTTAACGTCGAAAAAATTTGAGCGAGGAATTTTAGAATTATGGTTCGTTTTGATGCTACAAGTTGGAATGTTGACGTTTCTTTTATCTGCGGTATCTATTTTTTAGCAATATTGATCGCGGTATTCAGATAACGTTACCTACTTTGAGGTCATAATGACTGGGTATTGTTTTTTATTTAAGGGTTATGTTGACTGTGTATCGGCGTAGTTTTCATATGCACTTATACAGTGAGTCACAGTGGTGAGGGAGTTGAAACTTGATGCTTATGTGATGGGTCTACTGGTTAATCAAACGTATAGAGTAATTTATTATCAATTTATTACTGACTTTGTTACAGTAAAATAAAACTACTTTTTTTATTATTTATATTTGTGTATAGTCTTATTTTATTTTAATTTGCTTCTTAATTGTTTACTTATTTGTGTTTTTTTTATTTATTTCTTAACTAATGCTTCGCTATTGCCAGAATGTTTACCACAGTTCAAACCTCACCAATTTCACAACTATATAAATCTTAAAAAATCACTTTCGGCACGCCAGAAGACGGAGTAGATTTCACTGGTGCTAAATAGGGGATAAAAAAGATTTCCACCTTAAAGTTAAGAAAAACTTTAAATTTACTCAATACGACAATGGTTGCATGTGAAAAAAAGGTTTCACATGTTTAGCACACGAAAAACCCTATCTTCTTACACTTCCAGCAGCAATTTGGTCATCCCTTGCTATAAGGGTTGGTCATATCAAAAATTGTTGCAGACAAAAGTTTTCGGTAATGTTTAGAGGACCACTTTAAAAAGATTTGCTACTGTGCTTATTAAGGGAGGTATGATTTTCTTTGTCTTCAAAATCTAATTTTTTTCCATCCGCTGGGCCAGTGGTTGGTGATATTAAAAAACCTTTACTTAGATAAGTTTTAGGCCCTTATCCAGAGAATAGCAGGAACTTTAAACGAATTCGATATTTTACTTGATAAGAAAGTTTTAGCTATATTTTGTTTTTTTCGAAAAGTCCCCTCATTTCCACCTCCATGATTCGATTTTGACCGTTAACGAACTCGACCGAGAATTTTTGATGAGTTATTTTTAAGGATTAATTTGAAAGTGATTGACGCAAAATTACGGCAGTTATCGTGTCCACAAGAAAGTGAAATATTTATTTATATATATATATATATATATATAATAATTTAATTTTAAAAAGTTCTTTTTTAAAATGTATTATTACCACTTAGGGATTATTTCTTAAAGATTAATTTTATCTGAATGCTTCCTTTTGACTATGGGACCCTCCAAATGAAAAAAAAAACAATTTTTTTCCAAATTTAATTTTTAATGCTCGAAACGTATTTTTTTAAAAATGAAGTGAGTAACTTAATACCCCTCTCCACTTAGGGCAGTTCTCAAATTTAAAATCAATTTTAATGAATATTTTAATCATTAAAAAAGTTCCTTAATGAACATGCCCCTAAATTATAAAAAAAAGAAAGTATATTTTCGAGATTTTTTTGCTAATATTTAAATTTATTTTACTTAATTCAAAAATTATTATTTTCATAGCGTTAAATTTGTTGGATTTTTGCATTCGTAAAAATTGAATAATATTAATAATATTTTTACAATTTTTAGTTAATTAATTAATTTAGTTTAATTAATTAATTAATTCGAAATAGTAATAATGCTCTGAAAATAAATTATTTACCACAAAAATTTGTGATTAGTAAAGCAAAATCTATAAAATCACTTGGAGAATTTCTAATAATACATACTTCAAAGAATATATAAGTCTATACATATTCGCATATTTTACGTTCACATCAAAATATTATATTTAAAAATATCACACAGTGATTAATTTTTACTCTGATTTATTCGTGTGATGATGTTTAATGCTTAACAATTTTTTCTTACATTATTTTCTTTGTATTTCTTCCTTTCTTCTAAATTCCCTTACTTATTGTGTTTTCTTACAATTTATTTTGTTCGTTTTTTGTTTCGTAGTCTATAGCAACCGCATTCAATTTTTCTGTCTGCCGTTGTTTAACTGTTTTCTTCTTTGAAACTGATGGTTTTTTTTTTTTAATATTTTATTGTTACATTTTCTATAGCTTTTTATTGTTCCTCTCTGTAAAGTTTTTTGTTATTTCTTGATTTAGTTTCTATGTTTATATCTTATACAATTGGGTTATATAGTAACGTTCCTTGCAATTGTTATGGATTATCATAAACTATTTTTTTTAATCTCTCTGAACCGAGAAAATATTTTTACTTTTAGACTGAATTTTTTTCATTTGTAATTTTTATTCTCTCTCTTTATCCGGTAATCGTTGTCATCTATATTACTCCTGTACATCATTTTTCAATTGTTTTTTTAAATTTTGTTGAAATTATACTCGTGAGTTTATTTATCTGTCTGTACTCGTACGTTTGCCTACTTGACATAGACTAAATTACAGTCAAATTAAAAGAAATTTTCATCAATTTACATCAGATTTCTCTTTTTTTAAGAATTCAGAAAAAATATTATTTCCAACCTAAAATTTTCATTTATTAAAAAAAAGATGTAATCCACCAAATAAAAAAAAAATTATCTCCTAATGAACTTTTTTTAAACGCACTATTCGTTTTTTCTATGTTGAGTACTGTTTACCATTCTTAGCTTCATTCTTTTATTATATGTTGGCGCGTTTCAGAATAACTCCATTTAAATTAATCTTATTAATCATGGCCAGTTGGTTTTAATATATAAATTATTTATATAATAGTTTCCACTTACCAAAAATCGTTAATAGTATGTTCGAGCGCTTTCGGATTATTAATCCATCCTCAGGAACATTGATGTGTTATATATTATAATTATTTACTTCACATATTAATTATACTAAATTGAATTTAAAAAAAAAACAATAATTATAAACATAACAATCGATTGTCAAAAGGTAAAATAATGTCAACGTTATCCGTCATGTCATTATGAAGGTCTCAATTGTTATTTGCTACATAACAACTAACACCTTCATACTGACATTACGGTAACGTTGACATTATTTTACCTTTTGACGGTCGGTTGTTATGTTGTAATTTTTGTTTTTTAAAATTATATTTAGTATAAATAATATGTGAAATAAATAATTATAACGTGTAACACATCAGTGTTCCTGAGGATGGATTAATAATCCGAAAGCGCTTGAACATACTATTAAAGATTGTTAATAAGTGGAAATTATTATATAAATAATAACTCCATCGTTAAAACTTATTGAACTGTTACTTTTAAATCTCTGTTAGTATTTATATAACGTTTAGTCAACGCCCCTCCCTTTATTTGACGTCATCCCTTATCTGGTCTTCTTCTTGTTTATTTGTTATTCACGGTTATACTTATCTTTTAATTTTATCTATCTGTTTCCCGTTTTCAGTAAATTGTGGTTTTTGAAAAGGATATCCTCTTGATTGATGATCTGTTCATTTATGATCGTTTTATTGTTACTTTTTAATTTTAAAATTTCTAAATTTTCTAAAATATTCATTCTTCTTCATTTTATACAATCGTGAATTTATTTCATTGATTCCTCCATTTTCATCGGAGTATGTCCTTCTTTTATTAGATGCAATGGATAATTAGAGTCTTGTTTTTTATTTTTAAACGATCTCATGTATTCGTTATATCTTAATTTTAATTTTTTCCCCGTTTGTCCAGTGTAAGTTGCATTGAATTTACATTTTAATTTGTATATACCATTACTGTTATAAATATCTTTTTATACTATATTACTGTTAAAAATCTTTTTTAAACTATTATTTGTATTTGTAGCCTTTGTATATTATATTTACTAAAGAATTGTTTAATAGGAATGCCTATAAAAATTAGACGAATGAAAAAGACTTGTCCTCTTCTGTATCTCAGATTATAATTATCATTTAACGCCCTCACCGGTTACTACAGTAAAAATATAATCTGAATAGGAAAGCAGACAAAAATTAGACCAATAAACAAGACTTGTCCTCTTCAGTATCCTGGATTAAGGTTATCATTTAACGCCCTCGGCAGTTACTACGGTAACTATATAATGTAAATAGGAAAGCCAATAAAATTGAACCAATGAACATTCCCCAATCCATTCCCAATGGACATTCCCTCTTCAGAACCTCAGCGTGCAGTTATCATTAATTAAACCACTTCGTCGGATAGTAAGGTAACAATATAATCTGAATAAGAAAGCCGATAAAAATTAGACCAATGCACAAGAC
The DNA here is from genome assembly GCF_047948215.1 of Lycorma delicatula. Taxonomy (NCBI): domain Eukaryota; kingdom Metazoa; phylum Arthropoda; class Insecta; order Hemiptera; family Fulgoridae; genus Lycorma; species Lycorma delicatula. The sequence goes on along the minus strand of NC_134461.1, from coordinate 35,361,246 downwards.
TTGTTCTCTTTCGAATCTCGGATTACGGTTATCATTTAACGCCAACGACAGTTACTACGGTAACAATATAATCTGAATAGGAAAACTGATAAAAATTAAACCAATGAACAAGACATTCCTTCTTCGTATCTCACACTAAGTTATTATTTAACGCTCTCTCAGGTTATTACGGTAATTGTATAATCTCAAAAGAAAAGCCAATAAAAATTAAACCAATGGGCAAGACATTCCCTCTTCCGTATCTCAGATTAAGTTATCATTTAACGCCCTCGCAGGTTACTACAGTAACAATATAATTATCATTATCATTTAACGCCCTTGCTGGTTACAACGGTAATAATATAATCTAAATAGGAATGCCTATAAAAATTAGACCAGTGAAAAAGAATTGTCCTCTTCCGTATTTCGGATTACGGTTATCATTTAACGCCCTCTCCAGTTATTATGGTAACAATATAATCTGAATAGGAAAGCCGATAAAAATCAAACCAATGAACGAGACTTTCCCTCTTCCGTGTCTCTGATTACAGTTATCATGTAACGCCCTCCCTGGTTACAACGGTAACAATGTAATTTAAGTGGGTAAATTTCCTTTACCGTAAATATTAGTTTACTTTTTTTTAAAGATTTTTCGTTCGCTGTTTTAATTTCAATTCTTTTATTTCTATTTTTATTCATTTTTCTGATCAGTTCTTATTTATACCCATTACTTTCTGGTATATGAAAAATAGTGTTTAACTTCTTTTACATGCTGATTTCTTTAATGGTAGTTTATGTAGTCTATCGTGTACCTAAAAGCCGCTAATTTATGTTCCATTTGGTGATTCGAATCGTAAGCTATGATGTTATCTGTAAAGGTTTTTTTTATGTGTATTTCTAAATCTAGGTTATTATTATTATTATTATTTGTTTTTATTGTTAGATCTAAAAAATTAATAGTTTCGTCTCTCTGTTTTTCTATTGTATATTTAATGTTATGGTGAAAAATGTTCATTTCTTCCAGAAACTTTTCTTCATTATTACTTATTTTTTAATTACTGTCATCTATATATCTAATATACTGTAAGCAACTGTATTTTTTCGTGATATCTGGTATATTTTCTTCTTCCATATTCTATAGGAATACTTCTCTTAGTATCGATGATATGGGTTGCCCGTTCCTAGTCCATCCTTTGTTCTATATATTTCATTGTTAGTCATTATAGTCGCAGTCATTATTAGCCATTACTCTTCATACACTGGATATGTAGTATTGTATAGTTCGGTCTCAGATTTCCAATATTTTCTCTCTGATATCTAATCTTCTTCTGTCTGTCTTACTACTGTTTCATAATTTATATTCTCTTTGAATAATCTTCTAATATCCATGATTTGACTTATCCCTATATTCTGTAATTTTTATAAAAATTAAAAAAAAATTTATCTTATGTAAATTTATCTTTAAGTTTATCAGACTTTCTTTCTTTCTAAAAGTATTCTTATTTGTGATAAATTTCTTTCAATGCCTAAAATTGTTTTGTTTTCTAAATTAGTAAATAAAAATGTCTATTCTGTAGTCCGTTTCCACAACTTTTTTCAAGATTATTTTTTTCCTTTCAAATCTCATTTTTTTCACTCGTATGGACGTTCATTTCAAAATAAGTCTATGTCATTAAAAATAAAAAATCATGTGACAGCGGATGTTGATGTAGAATCATAAAATAGAAATATTATTCCTTCATTCAATTGGCTGTTTTTACAATGTAATAGTAACAATGATCAAATAAGGATGACAATAATAATAATGTTTATAAAAAAAAAAAAATATAAAAAAATTTTTATAGCATCATGGTTTATGATACATAAAAGCATTAAATGAAATACCCGTTATCATCTCTCTGACTGGAAGCAATATTGCTTTTTAAGCAACATTAAATTAATCCATTTTACCATCCGACCAACCTTATAAACTGTTTTAAATTAATTTTTCCCCTCCTTTTTTTTTACGTATTTCCTATCTTTGTTTCTTTATTACTTCCTTTATTATCTGTCCCTCTTATACTTATATCAATGTATGTTTGGGCTAGGTTACACGTTCATTTTAGGCTTAAGGAGAGTATACATTGCATACTTAATTTTCTTTTAATAAGTTTTCCGTCTAAAAAGTACTTTTTTAAATAATTATTTAAATTAGGAAAAAATAAAACTAAGAAATATATATATTAAAAAATGTAATTAAAAGGAATTATGTAATAATAAAAAATAAATTCTTTGTAGTCGTATTAAGGGCTCAGCGGATTCCTATCTAACACAGTGTTAACGTTGGTATAATTTTCTCATGAACCAAATAAGGTATACACCTAATTTTTTATTTTATTTAAAATTTTGATATATCTTACACATTTTGAATGTACAACTTTTTACATTCTTTTCATTTGGTGTAAAAATAAAATTTTAGTAATTCATTTAAACAAAACGGTTTTTTTACGTTAAAATTTTTCATTTTTTATTTTTTCAAAAAATATTAAAAGTTTTTTAAAACTATACATTTAGTTGAAAGAGCAAAGTGAGTTGTACATTCACAAAAAAATTCAAGTTTCTCTCTTTTAAGCTAGTTGTGAAAAGTGTACCCAAATACAAAAAAAATCAGGATTCGTAAAAACTGTAACTAATTAATTTTATAAATAGAAAGTACGTTTAGTATTGTTCACCACTATGATGGTGTTTCCTGGTCTACCTGCTGTTCATAACTATCCTCTACTTTTCTTCTACAGAGATTCCTCTTCTGCCTAATCTTTTACTCTAGTTACTGGATATGTCGCTCATTATATCTCACTCGCTTCTCATCTAGTTTTTTCATAGCATCAAGTTGTATTTACCTGGACCTAACTTCATTTCTTCTAGAACCAAAACGTTTGCTATATTCCTCATTAAATTTGAAAATGGCATCGTATATTCCAATATGAAGAGTTTTAACTAACAAATGTTCTTTTGGGTATTGTCGACCAAATCGAATTGTTTAAACTTTTATTGAAATTTTGGATTTTGCCAGATAAACATTCTTCCAGCAACATACAATCAGATAAATTTCTGAAAATTGGCTTAATTTCATCTATGATTATTTTTATTCAAATGGAAGTGCTGATTACGGTCGTAAGGTATAGTCCTTCTTTCAGCATCCTGGAACTTTCATGTCATCGGATGGCGGGCAAAGTTGATGCGAGGGTTCTTATTTATTGGAAAATACGTGATAAAACTTCAGCCCAAATTGCCTTCTTTCTTTTTCTGTAGACCCCGGAACCACCGTAAGATATTATTACTTCAGAGGATGAATATGTATGAATGTAAATAAAGTGTAGTCTTGTAAAGTCTCAGGTCGACCAATCCTGAGATGTGTGGTTAATTGAAACCCAACCACCAAAGAACACATATATCCACGATCTATTATTCGAATCCGAATAAAAGAAGCTACCTTTACTAGGATCTGAACCTTAGAGCTCTCGACTTTGAAATCAGCTGATTTGCGATGACGAGTTAACCATTAAACCAACACGGTGGATAGCCCAAATTGCCTGTCTGATAACTGCAATTCTAACACTATTTCGATTGATTGCGAGCCGTAGTATAACTAAAACTTTAGTATTACAGTATCTGTCTCTCTATTCTTCCCACCAATAGGTTTTCCATGAGAAAATTTTCTTCTGAGCTTTGTGTTGGGATTTTAATGTGCTTAATCGGGTGCTAATCTGCTTTTGAACACGTCCAACATAATTTAGTTTTACAATCGTAATATCAGGACCAGAGGGAAAAGAGTTAGGAATGGTGCGGAAGACAAAAGAATCACCATCGCCCAAGTAATTGACGTATTTCACATTGTAAAGCTTCTCCGAGTGGTGAAATATTAAATTTAAACAGAACCTGAAAAATAAGTTTATTATCGTAGAAAAAGTATCATCAAATTACCTTACAACCTTATCTCTTCTTTTCCCTCTTTGTCCGCCAGTTTTTTTTCAAATAAAATTATTATATTAAGAATTGATAAAGATAATTTAATGAGATTTGGTGTACGTATACTCAACAACATTTTCTACAAAATAAATAAGTTTGAAAATTCAAAAATGTGAGCCATTTGATTTTTTTAAAAATTATTATCAGTACCTGTAAATATTAGTTTTGAGTAAAATTTATTTGTTGCGAAGAAAATGATAAATTTTTTGTTCAAATTGATTGATTCACAGTTGAAATTTTGTAAAATTGGTTGAATAGTAGAAATTATGCATTCTGATAATTTTGTGTGTTCGATTAAAAAAAATTTTTTTTTTGCTTTACGATGTTACCGCAATATATTTTATGTGTGAGATATGGACATTTTGTAGCATATGAGAAAATGCCATATGGGACTGGGATTTGAACCCGCGACCTCTGGATAAAATGATGAAACGCTACCACTACGCCACGGAGATTAGCATGTTATGATGAATAAAAAAGACTATTTTAATTAAAATACTGATAGAAATGAAAACAAATATTAGAAAATCGAATATTTATTCATTTTTTTTTTTGTAAGTTTAAAGAATGTTGGTATAACCTTTAAATAAATCAGTTAAATACAACTTGTTAACTTTTTTTTTTTTTATTGGATATTTTAAATTGATTTCATTGTGCTAGTGTATAAAACGTTAATGAATGTAATAAATAAATATTTAAAAATGTATAAGTAATTTTTGTGACTGAAAATTTTGTTTGTTATACGAGTACATCTCAAAGTTTATCAGCTTCCTGTAGAGGATTTACCTTCCAGCCAGTCTACAGCTATTAAATCATTTACTTGCTACGTTATCAAGTTACTCTTGTTTTATACACGTGACTCTTAGTATGATTACAGTTATCTTCTTTTACAATGAGCATTCCGATAAACATTTTTGCAAATTTCGTCATAAATAATTTTTACTAACAAAAAATGGTTCAGTTGTTACGATTATGCTGTCATTATTTTAAACTAGTAAATAAATATATTTCCAAAATTTTATAAATTATTAACATCTGGGAGTTGGTTTTTAAGTTTTTAATTTCCTTGACATCAATGCTTTAGAGGTATGTTGCAACAAGGAAAGTGTGGTAATCAGTAAAAAATGGGGGAATTTTTTTTATGCATTTCTCGATGTTTCATGATCCAGGGATCACAAAAAGGAAAAAAAAAAAACTGGGGGAGATAAGGTTCTTACATACTTATATACGTGTGCGTTGACGTGTTTGAAGTTTAATAATATTTGACTAGATAAACCGATTTTGATGAAATTTTACACAGAGACTCGTGTTTAATTTTGGAGTCAATTTTCTCAAAATTTTGCAAACATAACTCCGCTTTACATTACGCTTAGTACTTAGGTGCTTGCTCTGGCCTTACCATTTTAAAAAAAAAATTGTACCCCGAAATCTCCCCTTCACCAAAAATCGAAAAAGCTTTTTTTTTCTTACTGCATATTTTTTAACCGCTTCTTCCCAAATCAGCTGATTTGGAAGCCGAGAGTTCCAGCGTTCAAGTCCTAGTAAAGCCAGTTATTTTTACACGGATCATGGATACCGGTGTTCTTTGGTGGTTGGGTATCAATTAACCACACATCTCAGGAATGGTCGAACTGAGAGAATGTACAAGACTACACTTTATTTACACACTCATACATATCATCCTCATTCATCCTCTGAAGTATTATCTAAACGGTAGTTACCGGAGGCTAAACAGGAAAAGAGAGACATAATAATTGTGGCACGTGGCCCAAAAAAATTCTTTGGCGCAATGGTGGGGGTAGGGAATACGGTCAAAATTTAAAAATATAATTTCTTTTTTTTCTAATTTTTAAATCTATTTTTGGAGTATTTAAATTTTTAATAATAATATTATAATAAAATTTAACCCTAATTCACCTCCAACCGCCAAAAATAAATTTTAGATATGTTTTTATTGGTTGTACGTTTTTCAATGGATTTTTTTTTTAGATTCTTCTACTTAATATAGTAAAAGATTGAAAAATCAAAAAAAAAAATTCTTGAAAGGAAATTTTGGCCTGTAGGGTAGCGGAAAACAATAAAAAATGATGTTTTGAATTTTTAAAACTTTTTTTTACTTTTAAGGCCGCAAAGGACCACTTTAGTCAGAATAATTCAAGTCTTTTTTGCCGATCTTTTGGCCTTTAAGTTCTTAGCTTTTACTTTCTCCCAATATTTAGTCATTCTTAATGATCTTGCTTTAAGATCCTCTTCTGAATAAACCCTTTTTGTATAATTAAAAGTTCTTACTTTAAAGTCGGTATTCGGATCTTTAATAACAAATTTTAATTTTTCGGATTTATGAAGTAAATCTTCGTAAGTCAAATTTAATTCTTTGATCCATAAGTAAATTTCTTTGATCCATAATGGCGGATTTTTTAAATACCAAAATTGATCGATAATTCTCTTAGTAATCCTATCCTGCGGTAATCTTAACAAGTGTGCACAGAAAGAGATTCGCTTCTTTTTCATAGTATCAATTAAGGATACCAAGTTCTCGTACAGAAATTTATTAGGCAATAATCTGTACTGATTTTCGTGTACTGGTTTAATCACAGTTTTGTAATGTGGTTAAACTGATTTTAGTGTTAATCGAGAGCGATTTTTTGTTGTAAGTATCTTTGGTTACTTGTAGCACTTTAAATAAGTCTTTCAGTTCAATTTTGTTTTTCGTTACAATTACAAGTAATGATCTCTCCAAGATATTTCAATTTTTTTTTTGTTTTATTTAAACATATAATGATAATTTTACAATAAAACTTCACCATAAATTCTCCCATCAAAAAAAATCTTAGATAACTTTTATCATATGTCGTTATTTTTCTACTATATAAGAACAAATAATCAGTGCCAGGAAAGTATTACAACTTTGTTGTTACCTTTTTTTTTAATTCGTTCATAAATTTATAAAGTGAAATATAAATTCACTTTAATAAATATAAATGTTTAATAATTGTAAATGTACTTCTAGTGTCCTGTTTATAAATAAATTCGAACCTTTCTATTTTTTTTCTTTATTTTTTCAACTTAATTTACACCATTTTGTCCGGAATTAAATTCTCTACGAGTTTTGTTTAAATGTTTTATCTTTATTATCCATTTGACAAAGTTATTGCACATCACATATAAAAAACAGAATTTTTTTTACCTCAATTTATTGGTTTTCACCCCAGATTTCTCTGAAACTACTGCAAATACGTTACAAGACCTATTGTATTCGATTTTTCAGGTCAAATCCATAAAAATCACGAAGTTTTCCCTTAATTAACGTCCTAAAAATTTCAGTACGACCTCATTTCTCCGGGGTGAAATCCGAGTGAATTCAATTCCGAGTGAAATCTTTCACTAGCCATAACACGCAAATGAACCATTTTAGAACATATATTTATATAAAATTTTTTCATTATTTTCACGAATAGAATAGGTTATAAAAGTTCCGGGAGAAGTTTGTCATACATTCTGTATATTCAAGCCGGGAATCGAAACCAGGACAATTTATTCTGAATCTACCAGAACTAATTTTGATTGAATTTTTAACTGGAGGTTGATCTTCAAAAGTTTTTCTCCACTTTTAAAGTATGATCTGCAAACACAAAATTCTACACGTATTTCGGTATCGAATATTTTAAACTGCTTTTTTTTTAATCACTAAGGAAATATATAGAAAACGTTTTAACATATAGGAATTTTAAAAATGGATTCGTAAATCACAACACAAAGTTTTATTTTTTTTGTTAGAACTGAAACCAGTATTATTAACTAATTTAATTATTTTTTATTTTTCTAAAGAATGTAATTAAATAAAATCGTTTTTTTTTTAATTCGTAATTCTTCCAAACGTAAAAGTAAAAAATTTCCTTATCTCGCAATTATGCACAATTACGCTTGTACTTTTATATAGAAAGGATTTTACGTACAGAACATTAGCTTTTCATTCACATTAATATTTAACTTTTTTTTCTGGTATACTGACGTCAAAAGTCATCCGATCGTAAAATCTCAACTACTCCCTTTTAAAGAAAAAGAATTACGTAGATGTAATTTAAAAATAATAATTAATTAAATTTGTATCTATTATTACATAATTATTAAATGTTTTCCTTCTTATTTTTATTCCTACTTTTTGGAAATTCTTATCCAAGTTTAGCCATAAGAATAGAAATTTTCTAACAAATACTATATATATTTATATTTGTACTACCTTAAATAAAAACATAAGTCTTTATAATAATAATAATAATAATAATAAAAAAGAAAAAAATGTATGATATTTACATATATTAATATTATATAAAATAGTTTGTATAAAAAAATTAATTTACGGTAAACTTTTATACATTATTATTATTTACATGTTATCAAATTTAAATATTCTAAAGGTCCATATTTGTTCCACTAACTACATAAATTTAATTTAACTTGTAATTTATTCATACATGTGAAATATTTAAAAATAAATTTACTGAATGCTTAGGGATAATTTTTCTTAAAATTATTATTATTATTATTATTACTACTACTATTGCTATTAAATAAAAGAAATTTGTTTTTATGTGCGTTATTATAGTTATTGAAATATCCTTGAAATTATTGTAATATAACAATAAAAGTAATAACAATAATAATTTCAAAAGAAAAATACACTGCGCTAAACAAACCAGTGAGTTGTACGTAGTAGAAACGTGGATGTTTAAAAGGAGGGGTGATTATAGCGGTACGAATGCAGAAACATTCTGCGTCTAGCTGTTGCAGTACTACCAATGTAGTTTACAAAATGCCCACCAGCAGCGTTGAATGCAAAGCCCGGGAGTTGCTGCATTGTGTATGATTGCGACAAGTGCGCGCGCATTTCATGGCGGATCGATGACTGCAGGTCAAATCTGCAGTCCATTCAACCCCGCGTAGCTTTTTCCTCAGCCCGTCTTTCCCGGTCGGCTTCAGGAGTACGAAAGATAAGTGATATACGTTGTGCTTACCTCTCACACTATCCTTTCTCTGCTTTTGCACACAAGGGATGTCTGCGTCGAGAAAGTATGGAACATAGCGTACATAGCCGACCAACCCTTGCATCGCCTCACTCATTTCTATCTCTTTCTCTCTCTCAATCGTTTTCTCTCTTTCTTTCTCGTTCTACCCCTTGCCTGGGAGAGATTATCTGTTCCTTTGGGTATCATTGTCCTCCAACCTAAACTCGTCCTCTTCTTGTAAAGCCAGAGCTGACGTTACAGCTTTCAATTTATCAATTCCCTTGTTAAAACATTACCGCTTGGGATGTGCAGTCCTGCTAACATGTTTTTCACTTTACTACATTTACTATTATATAAATATACATATATATCAAAATTCTTGACGAAATGAACTAGAATGTATTGTATCTCTTATACTGACTCTTAACGTAGTCATTAACTTTGAAATAAATCAACTAGAATTTTTGTAAGAAAAGAATTTTTTTTTAATATTGAATATTTAAATATATAGATAGCTTATCTGTATAAAGATAGTAAAATAATAAACTTTCTAATTCTTTTGGTCTTTTAACTTAAAACTTTAAAAAGTAAATTTAAAAATATAAATATTTTTAGTTGCTTGTACGAAGTAAAGGAAGTATTGTGATCGCGAAAAATTTCGATTTTTAGATTTTAACGGAAATATCCGTTTTGACCATCCCTGAATCCATTTTGACTAGTTTCGGCGTTTTGACTAGTTTCGGCGAAAAAAATAATTAAAGAAAATAAAATTAAAACAAAATTTAAACTGAAAATGATAACCAGTACGTACATACGTACGTACTTTTTGTATCTCGTATAACTCAAAAACGATTAGCCGTAGGATGTTGAAATTTTGAATTTAGAACTGTTGTAACATGTGGTTGTGACCCCCATATGATTGCAATCGACTGAACCAAAAGTCCTCATTAAGAACTTTTCAATAGGTGGTACTTATTTTCATTGGTTCCAGAGTTATAGCCAAATAAAATTTTAATTAATGAAGTATTTGGATCTTACAAGGGGAAGGCACTTCGATTCAAATCCGACTTCATCTCTTTTTTTTTTAACTTTTTTCTTAATTTAAATATATTGATTTATTAATAATTATTAACCTCTGATTGTAAAAAAATCTTTACGATAAATAATAATTTATTAACAATAAAAAAAAAAAAAAAATGAGAAAAATATCAGAAGTTATTAATGAAATTAAATTTTATATACTTTCATTAAAAAAAAAAAAAAAAAAAAAAAAAAAAAAAACATGCGAATATGTAATTTAATTCAACAGGCGTACAAGGAAGTCATGTGGTGTCCACATCAGATTTTTTTTTAATAAAAGAAGATAACAAATAAATATTCAAAATAAGTCTAATCAATTAAATTATACATAAATAACATTAATTTTTTGCCTAAAACAAAAGTTTAACTCGTTTTAGTATTTGTTTGAATCGGTTATTTACAAAATTTTTTTTTTTCTTTTTTACGGTTATTAAATTGATCCCTGATATTTCCTAAACGACAGAAAGATGGTGCAATTTCTCTAGCTTTTTTCTCTAGTTTTCTCTCTAGCTGTTTTCAAGTGGTTCAAAAAATAAAAAAATAATACTTGTCGAAGTTTATTTGTTGTTAAAAAATTTCATTATTTTGGCATCTGTTACATTCAAATTACTAATTCTAGAAACATTTTTACTCGTATTTATATTAAAGCAAATATTTCGTTTTATTAAAATAGTTATTGTGCCTGTTTACCAAAGGCTTATTGATACTGAATTATTAAAAGGCTATCTTAGTGATCAGATGGAAAATATAATAAAGGACTTCATAATGCCATTTGGTAACGATATTATAGACTCGTGGAGTAATAAAAAAAAATATTGAAATGACTGGAATAAAATGAATAGAAGAAATACTTTGGTTAGAAACATTCTTTTTTTTAATTTATAAAAGGTCTTCAGGAAGGGCAACAAGTGTTTTGGAAAAAAGGGAAAAAGGGCGAAAATTGAGAATTTTAAAATTCCATAGTTTTTTTTAGAAAAAAAAATGTTAAAATTTAAATGACAAAAAAAAGGAAGGAAAAGGCAATACTTATAAAGTGAAAAATAGTTTTAATTTTACTTGTTAGTAAGAAAACAAAACATTAAACTTCAATTATATTACTGTAATCTTCGTTTATACATATTTATCAGACATGAAAACTTATTCTTTGATTAGTGATTGCTAGACATAATGTTGATTGTTTGTAACTTTAAATATAATGATCTAATTCTAGAAAAGTACATTCTACTTATATTAAAGAAAATATTTCGTTCTATTAAAATAATAATTGTATCAATTGACCAAAGGCTTATTAATAATGAATTATTAAAACTCTTAATGATCAGATGCAAAAATGTAAAAAAAAGATTTCGTAATGCCAAAGTTATTTTGATTTATTTCAGGTTTCCTTGTTTAATCCACCGGGTTGGTCTAGTAGTGAACGCGTCTTCCCAAATCAGCTGATTTGGAAGTCGAGAGTTCCAGCGTTCAAGTCCTAGTAAAGCCAGTTATTTTTACACGGATTTCAATACTAGATCGTGGATACCGGAGTTCTTTGGTGGTTGGGTTTCAATTAACCACACATCTCAGGAATGGTCGAACTGAGAATGTACAAGACTACACTTCATTTACACTCATACATATCATCCTCATTCATCCTCTGAAGTATTGTGTGAAAGATAATTACTAGAGGCTAAACAGGAAAAAAAAAGAAAGGTTTTCCTTGTTTCCATTGGGTTGATCTAGCGGTGAACCCGTCTTCGCAAATCAGCTGATTTCGAAGTCATTTAATAAAGTTCCAACGTTCAAATACTAGTAAAGGCAGATACCGAAAGGACTTCAGCGGATGGACTGAATGGATATCACGCCGGAATTACTAGGCTCAAAAGCTTATTCTCTCACGGTCAGAACCAGTAAATAAATTTCACGATGGTCCATACGGATAGGAACGAAAATTACCAAATCCGCCGAGGGTAAATTAAAATTAAAGAAAATAACTTTGAATAAAAAGGGATTGTAAACCTTTATCGGAGTAACACGATAACACAGACTGGAATACTTTCTTTCAGCTGAGCTGAATAGTGGTGTGAAGCATTAAAAATGATGTTATGATTATTAAACATTAATAAGGAAGACTTAACAAAATTTTTAATTGCTTATCATCGCCGTGCCACGGCGCCAGACAAGTAATAGCTTACAGTAAATTTTTATACGCATTATTATTATATTTGCACGTGGGAATGACAGAATGATTCAACCTAACTAGTGATATAACTCACACAATACTGAATTCATATTTATGTCTACTGCACCGTTTCGTGACACAAGGATTAGTTTTACGATTAATTCAATAAATAAAATTAAAAAAAATGAGAGCACTTATAAGTATTTTTAAAAAATGAATTAGGAAATTTAGGGATAAAAATACCCTGCCATTATTAAAACCAATTTTTTTTTATGCGGAAGGAAACATCTCTTAATTATATATATTTTTTTCTTAGTTCTATCCTCATTTAAAAAACTGCGCTCGAAAGGTTCAGCCTAGGTACAATGAAAATGAGTCGTTCCGTTGCTTACCGCAGTCGACTAGTCACGTTGTTTGTTACTGCCGTTTATACTATGGGTTTGACGGCACCAGATCTACCTGGAGAACGGTAGTGTACCGTACACATTACGCATACTCGTAATCATTCGCTGCTGCTTGACGTGCTAATTAGAAATGTTTCAGTAGCGTCACTCTCTGTTTTCATCAGAATAGAACTAATAATAAATAAGGTTTATATTATAGTTGGAAACATAATTATCCAAGCTTACTTTTACATCAACAGTGTTCATAGAAAATTGTATCTATTTATTTTATTTTTATTATTATTATTATTATTTTTTTTTTTAGAAACAATTAAAGCCTAATTCTATTTGATAGCCACTTCAGCCGTTAATCTGCAATCATCGAACAGGAAAAAGAATCCCTTTGTTAGTTCACAAGATCTATCCTTTGTACCAGACATACACTGGCTCTAAGATTTAGATCCTCCGCGATTTCTAGGCATCTAATTCTACATCCACAAAATCGATAATCGGGAAAGAAGACATCTGGGATGAAAAAAGGGCAATCTATCTATCAGGGTAGATTACCCTAATAGTTTACCGTCTTTCCCAGGACACGAATTACTTTATCGTAATTTATTTAATCAAAAATTTCCCAATATTACTTCAATGTTATCTAAAGTTTAAATTTTATAACTGGTAATTTTAAATCAGTCAAGTATGTTAGAAAATTACACTGCAAGTTACACTCTACACGGCAAGTTACATCGAAATGGAAGTGCCCGAAAGCGCCACTTTCGAAATGGATTCCATCAAATTTAACACACTATATATATATATATATATATATATATATACACGAGGGTAGTACAGTAATTATAGAGGCAAATGGAAATAGTGGAAAAACTATTTATTAGAATAAATTGAAACCTTCTGATGTTCAATTTGGTATCCCTCACATAGAAAATATCAGTTGTTTGAAAAGAATTTCAATTAATATAATCGGTTATTTAATTTAAAAATGTCGAATCTGCTTGAAACATATACCGAGGAAGAATAGCATGCTATGTAAGATATTTATTTTTTGAAATTATTAACCGTAATTAATGAATTCCGGTGTCCAATGAGATGTTAAAACTGTATGTAAAAAAGTATATTAACTCTGAAAATCGTTTTCTCCAACCAGTTTTCTAGCTACTGCCGGGTCCATATGTCTGTCTGTCTCTCTCTCTCTCTCTCTCTCTGTGTGTGTGTGTGTGTGTGTGTTTGTGTAAATTAACAGCTGTGATTAACGCTACCGGCTTGCCAGGCCTATCTTAGTTACAGAGGTAGTGCGATGTAAGTGTAAATGTACCGATAAATATGTAACCTGGAATACACTCAGGTCGACCATTTCTGATATGTGTGGTTAATTGAAACCTAACCATCAAAGAACAACGGTATTACAGTCTAACATTCAAACCCATATAAAAGCAACTGCCTTTACAAGGACTCAACTTTAGAACACTCGACTTCGAAAATCAGCTGATTTTGCGATCACGAGTTTAACTACTAGACACCCAGCCTGTTCTATTGATTCTAAAAATAACCATGAAAACTTTCTAAGTTGATTGATTAGTTTAAATTGGGCAAAACAAGTGTTATCCCAACCCCGTAAGGGAAGACATCCGCCTTGTGACACTTCCGGTCAATGCCAGCCCCCCCCTGTTCATAGCCCTGATGGGCTTTAACGGGGAAAACAAGTGTAACCGATTTTCGGAAAACAGGTGGAAGTTTCAACTGCCGCTTTTCAAAATCACATTAACGATATTCGCAATTTTTTTTCTGAGCGAAAAACGCTTTCGTGTTATCAGGACAAACTAATAAAAATTTTGGAAATTGCTGAAATTTGTAGTACGATTAGTACAGTCTGTTCTATTATCCATGTTAGCTGAATTACTGTAAAACGTATTCAAGGAGGATTCCAAAACAGTCGACTTAAAATCACAGACACCCGAATTCATATTTTAAATGAAGTTAAACAACGGATTTTATTGAAAGTTAATACTCTTTTAGGTGGCGTAATAGCTGGCGATGAAACTTGGATTCATAATTTTGAAAAGGAATCCAAACATCAGAGTATGGAATGGAAACATCCGCGTTCGCCCGCCAAGAAAAAATTAAAAACCTATGCCTCAATCGGTAAAGTTATGTTAACGGTGTTCTGGGACGATAAAGGTAAAATTTATTGAAATTTTTTGAAAAATCAACCTCCAACCGACATTAAATACTATTGTGGCATGTTAAAAAATAAAATGAAATCCGCAATAAGGAAAAAACATAGGTTCTCTCTCAAAAAGCTTAATTCTTCTGAATGATAACAGTTACTATCAGACCCTCAAAAAACAGGGCAACAATTCAAAAGTCGGGTCGTGAGATATTGCCATATTCACCTTCCAGTACCGTTCTTGTATCATTAAATTTATTTTGTATCGTAAATTGAATTTTCGGTCTTTTCAAAAGATTGTTGTACAGCACCGAATTCGGCAACGATGTGTGAGTAAAAAATGCCTCAAACATCAAAACGAATAAGTTTTTTACTATTGGAATAAAGTAATTCATTGTAAGATGGGATAAATGATAAATGTATTCGGGAATTATGGTCAAGAGCAGCGTTAGTCTCATTGTCATTGAATAAATAATAATCTTTCTACAGTAATTTGTCTCTTTAATTAATAAACGATCCTTGTTTGTATTATATGTATTTTAGTCGTAAAAGGTTTTAATATTATATTAAATAAACAAAAACTTTCAAGAAAACGAGAATTATTAATCACGGCTAAAGATAGATAAATTGAAGTGATAACGGACAAACAATAATTTAGTAAATTTAATTTGAACTTAAAAGTTAAACTTGTTTACTTAGTTAAAATTGTACTACAGAACAATATTTGTTATGTGAATTAATGGCTTGCTTGAATATATGCACGGTAAAGGAAACAAGAAACGATATTAGAAATGCAAATATTAAGTACTACAACCCCTTTTACTACTTGAGGGTTGCTTTCTCATCTAGTACACTATCCGAGTTCAATTTCACTTCTCTATCCTATTTCCAAAATGCCCTTAGACTCTTCTTCAGTTTGTGTCGCTTGTGTTCATTTTATAAACGACTTGCACACATTTATATTTGTACATATATAAATATATAACCTGTGTGTATATACTCGTAAGTGTTAGCTGAATAAGAAGGGTGGTAGAAAAGCGTTAACGTTTGCTTCAACGTCGGGAAACCGACCTTGCCTTTTGCATGCTTACAAGTTCACTTTAAGCCCTAGATTACTAGTAGCTTTAGCCTGTTATACGAAACCCCATGTTCTTACTTATTTAGCTGTAGTCTAATATACCGACTGTTAAAATAAAATCATTCTCTTTCTATCTTTTTCTCTTCCATTATTTCTCTTTACTTTATAAAATATTTGAACAACGCTCTTAACAATTAATTATTATTATTATTACTATTTACTTCGATAATTTATAATACGATCTGTTTTAACTTCTATAATATTCAATATAAAACTTTTTAAACTATAAAGTAAATTAAAATAAAGAATAAGTAAACTTAAAAAGCAAAAATTAATATTTTTAGATTATCTTTTCTTACTTTTGACTTTGAAGTCAACCCCGAAGAAAAAAAAAAATTATCCAATATAATTTAATTTTATTTACTTTTAATGTTTTAACCGGCTTTAAAAAGTTGCAATTTATGGAAAAATTCAATACGAGTATATTAAAGTATGTGTTATACATAATATTTGTTATCTATTGCATTATTTGAAATTAATGTTATTATAATTTTAATGTTCATTTTATTAAAAATTATAATTTATATTTTTATTTAAAATATAGGTACCAATAATTCCAAACTGTGCGCCGCGGCGCCCCGGGAAGCCGCGGCCTCTTTACAGGGGCGCCGCAAAATATTGTAAAAGCCTCATGATTAATTGAACCAAGAGATTTATAATTATTAATTTAATTTTAAAGTAAAAAAAATGATGAAGATACAAAAGTTTGATTTATTTTTATCTCTTACTTACGAGTACTCATACTTTTACGTAGGGTAGGGCGCCATGGAAAATTTTTATTTCAAAAAGGGCGTTTGGGAACCACTGAGTAGGACATTATAAAAAACCCACCGGGTTGGTCTAGTGGTGAACGCGTCTTCCCAAATCAGCTGATTTGGAAGTCGAGAGTTCCAGCGTCAAGTCCTAGTAAAGCCAGTTATTTTTACACGGATTTGAATACTAGATCATGGATACCGATGTTCTTTGGTGGTTGGGTTTCAATTAACCACACATCTCAGGAATGGTCGAACTGAGAATGTACAAGACTGCACTTCATTTACACTCATACATATATCATCCTCATTCATTTTCTGAAGAATTATCTAAACAGTAGTTACCGGAGGTTAAACAGGGAAAAGAAAAGAGAAAAAAGGGCATTAAAAAAATGTTATTTCCGTATGAAAAAAAATCCGTCTATAAGAAATTTAAAACGGGGAAACTAATATAATTTTTAGGTAGATTTCATAACAAGCTACCTATTGTAATGGGTACCATGATTCGACTTTCGGAAAATGTCGACATATCTTCGTATTTCACATCCCCCATACTCTAAAACCACCGTCAGTTCAAAAGTTTATATATATATTTCACTTTCTTGTAGTCACAAAACTGTCATAATTTTGCGCCAGTCACTTTCAAATTTGTACATAAAATATAACGATTCAAAATCTCGGTCGAGTTTGTTAATGGAAAAAATTGGACCATGGTGATGGAAATGGGGAAATTTTTTGAAAAAATAAAAATATCACTGTACTTTTCTTATTAAGTAAAATATCGAATTCGTTTAAAGTTTCTACTGTTCTTTGCATAAGGGCCTAAAACTTATCTCCGTAAAGTTTCTTGATATCACCAACCATTGGTCCAGGGTGTGGAAAAAATGGGGTTTCGAAGACAAAATAAATCATCCCTTCCTTAATAGGCACAGTATTGAATCGGTTAAAGTGTTCGTTAGTACTGTAAAATTACCCAAAATACTTTTCTGAATCAATTTTTGATATGACCAACCCTTATGGCAAAGTATGACCAAAATGTTGCTGGAATCGTAAGAAGATGGGACTTGTATGCTAACCATGTGAAACATGCAACCATTGTTGTTGTATTGAGTAAATTTGAAGTTTTTCTCAACTTTAAGATGGAAATCTTTTTCATCCCCTACTTAGCACCGGTAAAAACTACCTCCACCTTCTGGCTTGCCGAAAGGGGTTTTTTTTAATAAAAATAAGAAAAGTAATACAAAGTAACTTATTAAATAACTACTAACGAACGTAAAATAAGGCTATACGCAGTTAATTAATACGTTTAATTTGTTTTATATTAAGTTTTCTAAACAATTTTCTTTAAATATAACATTGATTTAAGACTATTATGTCATTACTCTACAATAATACAATATATGTAAAATCACAACGTCGAAAAAAAAAATACCAACCACAGTTTTTTCTTAAAAAAAAATAAATAAAAATAAAAATTCGATTGCACTGGTCGTGGAAACGTTTGAATTTACATATAACTGTAAAAAATGAGTTGAATTCTTTTTTATATATGGGTTAAAAATAGTTTGCAAAATGTAAAAAATATTTTTACATTTAAACCTTTTTCTTTTCTTATTCTGTTAGCCTCCGTAACCACCGTAAGATATTAATTACTACAGAGGATAAATGAGGATGATATAGATCCAAATGAGTGTAGTCTTGCACAGTCTCAGGTCGATCATTCTGAGATGTGTGGTTGGTTAATTGAAATCCAACCACAAATGAACACCGTTATCCACGATTTAGAACTCAAATCCGAATAAAAGTAACTGCCTTAGAACTCTCGACTTCGAAATCAGCTGATTTGCTACTACGAATTCACCACCAGACTTTTTATCTAAAGAACGGGCCAGTTTTTCATTATATTTCTTTTTTTAATATTCTAGATACATTTTTTAAAGACAATATTGGAAATATTCTTTTTTCTTTTTTATATATTTATTTTGAATGGAAACCCATAATGTCGTTATATTGTGTCACAATTAAACAAAAGGTGCTTGTAATTTTATGACTATTTTTAATCTAAAAATATCTTTTAAAAATTTACAAATGTATTTAAGTAATGCCTTATAATGTTTTATATTATTCTATTAAAACATAATTATAAATAGAAAATATACAGGTATTTAAAACATTGTATTAAAGACAAATCGCACACAAGAAACCTATTGTACTTACTTTTTAAAATTATCTACTTAAGTGATCCTTAAGTAAACAATTTAAAAAATATATATTTGAAAAGAACCTCTAGGTATTTCATTAAAAGTTTCTTTAAATTTGAAATTGGTGTTGAAAAAAGCTACTCGTAATTATAAAAAGCCATATGTTCTATAAGATAATAAAATATGATTTAAATAATTATTTATAATATTCATAAGTTTTGAAGTTTTACGATTACCAATCATATCAATTTTTATCTACATTCAGTAAATAAAAAAGTTCATTTTTGTTGTTTCAAAACTTATTTACAATCGGTTTTGACACAAATATCACAGATATCAATCTAACAGGATATAACTTTTAACAAAAATCATTTTATGTAAATTACGAAGCTAGATTACATTACTGAGATATTTTTTCAAAAAATCTGATGTGGACATCACATGACTTCCATGTACGCCTATTAAATTACATATACATATTTAAAAAATTGAAAAGTACATAAAACTTTATTTCATTAATAACTTCTGATATTTTTTCATTTTACTTTTATTGTTATTATTGAATTATTATTTATTATAAAATTTCTTTTTACAATCAGAGGTTAATAATTATTAATAAATTACTATATTTAAATTAAAAAAAAGGACATGAAGTCGAATTCGAACCGACGTACCTTCCCCTTGTAACATTCAATTATTTAATTAATTAAAAGTTTATTTGGCTATAACTTTGGAACCGATGAAAATAAGTATCACTTATTTTCAAAATAAGTATCACTTATTGAAAAGCTGTCAATGTGGGCTTGTTACTGCAATTAACAAAAAGTCCAAAATCCAAATTTTTTTGATTTTGGGCTTTTTTGGACAATTTTGGCTCAGTCGATTACAATAAAAAGGGGAGTTGCACAACTAGATGTTAAAACAGTCCTAAATTCAAAATTTCAACATCCTACGGCTAATCGTTTTTGAGTTATGCGAGATTCATACGTACATACGTTCGTACAGACGTCACGCCGAATCTAGTGAAAATGAATTCAGGGATAGTCAAAATTGATATTTCCGTTGAAAACTGAAAACGGAAATTTTTCGCGATCACAATATTTTCTTTACTTCGTACAAGGAAATAAAAATGAAGAAAAGAATTACTTAATTTAACTCTTTTTTACGTCGATTTAATTTAAAAGACTTAACGCAAAATTAAGTTCTATAACATACCGTACTAACTACCCTTAGAAATAATTGTTTTTCATTTTGTTCCACGTACAATTTAGATATTTTTTCACTACCGGTTATTTTTTTACCTATAGTTTTTCAGGTATCTATTTTAGTCAATAATTATTGTTTATTTTTTCTAATTTAAAAAATATGTTTGTTTTTTTAATTTTATAAGCTGAATTTGAAACTGTATATTCAATAATAATAATCATCATTAACATGATCAGGATGAAGTGGTATTTAAACGTTTTTTCTATTGTCTACTGTATTAATTTAATTTTACTGATAGTAAAAAATACTATAACAACAAATAATAATATAGACCGATCAACTATTGTTATGCTTATAAGTCTACTTATAAGTATAACAATAATAGTTAACTATTGTTAACTGCTTATAAGTCAATGCGTCGATAATCATTTTCTTTCAGTAGTTACTGTACTAATCTGCACGTTATGTTCACTGGAGAAAAATATTTGTATAAAAAAATTAATTCATTTTTTAAGTAATTTGTATATCAGTAACGTGACCTGACGTACCACCATTTTAACCTGACATAAGTTCCAAAAACTTAAGAATCCTGTGACCGAATTACTAAGAAAGGTGACTTGTGAAACGGTTTTGATTCCCATTTACCACTGAGATAAATATACTGTTGCAGAATAGAATTCAAATTCTAATAGAATGAAAAAAAATTTTCAACTTAAAATTGCCCCCTTCACTACGTCGAGAAGACAGACTGATTGTATTTCTTATTCCATTGTATTAAAACGAACAAACCAACACTTTCAAAGTGGTATATTACTAGAAAACAATTGTTCTAATAACGCCCAAATTTGACGACAAAATAAATTAGTATGATAGTATAGATTAGTATGTTAATTGGTCATATATTTTTTTAATCTCATAAGTTTTACACAGACGGTGATACCTATTAAGAAAGAACGCTTTTCTTAATGTTTTTCCACTTTTTTTTAAGCAAACTTTAAACAGGTAGAAGTTCTCAATTCTACCTGCGGTTTTGTTTAATGTATGTTCAAGTATAACTTATTATCAGGTCGACCAAACTTATTCATTTTGGTATCAATTGATAGAGGAATTTTCTAAGTAGTTCCCGTGAAAGTTTACTTGGGTTCGGGCTAATATTCACCCATTACTGGACGAATAACGAAAATATTCTCTTTTTTACTTATTTTTACACGTAAGTACGACAAAATACAAATAAATACAACAAAATTTAATCGTAATACAAATTTTATTAAAAAGTAAAACATTTACAATACAAATGTTACATACAAGTTCAAATAAGTATCTTAAATTACATTAGGTACGTATTTTCTTTAAAAAAAATATTTATTTATGGTCTGAATTTTCCCACAACTATCATTTTGGTTTTTACCATTTTTTTTTTCTTTTACTTAGATTATGTTAGTTTTTGTTTAGTTTATTTATATTGAAACTACATTATAAGGTAGTGTCAGTTGTTTTAAGATTACATTTTGTGCTTTTTCTGGTTTGGTTTTTAATCTTTTCTTTAATTTGTTTTTAGATTGTCGGCCTTTGTTTACTGAATATTTTAATTTAAGGTTAATTTTTAATTTTCTGTTTATGAAGTCTCTTTTGGTTTTTTAAATGTTAAATTACAGCTTAAAAAAATATTTATTTTAAATAAATATCCAAAAATAAAAGAGATGATAATTTTCGGGTGGGGGCCCTTTACCACACATACCCCGCTTAATCAAACCCCCTCCTTTATCGTTATGGTTCTACCATTTCTGTTGTACTGTTTTTCTACTTATGTTAGTTTTCGTTTAATTTATAAATACATTTTTCCTTATATTATAGCACTGTCAGCTGTTTTAAATTTCCTTTTACTCTTTTCATTTTTAATCTTTTCTTTAAGATTTTTTAGACTGTCGCCTTTTATTTATGAAGTATTATAGATTAAGATTATTTTTTAGTTCTCTGTTTATAAAGTCTCTTTTGGTTCTTTAAATGTTTATTTACAACTTCTGAAAAAACAGTCATGAAATTTTTTTTGCGCACTTATTTTTACATATAAGTACGACAATTTCTCAGAAACGACCTGACGGTTTTTCATAACTCTTTTTTTATCTGTTGAAGAAAATCTCAGTATTTCCAACCGGTATCGGCCAGTATAAGCTCAGTTCTGGCGAATTATATTTGATTCTGGCGAAGCATATCATATAATTTCATCTAATACGTGGACAATCTA
This sequence comes from Lycorma delicatula, assembly GCF_047948215.1. Classification (NCBI taxonomy): domain Eukaryota; kingdom Metazoa; phylum Arthropoda; class Insecta; order Hemiptera; family Fulgoridae; genus Lycorma; species Lycorma delicatula. The sequence goes on along the minus strand of NC_134461.1, from coordinate 35,338,902 downwards.
TTCAAGATTAGATACACCGATTTCGATTTTTTGTTTGTTAGTTTCTATGTAGGGTTTTCCGGCCGTCGGTCGGTAAGATATTTTGATAGGTATTGTGCCAGTACTCAGCTAGTATCATCTTAACGTTTTCTTTCGTATATTAAGAAATCTTTCTAGGCATCTGTTTCTTCCGTATTACGTTTTCATAATTTTCCATATATTTTTAATTTTGAGTGTTTTTTTTTTTGGTTCTATTCATTATATTTTTTGATAATTTTATTTTATTGATTTATTTGATTTTATTTGCTTCTTTTACTAAGAGTGTTTGATAGGACTACCCATAATTTTTACAGTTAAAATGTTTAAATCTTCATAGAAAAGAAACGTATACGAAAAGACAAACCTGAAACTCGAAAAGTGAAAACTTGAAAAAAAATTAAAACTTATTATAAGGATGCATGCATCATCACTTTTCCTTTTTATATTTGACATGGTTTTATGTCAAATAAATCAGTGTTATTTAATATGCTTTCCAAACACTTGTAATAAAAATAACATAAACATTTCTTACGCGTTTAAAAACAAAATATGGAAGAAAAATAAACGAAATTTAATGATTTTTTTTTTGTAAAACATTTTTTAGGCTTTCCAAGGTTAATTATTTTGTTTTTTTTAAGAAAATTAAGAAGAATAATGTGTATCATCCCAAAATTTTGACTACTTTTTACAAATTTTAATAAAAATAACTGTGTAAAGTTTTATTAAAATTCATTCGTCTATTAAAAATGTTATAATTATATTAATTTAATTTTAAACTTTGTAATGGGAGACTAAACCAAATTACTATAAACATTTAAAAATATTTTCTATTTTTAATATCTTGGTTTTTAACGTATACTGATTAAATCAATGGTTCCCAAACTTTTCCGAGTCGCGGCGCCCTTTTTCAGTTAACATTTTTCCATTGCGCCCTACCCTGAGCATGACTACTCGTAAGCGATAAAAATAAATAAAACTGGTGTATCTTTATTACTTTTTACTTTGTTAACGTTAAATTAATAATTTATAAATGTCTTAGTTCAATTAATTATGAAGCTTTTACAATATTTTGCGGCGCTCCTGTGAAGAGGCCGCGGCTCCCCGGGGCGTCGCGGCGCACAGTTTGGGAGTCACTGGATTAAATTATAAAGTTAATTACTAAAAAATGTAGTACAAAATTTATCATAATATTAAACCTTTTATTAAAAAGTAAAACATTTTCACTACAAATAATGTTACAAGTTCAAATTTAGTTACTTATTTTAGTAATCATACAACATTAGTTACTTACTTTCTTTAAAAGATATTTAATTAAGGTCTCGAATTTCCGGCATGGGGGCCCTACACCCCATGCTGTCTAGTCCCACCCCACAACTATCATTATGATTTTTACCATTTTTGTTTTCTTTATATTGACAGTACATTACAAGGTAGTGTCAGTTGTTTTAAGTTTTCATTTTGTGCTTTTTCTGGTTTGGTTTTTAATCTCTTCTTTAAGTTATTTCTAGACTATCGTGTTTTATTTATTAAATATTTTAGTTGAAAGTTGTTTTTTAATTTTCTATTTATGAAGTCTCTTTTGATTTTTTAAATGTTAATTTACAATTTGTAAATAAATATCCAGAAATAAAAGACATGATAATTTTCGGGATGGGGACTCTCCACCCCCCCCCCCCCCCACCAAACCGCTTAATCACACCCCATTATCGTTATGGTTCTACCATTTCTGTTTTCTTTTACTTATATTTTGTTAATTTTCGTTTAATTTATGAACACCTTTTTTCTTATATTATAGTACTGTCGACTGTTTTACGTTTCCTATTTCTCTTTTGGTTTTTAGTCTTTTTTTTAGTCATTAAATTGGAAGCAAAACAATTTGTTTGTGTTAAAAAATAAAAAAAGATTTTTCATTTTTTAAAATTTTAATTTAACTCTTAAAATAGAATTTAATTAAATTAGATTAATTTTAAGTTAATTCGGATTAATTATTTTTTATTTAATTTTTGAACTAAATCTAGTAATTTACTAAATTCTAATTTTATCCCGCCGCCATTTAGGGTACAGATATCGTATATTTTACCATTTATCTTGTCTTAAAGAGACCTGTAAAATTATTTATTACACAAAGGATGTTACCATTTAAAATATTTGAATTACAACCCCTGGGCCATTCACCAAGGAGGGGTTGAAATTCTATTTCTCGTCAAAAGGTAAAGTAGTTGACCAATACGTTATCTGAAAGTTAGATTATTCTATCTGGAACGGTTTTAACGTTGTTGACGAGTTTTCATTGTTTTGAGTTACTCTGTATAAATTTAGAAATAAACAACCGTTTTGAGGTAGAGCAAATCAATGCCTTGAAGCTATCAATTTTTTGGGATAATACTCTCATACCTCAAACCCTCAGGGGGTTCCTAAGAAGGAATCATATAAAAAAAATAAGTTGAAAGGATAGAGTTTAGATACATAATTTTAAATACATTGAAAACCACAAATTTTGATGTAAAAATTTTTTTTTGACCACAATAATGTGAACAGAAAATTTATCACGTTCATTAAAAATTTTTTACAGCTACTTTCAATGGTGAATTGCAGGATAAAATAACTTTTTAATGGTGAAACACAAAAAAAAAAAAATTAGAAAATGCTGCTATCTTAAAACAATCTATTTTTTGGTGAGTTTTTCCACAATATGGGCTTAGAAATATGATGGTATCATACGTAAGGCATTGTTATTTGAAGATTTAATAAAATAAATAAATTTATAAGGAAATTAATAATAAAAATTTCACCAAAAAACAAATTTAAATCACTAGGCCTGTAACTTAATTTTTACTAGCACTATCAAATTTTATCATTACAAACATGATAAAGTAAAAAAGGTGAAATGAGAAGGGTTGTATTGTTTCAACATATACAAATTGCACTGCCGGCCTACGTGGCGCGAGTGGTAGCGTCTTGTCCTTTCATCCGGAGGTTCCGCGTTCGAATCCCGGTCAGGCTGATGGCTGATTAAAAAAAAGGTAAAAATGATATTTCTCTGATATTTCCAGGTTTAAAAACAAAAATTGTAATTGCTTTTTTGAGAGCGCATCTTAAAAACAGCATTTACAATTATTATTTTTAACAGATGGTAAATTAAAAAATTTTGAGTGTGCTAGAAAATTTTTGATTCTCAATGTGGGCGGTGGGCGATAAAGTATTGAGAATCAATGATCTAGAGTTATGATGCAAAAAAGAAAGATTGTAATCAATTCAAAAATGGGGTACGGTTTTTTTGCATTTCTCGACGTTTCATGACCCAGGAACCCAAAAAACAAAGATAAAAAAGGGGTAATATTTGTATGTTTTTATGTACTTATGCTGGCATGTTTGAAGCTTAATTTTCTTTTGACTGGATAAATCTATTTTGATGAAATTTTGTGCAGAGATTTGTGTATGTGAGGCAGTTGGCAAAGTTTTGGGACAATATTTCCAGGGGGTGAGGTAGATAGATTTTTTGGGGAAACAACTTTCTCAAAATATTGCTAATATTATTATCTCACTTTATCGCTGAGTACATGCGTTCATCTTACCATTTTTTAAAAAAAATACTCCAAAATTCTTCCCTTTTTACAAAAAATCGAAAAAAGTAATGTTTTTATTTATTGCAAATTTTTTAACAGAATTTTTTATGTCTTAGGCGTAGACGTAGTTCAAAAAATACTTTGGGGGCAATATTGGGAAATAGTTTTAATTTATTGAGTTTATTAATAAAACTTTTGAAATTTTTTATGGAATTTTAGAATTTGTTTTTAGTTTCCTCATTTGTTTTTAGTTTTAACATAGTAAACGTAGAAAAATAAAAAAAATCCTTTTTTTAAAAATCTTTTACATTTTTTTTTGTTGAGTATTTAAACATATGATAAATTCACTATAAAATTTATCATAAACCCTCTACCCTGAAAAATAAATCTTATAATTTTTTCATGTATCTTTATTTCTTCACTTTATAAGAATAAATAACTAACGCTAGGAAAGTATTACAACTATAATGCCAACTTTTTCTTTATTTATAAAAACTCAAATAATTCTAAGTTAAGAGCAAATGGTGGATAATTATAATAAACGAGTTCAGTATCTACGGATTGATTTTTTTTTAAATACATCAAAATGTTAAAGCTTAAAGAATGAATGAACAAAAATATTACTATTTGATTGAGATTTTATTTTTCTAGATTGTTCTAAATTCATGTTTTCCCAAAACCTACTTTTAATTTTTTATGTTTTATCTTTAAATAAATAATAAAAAAGTTGGTAATTTGATGCTAGCTGATAGTTATAAATAAAAAGTGTTTGTCTTTTTCATATCTTAGTTATGAAAGTTTTTCTTTTTTTTTATTAAAAGTACGAGTAAGTTATCTATTTAACTTAAAATCATAAAAGTAAATATAAAAGAGTTATAAATAAATTCACATATATAATTACTAATAATAAAATTATATTTTAATTAATTATTTAATTAAAAAGAAAAAAAAATTGTTTAAATTAAAACGAAAATTCTAGATTAGTTTACTATTGAAAATTCCATGCGTTTGAGATTTCAAAATATATTGAAGTAAAACAAAGTTTGGGAGATATCAGTTGGTATTATGCAGGATCAGTTTGTTTTTATATTAAAAACTTTAGTTTTAAACAAAAAGTTTTTTAATTTTAATAAAACGTACTCTATTTTCTTTAAAAAAAAATCTGCATTATTATTAACAAAACATATATATATATTATTTTTAACTTAGAAAAGTCGAGTTTTTGTATAAAAAAAATTAATTAAATAAAAAATATTACGTTAAATACAATCATGTATAATTTGAGGTTAAATATTGTTAGGGTTAACAAGAATTTGTGTTACATTTATTTATATTTATCAGATAATAGAAATTATTTAATATTTAGACAAGTATAACAAATATAATATTGAAAATTACAAAAAGTAATGTGGTTAATAATAAAAAAAAGTGAATTACACGTAAGAATTACTATATGAAAATGTTGCTCCCCATCTCTACGTTAATATCGAGTATTTCAAAATGAATATCGGGGTTTTAAGGCAAATATTTCTCAAGTTTCACGCATATTAATTAATTGTACATGAAATGAAACAATAACAGTTTCAACTGTGCGTCACAGCTGCGTCTATATCGTTTACAGCTAGCTTCGCAAATGAAAAGATGCACTGTGACGATGAAGACTTTCTTTATCGCGTCGTATTCAGTGATAATGTGCGTATCAGAAATCCTCACGAAATATTGCAGTTTGAAAGAAATTCTTCAAAACTGTATGTTTTTTATGCCGTATCCCGACAGCAAGTTTACAGGTCGTTATTTTTCGAGGAAACAAATGTGTCTGAAATGAACTATCCTGATGTGCTACAACTATGGCTCTTTCCTCAACTGTAATACAAACCATAGAACTTTATTTGGCAACAAGATGGTGCGCTTCCTTACTGCCATAACGCTGTACGTGATCGGTTGAGTGAAATTCTCCCCGTTAGATTGGCTGCCGGGAATCAAATGACAGGCCTTTTTTACCATGGTCTACTCGTTCGCCCGATTTGATCCCGTGCGATTTTTTTTTGGAGGTTTATAAAAGATCAAGTGTATATGCCACCGTAACTAGCTGATCTACCCGATTTGAGACACAAGATTGAAGCAGTTATCGCATCAATTATTCGAGGCTTGCTGATTAAACTATGGGATGATCTCTCCTATCGGCTGAACGTGTGCTGTGTGATGAATGGTGCTCACTTTAAACACTTATAGAAAAAACTGTTTAAGTTTTTCTTTCGTTTCACGTATAATTTATCATTGTAAATAAAACTTGGTAAATATTAAATAACTTTAAAACACCGATATTCATTTTGAATCACACGGTATCTTATTTCAATGCAGTGAATCAGTCCTTTTTTTAAAGTACAATTCTTGTACTAGAAAAATTATTGAATGAAAAAGGCAAAAAAAATTTCTTTTTTTGTAAAAATCATAAAATCCTATTATTCTTGAAAACGGTAATGACAGTTAATATAAGTATTTTTCGTCCTTACTCTTTATAATTAATTTTTAGATTCGTATTTTCTTCCTTCTGAAAAATTGTGCGAGTTATTTTTTTCAACTTTTTTTAAATTGGAGGAACTGTTACATAATTTTGGAACACTATCACCACCTAACAAATTGTATCCATATTACCCGAGAAATTTATTTAAGCTTATTAGATGATCAATGGCGTCGAATTTTGTGGAATATATATAATTTTCCAACTCGGAAAAGGGAAAATACGCTGAAACAAAGAGGTTAGCAAAGGATAGAACAAGGTGGAGAGCAGCAGCTGTTATTAGGACCTGCCCTAATGACAAAATAATTAATGGATGAACTCACTGCTTATAGAATGAATGATCTTTCTGTTTTTCATTTTTTTCAAATTAAATACTGATTTGATTGAACATCTAAATGTAAAAATACATAAATTTACCTAAACTTCATATATTTATTAAGACAAAAAAAATTTCCGTTGCATTCTAGAAAATTTGAAAAAGGGATGAGATTTGCAATAAGAAGGATGGACCCTCGGGAATAGTCCTCTGAATGGACAAATTATATATCTTTCGAAATTATTACGGCTGATCAAAAAAAATATATTCTTTACTAGATCAAACTCATGATCTGTTTTCGTAATAGTTTAAAGTATCTTCATAATAAGATATCAATAATATTTGATCAAAAGGATATAAACCGAAAAGCAAAAAATAATTTTTTTCTATTGCGTAATATGTAAAGTTAAAATAAAATCAATCGCTCAAATAAAACTTGTTCTATTCGTTATTGCTAAATTGTTACTTTCTTTTTTCCTTTTTTGGATAAAGTTCTACAATCCACCATTTTTTTTAATATCAATTTCCACTTTTAATTTTTCCCCCTTTCCAATATTTAATGTAATTAGACGGAGTTATTTTTTGAAAGCAATTTAAGTTTTTATAATTTTTTTTATTCATTAAAATTTATATCCTCTGAAAACAATTTATACAGAATAAAAATCTGCAGTTATTTGTATACCAGCCTAATTTTAGACATTTTATAATCAGTCGGTTAACGGTTGCTTCGCTCGCCTTTCCCGTTTAGCCAGGAGGCTACATTCTCTGGACAATGGGTGCATGGTTGTGAGAATAATACTGATAAATAAATATTAAAGTAATTATTTTTGAGATAATAATTACTATTATTTTTCTACTAAGATCACTGTAGTTTCCATGTGTGGTACTGCCTGCCTTTCTTAGCTTCATTTTTTTATCACTTGACGCCACTTTTTTTATCACTTTTCGGAGCCACTCCATTGCTAAAACTTATTGTCTTAGAGTACGATAAGAATAGAAACAATTAAACCCTGAAAAGCTCTCTTTCCTTCAACGTTTCCCTTGTTTTTGATTTAGAAGCTCTGTTATGCCCCTGCTGTAGATGAACATATCCGTTTTGGTTCTCCTTTCCATTTCCAAAAATGACAATACGAATACACTTTTCTCATGACCCCAGTATGTCCACGATCGGCCTACTTAATCTGTACATTATATCTAAAGCCCTTCGCTCCATACGTGAGGAACTGAACTGCAGTTCGAGTCTGGTCGTAAGAGCTCTGGCCAGCAGATAACTGAGAATCACGCAATTCAGCTGTTTAAGAGAACCCCGAGATATTCTTTTAGCAGACTCTGAAAATAAGAAAGGTTACTTTTCTTTCTTGAAAGCACATTTTTTTAATTTTTGACAATCAAATACGACAGCCAGAATGGACAATCAGATTGAGGTACGGGGTTTTGTCGTCGTTTAATAACCCAGGAACCCCCAAAAAAGAAACACAAAAAGTGGGGGTAATATTCGTACATATGTACGTGTATCGTGGCGAGTTTGAAGTTTAATAGCTTTTGAATGGATTAAACTACTTTGATGAAATTGGATACAGAGACTCGTGTATATGGGACAATTTTGGGGATCAATATTTCCAAGTGGTGGGTAGATAATTTTTTGGGGAGTGAATTTTCTCATAATTTTGGAACATAACTTCCCTTCATATTAAGTTCAGTATATACATGCGTGATTATTACTATTTAAAAAAAAAATTCCTCAAAATTTTCATTTCCCCAAAAACTGAAAAAAGCTTTTTTTTCTTTTTATTGCATACTTTTTAGCTGAATTTTGTTATTTTTCCTACTTATAGTAGTAATGCAACTGACCGCCAAAAATACTTTATGGTTATATTGAGAGTAGGGGAGCCGATCAAAATTTGAAAATATCAATTTTTTTGGATTAATTTTTTTTTTGGTTGATTTAAACTTTTAATATTTTTGCATAATAAATTTTTAATAATAATATTACAACAAAATTTCACCTCCCCTCACAAAAAATAAATCTTTGAAAACTTTTTATTGGTTGTACATTTTTCAGATGAATTTGTTTGTAATTTCTGCGATTTAACATAGAGAAAAGTGAAAAAAAATTTCTTGGAAGGTGAGAAGAAAATTTAAAAAAAAATACAGATTTTTTGAATTTTTAAACGTTTTAAATAAACAAAATTCATATAATCCTAATTTTGCAATAAAATTTCATCATAAATTACCCTCACCCCAAAAATAATACTTAGGTAAATTTTTTAATGTGTAACTATTTTTCAACTGTATAAGAATAAATAACTAATGTCAGGAAAGTATTAAAACTTTGTTGTCAGATTTTTTTAGTTTATATTTATTGTTTTATTCTATTAGTAATGATATATTTTTGTATTGTTTTTAAACATTTTTATTTATTTTATGACTTTCTTTTTGTTGTACTATTATTATTTTTTTTTATTATTTATTTACTATTTCTGTTAAAAATATTGGTGTTCATAATGGTGATGACTATATAAGTGTTAAAATGCTTAATTCTACTTCCAATAGAATTGCTGAACTCGTTGAACTAGCGAACTAATTGTACATTTTTAGAGTTCGTTTACAAATTACCATTTTAATTTCATAAAATTTCATCGTAATTCACCACCCCCCCACAAAAAATAAATCTTTGGTAATTTTTTATTGATACACGTTTCAGTTTAATTTTTTTTAGTTTCTTCTATTTCACATAGTGGGGGCAGAAAAGGATTTAAAAAAATTTTTTTAAAGTTTTTGGTGTATTTAAACATACGAGTATAATTCTACAGTAAACCTTCATCATAAATTACCCCTACTCCAAAAAATAAATCTTGGGAATTTTTTTTTAATGTATAAATTATTTTTACACTATATTAGAATAAATAACCAGTGTCAGGAAGGTATTACAATTATTGTCAGTTTATTTTGTTTCCTATTTACTTTATAAATAATGTTTTGATACTTTTAACTTGGGTGTACAAAATAAAGAAAGTATTGTGATCGCGAAAAATTTCGGTTTTCAGATTTCGGCGGAAATATCCATTTTGAACATCCCTGAATCCATTTTGACTATTTTCGGCGTGACTTCTGTACGTACGTATATATCTCGCATAACTCAAAAACGATTAGCCGTAGAATGTTGAAATTTTGGATTTAGGTCTGTTGTAACATGAAATTGTGCACTTCCCCTTTTGATTGCAATCGATTGGACTAAAAGTGTACAAAAAAAGCCTAAAATCCAAAAGTTTGGATTTTGGACTTTTTCTTAACTGCACAATCAATCAGCTCTCATTAAGAGATTTTCAACGATATGTCATAGTGGTAGCTACTTATTTTCATTGGCTTCAGAGTTATAGCCAAATAAAATTTTAGTTATTGAAATATTTGGATCGTACAAGAAGACACATCGATTATAATCTGACTTCATTTCCTTTTTTTAACTTTTTTTAATTTAAAATGTTGATTTATTAATAATTATTAACCTTTGATTGTAAACAAACGTTTTAACTTTTTTAATTAATTTGTTTTTTAACTCTTTTTTTTAATTTAAATATATTGATTTATTAATAATTTTTAACTTATGATTGTAAAAAAATGTGTATATGTAATTTAATAGGCGTACAAGGAAGTCATATGGTGTCCACATCAGAGTTTTTAAGATAATAAACTTATTTTTCAGGTTTCTCATGTTTCTAAAATCTACTAATTTTTTTTTCAAATTTACTCCCTAATCACATTAAAGAAATATATTTCTCTTCGCTTAGAGATAATATAACTTTCTAATTATGTATAACATATTAACAAGTTAATTATAAAGAACGCTGTAACCTGTAATGCGATATCAATCTCTAGATTTTAATGTTTTATATTAATTTCCTAAAATGGTATCGTCTTATATACTATACCTTTTATGAAATGTAATTAAGATGAACTTAATTGTACCTAAATTAAATTTCCTTAGAAGAACTCGTATTATCACACAGAAGTAAATTTTGTTACAGTAACTAAACGACAGTAGGAAGAGAATTGTTTAGTGGAGTGGAAGTACGTAAAATAGGAAAACAGTAAAGTAACTTAATTTAAGATAACGGGCATACAACTTACGAACGAGGAAACTAGGAAAACAGGTTATAAATATCTTTTAAGACATGAATAATAATAATTGTGCAATTATCGCTTTCCCTTTTTATTATAACTTATAATTATCATTGTTATTACATTCTTAGTTTTTCTTTTTTTTAAATATCTGTATAATTTCACTAAAATAATAATAATTAAATAAATTATATTTTAGATAACAAAATAACCCGTATTTAGATATACATAAATAAAGTAAATAAAGAATTAAATTTTTATACCTTTATGTTAATATTTACTTTTTTACTGTCGTAGTTAAAATAATATCTCTTTTAATATTTTAATCTTGAGTTATTTTAAACTTAATTTTATGTTTTATTTATTTTAAACATTTTCGTTAAAGAAAAAATAAAATAAAATATGTATATAATTTAAATTAAATCTGAATAAAACCCTATTATATTAAAAATTGCAATCATTTGTGAATAAAATTTATTCTTATAAACCAAGATAAATGTTTTATATATATATATATATATATATATACATACGTGATAATCATAAAACTATACTATTTTATAAAGAGGAAGAATGTCTTTGTTCAGGACAAACAAAAAACCTTCTCAATCAATCGCAACTAAATATTTGCCTTGTTTCTTGACATAACTGAGCATAATTTACCTCGAACAAAAATTATGTATGTATATAGTAGTGAATATTTGCCGGTTGAAGCAGAAACTTTAATGAATTGAATTAATGTACTATGAACTAATCACTGCGTACTTTTGTACTAATCACTGTACTTTTCTCTATCACTACGTGAGCTGGGTTTGAACCAAATGATTCGAATCAATCGAATGAATAATATTAAAAAAATAATAGAATTAAGTTTACGTTAAATAAAATAATATTAAAAATATTCTCTTTATAATTCTCTTCCCGTGGAGAGTGGAGAGTGCGTGTCAGGCAAGAGTAGTGATGAAGTATGCGAGCACCTCGTAGGAAGCTAGACCAATTATCACCATCAACTGGTAACAAACGGAGTATCCCTGGGGCGCCGTTTTGGGAGGTGTGATGGGGTGCTCTTATAATATATCTACAAACAATCGTCCAATTTTCAAAATTCAAACGGGGTGTTTGTTAATAGGTTGAAGGCTTATTTTTGCATGCATCAGGTACACTCTCAATCTAACAAATCACTGTTATTCGGAAATTCATATATATATATATATATATATATATATGTGTATGTACATACGTATTTGTATAAAGTTTGTCTTTTTTTTTATCGCATCACGCGAGAATCAACCGACCGATTACTTAATTTGCAGGATATATTTGAGTTATCTCAGAGAAGGTTTAAGCAATTGATTTAGTAAACCGCTTCGAAATAAAAAATAAACTTAAAATTAATAATTATTCTTAAAAGTTTAACGCTTCAAATCGATCCCAAATTTGAAAATAACTACTTCTTACCACTGATTAATTCCTAATTTAGTAATTATATATATATTTTTTACTTTTAATCCGTTCACTTAAAAACGTTTAAAACATTTTCCGACCTCCATGGCTGAGTAAGTAGCGTCTCGGCATTTCGTGTTGAGGTCCCGGTTCGAATCCGGGTTAGGCATGATATCTTTTCATACGGTACCAATTTACATCGGACTAATGAGAAAAAGCTGTTGATTACCCCCTCTTTTTTATTAATAAAAAAAAAGAAAAAAAGAATTAAATTATTCTTTTTTATTGTAGTTTTTAGTCTGTTTTTTTAAATTTAAAATATAGCTAGGGGTACAAAAAATTATACTCTTATTAACAAAAAAAAAAAAACCGTTACAAAAAACTAGTGAGTAATCATCGAGTTGTTGGAAGTATTTAAGAAACTAATAAATCATAAGATAACTAGAAATAAATCTGACTTAAATGCTTGGATTTGTTTTTTTTTAATTTTACTTTCGAAGTTTTCTAACTAAGTTTTCTTGAATTTGTAAATTAAATAATAGATATTTAGTATTCGGCTAAATATCGCTAAGTTGTAATCTAGTATTAAGTAATCCATTTTTTGAAGGTGATTAAAAATAAAATCATCTATCCCCCACTGGGGAGAAAATGGTAGAATATTCCCGTTGTGTATCTTTTTGTCTATCGTAAGATGCTAATTAAAGGAGAATAGTAAGATGCTTATAAGTTTCTTACGTGTCTAGAAGACTGATTGTGTTTTTGATTATCAGTAATACAGTATGTTCGGAAAGTCGCTGTGCAGTAGGTTTAGAATTATGATGTGCATTCTGTTCTTTCATCGGAAGGTTGGTTTCCCTGCGGGCTCGTTGGGTTGGTCAGTAATAAACTAAGACGTCAGTTATTTGAGTTGCGATTGAACGTTCTTCGTTTGATTTATCAGAGTTGACAAGTGTATTGATTTAGTAAAAAACAAGTTTTTGAAAATTTTCAAATAATCCTCACCGCAATGCAGTTCGAACTCCTATCGAAAACTTTCGGGCAACAGGCTCCGTTGAAGACACTTTTCGAAGTGGAAGACCACCTAAACTAAACGAACAGAAGCTGCTTTATATTTCGGATGGTATGGCCGAAAGTCCATCAAAGTCATGATATCGTTCTTGCTGACGCACGTAAAGCTGTAAAACTGAAATTTTGCCCCTACAAAGTATTGTGTTTCGAGAACTGACACCTACAGATCATGTCAAAAGACTAAATTATTGTCAATGGTTTAAACGTTTTATTGACTAAAATTGCGTATATATCCTATAAATTACGTTTTTTATAGAGGAAATGTTGTTTTATCTGGGAAGGTATCTTAATTCTCAAAATACACTACTGCGGTCCACAATAACCCCCTTGAAATTTCACGAACAATCTTTATAGGAAGTGAAAGTTAGAGTTTGGATCAGTATGTGTAGAACACGCATTGTGGGTCTAATCTTTTTTTAAAAATACAGTTAATGGTGATTAACTGTAGTCATTAGTCAGTTAACAGAAGTGGAAATCAATCACAGTCGGTCCAACAAGATGATGGCACAGCATACACAACTAAACAGGTCAATGAATTTTTTTACGAAATATCTTTGGTGAACGAATCATTTCGAGGGGTTTGTGGCCTGTACGAGTGCCCTATCTGACTCCCCCAGATTATGTTCTATGGGGAGCATCGAGACAAGCAGTGTATCGCAACAGACCACACACGACTGAGCAACTGAAAACAGCAATAACGGCGTACGTAAGGGACAGTCCAGTATATCAGCTGGTTAAAGTGTTTAAAAACAGATTGAAACGTATATTGTTGTTGGAAGAGGTAATTTTCAACACATTTTATAAACTATTCCAGTTATTATTATATCCGTTTGTATAAAATAATGAAATAAAAATACAAAATAATAAGAAAGTTTCGTCATTACACTCTCATAATTCCAGTGAATGTACAGTTACTTTCCGAATGCTCTGTATTCTTTTGTGTTTATTTCTTTATTGCCGAGTACTATCTATTTAGTTTTAAAACACCCAATGTTACTATTATTATTAAATTTATATCTCTTTATTTCTTTCTTCTAATTTGTCTAATTTTCAATACTACTTTTGCTAAACCTGTACTTGTAGCATCTAATTTAATTAAACTCTTTTCTTCTCTGAGGTATATAAAATAGAACGAGTTTCTACTTTCTTAAAACATTGCAAAACATACAAAGGCAACCTTATTTTTAAATTTATCTAATTTTCTCAGTTTTTACTATGATCTACATAAAGAAAGACTCTTGAAGACTTTTTTTCTTTCGCATGTTACTTCTATGCTTTATTCCAGTAAAGCAGTATTCTCAAAACTAGTACTTCTGTGACGTTTCTTCAGATTTAATTTTACTTTACTGTCACTCAGTAACGGTTTCTTTTTCAACTCTTTCTTTCACTATTTCTATCCTTATTCTTTCATGTTTTTTTAACTTTTCTAGTTTTATGTTATTCGAAGTTCTGCTTCAGCGCCTTAATTCCTTTCTTTTATACTACGCTTAATTTTACGATTACTTGTTCATATTTTACTTTCTAATATTAAATTTAAATAAAAGATAAATAGTTTAAATTAAGTTGTGTGTGTATATGTATGTAAGCCATGCATCAGAAACAATCCACAGTTGTAGGACTTTCCCGGTTAACCGCGTGACAGGAAATTCCTACAATTGTGTTGTCAACTTTTTATCATATCAAACGAATATTAAATATGCTATTTTGAATTTTCGGTAAACATGTATATTTTCCTGTGTTAGTGTGTTTTTTTTTTTACACTAGACCAAACTTTTCGACAGTCGATTCAATGTACACATTGACTGACCATAGTAACGTAGTACACAAATTGAACTTTTACATCCTTATAAAAAAAAAAAAAAAATAAATAAATATATATATATATATATATATATATAAAATTCTTTTCATTGCTTAATACTATTTTCATCTTTTTCTTTCTAGTTTCTTTTATTTTCTACTCATTTGCATCTAATAGTTCGAGGGGTGCATCCCCTATGACATCCTAGCATCCTAGCATCCCCTATGACAAGTATGACTTTTTGGATGAGAGGCGGTGACGCTACCTCTTCAATATTTAAAGTATTACAATACTTCCTTGAACGAAGTACAATCGCGAAAAATTTCGGTTTTCAGATTTCAACGGAAATATCAATTTTGACCATCCCTGAATTCCCTTTGACTAGTTTCGGCGTGACGTCTGTACATTCGTACCTATCTCGCATAACATAAAAACGATTAGCCGCAGAGTGTTGACAATTTGGATTTAGGACTGTAATAACATCTAGTTGTGCACCTCCTATTTTTATTGCAATCGACTAGACCAAAAGCGTCCAAAAAAATCCAAAATCCAAAAAAAAACTGGATTTTGGAATTTTTCTTAACTTCAGTAATAAGCCCTTATTGAGAGCTTTTCAACGATATATCATAAGTGGTACTTATTTTCATTGGTTCCAGAGTTAGCTAAATAAAAGTTTAATTAATGAAATATTTGGTTCTTCAAAGGGGAAGAACCATCGGTTTGAATACGACTTCATTTCCTTTTTTTTTAGCTTTTTTAAAATTATATATATTGATTTATTAATCAACCTTTTATTAACCTCTTATTGTAGAAAGATTTTTACAAAAAAAAACAAAAAAAAAAAACAGAATTTATTAGTGAAATAAATTTTATGCACTTTTCATTAAAAAAAAAAAAAAGTGTATATAT
This sequence comes from Lycorma delicatula, assembly GCF_047948215.1. Lineage (NCBI taxonomy): Eukaryota > Metazoa > Arthropoda > Insecta > Hemiptera > Fulgoridae > Lycorma > Lycorma delicatula. The sequence continues at coordinate 35,323,141 of NC_134461.1, read as the reverse complement.
AATTTAATAGGCGTACCAGGAAGTCATGTAATATCCATATCAAATTTTTTATTCGAGCTTTATTTTTTGTTCCACAGTAATAAAAAATATTCTGATTTCATACTGGCGAGTGGTCCGACTGTTCATCAGCTGATCAGTTAATTATACATGAGAGAGCGAAAAAAAAAGGAATAAAAAGTTTACTCAACTATTAATATAACATAAAACAGACAAATCTAGGTGTTAACAACCGAATATTTCCATAGTATTTATAAAAAACGTTGGAACAACATATGGTATTCAACCATGCTTCTGAGATCGAGTTTTTACCTTGAATTAATGATGCTCCACAAATTCAATGACTTATTTGAAATTCACTTTCAAATACAACACTGTGATAAAAAGGAAATCAAAACACATCTGTCAAGTATTTTTCATAATTTATTAATAATACTTTCACTAGATATTGCATTAAAACTTTCATTCGAAAATTTCCCTACTACATATTTTTTTTTATATCAATATAAGATAATTATTAATTATTCTATATGAAACTCATGGATAATTTCATCTTCAACTCTATACAAAAAATGAAATCAAAACACATTCTGTCAAGCTTAAACTTTCATTCGATTTTTTTCTAACTACATAAAGTTTCTTTCATATTTCAATATAAGACTTTTTTTCTATCTATAACTCTACGGGTAAACATATTTATGTTGAGCTAATGTTTTTTGTAAACCATCTATGTGCTAGATTTCAATTAAAGAGATTTATTGAACAAAATGTATCACAACTTTTTTTAAAAATAGTATTCCTAGTAGGTTTCTTATCTTACTGAATTCGTCCTATAGAATTCATTATAGGATAAAAATAATACGTCTCGTATTATTTACTCTTAGCGTATTACTACGCTAAGAGTTTTTTTTAATGAATTACTAATTTTCACATTTATCTTTTCATTTGAGTACTTTTAATTTCATACATAATCGAAATAGATGAGTTCTTCCACTATCACAGACCACTTTAGTACCTTATTTAATTTCAAGAAGATTGAGGTTCTATATTAGAAATGCACTCACGGAAAAAATTCTTTTTATTACTGTAATAATTTAGGTTGGTCATGTATATTTCAAATCGATCTGGAGCGATCAGAAGTTAAAGAAAGGATAAATATTGGTCCAAGCGAGTGTACATGAAATTTCATGCATGAAAACTGCGTGAACAGTGTTCAGTCAATCCTACCCTACTAAACGACATTTGTATGTGCGTCTGTGTGCGCATTCCCCTTAGCTTAGCACCGGAATGTACCGATCACTAACGGAAAATCCCGAATCGTTAGTCTATGTCTCGTGGTGGTCAGGTGTATACTTGTTATATTATTATATATCGATATACTGTATATATTTCGATATATATATCGAAATTTTGAAAAAATTTAGTACTTTTTAACCGGATCCGAATATTGGGATGAAAGTCGCAAATATCTCAAAAGCGGTCGGTCCTAGCGCTCAGAAATATTTTTTCAACCTTTTGCGAAACCCCTTCGCTCCCAGTGATACCCAACAGATGATAATATTTTCAAGTGCCCCCCGGGTCGCCGTTTGGAAATTGGCGAGGGGTGCGATGGAGTGCTACCGTAATATCTCGACAACCGCTCGTCCGATTTTCACGATTCAAACAGCGTATGTATCAGAAGGTCGAGCTCTAACTGTTTAATGCATCAGGTACACTCTTGATCGACCGGATCTTGGTTATCCGGTAATTAAATCGTTTAGCCCTATATTTTGATTGCACTAACCCACCTTAAAACGTACCGATCTGATATTTCGCTAAATACGCTCAAATCTGTGGGCTAGCGCATCTGTAAAGTATAAAATTATGTATACTAAAAAATAAAAATAAAAAAATATATGAAATACACTTTTTAAAAACCATTCTTATATTAAATGCACAAAAAATTTAAAATAAAAAATATGTAAAAAAAAATTTAAAACACCACTCTTAAATTAAACCCACTAAAATGTAAAAAATAAATTTAGGACGGTATCTCAGAATGGATTTGACAACAAACTTTGATGGTGATATGTAAGATTATGTAAAAGTCTTAACTTCAAATTAAAAATTTGATATTTTTGTCAATTTTTTCTTATGCGTAATGAATGGCCTCAAGAGTGGGGTGCAAACACGCATAAGAAAAAAAATGGCAAAAACATAAAATCTTTTATTTGTAGCTATGACTTTCACATAATCTTACATATTACCATCAAAGCTTGTTGTTAAATCCATTCTGAGATACTAGTGCGTTAAATTAATAGAAGTGTTTTAAAAATTTTTTAATATATTTTTTAATTTATTTATGTGATTGTTTTTCTTTATAATATAATGAACTATAACCAAAAAGTAGGGACCGAAATGTACCGATAACTAGCGGAAACTCCCGATTAGTTAATATCAATTTTTAGACTTAAATTTCTAATTTAACTTTCGTTATATCAATTTTCATCATTCAAAAAAAAATATATATTTTTACACAAGAGGTAATCAATTTTGGACCCCTAATAATCCCATTCCGAGACCCCGCCCGCCCGAAGGGTCCAGCAGCGGAAATGTGCCATAGCACGCCCTGCAGCTAGTATTAAATAAATCATGAAAAATAGTTGACATGATATATTTTGATTTCCTTTTTTTCATACAGTTGAAGATGAATTTTCCATAGAGTTTTAAGTAAAATTATTATTTCAAAATTTCATTTTGAAATGAAAAAGAAATTTTATGTAATAGGAAAATTATCGAATGAAAGTTTAATCCACAAATTAGTGCGGATCATAAATTCATATTTGCTCATAGATAATCTTTTTTGTAAAAGAATGATCATTTATTTTGAAAATAAATTTGGAGACAAATTTCGTTTCTGTTAAAGCGTGGTTGTTATAATACACAGTGAATATAATTGAATCATAAACAAAAAAAAAAAAAAAAAAACACAAAATGCTTTTGTTATAGTAATTTTACTATTTATTTGTTGATAGAAGCGAGTAAAACAATATGGAGGTGTTTAAGCGGTATAAAACTCATCTCAGTCACTAGTGTGGTGAGTAGAATTAGACCGATAAATATTTTCATTTCGTTTTCTTTCTACATTAAATATTTTTTTTTTGCAACAGGTACGGCCATTAGCCCGGTTGAAATTGATAGACTATGAAAAGATTAAAATTGAATAATATGTATTTAATTATATTTTATTTTCGTTATTAAAAAAAATTAAATTCGATAATCTTTGTAAACTAGATTTTCGGTATTAGGGGTTAACGATGAAATATTATTAGTGGTTTGTTTTATGACCGACAAAATAGTACTTGTTGATATGAAATCTTAAAACGGTATCTAAAAAAGTTAATGCGTATTATAAATCTTTGAGAAATCTTATAAAACTAACCTAAAACTATGTTTCTTTCAGTAAAGTACATACAGATAAATAAATATCTCCCGAAACAAAATGTTTTAAAAGTATTTTTAAAAAGAATCTTTTATTTAATGCTTAGGAGTGATAATTTATAGTAACATATTTTTACAGACCTAAGCAGCTTATTTATATTTAATCATATTACTTCAAACTTATAACTCCTTTTTAATAGTCTCATTTTTTGTACGAAAAGATGAGTTAAAATTATTATTTTTGTAACAAAATATATTTGATCCTTACTAATCTCTTCCCATATCAACAAAGAATATTACCACCACGTATTGATTTTCTTTCCACTCTTTTCTTTCATAATAGTAAACGATCCTACTGTAGAGGCGAATTAGTACAGAGTGTTCAAAAAGTGACGCAACCAGATGGTAAAACGAGTAATTTACAATAGCTGTATAAAGCGGCCTCGGTATGCGATTCACATAATTGAATACGACTTTGCATACTCTTTAATTGCAGCGATACCATTCAATTTCGCCCTGCAATTTGGGAATAGTGTGAGAATTAGTTTCCCAAGCAGTATCCTTAAGTTATCCCTGCAAGATAAAGTCAGGAGGGGATAAATTAAGATACCGAATGGGACACAACTCCTTCGAAAACACTAACCAAGAAAGTCATAATGTTGTTGGCTGTATCAGCCGTAGTATTATCCTACTGAAACCACCTGTACTTTTTTTTCTGTTTAGCCTCCGGAACCACCGTAAGGTAATTACTTCAGAGGATGATATGTATGAACGTAGTAGTTTTGTACAATCTCAGGTCGATCATTCCTGAGATGTGTGGTTAATTGAAATCCAACCATCAAAGATGAAATGTTTTATCCATGTCCAGTGACATAATATCCATGTGTTGAAAATTTAATAATTCTATCATTTTTATAATAGTACTCATTCGATTGATTCGAATCATTCAGTTTAAACCCATCTCAATGATAAAAGCTCACAGTTCACAGTTGATTATCAACCGTTAAATCTCCACTACTTTCTTTTTCCTGTTTAGCCTCCGGGAATTACCGTTCAGGCATTACTTCATAGGATGAATGAGGATGATATGTACGAGTGTAAATGAAGTGTAATCTTGTACAGTCTCAGTTCGACCATTCCTGGGATGTGTGGTTAATTGAAACCCAACCACCAAAGAACACTGGTATCCACGAACTACTCTAGCCCATCTGCAGGTATAGTGTTTACAAATTGTTCCGCCAGCTGTATGTAGCGCTCACTGTTCACTGAGCAATGAAAGAATGTTATGAAGATTCGCCTTCGTGACATTGTAACACTAAAAACCCACTCTTTTACCGTGGAGAAGAGACTCGTGCAGCTGATGTGAGTTTTCCGTATGCGTGAATTCTGTACATTCACGTATCCATCAAGGAGGAACCATGCCTCGTCAGATCAAAATGAATCATCGAGTTCTTTCCCATCTGGCGTTACCGATGACGAACCACTGACAGAAAGCTACACGTTTTCCAGTGTCTGCAGGTAACGGAGAGATCAAACTGACCAGATAGGCTTCGAATAGACTTCTTTGCACTAACAGAATATGCAGCTTGCACGTCGATCAACGTTTCTGGTGTTAGCACTTTAGGTCGATCACTTTTGGCTGCACTGTCACATTCCCTGTCTCTTGGAGCATGTCGTACAGTCGCTTGATGGAAGACTTGTTTTCTACATCCACACTATAATTTTCTGTGAAGAAATTCTGGGTCTGAGCATAACTCGTTCATCTATGAATTGGGAGATAATGAGTATTCTCTGCTGCATTGTGTAACCCATTTATCCCCTTATTTTCCTCTATTAAACCGGCAACAAATAAGGAAACATCCTTCCATAAGGTTGTATCACTTTTTGAACACTTTTATTTTATACAATCCAAAATTTTTTTAGTAATTCCACATTATATTTTACTATCACCTGTGCAGGCATACTTAACATGTATCTTGAGCTCTTCAATGTTCGTTGATCTTCAATTTTGGCAGCTTTGGATGCTGCTTGAAGTTCAGCTTGTGCTTTCGTTTTGTAGCCTAACAATTCACGAGTGACACCAACAATAAGGTGGAAAAAGGCTGAGAAGGAGATAGCAGATGAAATGGTGACTCATACTCAGATTGTAGTAAAGAAAAAACAGTTCAGCCCCAATTTTTAAATGTCATTGTTAATATCGGAATTGAGCCGGATAAATTGCACTTTGGAGAATATTTTATGCGCTTTCTAAAACCATCTTCACTTCGAGATATTTTCAAAAACCCGCAAAGCTTCGGCGTAAAACCTTGTTGAAGGGGGTAGATAAGGAGGTGGGGGTAGTTTTTCAAAATGAAATGATGATAAAAATTCTGTAATTGTCAGGAACTGTTAGTGTGCAAAATTTAATCACGATCGGTATAAAATTCTAGATCTCATAAAAGGCAAATGGACTACAGAAACAATCTTCTTTATGTATTGTTATCACATATATGCCTAAATTAATATCGGCGGACGACAACGGTAGCAGCCCAGATGTCGGCTTAAGCACAGTATTCATACGCGCTAGTACAGCGTCACTCCCGTCGCGCAGATGACCGTACAGTTTTCCTATCATAGCGCCACTGCGGCCCCGCCACTCTCCGGCTCCAATAAAAGAGCGTACACGAGGGTGAATTTTTAATTCATCCTCGACCACCACCTGGAGAAGAACAAGAAGAAGACAGAAGAAGTTCCCTGACCGCCTCAACGTGGGACCTCTCTGCGGATGCCAACATCTTCGCTGGAGCAGCAGGCCTGGCTAGCCCGTCGAAGGAGCCGCTGGATGCGAACGCTACCTTCCCGCTCCAGCTCGCCGGGCTTCAATCCCCCTGGCCGACGGACTCAGCAGCAGGAACCGGCCCAGCGTGGGATCGCTCGGGGAGAACCGCCTCGGCCGCGCCGGCGAAAGACGACCGACGCCGACTCGACACTGCGGGGCTCTGGGGGCCATCACTGCCACGCTATAGTGGGGACCCAACTGCTGCTGAAAGGAAGCCCGGTCTGATTTCAATGGACGAGCCGCAACTCCCCGACTTTGCCGGAGACCAGCTTCCGGACCCATAAGCTCTTCTCAGAGCTAATGCAAAAAACGGCCCTTTTCAGGGCTACACAAGGTTATAAATTACAAACCGTCGAAGCCATTCGACAACAGCCCTTCTCAGGGCTACCATAAGATTATTAATTACAACGTGCCGTCAAAGTCAATCGACGACAACAACAGCCCTTCTCAGGGCTACTACAAGTTTATTAAGTACCACGTGCCGTCGAAACCATTCGACGATACTGTGCATAGTAAATAAAAAATTTACTTTTATAAAACTTTCTCTAAAATGCCTTTGAAGAAAATCTAAATTGGTTTTTTTTAATCTCCTATCCCTTTTAACGAATTTGAAAAAGATTAATATGATCAATGTCCAATGTATAGAAATATTGAGCCAAATTTGTAGAAAATTAGTTCAGTCAATCCTGAAATGTAAGGCCAAAAGCAGTGTGACATATTTACGTACATAAATATGCACATACATAAACGCATGTTTTTTTTCGTCTAGATGAACTGGTTGGACCCTAAAAATTAAAAATTTGAAGAAACCGATATCCCATTTCTGACATTACTCTTTCCCCATCATTAAATTTAATATAGTTAGTATTCTCTGGGAAAGTAATTACGAAGTGCCTATCTTTTTAATTTTTTTTTTAATTCTGTGATTGTTTATTTTGCTTTATATTTAATTTTATTATTACTACTTTGAGTGCGTTATAGCGAGTCTGTTTCATTTATTATAGTATGTTAAATGAAGAAACAGCTGATAAAACACCAGATTTCTTCCCGGAATCGAACTGATACGACGATATTAGATGGTTAAAAACACAGATTATGAAATAAAATTTTGTAATCTTTTATTACTTTAATGTAAAAAAAAAGTAGTTTAAAAGAATGTTTATTGCATGTCCTCGGTAGTATAGTGGTCAGTATCCCCGCCTGTCACGCGGGAGACCGGGGTTCGATTCCCCGCCGGGGAGGTTAAATTTTTTGTTTATCTTAAGATTATAAGAACATTTTTATCTGACTGTGCGTTAGCTCCTCGGTACAAACAGTATTAATGAACATTTTGAGCTACCAATATATTTTATATCTTTATTTCTTTATTTTTAATGGTTAACATTACAAATGTTTTCTTTCTATCAAAGTTTATAGAGGACTGTTTCCACTTCCTTGTTTCATATCATCGAGTGACTCGTGAATACATACAATCTCCCATTTGTATTAGACAGGTGCAAAAACAACAAATATTTGTAAAATATGTTTATCTTTTTGTAAGACAAACACATAAACATAAGGTATTACTCGTATGTAACATACCAGCGTTGGCAATGTTAGTCGTTTAGTAAACTTAAAGTTTAGATTTTATTTTCACAAATATTTGATTTAATTTTAAAAAATTTTGCTTAGAAATATTATTTTAAAAATTAACGATTTTTATCATTGTTTTTTTATAACTATCTTTTCTTTTAATTTTTAATAAATTTTATCGATTAATTATGAAAATTTGTGATATATTTTCAGAATTTGCTGTATCATTCTCTGTTATTTTTTTCTCTTTTTGTTGATGAACTCGTCAGAAGCTTGTTCATGGAATGTGGAATTTTGTAGTGTATGAAAAATAACATGTCTAACCGGGATTCGAACAACCCAATTATAAATTTAATTGTGTGTGTGTGTGTGTGCGCGCGCGCGCGTAATTTTTTTCTCTGAATAAAATAAAAACAGTCATAGCTCTTTAGTAATTGATCATGGAAATGGGTAAATATTTCAATATCTTTAAATATGGTTATATTTTATATGCCGTAATATTCAATTAAATTATACGGTACATTTCTACTTACGAATACTCCATTTAAATTTTAGACATTACCTACGTTCGTAAGTACACAAATTTATTTGTAGATAAATAAGAATGAGGTATGTCTATTTGTTTACTTTCCTTAACGGCTTATCCATGTTTAATGAACCTAGGTTGGTTTGGTTTTATTTTGTATTTAATTCATAATTTGATTCAGCAACATTTCAAAAATAAATCGGAAAACGACCATAGTATGAATATAATTTTTAGTAAAAATGTATAAACGCACAACTCTGTTGATTCATTTAAAAGTGACTCATGTTATCTTTACCAATTCATTAGCTTTGTTTTTTTAATAGTTTCATTAATTTGTTACATATAATCAGTCACTCGTATATCATTAATGGCTTACCTACTTTCGTTTCATTGATGAGATAATACTGCTTTTCGTGGAGTGTTCGAGAGTGCACTTAAAATACATTTACTCATTATTTTATTAAATTTTGTGAAAAATACTGATAAATTAATGAATTTACTTTAATGTGTTTATTATTATTACTATTAGTAACGTACGCATAGATTAATGCTAAGAATTTTTAAAATTAATTGTGTATACAGATCTTAGGAATTTGCTTTATATACGAACCCGTATAATTTACAACATTTAATTATGCTTTTTAAGAAACATTTATTATGAAGATAAAAGTTACTACCGTAGACATGTTATAATTGAAATAAAGATGTCTGCTCTAGGGAAACATCTACTCTAAGAAAATAAAAAAGATGCATAATTTACTTGGATGTTATAAAGCTTTTTGAAATAGCTTGTGTTTTTTTTTTTATACATTTTTGCTGATCATTAAAAATGATTTGTAAATATATAACAGCAATTCTTGTCATTCGATATTCTATACAAGCGAATAATTAATTTACAGATAATTAATATACAAATTCCTTACAAGAATGAAGAATTCCACTTATATATTATACGAATAATTGCATGAAAATTAAAAAAAAAAAATTATTACATAAAGTACACCCTAACACATATTCAAGTCTAAATGAATAAAATTTATCTATAGAATAAACTTTTAAACACTAGTAACAAACCATTCTTTGGCTAGATTGAGATGTCTAGTATCGATGTTACAAAAATGTACCGTTGATGACCGTCGACTCTACTTCCACTGTATACCGGTGAGAGCACTGAGCAGTGCCTATACTATATAAGGTAGGATGTGCAGTAGCAGAAGTATATGGAAGATAACGAGTTCAGTCTATTTGACCAGAATACTCGTTAAACTGTTTGTTAACTTACATAATATTAGAATCAGAACTGAACTTGACATCATTTTGTAACGGAAAAGTTTATTAAAAAAAAATCATTAAAAATATCATTGCTTATGATATGGTTGCTTTGGGTAACCGGCAGAAAACTTATTGTAAATTTATAAAAATTGTAAAAAGCGTTTGGTCGTATTCGTCTTAAAAACCCACAAACTGATGAAATAAAAGGAAATAGGAAATGATAAGATTCTGATGGTGGGATGTCTCTTAGATGGTAATTGTTGCAGAAATTACAAATCTAGGTAATATCTTATACGTTTTTTAAGGTTCCTTCAAAATTAGGTGCACCCATTGTGAATAATTATAGTGAAACTGAGAAAGGAATCAGAAACAATGAAGCATTAAATAAATATCCCAAATCGACTATCACCACAAAGGTCTTGAGGTCACTGATGTGTATATACGACGTTCTCCGAGATATCGGTGAGGAGGGATTTGTTGTCGTAGCAAGAGTTCAAAATACGGATAAGTCTGTGGAAGATTTTGCGAGTCTTTTTAGGGTGGTATTTCGGGCTAGCCGCAGAGAATATAATGTGGTGTATTATGTAGTTGAATGCGAGAAGCGATTGCGAACAAAATTCTTAGAAACCGGTAGATTTTTTTATAGACTATCAGTCGTGTAAAATTAAAGATTATTTAAATGTCAGTCGATGTTTTTGATGTCAAGACCTTGGCCAGAATTTTCAAGGAGAAGGAACTTTATTCCTTCTGTGGCAAGGACGGGCATCTGGAAAATGATGCCCGTTTAATTTTTTATTGTAAGTTTGAAAGTTGTCTCATATTTATTTTAGTTGTTTATTCTTGTTTTGGATAGTTTAATTTTACGTTTATTATTTTTTTTATAAAGTACTTACGTATTAACGCCACCGCAGCTACAGCTTTATTTAAAAACAAAGTAGTCATCGGATTTCGGTGGAAAATGGACCGATATAGAGTTTAACATAGTTTAAAAACAGTCTCTTTATTAATTTTAATAAATGGTTTATTTATTAAAAATGGTTTATTATTTATATTTATTTATTTTATAAACATAATTTAACCAAACTTAACCTACTCTCGCTTCGCTCGCTAACCTTGACTAATTAACAGGGATGTTTTGATTATTTAAATAATAAATAATTACAATAATTAATGAATTTATTAAATAAATACTCAAAAAATTACGGCGTTAATTAGTCAAGGTTAGCGAGCGAAGCGAGCGTAGGTTAAGTTTGGTTAAATTATATTTATAAAATAAATAAATATAAATAACCATTTATTAAAATTAATAAAGAGACTGTTCGTTTTCCACCGAAATCCGATTGATTACTTTGTTTTTAAATAAAGCTGTATCTGCGGTGGCGTTAATAAGTAAGTATCGTTTATTGTAACTTTTTGGTTTTTTGTAGGTATTTTGTTAGTGTTTATGTGAATTGTATAGTTTTTGTTTATGACTGTCCACGCTTCTTGTTGGGTTTGTTTATTAGGGTTAATAGGTTTTTTTTTACCTCCGGGTCCGCAATCAAGTAATTCATTCCGCAGAGAATGAAATGAATGTTTTGTAGCGAGTGTGAAAAATGCCATACCTGACCGGGATTCGAACCCAGGACCTCCGGGTGAAAGGCTGATAGGCTACCTCTCGCGCCACGGAGGCCGGCATGTTTTTTTCTAGGTAGTTTTATTATTACTTGTTATAGTTTGTGTTTATGGAGTTCTTGAGGTATTATTTTGGTTTGGTATTTATTGTTGTTTATTCAGTTAGTGTTTTGTATTATGGTTAGTTTAGTTTTTATTTATATGATCAGTTTATTTAGTTTGCTGTTTATTATTTACGGGTAAGTTGGATGCCTGAGTTGTGTGGTTAACTCATCCCTAACACCGGGTAGGATAGTGGTTTCATCAGTTCAGTCGGGTGGTCCTGATAAGATTATTTATGATTGTAGGTTCCGAGTTAGGCGCGGTGCACCGATTTGAATGTCGCTTGTGGCATTCGCATCCGTGGCATCTTGTTAGCGGTCAGATGAGATGTACCTTGAGACCTCCGGTAAAGACCCTATGGGGGTGGTACGAAGGGCGTGGCATGACGGTCGGACCCGTCACATAGTGGTTGTCTTCCCCTCGGGGTCAAGTAATACCCATTGTCATTTTCTGGGTCAAGTAATGGTCATATAAATCGAATAGCAAAGCATACTTCACTTATTTAACAGCTGATTTTTCTTGAGCACTGTGAAGCGACATTATACTTTATGTTTTATGAGACCGCAGAAGGTCGATATTACTATCACTTTTATTCGAAATTCTTATTTTTTGCTTTGAATTTTTTACCTCAACGTTAATTAAAATTAATAAACAATACACATATCAAAATACTATTACCAAAAAGTAATATTTTGAAATAAAAATAATACTGTTTTTATTGACAGTGGACACAATCGCTATTTTTTTTTTTTAACGTAATGTTAAGCTGTGTCTTAAATTTATTTAAACACTAATTTATAATATAATATTTTAACAAAGATAATTGCACTCTCGGTAAAACAAGCTAAAATTTTAATATATTAGATGTAACATTATTTTCTGTAACATCCCCAGGTTTTTTTTTAAGTAAAATGTAACTCACAAACATAACTCTAAAAAGAAGATTATGAAAGGGTTTAAAACGCTTTTTTCCAAGCTGTGATTCGTAAGATATAATTCTTCTAACGCACACTTTTTCTTCGTGACGTATTCTACAGTCGAGTAACATAGCTCAAGATCCATCAACTGTTATTTTCAACTTAGTAAATTTCTTTTTATTTCAAATTTTTTCACTAGACCGTAGCTATAATTTATGAATTATTTTTCTTCTAAATCTTCCTTGTTTTAATCTTCTTTGCAGTTTATACTCAATTACTTTCATGATATATTTTTCCATGCTTGTCTTTATTACATGAACAGACTGTTTAAGTTCTTTATTAGTATGTTAGTTCTTATATATCTTATCTTTTCTTGTGTTCAATTTTCCCTTTTTTTCATCTTTTACAATTTTGTTTATTTGAACTTTTTTTATTTGTTTAGCCTCCGGAACCATTGTAAGGTATTATTTCAGAGGATATTATGTATGAGTGTAAATGAAGTGTAGTCTTGTACACTCTCAAGTTAACCATTCCTGAGATGTGAGGTTAATTAAACCACCAAATAACGCCGGTATCTACGATCTAGTATTCAAATCCGTATAAAAGTAACTAACTGCCTTTACTAGGATTTGAACCTTAGAACTCTCAATTTAAAAATAAACTGATTTGTGACGACGAATTCACCACTAGACCAATCCGGTGGGTTAATTTCGTTTATAATGAGTCAAAAAATCACCAATCGAGTCCTCGACAAACCTCTTCATTTCATCCCTTAAGGAGTTCATTAAAACAAAAAAAAACAAGGCTTTTCCCGAATGGAAGTATGAAAGTATGAGTACGTTCATACAAACCTCTGTATATGTGCTCCACTGCTTTTTGCTAAATATCTTTAGACTAGATGAACTAATATTTTCAAACTTGGTCACTAGATATTCAATTGGATATTTTACCGTTAAAATTTCTTTCAATTTTTTGAATTTTTTATTTTCAACTTTTTGCTTAGGTAGCTAAGAAAAAACTTCCCTAGCAAAAAGTTTAATTAGTTTATTTCCTTTAAATAATAGTTTAAACAGAAGCAGGTGTAATCACAATCTTGAAGTCGATCGTGATAAAAATTTTTGAAATACAGCTTCAGATTCTCAGTACTGGGAATTATAACTACTGAGTTGGTAGCATTTTTATAATGGTAGTAAATATGCTTTACATGCTCGGCAGTTCTCGAAAATGCTTTACATAATAATTGAGAAGACAACTAATAATATTTTAATTTACTACTCTCTCTTTTCTTAATGTTTATTATTCTAATTTTTTTTGGATCAGGCTGTTAGTGACCTCTTCTTGATACTGATTTGATAGAGAATTCAGTGAAATTCCGATGCACTTAAGAGTGTTTGAAGAAGTAATAATCAAGATTTTTAAATATTAAAATTATTTTTCTAAAATTTAATTTATTAGGTTTATACCACGCACGTTTTCTTTCATTCCTCGGTAGTATACTGGTCAGTATCCCGCCTGTCTCGCCGGAGACCGGGGTTCGATTTCCGGCTGGGAAGATTGTCTTTTTACATGTTATATCTATAAAAAGAAATATACCTACTCATAGGTATATGAAGTAAAAATAAAGAATTGAACTCCGGTTTCCCGCGTGGATTCTGACCATTATACTAGCGAGGAATGATGGAAAAAGAACGAGTTATAAATGTAAATCAATAAAATAAATTTTTAATTTACAATTTTTATTTTATTATTTTTTTCCCTTGAATATACTTCGGCATATATATATATATATAGGATGTACCCTACCCTACCCTAATAGTATCCTTATTAATTCTATATCGGGAAGAGCAATCAGCCGAATGAGATGTAAATTAAAAAAGTCGTTAGTCGCCCGCCCTCCGAATGAGTAAAACATTCCGCAAATATCGGACGTTGAAAAATAAAAACTCCCACCCAAGAGAGAAACAATATATGGAATTGTTAGAGATGAAAAATTGAAAAAAATGGTATTTACAAAATGTAGTGTATATAAAATAAATTCCCACCTCAGAAGCGAGTGGGAACTTATTTTATACAATTTTAATTTAGAGTATGCTGACCAATGTCATATTTATTTTAGATATAAATACTATTTTTTTTTAACCAATTCCAAAAGACTCACCGGGTTGGTCCAGTGGTGAACGCGTCTTCGCAAATCGGCCGATTTCGAAGTCGAGAGTTCCAACGTTCAAATCCTAGTAAAGGCTTTTATACCGATTTGAGTCCTAGATCGTGGATACCGGTGTTCTTTGGTGGTTTGGTTTCAATTAACCACACATATCAGAAATGTTCGACTGAGACTGTGTAAGACTACACTTCACTTACACTCATACATATCATCCTCTAAAGTAATACCTGACGGTGATTCCCGGAGGCTAAACAGGAAAAAAACCTAATTCTAAAGGTTGACCGCCATATCGTTTCCAACATATTTGATTCTATTTTTTTAAAAATAACACTATGGTTGTATGATCCATGTACGAATAAAATTGAATGCCGAAAACCGTACATAGATATCTCTATCCGCTTTCAAGATAGTAAACATTAGTAATCTGACCTACTTAAAATGCTTTTTAGTCTCGTTATGACATAAAAAGGATAATGCTCAAAACTCATTTAAACTCATTAAAATATATTTCTTCATTTTACAATCATTAATTTTTTCTTAAAATAATTTGAAGTGTACGATCTAAATCGTCGACATTTATATTATCTAATAACTTAATAATGTTGAGTCTAGCCGTATGCGAAATATTTAACTCCTTTAATACAACTTCAAAACAACTCAATACGTTAATATGTTCGGCATGTAATTACTAGGATTTTGAATTCATATTAAAACATTCGTTAAAGATCTATGTTGGTATCGAGTAAACATCACTTCTCTTAGTAAATGTAAATTTGCTTCACTTTCTTGTATAACCATCACTGTTATTCATTGACGACAACTTTACGGGGGCTGTATATTAGAACATATTAAAGGAGGAAATTGTGTCGGCGATTAAAACATTATATTCATTACCCTAAAGAATTCCTCCAAGGAAAAACTTTTTTCCAGTAGAACGGTGCACCATCCCGTTTCAATAGAGACGTAAAGGAATTCTTAAATGTTAAATTTTCAGAAAAATGGATACATCGTGGATCGACGGAATAGCCAGCACGTTACAAGACTTTGAACTTTTTCTCTTAGGACTATTTAAAGTTTACATATTTTCAAAGCCCCTAAACCATATATACGTTAATAAAATTATTTAAATTTCATAAAAACCAAGTGATTAAATTTTTTTTTATTATATATGTATACATTTTTTAGGTGGCTAATATCTTGAAAATAGATAGAGAAATCGATGCGTAGTTTTAACAGTAGATTTTATCGTAAAATATTACATGAAGATTATGTTATATGACCATCGTGCCATTTAGAAAAAAATCTGTTGTGGATACCACGTGACTTCCTTTTACGCCTATTAAATTACACATACACATTTTTTGCTGCACTTCATTTAAACTTATTTCATCTGAAAATGAGATACGTTCCTCCAATTCTTTAATAAAGTGGACAGTTACAGAATTGCTGAAGATTAGTTTTTATTAACATCAAATATTTATAAAATTATTAATTCAACAATGTTACATGAAATGTTAAAATAAAGTAAAAGTCCTTTAACATTAAGAGAAGATGATAAATATAAAGAGGAAGAAAACGTTAAGACCAAGGGAAGGATAAAAAAATTAAGAGAGGATGATGAATATAAAGAGGGAGAAAATTTCTCAACTAGAGAACGTATACACAAATTAAGATCAGAAGAATTACATCCAACCAAAGAGCGATTAAATGATTGTCAACAAAAACAAACGAAATGATGATCAACGTCGACTTAGGGACAATATTGTCCGATAATATTAGAGGAGTAATTAACTAAAAGATAAGAATTTTTTGCAATTTTTTAAAGATCGGGCATATCTGCCTCAGTAGGTAAGTTGTTTTTGTGTGGGTTTATTTTTCAGTCACTCTGTAGTTAACTTTAATGTAGATAAAATTGAACAGAAATTTCAGAATAATTAAATAAAATTAAACTAGAAAATCCAAAAATAATACGATTCTAAATTATAATTTTCATTAATATTAATCAGATGTTTTATCAAGTCTATCACATGTACACACATGTAATAATGCTTAAAAAATTACATATACATTATATATATGTATATATATATATATGTATATATATATATATATATATGTGTGTGTGTGTGTGTGTATGTTTGTAATGTGTATTGATTTTAATTCTGTTTTATTTAAAATTTTAGAGTTATCATCAGAAACAGGTCAATTTATTTAACAGATTTTTTTTATTTATTAATTTATAATCATTATAAATAAGTAATTGCATCGATTTAAAGAAATTTGATAAAGTATAATTAGGTTTTGTAAATTTCAAACATGTTCCAGAATAAGTTATGTTGCCATAGAAATGATGTCATTGGTATTAATTTCTCAGTTGAAAATGATGTAAGTTAATTAAAATATGTACAAATGTTCCATAATTTTTATTCATTAATATGCACGCGTGGAAATATGTATTTATATTATTTTAACAAGGAATGAAATTACTGCATTTCCTTTTTAAGAATATTAAATTCCGTATAAAAGCTTTAACTTGCCTTCTTTTAATTGTTTTTTTTTTTTTTTTTTTTTTTTTTTTTTTTTTTAGTACTAAAATCGATTTTTTTAAGTTTTTAAAATCTCGCTTAAAAAGCTAATTTCTAATTTAACTTTTTTTTCTTACTCTTTACTTCTTTCTAAATAGTATTTTGTAAACGTAACAGAAAAATTTCATCTACTTACTCCAAGGACAGTTCTCGTTTTTTCAAAGAAAGTTCAAGTGTAATATATATTCACACATATTACCTTTACCTGAAATAAAAATTATCAATAGTTTCTTAAATTTGAAGAAGAAAAATTGATTTTCAAAATTAAAAATTTATTTAATCGGGCTTATTTGTAATTTCTATCCTATAATAATTTTTATCCTAAAATGGAGAACCTAGAATTATTTTAATAAAAATTAAATTTGGGTCGACAAATGTGAACGATGAAAATTAAATAAATATTAAAAGTTAACCAATTATCAATGAAAATTCTACTAAGACTTTCCCGAACAAACATTCTTATTAGTACGGTGGTCTCAATCGTTAAGCCATTTCTAACAGTTATTTCTAACTTCTACTTAATCCAGTACTTGACTTTGGTAGTTGGTATCTGTAGAACGAAATTTAGACACTCTTTGACGATTCAATTCTTGTTCTTGTGTCAATATATATGTCTAATTGTTAGATCTTTTACATTGCAGTTTATATTTATTGTATTATTATTATTATATAATTTATATCAAAATCGTAACAAAATGTTATTGCTTTTTTTTTTTATTTTTTATAATGACTTATTAAAGAAATCCCGAAGAATTTTGCTAAAAAAGGATCAGATATCTAACTACTACAATAGTATTTTCAACTAGGTACAGTATTAAAATCTGGATGCTTCCCTCACAATACAATGTAGAAGTCATAATGGTTTTTAATCCTGGAAAAAATCCCTACGATACTTCTTAAAAGTCAATCTCATTCCATAATTTTACCAAACCCTTACAAAAATCGTTGGTTATCGTCTAAAACCTACTGTGTAAGAAAATTAAACCTACTCTTGCTCACCAAATTCAGAGAATAAAAGTATACCGTTATAGAAATACTTCTATACAAGTATCACCTCCATCATCTTTCCCATAAAAAGGATGGTGCGTGGTTTTTTTGTTGTACTCACGTGCAGAGCGAACCAATAGTGGTGCGCCGGGCGACTGCGCGCAGCGCACGAACGATTCATTCGTTTAAATGATATATACTTCTCGAACGATTAATACTACTTGATACGAACAATTTTCTGAAATTATATTTGTGTTTTGGGGATAAAAAGGAAAAAAAATAAGTTAGAGGTATGTTAAAAAATCCCAACTCTTGAAACAGATAAAAAGGTTCGGGATTTTGAAGCCTTTCGTTGTAAAAGTTTATGTTGCTAATACGTTAAATTCATGAACGTTAGCTACAGTTAGCAAAAACATTTAACAAAATCAAATGTAATGAAACATTAACTATGTAACATTTTGGCGGCGGGCCATAGGCCCTCCTTTTTTCTAGTTCTACAGTACAAAATTTTAAACATAATTTATTAAATTACAGTTAATTTTAAATGAGTTATTTTGGGCATTATCAGGCTTTTGAAAACAACTTTAGCATCTAAATATCCCGAATAAGAGTAAAATTAATTCCAAATTTTCTTTTGAATTAAGTTTGATTATTTAACGTCCTATTTTAGTATATATTCTGGTGTTCCTTAATGCATTAATTATTTGATTTATTCGTTTTTATAAACTTTAGAACACAAAACTCCCAAAATAGAAATTATGTGACAGTTTATTTACTTTAATAACATCTAAACAATGTCTATAAAATATTTAAATTATTTTGTGTCGTCACAAAATACATAGTCTTATTTTAACAACAAATATTTATCCTACCTTAATACTAAGTGGTACAGATATTCCAAAGAAAGAGAAAGTAAATAAAGGACATGACTATATATGGAGTAATTCTTTCGGATGAAAATAAACAAGTTTGAATGACATTGCTTCTTTTATTTTAATCGGATGGCTATAAATAGTTTTTTCTTAGAAAAAAAAGAAGAAAATCCTTGTACGGTGCGTTCGGAAAGTTGCGGTGCACTAGAATTATGGAAGTTGCAATGACGAAATTTTCTTTATTATTTCTTTGTATTTTTATTTAATCGTTTTATAGAAACGGATATTACAGTGACTAGAATATAAAAGGTGTTAAAATAACCTCCACCAATATCAACACAACACTGCACACGTTTCAGTTTGTTTTCAGACATTTTAACCAGCTGATGTACTGGAATGTCTCGTACTGCCGTTATTGCGGTTTTTAGCTCGTCAATCGAGCGTGGTCTGTTGCGATAGACTACTTATTTTGTTGCCCCCCATAGAATGTAATCTGGGGGAGTCAGATCGGGTACTCGTACAGATCACAAATCCCTCTAAATGATTCGTTCACCAAAGACATTTCGTAAAACGTCATTGACCTGTTATTTGTGTGCGCTGTGGCGCCACCTTGTTGGAACCAACCGCGATTTATTTTCACTTCTGTTAATTGACTAAAGAAGACTGTTAAAACAACATAATAACGATCACTATTAACTATATTTTCAAAAAAAGATTGAACCCACAATGCGCGATCTACTCATTTCGTCCCAGACTCCAATTTTCGCTTCCTGTAAAGATTGTTTGTGTAATTCATGGGGGTTATTGCGGACCGCAGTCGTGTAGTTTGTGAATTGGTATACCCTTACTGATTAAACCACGTTTCATTTATAAAAAAACGTAATATAGGGGATACTTACGGAATTTTGATCAATAAAATATTTAAACCATTGACCATAATTTAAAATAATTTAGTCATTTGGAATGACCCGTTGGTTTCAGTTCTTGAATACACATTACTGTGAAGGGGAAAACCTTCAGTTCTTTTCTTACATATTGTGTGTGGTAGCAAGTCTGATATCTTG
This sequence comes from Lycorma delicatula, assembly GCF_047948215.1. Classification (NCBI taxonomy): domain Eukaryota; kingdom Metazoa; phylum Arthropoda; class Insecta; order Hemiptera; family Fulgoridae; genus Lycorma; species Lycorma delicatula. The sequence goes on along the minus strand of NC_134461.1, from coordinate 35,303,231 downwards.
ATACTGTGCTAACTTACGCAATGACTTTGATCGACGTTCGACCGTAGCATCCGAAATTTCAAGCAGATTCTGATCATTTTCTTTAGGTGGTCTTCCACTTCGATCAGCGTCTTCAACAGAACCTTTTACCAGAAATCTTTTGATAGTAGTTCAAATTGAATTGCAGTAACAGAACTATTTGTAAACTTTTCAAAAAACTTGTGTTCACTAAATCAGTATACATGTCACATTCACGAAAGACGTGCTCAACGAGAAAAATGCGTTCTTCTATCGAAGGTTACTTTCTCGCAATTGTTGATAACGATAAACAAAACAACACGACACTAAATGAAGCCCGTTTAATCACAACTCAACAACTGACGTCTTGGTATTTTACTGAGCAACCCCCAACGAGCCCACAGGGCAACCAGCTTAACGTCGAAAGAACAGAATGCACCACTTAATTCTAAAGCATACTGCATAGCGACTTTCCGTACGCTCTGCTTTTATAGTAATATAAAATCGATTTGGGGGTACGAGATACACATTTTTGGAGATAACGCCCACCTTATTAAACCTTGAAATTAAAAAAATTCAAGGTTTTATAAGGTGAAATTAAATAAAGAAATTATATGATTATTGCATAACTGTTGTTACTTATAGGATAGTATACCCTATACATGAAAAATTTAGAATTTTTTAAATTATGTATGGAGCATTCTTGTACAGGGTGATTCAAAGAAACGGGAAATTGAAAGTTGTGTTGGTAGCCGTGGGCGATTGGTACCACTTGATAAGTATCGCCAGCCTCTCTAACCTAACCCACCGGGTTGGTCTAGTGGTTAACGCGTCTTCAAAAATCAGCTGATTTGAAAGTCGAGACTTACAGCGTTCAAGTCCTAGTATTATTACACGGATCTGAATACTAGATCGTGGATACCGGTGTTCTTTGGTGGTTGGGTTTCAATTAACCACACATCTCAGGAGTGGTCGAACTGAGAATGTAACAAGACTACGCTTCATTTACACTCATACATATCATCCTCTGAAGAATTATCCAAACGGTAGTTACCGGAGGCTAAACAGGAAAAAGAAAAAAAGCCTCTCTAACCTAACCTGTCATTTAGTTGTCATGGATCCTTGGAGTGGTGCGCAACGTGCATTTGCTATCAAAGCGTTTTACAAAAACAATGACAGTGTGGAGGGAGCGCGTAGAGAATTTCGCCGTCATTTAAATCTGGGACGGCACGACCGTGTTCCATCAGCACATGCAATTAAAACATGGATATCTGATTTTGAGGAAACCGGTTCGGCAATAAAAAAGAAACCTCCAGGCCGTGAGCGAACCGTCCGTACACCACAGAATGTTCAAGCTTTACAAGATGCTGTCACACGAAGTCCACATCGGTCAATCCGTCGTCTCTCAGCATCTTTACAATCGCATGGTTCAAGTGTTCGAAGAATGTTAGTGAAGGACTTGCAATACCATCCGTACAAGTTGCAGATCGTCCAGGAACTGAAACCGACGAACGATGCAGTTGTGCGAGCACAATTCTGTAATGTAATGCTTCAGAATTTAAATGATAACGAAGAGTTTGTTCACGCACTGTGGATGTCAGACGAAGCGTATTTCCACCTCAGTGGATTTGTTAATAAGCAAAATTTCCGATACTGAGCACAAGAAAATACTACGCAGCTATACCAACTTCCGTTACACAGCCAGAAAGTGACCGTGTGGTGTGCTATGTCATCTTGCGGTGTTATAGGCCCTTATTTTTTTGAGGGTCACAACGGTCTTGCGATTACAGTGACGTCGGCTAGTTACGTAGCCATGCTTGAAACCTTTGTTGTGGAACAACAAAAGAGATTTCCGCCAATTCTTAACACAGCCTGGTTTCAACAAGACGGAGCAACGTCACATACTGCACGAATATCGATGGCAGCTGTACGCCGATTGTTTGAACAACGTGTAATTTCACGAAATGGTGACATTAGATGGCCTCCCAGATCACCTGATCTCTCAGCTGGTGATTACTTTTTGTGGGGTCACCTTAAAAGCAAAGTGTTCCACAGTAGACCTGCTACAACGGAAGAACTGAAGGCAAAGATCCAAGAAGCAATTGCGGAAATTCCAGTTGAGATGTTACGTCAAACCATGAACAATTTAACGAACAGACTTCGTGAGTTTTACGTGGAAGAGGAGGTCACCTGGAAGATGTCATCTTTAAAAAATAAACTAAAATGTATGTATCCTAAAATGGCAACATTTGTAAAATTACATGAAATAAAATTCATTTTCTAAAAAAAAATTGTTCATAAACGTTATTAAATTTTTAAAATTTCCCGTTTCTTTGAATCACTCTGTAGCGTGGTTTAGTAATACAACAATGAAGCACATATTAACAACAAAGTTACTTCAACATATCTTCTAAATGAATAATTTTTATTATTATGTTTTTTACTCCTTTTACATTATCCAGTCTTTCTTATGACTTTGATGCATGTAGAACACTTCTTTTTTTCTCTTTAGCCTCCGGAACCACCGTAAGGTAGAACTTCATAGGATGGATGAGGATGGTATGTATGGAATGTAAATGAAGTGTAATCTTGTACAGTCTCAGGTCGACCATTCCTGAGATGTGTGATTAATTGATACCCAACCACCAAAGACATCGCTATCCGCGATCTATAACTCAAAATCGTATAAAAGTAACTGCCTTTAATAGGATTTGAACCTTAGAACTTTCGACTTCGAAATTTGCGATAACGCAAATCAAAGCTGATTTGCGATAACGAGTTCACTACTAGACCAACCTGATGGGTCACATGCAGAACTGAAGGGTAAAAACCTACCAATCAGTGTTGATTTTTCTATGACTAATGATTTTCACTGCACAGCAGGCAGTTCTATTTGCGGTGAAGAGATTGTAGATGTCGCTTGTAAGGTGAATATCTTGGTCATTTCATGCTGTTAAAAACTGTATATTTTGTTCAGAGACGAGGGAAACCACTACTCCTCTTTTCTTAGTATGCCTCTTTTTCTTATGTTTATTTTTAAAGATCTCATTTTCAGGAGTGATTCATGTTACATCATCTGATATCATTACGGTTTATAACATTTAACAAACATACAACCTCTTTCGGTATTAAAAAATCAATGATATTTAAAAATTGTAATAAACTAGTAAACTCCTTTTACAGTCATTTGGGGAAAAAATTAACAAAATAGTTATTATTAAGATGAAATAAAATAAGTTTATATACTCTTCTTATTTGATCTACGTTGTTCTGCAGATTTATTGCTGAATAAATTTTGGTGAACTGAAATTTGTTTCACTTTCCCGACTATACACATAAGTAACAAAGAGAAAGAACTGGCTTCAATCAAAAAAATATCTCTAAGATTTTTGTAATCACTTGGGTTCTCAAACGAGGATATTTGTATAATTTTTTGGTAACAAAAAAACCGTTAGTATGAACTTATAAATGTATGCGCGTTTGCGCACTAAATCGCTTTATTTCTTACCACCAGAATATCCAAAAGCTCTGAAATTTGGCACGATGCCTTCTTTATATGGAGCATTGATGCCATTAAAATTTAGTGCTGGCATCTTAAGAGAGAGTGAAGTGATACTTGAAAGTGGTTGGGTCGTATATACTGATATATAGTTTAGTGAAAAGTTATTCTGATATATTTTGACTATTAGTCAAGGCGTCCCTAATTAACTAAAAATTTAGCATCATATAAATTACATAAAATGTATTATGCTTCAAATCGATATAAAAAATCATCCTAATATCTATGTATTTTATATATATTTTTTCGACTATATGCATATTAATTTAATAGTCGGAAAAGTTTTACACATTTTTGATTTTTTACATACTTTTCTTTAATTTACAACGGTTCAACCATGTCTTCAAATCTTGCAACCTTAATTAAACTCATTCCCCTATGTCATACAATAGTGAAATTTTACACAGTGACGTAAGTCGAGTGACAATACAATATTCTATTGTTAATTTCATACAAAGGGAACATCTTGAGAAAGGGAGCTGAATTGTTAAGATGTAGCGATCGATCCGACTGATTTTGACTGTCAATTCAGTATGAGTAGATCAGTTGGCTGTTGAAGCAGATTTTCATGTAATTAGTGTAAATTTACTTTCTATAATTTATGTACGCTAATCATCTGAATTAGTCATAAGTAATTGGTTCATTTATAATAATGGAAATTAATTATCCAGATTATAATATAGAATAAATCTGCAAATAAGTATTTTTTTTCTTTGTTAATGAATTAAAAAAAAAGTGTAAAATTAACAGCACTTGAAGAAGAGATTTTGTAACTCAAGAGAATCTAATTTCTTCAAATATGATTTCAAACAACTCAGTTCTGTAGAGGTAATAAAAATGGAATAATATAATTCCTCCAAAATTACTTTTAAAAAGATTTTTTATTTATGCATTACTTAAAAAGAAAAGTGTGGGGCACGCTCTAATTATGAAGTGGTTCTTTATGAGAATGCGCTCCATGCTTTTCTTTTTAGTCATGCATAAATATAATTTTTTTTTTTAAGTAATTTTCTTTAAAATAATTTTTTTTTTTTACGAATTGTTTTGTTAACCAACTTCAAGAAAGGTGGAGGTTATCAATTCGACAATTTAAAAAAAATTTTATTATGCAATATTTGTGACACTAAACCGATTTTGATAATTTTTTTTTAATCAAAAGAGTATAATATTAGAATGATCCCCATATTAATTTTAGCCAAATCCGATGATAATATTAGGAAAAATACCAGAAAACCGAACGGCCCAACACTCTTAGCCACTGTCCGCTCATAACAGTACGTGTTGCTTTGTCCCCTGCATGACTAGGGTATTAATAATAGTTTACATTGGCTACTTTCCTCTAAACTCCATATAATATTAAACCAACATTTAATATTTATATAAAATGGTGAAAAGTATATTATCTCTAATTGAAAAATTATAATTAAATATTTATATTTATATTTTGCAATAATAAATTCTAATTTTTCATTATTATTAAAAAAATAATCAACATTCCAACTGACATCACCCTGTATGAAATGAGTTTAATATTATAATTTTGCAATAGATAACATTCTATAGTTATAAACACTTTTTTTTAATCGGGTACTCTGAAACCTTGTCCAAATGTCTACTCGCAATAATTAAACCTTTCGTTTTTCTGTTTAGCCTCCGGTAATTACCTTTCAGATAATACTTCAGAGGATGAGTGATGATGATATGTATGAGTGTAAATGAAGTGTAGTCTTGTACAGTCTCAGTTCGACCATTCCTGAGATGTGTGGTTAATTGAAACCCAACCACCAAAGAACACCGGTATCCACGATCTAGTATTCAAATCCATGTAAAAATAACTGACTTTACAGGATTTGAACGCTGGAACTCTCGACTTCCAAATCAGCTGATTTGGGAAGACGCGCTCACCACTAGACCAACCCGGTGGGTTGCAATAATAAAACCTATAAATTAGATAGATTACGCAACCTCATCATTTCTGTCACAGCTTTCTCATCCTGTGGTCTATTTAATAATTTATTTGGGTTCAAATCAGACAAGGCGATGCCCTCTAAAGTTTTAATTCTAGTAAGGGTGACATAAATCTGCACCCTGGCAAAAGTTTCCTTGGCGAGCTCTATCACTGTCCTGTCAAGATTTGTTCTCTGCAGTTTGTGAACGCTGACAACCCAGGTTGATATTAGAGATAGCATTGTGCACTCGACATCTCTGTATTCCTTTGTCGCTTGGAATCTTGTATAAACTGGTGAAATGGCTAAGCAACCGTCAACATCTTTCACTCTAAAAACAATAGTCAGTCTCATCATCAAATTTTATGAGTACAGCTTCCAGTAACTTTCCTTCCTCGCATACCAAACCGAGGCGGTGAAAATGTTGCTCTTGCGTTTCGTTTAAGAAACGTTTATAAATTTAACTGACACGATGAGCACGAATCTCTAAGACTTTCATTCCGTAAGAATCGACTGTTGTACGATCTCATTCGATCTCAGTCTACATTCTCGTTGTTGAGAAGTCTCTGCGGAAATATTCATGGTAGTTCTTTCTTTATTTTTCCTTAAAGAATTATTCCTTTCTTGGCAACTTTCCTTTAAACATCGCTGTCTCATTTGAGCAGTGCGTTTAGTAGGCCTATCCATATTTTAATTTTATAATAATATAAATATATTCTAGAAACCGATTTCAACAAATAGTACTAAAAAGTTACAAATAATTATATTTTTATTTATTAACTAAAGTAAAAGTTTTACAGCAAATACATATTTTTGAAGTAGGTGCCAGTCAACACAAGTTAAACAAAAAAAAGAAAAAACCTCTGATCTATGTAATGGAAATTCTACTTCAAACAATGCAAAATTGGTAGTAGAAGTTTTACAACAATAAAATGAGATCTACAAAACTGTAATACAACAATAAAATGCTGCATATATAAATATGATATAAGAATACTTAATAGATGTTTGGGTACATATATTATCACCAATTATATATTCCTTAGCGAACTGAAGATTAAATATGATCGTGAGACGCTCTCTCTTATATGCTCTTGAGATCCCCTTTTACATGTGGAATTCTCGTTTAGCCGCCTAGCGGTCGGTTGAGGTACTAACTTTACGTATCTTTATGTTTAATTTGAGTCGGCTGGCACCGACTTCAAAAATATTTATTTGTTGTAAATACTTTTACTTTAGTTAATAAATAAATATATAATTATTTGTAACTTTTTAATACTATTATTTGTTGAAGTCGGATTTTATTTGTATTTTTTATAAATTATTTTATTTTGTTTGTTTTTGTTATTTATTTTTATTTGTAGGAAAGGCTTGTTTTTAAAAAGTTTTTTATTTATTCTTTTTTCTAATTAGAACTGAATAATTTTGATATTTCTTCGGTGATCCTTTGTTACTTTTTCAAGATAAAATGAAGTTTAAAAAAAAACATATTTAACCACTGAAAACTCCAATCAAGATTGCTTACAATAAACAATAATTCAATAATAAAAATATCAGAAGTTATTAATAAAATAAAATTTTATGTACTTCTCATTTTAAAAAATGTGAATATGTAATTTAATAGGCGTACAATGAAGTCATGTGATGTCCACATCAGATTTCTTCTTCTTTTTTTTTAAATGTATATTCTTTAGGCGCGCGGCGCACTCTTGCGTGGACATTGAAAGAGTATGATACGTCAAGTCTGTGACGTGATGCTCATTCGTGAAAACCCGGCTGAAACGAGCTTAGCCGAACGCGGGAGTACAGTTTGCTGGATAGTGAATAAGTTTGATCTGTCAGGCTCTGAGGTGAAATGCTCATCGGGTAAATTCGGAGGAGCCGAATTTGTCCGAGCAAGAGAGGAATAGTCTGTTGTGCGTAGCTTCTTGTGCTTGGCTGTGTTTCGTTCTACATTAAATAAATACATGTAAACTAGTTGTTCGGTGTACGTATAATGTTAACCTATCTGTTTAAGATTAGTGCATCATTGTTCAAATACTGAAAAATGTTATTGAAGAGTAATTCAGTCACTGTGTATGTAAGTAAATTTATGTGTTTCTCATATAGCCTACATGTATGATATGTGACAGTATAATATTTTTAAACATGCTTTTCATTACTACTACGCACATAGCTAATTTCGTGCACTCTTTACATTATGTATATATTATTCATGTAACTACTATACCTACTATCTTTCAATTTCATTCTTAGATTATGATAATGCTGAAGAAAATATTGATTTAGAAATTCAACCATAACGTCGTTTAACAGAATAATTGATACTTAGTTGTAAGCCCATACCTAGTTAGATCTAATGGATTATAAAAAGAAAATAAATAATCTTATCTATCTATATTCATATTTAATTATATATATAATTAAATATTATGTATTGTTCCTGATTAATGTAATCCAAGTAATGTCATCCATAATATTAAGTTCATTAATATTATTTATATATATATATTCCAAATGATCACGACGCCATAAGCTTTTATTTCGGTTGTGCGGTTTTAAGGACAGACAATTATTTTTCTCAATAAATATTGATGATGATTATTTATAAAATTAAATAGTTATCTTGTTTCATATTGTAATTGATTGGTTTTTTTTTGGTGTTTCCATTTATTAAAAAATGAAAAATAAGTGAGTTTTTATTGTTTTATTATTTATTGAGTGTCATGAAAAACATTAAAATTCGTGTGTATATTCAGTTTTTCAGTTTTTAACTTTTATGTTAATTTACTTCTGCTTTAAATAAACTTTTCTTGTTTTTTTTTTTTTAATTTAAAATAATCATAGCTATTATTAAATAGATTTAATATACCTGGTATATAATTTAATAGAAGGAGAAAAAATTATTTTCTCCAATTTATTTTTATTGAAATTTAAATAATCCGTTCCTAGAATTTTCTAAAAAATTTAATTTCTACCTAAGCATTTCCTAATTACGGTATTTATAATTACAATGATACAGACTTATATTAAAATCTAAATTACATTATATGTTATAAAAGACGTGACATTTAATTTGTTTTTTAATACGTTTTCTAATTTTACCTTTAATAAATTAAATGTTCCATTTAAACTGTAAATCATCGAAAGTATTTCATTGGATTTTTATATTACATGCAATCTAAATATTTCATAAGATGTTTTTATTTTTCATCGTATTTGTTTGTGAATAATCATCAAAATAATATAAAACTACATATGGCTAATTTTTAATAAAAATATTATTTCATTTCATAATTTTATGATTTCTTGATAATGAACGGTTTTTTTTAATCTCGACAAAATTTATACATTATTCTTTTGTTTTTTCGTATATTAATAATTACTTAAGTAGTAATTTCTGTAGCGGAGTGGTAGTGCCTCGGCCTTTCATCCGGAGGTCCCGGGTTCGAATCCCGGTTGGATATGGAATTTTTCATACGGTACAAAATTTCCACTTCATACATCATGAAAATTCTTCGAGCTTATATGGTGAATTAATTTATAAAAAAGAAGCTCGTGTGTACTTACGCACTCACGTAAGAAGTTTTACTTCTTTGGCGTGAATAAAAAAATAATTTTTTTACGCATTCAAAGAAATTTGAACAGAGTCAAACGATTGATAGCCTATAGCCTAATATTGAATTTACGTGTCGTAACTACACATGGACGGAGATTATGATGTTCAAAGTTTTGAACATGAAATTAAAAAAAAAATTCGGAAAACTTAGGATAAATAATACTAAATATTCCTGGATTTCGGTCTCTTAAATTAATTTTTCTTATCCCTTTTCTTACGTTTAATAAGTTACTACATGTTTTTGATAATCGAATTTCTTGTAAAAGGGTAGCTCTTTTTAAGCTCATCCAAATTAGAAAAAATGAAAAAAGTAAAAATAAAAAGTAGCTTTAATAGTTTAAGTGGTGGTAGCAACAGCAGTAACAATAATAATAATAGTGGCTGTAGTCATTTATTGACTCAAACATTTGCATTGTAAACCGGAATCTTGTCATAATTACATTCTAACTACTAACAATGCAGTTACATTTACGTTATTATTAATTACACAGTTAAACATCAATACTCGTGTAAATAACGAAGTCAATAGTTAATAACAATATTTCATACCGCGTAACACATTCAGTATTCATACAATGCGAGAGAGAAACCGGAAACCAGCTGGTTAACCCAAACACTCTGACGAAACATAAAGCATTTTCCATTAAAACATACAACTGAAATGGTTCTGGATTATTCTGTGGTTCAGTTATAAAGCTTATGAAATGGTTTTACTTCCATATAATAGAGAGTAATAGTATGAGTTTTTATTATTAATTCTTTAAATCTTATTTTTGTATTTATACATATTTTTATTTCCGTATATCAATTGAAGATAATTTTTTAACATTTGAAATGTGCATATAGTTTTTTGCAGTGTTTTTGTAATATAAAAGATTCTTAACAAAAAAGTTAAGAATTAAATCAGCTATTTAAATAACAAAATTTCTTGAAGTATTTTAAAAAAATTTATCGAAAATAAAGTTTAATCAATTAAAAGATCCGAATAAACTTTCTCGTTTTCTGTATTATTTAAATATACAAGGACGGTTCGAAAAGTAACTTCCGTTGGGCTTTAAACAAAAAACCAGCATAAAGAAAAATATTTTATTATATACAACTTAAAACTACAGCTTTATACTATTTTTCAACATAATCGCCATTTAAATTCAAACATTTGTCGTAGCGTTTCATTGATTTACAAATACCTTCTTCATAAAATTCAGCCGCCTGGGTATCTAATCAATCTTTCACGACATTTTGAAGTTCGTTATCATCATCGAAGTGCTGCAACGCAAGCTATTTCTTCATGTCAGTGAAGATATGAAAATCACTCGGCGCCAAGTCTGGGCTGTAAGGGGGGAGGGTGATAAAAAATGGGTACTTACGTATTAACGGCACCGCAGCTACAGCTTTATTTAAAAACAAAGTAGTCAATCGGATTTCGGTGAAAAATGGGCCGATATAGAGTTTAACATAAATAAATAAATATTTATTTTATAAATATAATTTAACTAAACTTAACCTACCTCGCTTCGCTCGCTAACCTTGACTAGTTAACACCGTAATTTTTTGAGTATTTATTTAATAAATTCAGTAATTATTGCAGTTATTTATTATTTAAATAATCAAATTGCAATAATTACTAAATTTATTAAAATACTCAAACAATTACGGTATTAATTAGTCAAGGTTAGCGAGCGTAGGTTAAGTTTGGTTAAATTATATTTATAAAATAAATAAAAATAAATAACCATTTATATTCTGTTTTGAATCTGTTTCGGCCCATTTTCCACCGAAATCCGATTGATTACTTTGTTTTTAAATAAAGCTGTAGCTGCAGTGGCGTTAATACGTAAGTCCGTATGTTTCACTGGAATTGATTCAGACATTTTTAAGTGGTTCAAGCACTATGAGGACGAGCGTTGTCATGCAAAAAAACACCGGACGATAGCATACCGCGATGTTTCTTCTGAATGGCTCGTCTAAGTTTCTTCAAAGTTTCACAGTAGACTGCTGAAGTAGCTGCTTGCATCGCAGTACTTCGATACCGACGACGAACTTTAAAACGACATGAAAGGTTGGCTAAGTACTCGGAGTCTGAATTTTATGAAGAAGGTATTTTTAATATAGTGTTATGACAATACTTGTATTTACATGGCGACTACGTTGAAAAATAGTTAAAAGCTATCGTTTTAATTTGTATATAATAAAATATTTTTATCTGTATAGGTTTTTTATTTGTAGCCAAACGGAGGTTACTTTTCGAAACGTTCTCTAGATTAATGATTTTCTTATGAGCATAATAAAATATAATAGATAATTACTGAAATCGTGTATTAAATTAAAGGTTCTTGGGAAATAGATGAACTTATTTTTATTAAGTGCTTTTATTTTTAAAAGTAAAGATAAAAGAGTTCTAGTTTTTTATCAAGTCAACCAAAGATTAAAAAAGTTTTTATTTTCAATGGTCACAGGTGTTTTTGTGATCTTACTTTCTCGTAGTATTAAGAGATCTCTAGATAATAGTTTTGCAATACGTATTATACCTAAGCACTTAATTCTGGAGCAGGGATACGCGTTTAAACTCCGTATTTGTTGTGATATTTATAGTTTTAAATGCTGAGAACGAGTGACAGATCATAATAAAGTTTATTTTAAAATAAAAAGGTTTTTTGAACAATATTTATTTCAATTTTTTTTATACTACTTGTCACTAGTATTTCAGGTGATGAAGCGTACATGTTATGATTAAACTCAGAAAAGTAATGGTTAAAAAGTAATAAATACGGTACGGTATAAATAATAGTAATGGTAATAAATTTTCATTTATTTTTACCTCCTCGGCTATAGCGTTATATGCCGTTATACAGAGAGCAACATAAAAACGAACCCATAACGTAACCGCTGTTGTCAGTAGGTTACGTTGGAATGACATTTTACGAATGATACGGATAAATTAAATAAGAGAAACATAAAATGTAATTTAAATGTTGTATTTATTTACCATATTGTTACAAAAGATGTTCAAAATGATAACCCTGGGCATCGATGCACTTTTGTGCTCGACTGATCATATTGAGGGTCGTCTGACGCAAAACGTTGTTGTCAATTGAGTTGAATGTTCACCATCAGTTCATCAATATTGTGGGGATTAGGTGCATAAACTCTCTCGTTTAAGTAGTCCCAAAGGACTAAAATCGCAACAGGCAACACTTGGGAACGTGGAGGCTACCGTCCTCTGCTGACAGCTCGTTCATTTGTGAAAGCCGCATGACGCGATTCAGTGAAACGTTTGATGTGTGATGTGTTGCTTCGTCTTATTGGAAGAAGCTTTATTCTTTTTCGTAGTTAGTTAATTGCACATAGAATTTTTAAAAAATTGTGAGGTAAACTTCTGTATTGACAGTCCGCTCAAAACATATAGATCTCACTATACGATTACCGGAAATGGCATACCAAACACTAATTTTCTCATCGTGAAGTGGACGCTCGAATATCTCGTGAGGATTCCCAGCCATCTAGTACCTGGTGTTCTACGAATTAACATGGCCGGATAAATGAAATCATGCCTTGTCTAACATGAAATATGACACCAGGTCTATCTGTCCATCAACAATGTTTTCGAGAAGCCAGTTCAGTAATCAAGTCGTTTCGGTTTGTTTGTCTCCTTCAGTTGTAACGCGGTAGGGTTGCAATTTTAATTCATGAAGAATTTTACTACAAGATGTGTGTTTAACACCAGATTTTTGGGATAACTTTTATCCCAAAATGATTCTTTTGGACGGGCAGTATTTCTCCTTTCAATATTAGCAATGGCCTGTGGAGTCCTAACGGAAGATTGCCTATTTGGTTTTTCATTTGAAACGGAACCTGTTGTATGCCATTTTTAAACCAAATCGTGTATGCTACTCTTCGCTGGGATACAGGCATTCGGAAAGTTTTCTACGAATTCTTGACGTGATTTTTCAAACGATTCAGAACGAATATATGCCTCAACTACAGCTGTCTTCTCCTGGATTGGATAAGACATTTTACACAAACACAAATGCACTCACAATACTCCATTGCAACAAAACGTATACGATAGTGACCTGACAGATGGCAGAAACAACCGATAGTAACATATACATCCACTAGTCGCGCTAGTTGTGTGAGAGGCTTTCATAAATATCGGGTAGCGGTTTCATAATGGGTTTCGTTTTATGTTGCTCACTCTGTAGCTATAAAAGGAATGTATATAAATCGGTAAAAAACAGAAACCTAGAAATATTAGTTTTTTTAAGTTTTAGGCCTTAAAAAAGTCATTAGGCCTTAAGTTAAGACATTAAAAAAGTTAACAAAAAAAAAAATTATAAATAATCTGCGAAAAAAGTTTTTATTCCAATGCTTCCAAGTCCAAAAAAAATATTTTTGTCAGACAGACGTTTGTGCGTATATAAGTAAAATACATATTATGTCCCTGGGTTGCATGAAACATAGCAAAATAAAAAAAAAACAACAAAAAATCATACGCATTATTTTACGGATTACCATACTTTCCTTCTTGCAGCATAGCTATGATGCTAGGAAAGCAAAATGTTATATAAGACAGCTATCGAGTAAGATGCTCAACTGGGATCTACATTTTTTACTACTAAAAATTTCGTTTTTTTTTCTTTTAGCAGTTATATCTTAAAAATCAAAATAATTTCGATGATAGAGACGTTATTAGTCAAGGGGGTCAACTGGGGCCCAACATTATTTCTAAGATATACTTTTAATCTGCATAATTTTTTAAATAAAAATATCATCAATTCGTCAAGGAAATAATCGTTCCAAATTGTTTGACTGAAAAGTTTTATCCTTTTTGCAATAGTGGATCAAATCTTTTTGTTCAGCAATTAACTGTAAATCTTTATACATAAATTAAAATGTACATTTTTTGTGCGTATACCGATATCAGTTAACGCCGAGAATCTGAATGATTCTTTTGCCACTGTTTTCACTGAATGTTAGGAGACATTCTTGGTTTAAATTTTACCAGATAACTTTATTATTAAGAAAACAATAGGTTTTTTAAACTTTTTTTTTATATAACCCTACTTCTCCGGGCCGGATTTACAGCTAAGTAGAACTCAGTTCGAGAAAGTATCATACTCTAAGGGCTCTCCCCACCCACCGACAATATGTGGCCCGGCAGGTCAGACCCCCCGGGTCGGATCTTTTAAGTGCCTGCCTCTAATCCCCAACGGACGGTAACCGGGCCCGACTATGTTGTTCTCGGACCGCCCGCCAGGGACCGGGTCTCGGTTATAGACATTGCCTGCTTCAAACCGCAGAAAGGAGAGACCAGGTCCGGCTATGTCGCCCCCCCCCCCGGCCAGGACTAGGTCTTAACTTATTCCCATCCTATAAGTCCATGGAGTCCCCACCCGATCATTGGAAGCCCCACAACTAGGCGTGCGACCCCTCACGTGTGTGTGTCTGTCTACCCTTCCCTGTGCTAATACCCATCCCCGTCGTCTCCCCTCAGCCTCCTTGGCAGTCAAAACGTTGACCGCGAAGACCTCAAACTTACGCCAGTTAGCCTCCGAAACCAGAATAAAGGTGAGGAAACACTCTGGCCTAAGCCGGTGAATACCCGCTCTGGCCCTCTGAGCTCGCCATTCGCTGCGTACAAAGGTGATGTGTTCAGCGTCGTCTACAACGTCGCAGTGCATGCATCGGAGGGTTACTCGTCAATGAAACCTGTGCAAATAGCTCTCGAAAGCACCGTGGTTAGTTAAGCACTGTGTGACGTAATAACTTGCCTCGCCATGTCCGCTGTCAATCCATGCGTCTAAGTCTGATATAAGCCGCTTAGTTCATGAGGCGCGATCGCCGGTTGCTCTCACACCGTCATTTTTCAGGTGGTTATATGATTCACTGTTTATTTTATGTATCAGAAATAACGAATTGGTTTCCACTTATTAAATTTAAAAAAAGTAACAAAATTTTATTTTGGTAGTTAATTTATAAAAATTGGGTGAACTGTCTTGAGATATCAGTATATTAAAAGAGTATTATATTTTCCCTTAATATTGTTAGGTAGGTGATCAAGTAATTTTTTTGTAGCAAAGCTGTAAATATCTTTTTTATACCATAATTAAAAATATGTATGTAAATTGTTAAAATGTTTTTTTATTTTTTCATTTCAAACTTAAAGAAGCAAAAACCCGTTATTACCTCGTTTTATGATATTTTACACGAATGGTAAAAAACCTGTTCGAAAGAATTCTGCAGAATGAGTTTATTTCATTCGGATATAGCAAACAATTAAATTTAAATGCTACCTGTTTTATTCATTTTTATTTGAAATATTTACCACTGGACGACAGATATATTTTTCTGACAAAAACTATGTTTTTGTCATTTTTCAATTAAACCATATCCAATAAGGAAGTATACGGGTAAAAAGTAAACCTCCTCTCTTTTTCATAAAACTTCATTAATTTACATGCATTGAATATAATCAAGCAAAAAAGTCAGTAAATTAAATATCAAATAAATTTCCTACGTAATATTATTTTTCATTACAAACGGATAATGGAGGTTTCACCTCCTTTTAATCGCACTATTTTTTATTATTTATTAGATGATGCAATTTTTATCAAAGAGATGGCATTAAAACAAAATTTTTAATAACTAGCAAAGAAAGAATTTTTTTTTATTTTTAAATAGGGGGTTCATTTTACTAACTTGGAAAATTATTATTTAAAAAAAAAAAAATTAATCACAGTGAATAACTAATTAAAAATTTAGTAAAATATTCTGTCATAGATATTCTTTTCGAATAACTAATAAGATCCCACACCCAGAACAATACGTGTAATTTGTTCGTAGCTTGTATAGAATCACAGACATTTCTTATAATTTACATTTTAAAATCGTTTACGCAATCAAATAATTTGTAAATTTCAGAAAATAGATCAAAATAAGTTTTTTAAGTAAATCAAAACATGTTTTAAAACCCAAAAATTTGGTTTATTTATTTTGTTTCTGCTTTGCCACTTCCAAAATCAACTTCCAAGAAATTTTTTTGATTTTTCTACGGGGACAACATTTTTTTTTAACGGTAATATTTAGTGGGGGTTATATTTGAAGAAGTTTGAGAAAATTAACTCAAAAATTTTACCTTGAAATGGTTTCATGTATACAAATCTAAAAATTTTTATTAAAATCGATTTATCCAATCAAACATTATTAAGCTGCAAACACGCCTACACATACATACTTCCGTACGCACGTATGTCCGTATGAACATTACCCCTCACTTTTTTTGTTTTGTAGGATCGTGAGTCGTACGTATAACGTCGAGAAATGAAAAAAAAATCCATATCCCACTCATTACCACACTTTCTTTCTTGAAGCAAAGCTCTGGAGCTATGATGCCAAGAAAGTATGTTACGTGTGATAGCTACCACACGTAAGCAAGATGGTCCTAATTTTTTTACATAATTTAATTGAAACCTACATTTTTTTATTACTAAAAATTTTATTTTTTTTTAAACAGTAATACCTTGAAAATAATAATAATTTTGATGATTGAAACGTAACTGATCAAGGTGGTTAACTGGGACCCCAGTTAGGATATTTGAGTAGAATTTTTTGTTTATTAATTTTAATTTTGAATATTATTTTTTATATTTACGTTTTGTATTACCAAATAAAATATTTTTTGTCGTTATCTACAGTTTTCCTCACGAAATAACCATTAAAATTTATTTTCATAAGTGTTTAAGTCTTACAGATCTACCCTAATTGCGTATATAATGTTTTACTAATACATATTTAACGGATTGTTAATCTGACTTGAATGAACGTGTTAATGACAAATTTAAAAAAATTAAATTTCTTTCCGTAATGAAGGTAGTTCTGTAAAGTTTATGATTTTTTTTGCTAATTTTATAAAAAAAAAATATGTAAAAATAAAATTATATTATTTTAATTTTTTCAGATGATTGTTACTGATAAATTGATTATTATAATTTTATAAAATTTTATTTATTTATTAATATTATTTCATGAAATAAATTGATTATATTTTGTTACAAGGCGTAAAAAATTACAATATATGGGTTTCGCTTCTATGGTTATTTAACATTTAAAATGCTGATGAGAAAATTATATTCATAGTCGGGTGTACTATACGTGATGAAGAGTGCTTTATGGAGTGTATTCTTTAAAAAATAGAAGAAGATCTAAATGCTATTTATTAAAACGACTTTTAAATATTCATTTACACGATTTTTAAAACTGTATAAATAATTAATCGTTTAGTAACATATTATGATTTGATGTTTCTATTTGTTAAACTTAAATGTTCTTGTTTATTATTTTCATATCAATCTTGTTTTTTTATTTTCTACTCTGAATTTAATTTAAAAAAGTTAAAAATAAAAAATGTATTATGTCTAAAAATAGCACATTATAACACCGTTTTTCTAGGAACTACTTAATACATAATAAAACTATATTTTATCTTTCAAACAAAAACTAAAAATAACAGTTGATGTCTTCATTTATAAAATCCTAGAAACTCATTGTAGATCACATTGGTTATTTAAAACTTTTTTAAGTTTAAATAATCAATAAATAAATAATTAAACAACTAACCTACTGTTGCTCTAGTGGTAAAGTCGTCGTCGTAAATCAGCTGATGTCGAAGTTCTCGGGCTCAAATCCTAATAAACTTTTATTTGGATTGTGGATACCAGTCAGTGTTCTTTGGTATTTTTTTTTTTTTTTGTTTAACCTTCGAGTCCACTATTAGGCATGCTTCATAGGATGAGATGAATGATTTGAGGCGTGTGTGAAAATGCCATGCCTGACCGGGATTCGAAACCGAGACCTCCGGATGAAAGGCCGAGTTGCTACCACTCGCGCCACGGAGGCCGACGTTCTTTGGTGGTTGAGTTAATTATTAACACACACGTCTCAGGAGTAGTCGACCTGAGTTTGTTCAAGACTACAAATTAACCGGTACAGTTACATTTCACTTATAAGTCGTTAATGAGTTTTATTGTTGATGCGACTATAAATAAAAGTAATAAAAATTTAATAACCAATAAATAATAAATAAACTTTTATTGGTTATTTAGTTTTTTAAAACTTATAAGACATTATAAGATCTCTGACTTCATATTTTTTCTATTTCCTTCTTTGTTAAATTTTAGCATCTAACCGAGCCAAAAATTTATAAACAAGGTGATTTGATTGTGGAATTGAAACATATTCAATAAAAATCCCAACTGTATTATAATTTAAATAAACAAAACTTACATTGTGCATCCTGGATGTTTTAAAACTAAGAGTATTATTCTTATAAACTCTATTTTAATTATTTTAAGATTAATTTATATATATGAAAAGAATCATTAGCAGTTATGTACGTACATGCTTACGTATTATCTTACTTTAGGTGTAATTTGAAATAGTTTTTTTTTTTTTTTAATTTTCTGGCATTATATCTCTAGAGCTATGTTGCAAGAATGAAAGTATGTAAATCAGTCAAAAAACGGGGTATATTTTTTTGTATTTCTCGTCGTTTCATGAACCAAAAACCTCAAAAAACAAAAAATAATGGGGGTAATGTTCGTACGTACGTGTGTTGGCGTGTTTGAAACTTAATAAAGTTTGACTGGATAACCCGATTTCGATGAAATTTTATACAGATTCGTTTATATGGGGGAAATTTATTGGTAAAATTTTGAGGTCACTATCTGCAGAGGGTGGGATAAATAATTTGTATGGGATCAACATTCTCAAATTTTTAAAATAAAACCCTTCCCCTCGCTTTATATTAAGTTTAGCACGTGCGTATATACTTACCTTATCATGTTTAAAAAAATATTGCCCCAAAAATTCCCTCTTCTCCAAAAATTCGAAAAAAGCCATCTTTTTATTTATCGTATATTTTTTTAACTTAAATTTTTATGCCTTCCTTAGCATAGAAGTAGTGCAAGTGACCCAAAAATTACTTTAAAAGAAATATAGATCTTTCGAATTAAACATTTTTTTTTGGTATATTTAAATTCTTAATAATATTAAAAGTAATCTAAATAATATTAAAGTTTAATAACATCAGTGAAATATATATATATATATATATATATACACAGGATTCCCATGAAAAAACGGAGAAACTCTCAGGACACGTTCTACTACTGAAAATAATGAAAAAAGTTTAAACAAACATAGTTCTAGACGCCTTGTTTTCGAGTTAAGACTAGCGAATGATTTCGCCGGATTTCAGCTTTTCTGATAAAAAGAACCAAACTGTAATTTTTGGACCTAAATTAAGAAGTAAAGTTGGTAGTTTCTTATATAATTAGAGCTGAATTTTTTGTCTGTTTTTCAATAAAAAACCGATTTTTAAAAGTTTATATTTTCTTTTTATTGGATGTATTTACATTATTTTTTTTTAGAATTAGATTCTTTACAAGTTTTTTTACTAAATTTTCCGATTTATTAGTCATTAAACAAAGTTATTGTATTACAAATAAATAAAAAAAACTTGTTTTCGACATCGAATTTTGTGTTTTACGTCAGATATCTTAAAAACTACGTGAGTTACAGTTCTGAGATCTGTTTTATCCTATGTCCCAGCTCAAATTACTTAATACCTTTGGGTAATAAATGAGTCCTACATATGGGCCCAAAATATTACAGTAGGAGGGCTTCTTTTTGTTAGAAGAGCTGAAATCTGGGCGAAATCTTTCGTTAGCCGTAACTCGAAAACAAAGCATTTCCAGACCTATGTTTATATTGAACTTTTTTTATTATTTTCGCCGTTAGAACATATCCTGAATGTTTTTCCGTTTCTTCGTGGAACACTCTGTATATTAAATAAATTTCATCAGAATCCACCACCACCTTCAAAAAAAATCTTAGGTAACTTTTTATTGGTTGTATTTTTCAGTGGATTTTTTTTAGTTTCTTTCCTTTAACATAATAAAATTAGAAAAATCAAAGAAGTTTCTTAGAGGGTGATTTTGGAAGTAGGAGAGCAGAAAAAATAAAAAATACCAAAAATAACCAGTGCCAGGAAAGTATTACAACTTTGTCGTCAATTTTTTTTTACGATCAGGTATTCAGCTTATACTGCATTTTTTATAGATATAAAAGTTGAAATACCCGGCTTTCCTTCAGGTACCAGTTCTTAACTGTTTGTTAACGTTAGAGTAGATACTCAGTAAAAATTAAAAAAAAAAATAATAAAAAGAAAAACAGACTTGCAAAACTTTCAAATTTGTTTTAATTTTTGTTATCTGAAATTTTTTATTTACTCGTACAACTACATAAAACTAATGATTAAAACAGGAAAAAAGTCTTCATGAAATGAAGAAACAAATTCTATAAAATTATTTAAAATTTTAGTTGTTTTAATTTCTTTTGGTTGAAAGTCTTTAATAAAACTATTCTTCTGCTCGTAAATTACATAGAAATCTTTAAATGGAAGAATAGAATCAAACCACTACAGTCAAAATGAAAACAAATGTATCAAAGGAAAATCGTTATAAATTTTATTTTCATTATTTGGGTTTTTTCCAAAATCATTTCCTAGAATGTAAATTAGAAAAATATATGAAAAAAGAGAGCGGACATTTTTATTTTCTTGTATTTATTAATAAAGTGTATTCTGAGCCAGTGTTTATAAAAAAAAATTTTTTCGTTATTTTAACAATCTGAGCGATTCACTCATGTACTTAATTCCTATAAATGAATAATATATAATTATATTTGAAATGAAAACGAAGGACTTCTAATTAAGACTTTACCTATCAACATTTTTTTGTCTGTCTACAATAATTAAATTGAAAATTTTATTTATTACGCATTTTGCGTAGACATGTTATCTCGTGATAATAGGAAATCAGGCAGAAATTGAGTTAATGGGCACAAATCGTAATAATTGTTGATTTTTTCTTAAATCTATTATGAAACAAAAATAATTTATTGAATTTGTACACAAAAGTATTTTACAAAATTTCATAATTTTGTTTATTCCTTGAAATCTATTTATAGTTTAAAATTTCAAATATTTTTAGAATTTTTTATTTATTTATTTGTTCCATCTTAGATTAAAAGTAACATAACAAATGTAAATAATTTTGTACGATGTTTTCTAGATATTTATTACGTATTATGATTTATTTTTTTAACGATTTTTCCAACCGTGAACAAAGTAAGAGGCTATTATATTTATCTTAAATATTTTTCAAAGGAATACCCCTCTCACCCTTAACAGATCGACTATTAAACTAAAAAAAAGATGTTTAATGTTCTCTGGAACTGTAAATGGGTAATAAATTAATTTATCAAAAAAATTTACTGATTATGTTATGGAGTGATGAATTTGTTTCCTACTGCTTTGAACTTTTTGCCAGTGTAAAGATGTTTTTATTTTATATTTTAGTTTTTTTTTTTTCAATATGAAACGTAAACATATATTCTTGCTAATACGTACAGACGTAGCATTTTCATAACTTTATCAGTAAAATTCTTATTAGACGAAACTTACGTTGTGTGTTTTAGGTTTATCATTTGAAGTAGTTAAATATAAATTTAAAAAAAGTACTGGTTTTTTTTTGTTCAGATTTTAATATTTGTTTATAAACTTAGCAGTAACATTTATTATTACTTCATATAATTTTATTTATGTATTTTCTGATGAAAAATGTCGCATTTTTTAATAATTAACATCACAACAATCTATGCTAAATTTCCTTAACCGTTCTTTTCAGAATATTTACTTCATCGATTAATACGTAAATACCGACACAAAAATATGCGAAGCTGTAAAATAATTTTGTCTCACTTCAATTCTGATCAACAGATGAATTATACATATTCATGGTTATGATTACATTGTTAAAATACATATAAATTAAAACATCAAATAATATTTTTGAAAAATATTGATTTATTAATTTTTTTTTAAATTTTAGTTTTTTATTTAAGCTAAGAGACTAAATATATCTCTCTTCGATAATACCTCTGTTAAGTAAGACTTTTTTATTTTATGAGTGCAGCAGAATGGAATCTTACATTTCACTCGTTAATAAAATAAAAAAGGTAAAGATATGAAAAAACATTTTATTTTTGAAAATAAAACATGATTAAGTTTTGTTTACTAGGTTTTAAAATGTATGTCATTCAAATGGCGGCCATCACGATTGACACACATTTGAAGCCGTTCCTGGAATTTTTGCATTTCTTTATAGCATACAACGTCCTTAAGTTGTTCAAGGATTTAGGGTCGATATTTGTAGACCTCACCTTTTAAACTGCCTACAAAGAAAAAGAAATCGCAGGGGCTTTGATTAGGAGATAGAAATGGCCACTCTATATCCCCCGTAAAGATATCAGATCTCCAGAAAACATTTCTTGCAAAATGACAGGAGAGCGACGAGTAGTGTGAACTATGGCTCCATCCTGTTAAAATAAAAATGTCTTATTATAACAAACATCTGATTCGTCTTCATCGAATTCTGTCAAATGGGCTCAGAGAAAATGTTTTTCCAACTTTTGACAGTACAGGTCGGGAGTCACAGTAATGGTAATGCCAACCTTTTCAAAAACGTAGGGCCGTATAATGGTCAAGATGGATAAAGCGCATAATAAGATCACTTTCGAGCTGTGAAGAGCTCTTTGTTGAAACTGTTAAGGGTTTTCCGATGCCCAGTACAAAATATTTTGCTTATTTACGGTACCTAATATAGAAATGAGCTTCATCGCTGCTCCACACAACGGATTCTGGGGTCACCTGAAAGGATTCCCTGATAAACATTCTCCGCATTACCCAGTCATGCTTACTTAATTCCTGCCCAAACATCATTTTTTACGAGCGACAATTCAAATCAGCCTGCAAAATTCGCCTTACATATCGATCGAAGATCCCGAGTACAGAAGCATGTTTTCGAGCAGAACGGTTTGGCAGCTACTCTGTAGATGCTTTTATCGCAGCGATATTTACAGGCGTTCTGATGATGCTAAGACAAGCAGCTAGTCATCTCGGTAATGTAGAACCAATTGCCCTTACTATTGCGATCCACTTTAATATCGTTTTGAGATCTGGAATTGTCGCGCTTGCCGTTAAACGGAAACGTGTACAAAATGCTTTTGCATCGCAGTCACAGATTCTGCATTTTTAAAGAAAGTTTTGATAACGTAGCCCTGTTTTCTCCTGAGCAATGCATGGCGTCAACGGACAAATTAATCCTCCGCCTGAGCGAAACGGGACTTCCACTATACCTCTACCTAATGCTTCGTCCAATCAGTGACCTTGCGAAATGTGAGACTCTATTCTACCACGCCCGGTATTTTCAGTTTTTGGAATTTATAAAAAAATAATGATTATATGTAAAGTTTATTAAGATTCTATAAATTTTTTTATACATATTTGAGAAATATTTGCATTTTTATACAGACTTATCATTTTTTATATCACATCCCTTATATATATATATATTTTTTTTTTGTAAAAATAAAATTAAAACTTTAAAGTTATGATTAGTGCCAAATGGATTTACTTTTCTTCAGCATTTTTTATGTAGTACTTTTGAAACTTTTGCAGTGGTAAGAGTTCCTTTTTTTTGTCTTCAGTCATTTGACTGGTTTGATGCAGCTGTCCAAGATTCCTTATCTAGTGCCAGTCGTTTCATTTCGGTATACCCCTTACATCCTACATCCCTAACAATTGTTTTACATTATCAAACGTTGCCTAACTGCCCAATATTTCCCAACTACCTGTCCCTCCAATATCAAAGCGACTATTCCAGGATGCCTTAATATGTAGCCTAAAAGCCTGTCTCTTCTTTTAACTATATTTTTCCAAATTCTTCTTTCTTCGTCAATATGCCGCAACACCTCTTCATTTGTCACTTTATCCACCCATCTAATTTTTAACATTCTCCTATAGCACCGCATTTCAAAAGCTTCTAATCTTTTCTTCTCAAGTACTCCGATCGTCCAGGTTTCACTTCCATATAAAGCTACGCTCCAAACATATACTTTCAATGTTTTCTTGACGTTTAAATTAATTTTTGATGTAAGCAAATTATATTTCTATCTGAAAGCTCGTTTTGCTTGTGCAATTCGGCATTTTATATCGCTCCTGCTACATCCATTTTTAGTAATCTTTATAAAAATGTTCCTATCATGATGAAAATATTTAACTTCTTTTCGCTGAGGATGATGTATTTTTATTTAATATGAAACTTAGATTTGTAAATTTAGAAGTCTTGACCATATAAATTTTTTTCGTATGAAACTGGTCAATGTAAATTAAAATGTGTATTGTAAAGATGGAACTTGTGTTTACACTTTTATATCCATTTCCCAAAAAGAGGAACTAAAGATAAATAAAAATGTTATGTATTAAAGAGATACATTAAGAAATTGGTTAATGAGTCGCAAGAAAAAGTTGCATGAAAAAATAAAACCGAAAAGAAATTTCAAGTGGAGCAAAGAAAGTAGAAAAAACAAGCAGGGTGAGATAATGAAAAGTTTAAAAAAAATAAAAAAAACAAATTATATAAACGTGGACCAAAGATGGCGTGAACGAATAAAATAAAAAAGCTATAATTAATTTTCTGTTAGTCGTAGAAGTATATTTTTAATAATTATTTTCAGATAATTACTACGAGAATGAAAAGAAAATATTCTGTTTTTCTTTTTTTTCTTTTTATATCACTACGTATCAAACTAAAACGAGTGGTATAAAAAATTTTGAATTTGTTGGTTAATTATTCCAAAAATATGCTGCCGTTTCATAAAAGTTCTGTCCAAATATTAAGCTTTCTTTAATATTAACTTTTCCACTACCGAACTTTTGTTTTCAGTCAACGTAATGGAATCTCTT
Source organism: Lycorma delicatula (assembly GCF_047948215.1). NCBI lineage: Eukaryota > Metazoa > Arthropoda > Insecta > Hemiptera > Fulgoridae > Lycorma > Lycorma delicatula. The sequence continues at coordinate 35,278,245 of NC_134461.1, read as the reverse complement.
TTGTACTAATATTATTCTTCCGTTTTGTAAAATTTATAATTCTGTATTTAAACTGAAAATTCTACATTTTAAAAATGAGAGCAGAATAAATCACTCAATTAGATTAAAACTTTATTATGTCATAAAAGATTTTTTTTAATAATCGACTACAAAAAGTATCAATTTCTGCCTTGCAGTTATTTATGTTTAAAAAATAAAAACGAGTCTGTCGGTGCGTAGACACTCGACGAAAGCGAAGCTTCTTACGCAACATTGTATGGATTATGAATGGTGCAAAATAACATATACACAATATACACAAATGATAAATCTTTTTATTAATAAGAAATATGAACTAAATGAAATACACATATGATAAAAAAATATTTATTCACATATTTATTTCACGCCTATACCATAAGCCGTGTATAAGAGTGAATGAGAGAGAGAGCATACCGAACACATGTGTTAGGTTAGTATCTATATATAGCACGCAGTAGGCATAGTGAGGGAATCAGGCGTGACACTTTTTCGTGATGCTCGATTTTTTTCAGTGTACTCCCCCATCACGAAACCTGCGTTAAGAAGCTTCTCTTCAACAATTACAAAATAAGAATATTGTTTTTCTGTTTTTGCTCTAGTAATAAGTAAAACTTTCCCCATTAAGCTGAAACAGCGTATAAAAAGTACTTTTTCACTATAGAAAAACACATTTTAATTTATCTGTTGCTTTACACCCTCTGTTCCAATTTTTCTTGTTATTATGATGTATAAAAATTACTTAATGTGCAGGAAGCCCCAGTGATAATTGCTTTCTTTCAGCGTAACGGTGCTCATTAGAAAGCTATTGTAAAAAAATGGTATAATTTTTAGTGCTGAATATCTACAGTATTCTGTTAGGCTTGGCATGCTGATATACAATCATTTATTTAGTTAAGTGAAGGTAACGAGAAACCAAATCAGTACTCATTTTTACAATTAAGCCTGGCATTTGATGTTTGTTTTTTAAAGATAATTATATCATTTTTAAGAGTGATTTGTGAATCCTATCAGGTTACCTACAATTGATACCACTTAACGCAATGATAATTAACTTTATTTGATTTACTTTCAACTAATTATGGGTTTTGATGATGTTTTTATTGCTTTGGTGCTATTTTATTTATCAATATTTTTCTAAAATTTATATATATATTTTTTTGAAAACTATAAAGTAGGTTTAAAAATAGGATATTCTTTTATTGGCGCAAACTATAATATTATGGTTCTTGATTATTTCCACCACGATACCGATTAAATAATTTTTAAAATGAAAAAAATTAAATTAAAGGGTATTTTAAAACGAAAAAACTGACAAAAACCTTGTTATACTTTCCTGGCATTGGTTATTTATTCTTACATAGTGGTCAAATAATGATACAGGAAACAAGTTTAAAAAATTAAAAAAATTCGGTAATAATGGATAATAGTTATAATCGATGATAATAATAATAATTCAAAATTCGAATTTTTGGGGAAGAGGGAGAATTTGAGTACAAAATCTTTGTAAAACGGTAAGATAAGCATGTACGCATGTAATGAGATTAATATAAACTGGCAGAAATCAGCAAAAGCGTCTATGTTGATGATCTGGCAATTGTGTATGCCAGCAACAAGACTGCTAAGGTGAGGTACAAATTGCAACGAGCGATCAATGCTCTAAATGAAGTTGCAAAGGATAACGGATTTCAATTCTCACCAGAAAAAACGTGCTTCGTACACTTTTGTAGGAAGAGAATTCCTCATCAAAGTCCTGCGTTGACAATTGATGATAATCCAATACAATATAAAGATAATGTAAGATATTTAGGATTAGTATTGCATAAATCTCTTACATGGGGATTACATATACAGGACTTGAGTGATAGATGCAAAAGAGCCCTAAACATTACAAAATGCTTATCGAACTTAAATTGGGACTCAGACAAAGAGACATTATTGAGATTGTATAAAGCATTGGTTCAGTCTAAACTAGACTGAACCAGACAAACGGCATAAGACATAAGATGTATCGTATATTCATCCGCTAGAAAGTCGCATTTAAAAAAGTTAGACGTAGTTCATAATAGCGGAATAAGATACGCAACAGGCGCTTTCCGCACAAGTCCGGCGGTTAGTCTGATATCTGAAGCCGGAATAATGCCACTACATTATAGAAGAGAGATCCTCTTGTTAAGATATGCAGCAAATATATGGGCTTATCCTGCCCATATAAATAATAAACTTTTTAACAACCATCCTATGGCTGCATTATACGAACGTCGTGCTACCTATTCCAGACCAGCCGGAATTAGGTACCACGAATTAAGAAGTAAATATGAAATTGCCATTCCAGATACATTGGCAATTTCTACTAGAGAAATACCGCCATGGCTCTTGCCAGCGGTAAATACAAATTTGGATCTCTCTCAAAGAGAAATAAAAAAGAAACCAGCAGTGATCATCCAACAGGAATTTTTGGCAACAGTCAGTAGTTACGAAGAACATATTAGAATTTATACTGACGGTTCTAAAACCGAACATGGTGTTGGATACTCAATATGTGTAAATGAAGAAGCCCACATTTGTAAACTGCCAGATGTGGCCAGTGTCTACACGGCAGAACTCACTGCAATTCAGCAAGCTCTTCGCTACACTGAACACTATTGCGAAGAGAGAGTGCTAATATGTTCCGATTCATTAAGTGCACTTGTCGCAATTCGGAACAAGAACATTAAGGATGTCCTAATTGCAAACATCCTGTCCATTTTATACGTTCTAAAACAACGAGGACAGCGATGCGTATTTGTATGGACTCCGGGGCATGCTGGTATTACAGGTAATGAAATCGCAGACGAAGCTGCCAGAAAGGCAACAGTCTGCGATGATTTGGATGCATTTCCTGTAAGAGTGGCAGATGTTAAAAACCGTCTAACAAACATAGTAAGAAACAAGTGGAACGCTGAATGGAGGAGTTTAAATACAAAATTAAACTCAATAAAAACTTCTCCTTATAAATGGAAAAACGACTTTAAGTTGACTCGCCGTGAACAAGTAGCAGTAACCAGACTTAGAATCGGTCACACGCGATTAACAAATTTATATTTGTTAACCGGAGAAGTGAGACCAATGTGCGGTGTTTGTAATAAAACACTGACAATCAAGCATCTAATAGAAGAGTGTACCATATATGAGGACCTCAGAAAGAGGTTCCGTCTTACAAATAATATTAGTGCTGATCTGAATAATGGAAATGAAGAAAATATAGTTGCATTTCTACACGCCAGTGGACTTCTTAAAAGTCTATAAAATGAAAGTTTAAAGCCGTGGTAAAAGATACTCTAAGCTGTAGTTTATATATATATATATATATATATATATATATATAAAGAAAGAAAGAAATGGTATTGATAAGTTTAATTTTAATTTTAATTTCATGGTCTTTTGAGAACCTAATCTCAAATTTTAATATCGGGGCCCTTTACACCCCGTAAGTGTTTGTTATTGTCCTTGTCTTTTATGTTTTAATGTTTATTGTGTAGTTTGTGCTTTTAAATAAAATGTAAGAGCCCTTTACACCCCTACATATGACGATCCAGATGGTGATAGTAGTTTCTTTTAAAGATTGTGACGAGGGCTAATGACCTTAGCAGTCGATGCCCATAAAAATTCAGAAAAAAAAAATATATATAAACTGGGGTTAGTTTTGCAAAATTTTGAGAAAATTGACCCCAAAAAACTATCCCCCTATAGATAACCCCAAAATTTTATCATCCTGATCTCCGTAGGGCAACACAGCCATCTTGAGATACCTAAACTTTTACCAATAAATTGCCCTATTTACACTAGTCTGTGCCAAATTTCATCAAAATCGGTTTATCCAGTTAATAGTCATTAAGCTTCAAACAAGTACATACGTACGAACATTACTCCCCATTTTTATTGGTTTTTGGGGGGGTTACAGTAACATGAAACGTTGAGAAATGAAAAAAATTCAAACCCAATTTTTTGACTGATTACCATACTTTTCTTCTTGTAACACGCTCTAGAACTATGATGCCAGGAAAGTAAAAATTGAAACTGATAAATTTGGTAGATACTTTATGAATGAACTATTTTTAGTTTTGCTGAGAAAAGTTTTACTTTAACTCTTTCAGTTATATAAAGTTCTAATAAGTAAATTAATGTCATTTATCTTTATTGTATCGAATTTATTTGGGCTTTTATAATTATTTTGCATAACAATATTTCCGTGCTGGTTATGGAACCAAGAGTACTAGGCCATGTGCTCATATGGGTTTGGTTTTTATTGCTAGCTAACTGTGTAATTGCTATTATTGGGTTCTAATAAATCAATACAGTATTTTTGAATCTATTACGTCAGCGAAAACGAGTGACAAACTAGAATATTTGAGAAGTATAAATGCTTATTTAAATTTCAAAATTTATATCAAGGGAATACTGAATAACTTAGTTTTTTATTTCTTTTATCACCTTCTTTCTTTCCATCCTTTCTTTTCGTAACACGTCTTATCTATCGATTTCTTCATTTTATTATTCCAATCTTTCTTTTTCTTTCCTTGTCTCTTCTGATCTCTACATCATTTGCCATGTAACCTCCTCTTATCATCTCCTATTCATGTTTCATTTTCTTCTCTTCACCAGTAATTTGTTCCTCTCCTCTATACCTCTTTTTCTAATCTTAATTCAAAATCATATTATAATTTTTTTTATTGAGTTTAAGCGGTTAGGAAGAGTAATTGAGTCCTAACGCTGTCTCCTTAATCAAATTTTTCCATCATCGTCAACCTCTTTCTCTTCTTCTTCTTGTTGACACTTTACCCTTATTTTCCTTCATTTTCATTACTTTTCAAATTTTATCTTTCTCGTATTTATTATCCGAGTTTATTAAACGAAGCTGCTGATGCTATATATTTACGACATAATTCAGTGAAGTCTGTACTTAATGTAATATTTATATTTAAAAAGCTATTCATACAAATTTTGTTATTAATTTATTCTTTTCATTAAGATAACAGAAAACTATTCTCGTAAAGATTTATAAACAGGTATAAAAATCATTGTTTTTTTGGAGGTTAATTTCGTTTTCTAATAATCAAAAGAAAAAAATATGAGGTATTAAATTTAATTATACTTTTAGTTTTTGTTGTGTTCAAGCCATAATCACAACTTAATTTTTTTTTTTTTTTTTATGGATTGGACGTTTCTTTTGTGTTAGAGTAATAAAGGTTTTTTTTTTGTGTAATATCGATGGAAAATATTATTTAAAAAGAAAATTGAACATTTTAAGTAAATATGAGGTTCATTTAATAATTATAGAGACGACAGTGAAAAACCTATTTAATAGAATAAATTGAAACTATTTAACGTTTAAATCAACATACAAAATATCAGCTGTTGGGAATAATTTCCATTACTGTAATCTCTTGTTTATTTCAAAATATCAGATCCGCTTGAAAAGTGTACATTGAAAGAATAGCGTAAATTCTTTCCCTGATATTAAAACAATATAGTGAAAAGTATATTAACCGTGAACGGTTTTATAAGTGGATTGAACAGTTTAAATCGGACAGAACAAGTGTCACCGATTTACATCGTTTCGGAAGACCGGTGAAAATTTTGACTGATTCTTTGCAAAAATCGCTTTAATGATCTTATTTGACGAATAAAAATTTGAGAAATTGCTGAAATTTGTAGTCCGATTATCGACAGTGTCCCTTCCATTAATCATGATTAGCTGAATTATGGCAAACGTATTCTAGATGGATTCCCAAACGATTGACTCAAAATCATAGACACTCGAATACATATTTGACTGGAACTTAAACAACGGTTTTATAATAGAAGATAGTGCTCTATTAGTTCACATAACATCTTGTGATGAAACATGCATTCATCACTTCGAGTCAGACTCAAACCGCAGTGGCGGCTCGTAGCTAAAATTAGTGGGGGTGCTGTTCCAGAAAGCTTTTTTTCTAAGCCTTTTGAAGGCCATAGTTAAAGTTTTCTGTAAAATAAAAGAACCGAAAAAATGAATCAAATAGAATAGCTGGAAGCAGGATATTAATCTGATTCTACACTTTATCACATTCAAGAATATTTATTCGGTTTAACCGAATAAATAATAAAATGTTAATACTGATAATAATTTTTAGTGTTATTAGATAATAACTTAATAAAATGCCCACTTAAAAATACTACAGTTCAATGGTGCTTAATTTAAATTTCTATGTACACAGAAACAAATACATAATTAGTTTTTACTAATTACCTTCTCATTCGCCCTTTCAGCGTGTTTTTTTGACAGATTTGGCAATCAAAGAGCCCTTGCTTTCCGCCATATTCTGATCACTACTGAAAAAACAACTAAACCGCTTTCATATTTCTTCCACCGATTAAACTAGAAAAGGGAACGAACAAGGTTCGTTCGTAAAGTAAAGTGAAAAAAAAAACTACCTTCCAGCAGCACGTCAGGGTCGGCACTGCGAGAGCGACAGTGCTCTCTCTCCCTCGCTTGCAGCTTCCTATGTGAGCACAACAGCCAAACACCCCGCCGCTGGAACTGTGAAGCGTACAGTTTCATACAAAGAATTTTGTATCCTTTTCATAAACTGGGGGATGGCTACTGACATTAAGCTTAACGATTATATATTGTACAAGTATAAAGATACAATTAAAGAAAAAGGGACTTATTATATTAAATGTTAGCGATAATATCAAGTGAAAATTGGGGGTGCTGCAGTTCCACAGTGCCTCCACTAGCCGCCATTAGGTAGGCCCTACCTACATTTTCAACTAGTGAAATTTGAGTCAAACATACGTAGTATGAATTGGTAATATTCGCTCGTCAGGAAAAAATTGAAAACCTGTTCGTCAGCCAATAAAGTTATGCTAACGATTTATAACACATGTCCTTTAGTCTTATAAAGCTCCAGTTTTTTGATGTTATTTGGATGAACAACGTGAATGTAATTAACAGAGAGGAGTACTATTGTAATACTCGGGCTAGAAATTTCTAGTGTTAAAATGCCTACAACTTTACGCGTAAACAATATTGAAATCTATTTATGAGAACAAAAATCATTTATTATAAACATTTTAGTTACATTTATAAGTACACATGTAAAGAAAATAAATTAATGATAGGTTTGCTTTTTTTGTTTTTAAGTTTTATCATACGTGGACCTGTGCTAGAAACATACAAAAATAAATCGTTTTCAAGTGATAAAAGATGATTCCTTTATTTAGTTTTTAGCGCAACCGTAGATGAAAACCCCTTTTTGCAGAGAAAAGACGGCGAAAGGGATTAACGTTTTTAATACTTCTGTGACTAAATTTCTATATTAACTTCGTCGAGCAAACCAAAACGTATCTAAATCTTGAGATGTGAATTGTAGTTGTAAATTTTTATCGGGAGACATTTCGATGAGCTGGTCGTGAATCTCAACTGTTAGCTTAGAAGCTGCAACAACATTTTCACTAAATTGATTCAGTACCCATCTCTTCGAAAAATTATTTTTATCTTTTGGGAAATACTCCACCAACTGAATTTTTAGCTCACGAAAATTCATGTTCTCCAAACCGTGGTGAATAACACTGTCTTCTTTATCCAATTTTTTTCAATTATCGGATGTAACATATAAAAAGTTTTGCTTTGAAGACGATTAATCCAGACATCAGGTTTGTTAATGAAAGCAATAACATTTTCTGTTATCCCCCAAGAATAACGTTTTGCAATCCCTTACGCCTCTTTTAAACTACTGACAGCACGACCTGTTCAAACATATCATACGCATGTTCAGACATGACTCTCTTACAGGGAATATTATGCAAGCAGACCAAATTACAAGGAGTACGTACACATCAAGTTGGAATCTGTAAATTGTTCATGTTTGTACAGTTTATACATGCATGTTCATACCCGTCGCTATCAACGCAGCTAAATAGTTTTAACTAGGTTACATTGGGTTTCGTTGGGGAGGTCGCGAAATATTCATTATGTATTTTTTTTTACTTTTGTGTGGTTGTGGAGCTAAAAAGGTTGAGAATCATTCTGCTAGAACATAAGGTGAGACCCAAATAAGCAGGAAATATCCAATTTCTCTCTCAAAAGGCTTATTTTATCTGCTTGCTAATGCCCACCCTAATACAGTTCAAAAGATGAAGGAAGCTGTTCAAAAGTCTTTGTTGTTACATCCACTTTCAGTCCCGATCTCGCACTATTTGTTTTTTTTGTCCTCTACAAATTATTATGTGGTTTTAATTCGGCGTCAATGAGAAGATTAAGAAAGCGGTAAAAAATTGGCTCAGACTCAGATGTGAACAATTCTTTATTATTGGCATAAGAAAGCCTACAACAACTGCCTAAATATAGCAAGTGATTATGTTGAATATTAGGTTGGTTTCATTGTCATGGAATAAATAATTTTTCTACAATCATTTGTCTCTTTATTTATTAAAAAAATCCTCGTAATTTGAAGGAATCTTTTTAATTAACAATTAGTATTACATTTTATCGTAGTTTCATAATAGTATATAACCTATGATCTTTCTGATATTCAGAATACTTAAATGCAAAAATTAAAGAAAATTTTTCCGATCAGTTAATATGATTCCCAGGTAGCCGTATCTCGCAATTAGCGAGATACGGCTGTAGCTGTATCATTCTTTACAAACCTATTTTATTTTTATTAATTCACAGTTTTCTCGTTTTTTTTTTTTTTATTCTTGCGAACTGATTTTATTCGCGTGGTTTACGTTTTGTATAAGGATTTACATTCATTTTAATTTTTTTTCTACTGATAAAAAAAAACTTCTTTCTAAATAAATATATGAATAATGATTTAAAATATGTTTAACTGACTTAAAAATGAACTACAAAGTAAAAATTAACAATATTCAGTTTTTTATATTTTCAAATCGGTACCAAATAATTTTGTTTTACGATTTATAACGATTATAACGATTTCTCCAACTTTTTAATAAAATTTTTAATTTAACGCCGATTTCAAAATTGTTAAAAAATTGTGAATTTTTTCATGTTTATATATTAGTAAAATTTTTGAAATGTTTATACGAAGTAATCGAATGTGTGCATCTTTTCAAAAGATGCACAGGCTTGTGTTTTGAAAAAACACAAGCCTGTGTATCATGGCTTGTGTTTTTTCAAAACATTTATCAGAAATAAGAAAATCGCTTTTTTTCTCTCAACTGGTAGCGCCTAAATTCAAATAGAATTTTTCGTAGCAATGCCATTTTGTTATAAATGAATAAATATAGACTACTTCTTTATAGAAAGTAAAAGAACAATATTTTATATATATATATATATATATATATATATATATATATATATATATATATACACGAGTATGTACACAAGTTATATTTTTATACACACAGAACGCAGTAAATGTTTTTATAAAGTTGTCTTTTAATTAATTAAATTATATTTTGCATAAATGAAGTAAAGGTGTTTTTTAATAACTTATTATTAATTACAGTATAAAGAGTAAAGTTTCAATATTATCGAGTTATCCCCTATTTTTAGTTTATTTTGATCTCGTTTTTTTTCTTTATTTTTTTCTGTAAAACGTGTTTTTCTCTTTCGTAAATTGATTTTTTTCTTTTTTTTTTGTCATGAACTGGTGATATAATTAAACCAAGTACAAATACACCTGTTGATACTGCTTTTGTTAGTAAAACTCTACGCTGAATATTTAACAAATAATTTGAAATTAAATAGCCTAGTTTTAAAAAAATGAAAAAAGTTATACCTTCCTTCGTAGTAATTAGATATTCTGTTTATGTTATTCAGTTTACACTTTATGTTTGTATAACAAATAATTCATAGTTATAAATTTGATTATATTTTTTATTTTACACCAACATTTTCTTTGTCTATTTATGTTTTTAATAGAATATTTAAAAATTACGTAATTTTACCAATATTTTTTCATAGAAAGGTTAGTTTTTCTTAAAGAAGCATAAACTAGTATATTATTTAAGTTAATAAACGTCGTTTACTTGGTGTTCTAAAACTGTAAAATGATAACGTTTACTAGGTTAGTTAAATATGGTCGCAGGAAGCTGTGGGACGATGGACGAGACCCCAACATCAAGCCATGGTTGTCGAGAAGATTTTGTGAGGTTGATCATCACCTATCGCAGTTTTTTACAGGACATGGTTCCTTCAATAACTACCTGCACAAAATAGGCAAGAGAGAAGAGCCAATTTGCAACTACTGCAACGAGATAGATGATGCTGAGCACACCTTTTTTGAGTGCAATAGGTGGGACACACTAAGACATAGTAGGGCACTCACAGGTATAACTCCAGAGACAACAATAGACTACATGCTAAGAAGCGAGTCAAACTGGAACAATTTTGCTAGCTTTGTTAGACAAGTTGTTGTACAGAAATACTCCGATGAGAGAAGACAAGGTGTTGGCTAGAATAGGACTGGATGGACAGCCTTGCTGGTGAGGTCCAGCTTGCTGCGGTGTGTTGGCACTGATGAGCCACCAAGGACTCCACGGGTAACAGTCAGGTAACAGCACACTGAATACTGAAGGGACCCGGCGCCGCGTCGCGGCGAACTGGGTCTGGCGTGGTGTCCAAAAGGGCAATATTAATAAAGAACTCTCAAAAAGAGCTAACCGGTAGGCCGACCTGCCATGCCGGTATATAGCCGGTAGGTGGGGAGGCCTATTTGAGTTTAAAGACACTCCCCTGGGCGGCGTAATACCAACATGTCGGTCCGGCCCAGGGGAGCTGAGAGAAAAAAAAAAAAAAAGTTAGTTAAATATAAATCGGAATCTGGTTTATAATATTAGTACACAATAAAAATACAAACCGTTTAACTTTTTTTCGACGTAATCATGTTGAAGTTCTGTATATTTTTCCCAATATGTAAAGAGACTGTGGATCCCTTTTTCATAAAAAATTTGAAGATGTGTTACGAGTCGACTATTCATAAACTTCCTCTTCCGTTATCGCTCTGGAATCGATGCTCTTCCAGTGTCTTCTAACAAAAGAAAATCGCAGGGAGATAAATTTGAACTCTTCCAAATTTCTTGTTCGGAGATATTCTAAGTTTTTCCAATAGATTTCCTTCAGATTATCCCGAGTTCTAATGGTGTGAAGCCTACCATTGATATAAAGGAAAATTACATCTCTGATATTTTGTTCCTGTAGAAGGCTTTCATTACGTTCAAGAGCTGGCAATAGTACCCAGCATTCACAGTTCGATTTTTGTGGAGAAAATCGACAAATGATTGGCCTTTACGGTCAGAAAAAATATTACGAGGACTCTTCCAAATGATAGACACGTTTCGCTTTTACGGGGCAACGCTTTTCATTCCAACGTCAATTCATACTCGCTGATTTCCAATCGGGAGGCTATTGATGTAGCTATGCCTCATCACATGCGACTATTCGATGCAAATTATTTCTCTCTAGTCGAAATCGATTCATAAGTCTTCGGAAAAATTTCCTATCGGACCTGTTTCCGATTACGGGTCAAAATTCTTGGAACTCACCTCTCGCACAGACTTTGGAAACCCAAGGTGCTTTGATAATGAATGAGCGCTTCCATGACTGATACCAATTCTGAAGCGATTTTATCGACCTAGTAAAGTGTTGATTGTCCTTAATGAGATCACAGATAGATCGAATGTTGCCATCCATCACTTTTGTACTTGAATGCCTAATTTCTTAAATACTATGACATAATTTTGAAAACACAAAATCTGATTGGACACCACATGACGTCCCTGTACGTCTGTTAAATTACAAATATACTTTTTTTTTAAATGAAAAATACACAAAATTTTATTTCATTAATAACTTCTGATATTTTCTCATATATATTTTTTTTTATTGTTATTATTGAATTATTATTTATTGTAATTTTTTTTACAGAGGTTAATAATTATAAATAAATCAATATATATAAATTAAAAAATATAAAAAGTTAAAAAAAGGAGATGATGCTGAATTCGAACCGATGTGCCTTCCCCTTGTAAGATCCACATATTTCATTAATTAAAATTTTATTTGGCTATAACTCTCGAACCTATCAAAATAAGTACCACTTATCATATATCGTTGAAAAGCTCTCAATGTGGGCTATTACTGCACTTAAGAAAAAGTCCAAAATCCAAATCTTTTGGATTTTGGGCTTTTTTTCGGGCACTTTTGGTCCAGTCGATTGAAATCAAAAGGGGAGGTGCACAACTAGGTGTTATAATAGTCCTAAATGCAAAATTTCAACATTCTGCGGCTAATCGTTTTTGAGTTATGCGAGATATATACATATGTATATATCTCTACGAACGTACTTACGTACAGACGTCACGTCGAAACTAGTAAGAGTGGATTCAGGGATGGTCAAAATGGATATTTCCGTTGAAATCTAATAATAAAACATTTTCGTGATCACAATACTTCCTTTATTTCGTACAAGGAAATAATAAGCTAATACTAGTGTTTTATTTTAAGTCTCCACTTTAACCACATTTTGTTTTGGTTGGAGAACTAACATTAAAACTTTTATGAATTTTACGTGATTGGTAAAATATTCTATTGTATAAAAGACTCTTTTGAATCAAGGTTCGATTTACTGTATTGATTTTTAGTATAATATGGTTGTTTATTGTTTAGTATTTTTGTAGATGGTGGCATCCGTGGCGCAAATGGTAGCTTCTCGGCCTTTTATCCGGGAGATCCCGTGTTCGAATTCCGGTCAGCAATTGCATTTTCACACGCTAGAAAATTCTCATTTCATCTCTTCCTCTGAATTAATACCTAACAGTGGTCTCGAAAGCTGTAAAAAAAGAAAAAAAAGTATTATTGTATATGATTATTGTTTAAAGAAAATAACTCCTTTTATGTGTTAGGATGTTTTGAAAATGATTAATTGATAAATATTATTTATATATATATTAATATGTATAGTTTGTTAGTCAATTAATATTATTTTTTAATCACGACTATTCATTTTTGTAATGCGTAATATAAAAGTAGTAATTGTAAAAAAAAGTGTTAATTATGTTTATCTGTTAATAAAAAACTGTAATTAATGTTCTATTCAATCGTAATAAAAAATTGAGGAATTTAAAATGCAAGTCATAAGCTGTTGGTAATTTAGACTTTTGATATAATTGAAAGGCTTAAAATATTTAATAATTTTATCACAATTTTTTAAATAAAAAAATCGGCTTATTTGTTTATTTTTTTTTTAATATAGAAATATTTTTATTTTTTATGATAGGCGATGATGTAGTCTAACAGTTTTTGATTGCAATTTTGATTGGAGATAATAAGTATATATGGGTTTGTTTCATATAAAGAAAAACAGTCGGAATTCCACAATAATTGTATTCAAAAATATCTTTTTAAAACTTTAAACTGAAGTACTTTTGAAAAATGTATGTTTCTTTCAAAACGCGAATGCCTGACATAGAGATAGGTCCAGACGTTATCTCAATTACCCCTGCCGTATCTAGCATAATTAATACAATTGTCTTTCCCACCGAAGCATTTTCTTATCTTGTATTATTAATATAAAGTTAGCCAAAAGATACGCAACCCCAAATTCGAAATCATATTGCGAAGGGAAATTTAGTTTTTTACTGGCGAGAATGTGTGTGTTGGCAACGGATGACCATATGAAGAAGAGTAGCACACGATAACCAATCTCCCTCCTTTTTGATCACTGGAAAGTAAGCTGTGAGCGGGAAAACGTGCGTTTTTCCAACGCTCAACGTGCATTCATTGTCGAAAGTTACTTTAAATCTGTCATTCTTAAAATGTCAGGAAGACTTTAGGGTAGCTTTTCCTGATTCGTGGGTGTCTAACAAATCAACGATTTTACGCGTAGTCGCTCGTTTTAAAGAAACCGGTAACCTGGATGAAAGTAAACAGTCCGGCCGACCTATGGCTTTAAGTGGATGCGCCCTTGGAAATAACCGCTTATCCTTGCTACTTTCACCAAGAAAGTCGATACGAAAACTGTGTCAACAAACCGGAATGTTTTACGGGAGTATTCGCACAGCCATAAATCCGGTCTTATTGTATCGCATTCGTTTTGTGTTCATACACAAAACGAATGCGAAAAAAGACTACATAACTGTCAATGATATTTGTGTTTTATTCGCAGCAATGTTGGGGTGTTGGATTATGTTTTCTACTTTCATGAAGCATGGTTTCAAATAGGTGGCTGCGTAAGCAGCCACCAAAACTACAGATACTGGAGTTCAGGAAACCCTTAAATTTTCCAGGAGACCTCATTAAATTTATAGAAGGTAAGAGTTTGGTGTTGTCAGCTTTCGTGGCGCGAATGGTAGCGTCTCGGCCTTTCATCAGGAGGTCCCGGGTTCGAATTCCGGTCAAGCATGGCATTTTCACACGCTACATTGTCGTTTATCTCATCATCTGAAGCAATACTTAACGGTGATCCCGGAGGTTAAAAAAAAGGAGTTTGGTGTGCGATTTCGGAGAAAAGAATTATAGGCTCAATCTTTTTCACGGAAACTATAACAACTGAACGTTACCAGAACATCATGCAATTCGTGGCACTGTTAAAGGCTGATGAACAAGACTGTTGGCTGCAGCAAGACGGTGCAATAGCACACTCAGCTAATAGCACAATGATCATTTTGCGTGAGTTCTTTGGGGAACATATCATTTCTCATGGACTGTGACCGCCTAGATCGCAAGACTTAACTCCCGCCGACATTTTCTTTGGGGTCATATGAAGGATAACGTCTATAAGAACAACCCTCACACAATCGACCAACTCAAGCACAACATCGAAAACGAAATATCCCGCATAAGTGCAGCGACCATCCGAAAAGTAGCAACTAGCATTAAGAAACGTGTTCAGGAATGTATAGCAGCAAATAGAGGACGTTTCCAACATATATTTTCAGAAAAATAAATAAATATTAATACTTTTTGTTCACCTACAAAATACAGAAGAGTATATTACGGTAATATTTTCTAAGAATATTTATTCTTGGTTTGCGTATCTTTTGGCTCATTCAGTTGTGATTAGACCCGACAGATCGAAATACTTGAAATTCATTAACACATGGTTAGGAAGAACAGGAGGAACTAATCCATTAAGGACGTCAACAAATCAGTTCCTCCAACAATAGAAAGGAAACGGAAAATCCGCTACATCCCAACAATCAAATTACGTCCAGTGCTTTTTATTTATAATTAGATTCTTCACGTAACCAAAGATTTGAAGAATTCAGTAATAAATCAACAACAATTAGTCAAATCGTGAATCGGGTTTTCAAATGAATTGCCGGCTGCAATAATGTACAGTATGTAATTATTGGCTATTTCCATTTTATTATAACAAAAAGCGTGTGAGTATAACTCTTTCTTCCCATTATTTTTCACATTGCCGAACCAAAATAAGAAGTTATATTCTTTTCTTTTACTACTGGTAGAAATAATTTATTTTTTCATTTTCCCGGCTAAAGTTTTATTGCTGAAGCAGCTAAAATAACGTAAAAATAGCGATCGGCCAAAATTTTTTTTTTTTTTTTGGTGATGATTAATCATTATATAATTATTATAATGTTTTACTAAGAATTTTTATTTTTTTCTCTTTACATTATTAATACCGCATAATATTAAGATAAAAACATAATTAGATTTTTTGCTAGGCGCACAGCGAAGTAACGCCATCAGCACCCGGATGCGGTATTTATGTAGTAAACATATAAATATTAAGAAGTAAAATTACTAAAAAACTAAACAAGAGTAATATAAAAACACAGTATATGTGGAAAGAACCCATGACGTTAAAAGCAAATTAAAAAAGTAACTTACAAGAAAGAAGTTAACATTGGGCATAAGTCCAATAGCATAAATAGAAGATAAAGATCTTATGAATAGTACATTTTTTAATCAAGATGCACGCCCTTTACAAATCGCAAGACATTAGATAACATCATCGCATGATTCCCCAACACACTTTGCATATCGTCCCTAGTTTAAACTTGTGACTCAGTGCCGCATAACAGATACAATCCACAAGGATGTGGTGCACAATTAGTTGGCAAACGCAGCGAGCACAAAAGGGTTCATCTGTTTGAGTCATCAGATATCCACGAGTGAGCCTAGTTTGCCCTATTCGCAAACGGCAAACAATAACCTCTTCTCGACAGTTATTCCTGCACGAGGAGCTTCACTGTGACATAGTGTTTTTAACTGGACGAAGTATATTGTTAATAGTAGCATTCCAATCTCTTTGCCGATCATCATGAACCGCCCTCTTCAGAAAACAGAAAAGAGTGTTCAAAACAACGGGATTAGTGAAAGGAGGCTGCAAATAAGCTTCTTTCCCCGCACTATCAGCGCGATCATTGCCAGCAGAAGCTCATATATTACGTTGAGTCATTTGAGAAATAGCACACTGAATCTTACAGAAAACAAGGTGTCTGGAATAACCGATTGGTGTCACCTATCGCCAGTAAAGCACTCATGGAATCTGAGCAGACAATTACGTTTCGAAATGTTATATTTAAGGCCTTATTAATAGAACACAGTTCTGCAATGAAAATACTGACGATGATGAGTAGGCCAAACATTTATGTTATTTTGCCAACCATAAAAGCATAACCAACAAAATTAACGTTTTTAGAGCCGTCCGTATAAACTATATCATCAGGATTCACGCTATTTATAAGATTATAAAATTTTCTCGTAATTTTACCAGGGTTTTGTTATTTTTATTATATCACAAAGATCAAAGCAGTAATTTACAAGAGAAGGCCGCGATTTGAAAAAGGTAACTTCATTTGATGAAAGGGTTCAATTCGTAGCCACATTTTTTTACAGAATATTTTTATCGTTTTTGCGATCAAAATTTTGCACAATTGCACTCTAAATTTTGGTATATACTTAAAATAAAAATGTGTTAAGGAAAATGCCGGTAAAATTATGCAACTGTTAGCCAGCTTTATTTATCTGTTTTCAAATATATATATATGATTTTTCACACATTATATATTACAATTATTTTTTAGCTATAGCCATGGTTTTTAAATATATGTTTTTAACTAATATCAAAATTATATTTTTACTCTTCTTTTCCTCAACCCAGAAGATTAATTTGTAACCGTTCCTCTCTTTCTTATTCTCTGGCTTATATTTTTTTAAAAATGTATTTAAAAAGTATCTTTTATTTTATTTATTTTACTTCCTTGTGCGAAGTAAAGGAAGTATTGTGATCGTGAAAAATGTCGGTTTTCAAATTTCAACGAAAATATCCATTTTGATCATACCTGAATCCATTTTGACTAATTTCGGCGTGACTTATCTACGTTTGTAGTACGTACGTTGGTATCTCGCATAACTCAAAAACGATTGGCCGTAGAATATTGAAATTTTACAATTAGAACTGTTATAACATCTAGTTGTGCACCTCTCATTTTGATTGCAATTGACCGGACCAAAAGTGTCCAAAAAAGCCCAAAATTGGATTTGGACTTTTTCTTAACTTAAGTAATATCTTCTTGAGATCTTTTCAACGATTTATCATAAATGGTCCTTATTTTCATTGGTTCCAGAGTTATAGCCAAATAAAATTTTAATTAATAAAATATTTGGATCTTACAAGGGGAAGACACATTGGTTCGAATCTGACTTCACATACATATATATTTTTTAACTTTTTTTTGTTTAATTTAAATATATTGATTTATTACAAAATTTTACAATAAATAATTTTTTTTATAATAAATAATAATTCAAAACAATAAAAAAAATATCAGAAGTTATTTATGAAATAAAATTGTATGTACTTTTCATTTTAAAAAAAATGTGTATATGTAATTTAATAGGCGTACAAGGAAGTAAAGTGATATAAAAATCAGATTTTTTAGGTATCGTGGCTTTGGTCTACCTGTTTCTTTTTTATCTCACATATTTCCATTTAGTAAACTCATCATAAAATTATTTTGTTTATTTATTGAAGATTATAATAAACTGATTAAATTTTTATTATCTTTTTGTAAGCAGAGATAAACGAAGTTATGACAAAATCAGTTTGCTGATTTATCATTAAAAAAACCCCATTGATGATTTTATTTTATTTTACCAGTAAAATGGAGTATATAAACTGCAATTGATTTGAACTTAACAGCCAGTCATAAGGTTACAAATCTGTTTTAAGCTGTCCCTAGGATTTACACGTGTAAACCAATGTCGTTCATATATTGATCTGCTCAGTTTATGTAGTTGATTAATCAAGTAATGTTTTGTATTTCTGGTATAAGTTCATCGACGTTATGCCTAGATTATTTACATTTGAATATTTATCTATTTGTATTATTTTACCTATGTAATTTGAAATATATATATAAAAAATGTATAATTATATTAATAAGAAAGAAATTGAACCAAATTTTTTTAAAAGTATTAAAACATGATAGTACTTATGCATCATTAAACTACGTATAATTAAATTATAAATCTTTTTATTTTAACTTTTTATTTTAATTCCGTTTCTTACATGTTTCGAAACAATAATTTAACCAAAAAATATTAAACCTAAAAAAAAGTGTTTTAAAATGAATATAAATTACAGTAGCTTTTTGCGAAATTATTGCGTTGATGGTTTCTTTTTGTTCGTTTATTGCATGATAACTGAATTTCATTTTATCGATGTATTTATCTGTAATCGTTGTGAATAGAAGTAAAATGTTAATGGGGACTCGCGGAAACATTTCCCTACCAAACTACCCAATAGTGAATGATGCAAAGGTTTTAATAGTAATATGATGGGGTAGGATAGGGTAGGGTTAAATGGTTGTACTTAGAAAAACTTAACCGATATGAAACAGTTTTATGACTAAGGGGTAAATATAATAATAGATGGTTTGTAGGGGTTCACAATGGAACACAATAAACGTACAGGAAACAAATTATAATCAATAAAAAAAAAACTTGTAATATCCTTTTATTACTTCCTGAATTATCAATATTACTACATAAAAAGAAGGAAACAAATATAAAGGGTTCTTTTTTCGCTTTTTTTATACTTCAAATAAAAATGTATTTTAATAATTGAAGATAAGTGTTTAACTGCTAGTATTGTAACAAAAATTCTGTAATTTTGTAATTTACCATCTCATCCTTTAAATTTACGTTTCTAAATTAAAATCGTAATTATACTAGAGGTATTCAAACCGTTGTTGTATAAAAATACTCTAGAAAATCCTAGTTTAGAGAATATCGTTATAATTTTGTACGATATTCAGCTTTTTCTATAATTTTTTTTTTCAGTTATTATTTTGTATATAAACTAAACTATATTTTTTGGTTAGATAAATATTAAAAAAAACCAAATAAGTTAGAAAATATCCAAATTAATAGAAAACTTTTAATGCAATTCATTTGGTCAACAACCAAACAAACAGAAAAACAACAAAAACAAAAGCAGAAAACTTCAAAAGGTATAGGAGCTTTGAGGTTTTCTGTTTTTGTTTTTTCGTTTCTTCTGTTGTTGACCTAATGAATTGCATTAGAAAGTTTTCTATTAATTTGGATAATTTTCTAACATATTTGGTTTATATACACACACACACACACACACACACACACACACACACACACACACACACACACACACACACACACACACACACACACACACACACACACACACACTAATAAACCGGTAAATAGTTATAACTAATATTTTTAGAATCGAGGCAGAATGTTTTGAAACCCACAATCTTAGATCACTCAAAGTTAAGCCCTGTACTGACTAAACTTTTGCTGTGAATAAATTACAATACACTAATAATTTGTATAAATTGAACAGGTTTTAATTTTTATTTATCATTACTATTTTCATAAATATCAGTTTAATGTCTGGGGGGGGGGTGCAGAGCTTCCTGGCTAAACGGGATGGGCGAGCGAAGAGAGCCAAGTCCGGCTAAATAACTCCTGACCGCGACAGGGAACGCAAGTAACCATATAGCGCGTGCGAGGCCGCGACTAATCGGCTAGTATATAAATATATATATATATATATATATATATATATATATATACATATATAGTTATTTATTATAATTATAAATAAATGAATTTTAAAATATTATCTTGTTTTATATTGAAATGTCAGAAATATTTAATTATATTTTATATCATTTTCATCATTTTTGTGGACTTAAGCTTTAACATAATCCATTAAAATGGTTAAATTCGTAAATGTCATTGTTTTTTTCTTAAACCGTAAAAAATAATTGAAAACGTTAAAAAAATTTGTGAAAGTTAAAAAGTCCAATGAAGCAATTCATCGAATTTCATGAAGTGATTTTCTTTTCAATAATAAATAAAAAATAAATACTTTTACTAGGTTATATTTATTCAAGCGAGTTTTATGTCAAGAACAACTGACTGGACAAATCAATTAATCGTTTACAAATAATGTTTTGTTAATATTATAATTGTTATTTTAAATTAAATATAACCTTCCAATGTTACCCCTGTCATATTTTCACCAACAATACCGCAATTGCAGGAAATTATCTTTGACCGTGTTTTTAATTAATTCTATTATTTTATTTCTAATTGAAATAAATTACATTTTAATTAATACGGTTATAAGCTACGGAAATTGTTCATTTACCCCAAATTATCTGTTAATTCCGCTTTTAACCGGGTATTTTCTGTTACAGCAAAACAATTACTTTTAGAAAAAAAAACACTACACTAGGACAAACACTACAGATATTTTTATTTTCCTTTTACACTAGAACAGCTGCACCGAGTTTTTATAAAACAATTATCCAAACTCCTCTCAATTGTATAAATGACACTAACATAATAATACTAAAAACCTAAAGCAGCGTAGGAGCATACTTTAGTCTTTTAAAATCAAAACATCGATTTTTTTTGTTTTGCTGAGTTTTTTTTAAAGTTAAATAAACGGATAGATTTGTATAGCATAAAATTACCATACTGAAGATTAACAAGTATTACCAACATTTATACAAATCTTTCAAAGGATACTAACAGAATTTTAAAAAACGGCTACAAATAAATAGGAAAAAAGTACTGGTTGCAAAGGTATTCATGAACAAAAGAAATAAAAGATAGATGTAATAAATGAAAAATTATATCGTTCTCTAAACGTTGGGTCGTTTAGAAAAAACTGACAAAAATATCCAACATGTAGATAAAAAAGGCAAAAAAAAAAAAAAATAAATATAATCAAGAAGAATTGATGCATCGTTATTGATCAGTTATTCAAGCGATATATTGTAGCCATACCTGATGACATTAAGAGTCCATACTTTAATCTGATATACTTCAAACGCAAAAGTCAAAGAAATAACTATTCTATTGACTGTCGTTTACTGATAACTTCAGCGTTAAAACGACTAGTTTTAATGAAACGAAGCTTAGTGTTGTCAGTTGTCAACCACTCATTCTACTAAACTGTGTTGAACTGATGTTCCTAGTGGTAGGAAAGTTTTTGAAAAATATTTTCGAAATACGAGTATGTAAAATTGTAACAGGACCAGTATAACGGACAGGGGTGTGACGGATTTCTTCCAATTACGAACAAAGAAAGACGAAATAATAATAAAAAGAAGAATCCACAAGGAACTAAAAGAGATACTTTACACATAGTAACGGGTTCATTTAACAATCTATTTTTTATAATACAGAAGTGGCACCTCCAAAAACTGTTGTTCGACCAGATGGGTTACCGGACCGGAATAAAAATTTATAGAAAAACGTAAGCGGAGGATTTATAGATTAACGTAAGCGCGCGGAGGATTAAAGTTATTATGTTTCACCAATTAAAGGAATGAGGCGGATACTGGTTGTATAGGCCGGTAAATACTACTAGGGACCAGCGGAGAGAGTCAACAATTTTCCGAGGCCGTGTTCGGCTGGAGTCAAGATAACAAGTGATAACAGAGTAGTTTCGCCAGCTCGAGTTCGACGTGGTTGCAGTGACGGCGGTATCAGTAAGCGTGTGGTAACAAGTGAAGAGTATATCACGAGTATTCCATTGTGAACAGTGGGTGAATTGTTTGGTGGTTATTGGTAACCATTGGTGATAGTGACAGTATTATATTCATTCATAAAGTGTAGGGTAGTTCTGTTGTAAATAGTAAAAGTAATAATAATTGCATAAAGTGAAAACCATGAACGTTAGACTTTTCTGGTGTTATATTGTTAATGCAATATTAGGTTCTTTCTTTCTTTTTCTGTTAGGCGTCCGGAACCACCGTAAGGTATTACTTCAGAGGTTGATATGTATGAATGTAAATCAAGTGTGGTCTTGCACAGTCTCAGGTCGATCATTCCTGAGATGGGCGGTTAATTGAAACCCAACCACCAAAGAACACTGGTACCCACAAACTAGTATTAGCAATATTACATTCTAGCGATCATTTTAACGGTTTTATTAAATTGGACTGTATTCTGGTTTTTATAATTTATTAGTAATTAAATAAATCTTATCTTTTTATTTGAATTACTGTTCTGTATGTTATATATATAGATATGTTATAATAATTTTATTATTATCATCGTTAATATTATTATTATTTATTTTGTTTATATGCCTCTAGAACAATAAACTGATTTATAAGACATTTTTACATTTGTTTGATTATGAAAGTTTAAAAATACATATCCTACGGATATCTCGAAATGAAATATTTCTTCATGAAAAAATTTCAATTAATTTTTTCTCCATTAAAATTGTGTTCTTTGATTTCCTTTTTTACCAATCGCTACATAGATTGAGTCATTTATTGTGGCATTCCGTTAACTTAAAATATCCTTGTTACCAATCCATTTATTCATTATTTGACAGTTTCTTTCAGCGGATCGCGCCATTAAAAATTCATTTAATTTTTTTTTACGCTGGTAGAAGTTGTTTGGAGCTCAGTGCGGACTGGAGAGTATAGTAGGTAATTGAAATCTTTCCGTCTAAAATTTCAGGGCAAATAGCGCATCATGGCTGTGTAATATGGATGAGAATTATCGTAGAGTAATGCAAATTAAGCCATTCAACGTGATGGAACTTCCGGAGTTTATCGAGTTGTTCATATTAAACATAGTTAATTCTTGTGAATTTCAACCGGTATCACATTTTGAAAATATAAAACATTTTTGAGTAACCGAATTTAATAATCGACGATAATTCTGATTGTTTTATTAATTTTAAAATGTTATAACGCGTTCGTATAATTGACTACTGGGAAAGATGGTAGTTTATAAATATCAGTGAATAGGTTCACCTCGAGTTCCACAGGTGTGCCAAATTCATTAGAGAAATTATTTTTAATGGTAGTTACTTTCACAACAGCAATTTTGAATTGTTGTGCTCCATGAAAAACATAATTAATTTAAAGTTTTATAACATAGATATTTTTTTTTTATGTAGTTTGCAAATGATTTTACATTAATCACGTATTTAATAGCTTTCATTTTGTTCAAACACATGGCTTGCAGTATTTAAATACTTTATAATTGATCGGGTTATGTTAAAACGTAAAGAAAAATATTGCACTTTATGAATTTAATACTTAATTTATCGCTATAAATTAACTGTTATAATTTTTGAAGCTAAGTAAACGAAATAAACTTTTGTATTGTTGATTTTTAAAAAATAAAATCATATACCATATAAAAAATGTTATTTTTTTCTTTAATGGTTGTGGCCGAGCAATATCCCTTTTTCTGGAAAACTGGATCAGTTTTAGAACAGAAACTTCGGTACTTAATAGTATCAGTGCCACCACAATTTTTCAGCTATTAAAAAGACTAGTGTGTAATAATAAAAATCGAAAGTTACTTTACTCTTATTATAACAGTAATGAGCGCTCTTAGATGCGATTCATTTAGTTATATATCTTCTCCCGGTCAATATTCTTTTATCGTAAACGAAATCTCTTCGAACGGATTCTAGTTTTGAGTAAAACGGCATCACATGAATTCATAGAAAAAGGATTCTAGATGGTGGTGAACTGTTCACAATGAACTTAATTTTGCCGTTTTAGAGATCTCCATCCAACTGCACGATCTTTTGGCGTGTACCACTGTTTCCGGGTGGATGAAGTCTTAGTGGTTTTCATTTCGAAAAGACGAAATCCCTCGTGTTTGAGATTTTTTGGAAAGTATAAGCACCAAAAATCCGAATACAAAGTATTACCTTCATAAATATGGTCTTAACCTTCAGAATTGTTGCGAATGATCCGTTTGACCCACGCATTTGTTTTAGATACGGATGTTACTTAAGTATAGAATGAATAACAAAGATGTAAGTACGGATTTCTCATGCAATCCCTTGTTTAAGTTCTTGGCCTGAGCCTTGCCAACATGTCTGTCTATTTTCTAGCAATTCATTGGCGATGTTATCAAAGGTTTTGCACTTTATTACTCTTCTTAGTTTATTTATTACTCCATGCCTGCAAACAATATCGTACGCAGAAGATAATCCACGAAAGCCGCTCCTGTTTTTAACTTTTTCTGGAATCCTTCTTTAATGGTAGAAGTAAGCACAAATACCTGATTTGTACCATTTTTACCGTCTCTAAAGTCAGCTTGCTCAGCTCAGGGTGTTGTCAGTTATTGTTCTTATCCTATTGTTCAGTAGTTCACTAACAATTTCTAATATTCACTTAGCAAGACATGTAGACGATAGATAGCGACATCTGTCGCGGGTTTAACTGGTTTCAATATTATTGTTATCTTACACTTTTTAATCAAGAATGGCAATTTCACACAGGTCATTATGATATTGTAGAAAGTCTTCAGCCACTCATTATTATTTAGACCACAGCTCTTCAAAAATTCAGGATAGATTTCATTTGTACTGGCCGTTTTACATGTTTTGACCGACGCAATTTCCCGATCAACCTCAACCATTTCAAAAGGTGCTGTGTTAGTTTCTCTTTGGATTTCCCTTCTAAAAAACTTATTTACATTTACGTTGAAATTAGTCATATCGACAATGCTACTAGCAATATTATTTGGATCGACGGTTGTTTTTTTTGTAATATGCTTTTCAGCAGACATCGTTTCAAAAAAAAAAAAAATCAGCAGATAATAATATAATACATTATGTTAATTACCTAAGTTCGATGAGGTAAAAAAAAATGTAGAATTAAGAAATAAAAAATGAGTGCGACGGTGCGTGGACACTCAACGAAATTGTAAGAAACGAAGCTTCTTACGATTCTTACTGATTCCTCACAGAAGCTCAACTATATCTTGGTTAAGATGCGCTTTTATTTGCAGTAAATTAGTTGAAAATAGAAAGTAGTCACGATTTAGACAAAATCAAATTAACAAGGAATAAAAAGAGTTGCTCTACTCGTCTTCAACGTTGTATTTAATACAAAGAATGTATCGGTTATTAAAACAAAAATAACAAAATGAGCGTGATCAAAAACCGTTCACAAAAGAGGAAGAGTTTCATTTTTGAACACGATTTCTGAATGGACTGTATTATCAACTAGCGCGTGACGCTTTTCCGTGACGGTCATTTTTCTTCCTTGTACGAAGTAAAGGAAGTATTGTGATCCCGAAAAATTTCGGTTTTCAGATTTTAATGGAAATATTCCTTCTGTTCCATTTTGATTAGTTTCGGCGTGACGTCTGTACGTGCGTATGTATCTCGTATAACTTAAAAACGATTAGCCGTAGGATGTTGAAATTTTGGATTTACGACTATTTTAACATCTAGTTGTGCACCTTCCCTTTTGATTGCAATCGACTGGACCAAAATTGTTCAAAAAAGCTCAAAATCCAGAAAATTTGGATTTTTGACTTTTTCTTAACTGAAGTAATAAGCCCTCATTGAAAAATTTTCAACGATATATCGTAAGTGTTACTTGTTTTTGTTGGTTCCAGAGTTATAGCTTAATAAAATTTTAATTAATGAAATATTTGAATTCTATAAGGGGAAGGCACGTAGGTTCGAATCCGACTTCATTTCCTTTTTTTTTAAATTTAAATATATTGATTTATTAATAACTAGCTTGTACCCTGCCACGCTTCGCTGTGGCACATTATGGTTGCATAAATGAGAAATGAGAAACAAAACAAAACATACGTTTCATAGAAGTTTAATTTTGCAATACTTGTGGGTATACAATATTTTTTGTTTTTCCACTGTCTGCGTAGATATAAAGGCTATCTGGTTTGCCGACTCGGGAACACGCAACATACAGTTATTCATGTGAGAAGCAATCCGCGTCTAGATCTAAACCACACAATTCTAAAGATTGACATTGAGCTTGATCGATTGTGATTGCAAATGACAATCGAATTGGGAATTGCAATCTTTGAAATTGAAATGGTCGGGATCATGGGTATTCGAGGAATGAGGACATCTTCACCTTTGAAAGGCCCAGTTAAAATCGTTGCTTCCACTAGGTTATTCATCAATTTCTTAACTGCAAGTCACGTGCCGTTGCAGAGTTTTGGCTGATTAATATTCCGCAACAGGATAATTGGCACACCTATTTTCAATTTTAATATATGTGGTGGCATCCCTGGCAGATCAAGTGAGTTTAAAAATTCCGTTGGATAATTAACTACATCTGCTTCCACAACGGTGTCTATCGACGTATATGTAATTTCCTCACTTTGAATGCTGGATTGAATAACATTATTAAGTTGATAGACATCTTTATTCTTTGCGGCAAGGATAGCTCGTTCACTGAGCCAATCGTGATTTCTATGATTAATTTTAATATCAGGAAATACTTTTTCGATCAGTTCTTCTTTCGATGTTACTAAATTACAAAAATTATCAGGAAATGATATTCGTCTAGACGTCTCATCGACTGGCAGCTGTCCGTTTCCAATGTCCAGTAACTTTCGTGAGAATACCTCAGCTGATGGATGATTCTACCGATGGACCGTTAAAAAAACTGTTTTCTCGCGGTCGCGGGTATGTGACTGATGCAAAAGATAGATAAAAACAATCTTTGATGCGGGTTATATATCGTGCTAAAATTTGAGCTCAATCGGTGCAGAATATTTTGAGTTTTTGAAGCGTACACGAACGTATTTAACATTTTTATGTATAAAGATTATTAATCTTTGATTGTAAAAATTTTTACAATTCAATAACAATAAAAAAAAAAAAAAAATATGAAAAAAAATCAGAAGTTACTAGTGAAGTAAAATTTTATGTAGTTCAATTTAATTCAATCTATTCAATAATTAATAATTATTAATAAATCAATATATTTAAATTAAAAAAAAAAGTTAAAAAAATATACGTATATGAAATCGGATTTCAACCGATAGTTGCATGGTTACGGATCCGACACGTTCCACGTCACATAACTACTTGAGCGACGTAAAACAAAATAAATATATAGACTATTATAAAATGCTGATACGGATACCACAAAAAAGTGATGCAATGTGGTGTTCACCACAATGCAATTGTGTAAGTGTGCACTTTATTAAAGAATTGGAGGACAGTATCTCACTTTCAAATAAAATAAATTTAAATGAAGTGCAGAAAAAAATATGTATGTGTAATTTATTAAGCGTACAAGGAAGTCATATGTTGTCCACATTAGATTTTAAAAAAATAAATAAATTTAATACAGCAGTAAAATATTTGTATCAATTTATATTTAAAAAAACACCTTGCGCATTTACTATTTCCCTTTTTCATTTTATTTTTCTGACCTCGATAAGGGCAAACTGCAGTTTGTGAAGGAAAAAGGTTACTTCCATTTGCTACGGTGGAAAAAGGGAAGGAAATAAGGTGCAAATTGTAGAACGGTCGTCTGTCAAGATCAGGGTGAGGTAAATACTTGCCTACGTTCTCGGTAAAAGGAGAGGTAATGGTAATTGTTATGGAAGGGTAAAGCTTTAGAAGAAGATGAAAATACTTGACGGTGATTGCGATGAAGAAGAGAAAATAAAGAAGAAATAGATTAAAAAGCGGTTCCAGAAATAACAGTAATTCCGTACAGTTTATTTGTAATTTAATAGTAGGACTAGATTTAAATTAACATGATACTTCTTCCTTTAACTCTAAATTGTCATTTTAATATCGTTCGGTTAATTTTTATTTAAATCCTTTTATTTAAATAACGAATGACATTTTTAATGAAAAAATTTACGTAGATATATACTTTATGGAAATTAGATTATAGTAGATTTAAATGGGAAAATTTTGCTACCGCTTAAATATTTTAACAACATTGTATATTCACTGTAACCTCTTAAATATTCAAACACAGTTTTGCCTGAAATGATGTCGTATCAACTGGGGCAGAGAACTCTTCTAAGCTGTTTAAATATCCTAGCGCTGAAATAATATTTAATAATTTATTAAGGCAAAGAAATTCTTTCTCGGTTAAACTTTAAATGAGATAGCTTATATTATTATTATTATTTCCTTGCTTTTAAAATACAGTGATAACGATAAGTTTTATAATAACGATGTATTTTTTTTTTTTGTATTCTTAAGTTTTATATATTTTATCTTTTACTTCTTAATTTATTCACATACTATTTTCTTAGTGTTTTCATATTACTAGATTTTATGCAATTTTTTGCCTTATTTTTATACATTGATAATTTTTTAATAAAATATTTTCAAATAAATATATATGGATTTTATAACTTATTCCTATCTTGTTGAAAACAATTTTAACATTTTTTCGCTTGAATGTTAACTTAGTAAAATATATATGATAATGTAATTTAATCATAAAATTTCAAATTTAAGTATAAAACATTTTTTGATAACTTTATCCTCAATATGTAACTGTACTGTAATTATTATAACTATACAAGGTAGGTAAAATATTATTTCTGCACAAGCAAATTTCTAAAATTTGAGATCCTCTTTTTAATCCAAACCATCAGAGATAGTGAATTAAAATTATATTTTGATATCGTTTCTTTAAATTCCACTGTTAAAATAATTCTCAAAAATTTCATTTTTAGAATCCGAGTAAATTTGTGACAATTAAACGCTTTTCTATTTACACAATATAGAGTAATCGAAAAACGTTTGCAGCAATTTAAAAATATCATATCTCAGAAATTACTACAGATAATCAAACGAGTATTTTTTTTTAAATTTACCGACTCAAAAAAGTTTGTTTGTATAGTTTAGAATGTCTCAATATGAACTCCGCTGGTCGCTCTGTAAACATCCAGCCGATGATCGACTTCTGCTCAGGTCCACTGGATCATCGCAGGCGTAATTGTGGCAACAGCAAACTGCAGCAGTGATCCGTTATCTTAAATGTGGTACGATTTTTTTCACTGTAGACAATGTTTTTAATGAATCACCACAGAAAAAATCTAGGGGTGTCAAATTTGGGCTTCTCGGAAGCCAAAGCATAGGATCGGTCCTACCAATTCAACTATTAGGGCATCTATTACTGAGAGCGCGTCACATACCTAGCCTTTCTTTTTCCTGTTTAGCCTCCGGTAACTACCGTTTAGATAATTCTTCAGAGGATGAATGAGGATGATATGTATGAGTGTAAATAAAGTGTAGTCGTGTACATTCTCAGTTCGACCATTCCTGAGATGTGTGGTTAATTGAAACCCAACCACCAAAGAACACCGGTATCCACGATCTAGTATTCAAATCCGTGTAAAAATAACTGGCTTTACTAGGACTTGAACGGTGTAATTCTCGGCTTCCAAATCAGCTGATTTGGGAAGACGCGTTAACCACTAGACCAACCCGGTGGGTCACATACCTAGCCTAAAGTGTGGAGGCTTGTTGAAACATTACATTCTTGTTCAATTTGGTCAACTTGCGGGAAGCTTACAGTTGTAGCATGTCTAAATAAACGTTCCCTACTACAGTAGGCTCATGAAAAAAGAATAGGCCAGTCACATGATCGGACATCAAACGCTTATTTTTAGGGAATCTCTGACTTACTCAATAGTTTCATTGGATTGCTGAAATCTCCATAACCTAAAATTATGCCGATACAACCACTAACACTGAAAGTCGCTTCATCCGTAAACATAACACGTTTTAGAAATGTTTCGTTATCATCAATGTTATTAAGAATTTTACTTGCGAATTCATTTAGGATGATCCGTAGATTTATTCTGATGTATTTATATCATAATTTCCACTTACTAACAATCTTTAATAATATGTTCGAGCGCTTTCGGATTAGTAATCCATCTTCACGAACATTGATGTGTTATTATTATAATTATTTACTTCACATATCATTAATTATACTGACTTGAATTTTAAAAATAAAAATTATAAATATAACAAATGATCGTCAAAAGGTAAAATAATGTAAACGTTATCCGTCATGTCAATATGAAGGTCTCAATTGTGAAATCTTCTACTATTAAAGAGGTACTATTAAAGATTGTTGGTAAGTGGAAACTATTAAATAAATAAATTATTTATCAATACCAACGAGCCATGATTAATAAAATTAATTTATTTTGATGTTTACATGTAAAAAACGTTTTGAGTTTAATAAACTATGTGTATAGTGTAATATTTACAGTATTATATAGTATGATTCACGAAGAACGTAGCGAAATTTTAGGTCATGTTCTGCTAGTGAAAATACAAAAGAACCTTCATAATAAACTTAAGTTCGGAAACGCTATGTTAGCGAGTGTCGGCTGGTGAAAGTTTTCTTCCTAATTTCTGCGCTTTAGGTAGAATTAAACCAGACTGTAGTTTTAGGGACCCAAATTACGGGTAAATTTTTTGGTTTTATATGAAATATTGCTTGAAAAAAAGAAGAAAAAAATAGGTTCTAGAATTGTACTTTTATAATTTTTGAGAAACCTTTGTTAAAAAATATCATTGATGTCGAAAAACAGCCTATTTTAAGTTTGGCGTAAAATAACTTTGTTAAATGGGTAATGAACACGTAATAGTTTTAAACAACTAGTAGAGAATTTGGTTCCGAGTAAAATAGTATGTAAAATTTACAGAAACCAAATACAAACGTAAGAATTTTAAAGTTTATTATAAAAACAAAACATATTAAAATTTGGCAGATTTTAACTATGTGTCAATTGAAACAAAATACTCAATATTACAAAACGAAAAAAATAAATATTTTAGAAAAGTAACATATACAAACAACAATAAAACCAGCTTACAAAAAATTAAATAAACTGTTGAAAAATTCCTCCATTACAAAGATACACTCTGCCCGACGAACAACCTTTTTGGTGGCTTTCCGTATTTCAGCAGAATTATTTTGTGTTAATTTTTTCGTACTGAAAATTCTAATAACTAACTCATACTTTGTGTTACACGTTTGATCATATGCTAATTATTTCAAGTGGCCCCATAGGTAGTAGTCCAGTTGTGTTAACTCAGGCGAACTTGGAGGCTAGTAGGGTCCGACATGTTCAATCTACTTGTTTAAAAAAGTCGCATTTAAATATTTAACTGCTAGAGAAAAGGGTTGGGTTGCTCCATCGTGCTGTAAAGTCATCTGTCTTGTTATCAGAGGAACATCTTTCTATAGATCTGACAAATTATTCTTCAAAAACCCTAAAAATTATTATTGAAAGTAGATGGACCCATTATTTTGTTACCTACAATACCGCACCAAATATTTACATGGAACCCGTGTTGGTATCCATTTTTGACGGTGCCGTATGGATTTTTGTACTCCATACGTGGCTGTTTATTTACACGAAAGCCCAAAAAGGAAAGCAATGTATTTTGGGTGTATGTGTGTGTATATATGTTTGTTCCAGCGTAGCAACTCAACGGCCGAACCAATTTAGATGTATGACCCTGCGGTGGAATCCTTTCGTTACCGGGAGTGTCATAGGCTGTATAAATATATATATATATGTGTGTGTATGTGTGTGTGTGTGTGTGTGTGTGTGTGTGTGTGTGTGTGTGTGTGTGTGTGTGTGTGTGTGTGGTAGTGGAGATTTGCTGGTTGAAGTACACACTTTAACGAACTGGTGAACTGTGAGCCTCTATCGCTGTGTTAGCTGGGTTTTTGAACTAATTGGCTAAAATAAATCGAATGAATAATGCTACAAAAATAATGGAAATAATGGAAAAATAAAACAATATTAAATAAATTAAAAAAAATTTCTGTTTAATAATAATAATAATAATAATGGGCTTTCTGTGGGGACTGCGTGTGGGGCTAGAGGGGTGAGGTGATGCGAGCACCTCGTGCGAGGCTAGACCACTTATCACCATCAACTGGTAACAAACGGGATGCCCCTGGAGCTCTGTTCCCCGTTTTGCACTTATAGTGTCATATAGTATCTTTGCAAACATTCGTCCGAATTTCAAAATTCAAATGGGGTATATGCTAGTATAATACAAAATCACGATGGAACAAATCCAGAACAAAAATTAACTGATATACTCAGAAAAATCGAGTGGCCTGCGCTATGCCGAGACCTGCTTAAACCAGGCAAGCTCTCACAAACGGTCTTTATAGAGTTTGTCATTAGAAATAATGCTGTCTGTATCAGATTGAAGATCTAGCGCAATATTGTCGAATTTGGTGTTTTAGGGGAAGAGGGCAAAGTGGAAGGCGTATGCTACAATAATAATGAGCTGGGCTGTAACGGTGCAAATATACTACAAGGGTACAAGGGACTATCCTAGACAGAGCCGTCGTACATCTAAGCACTCACATTCTTGCCAATGGCCAGGCCTATTTAGAACTGAGTCGCGTTAAACAATTGGAGATTTAGCCGTTTGATCAGCACGATAAAAAGTCTCTCGAGAAATTCAGTCGCTTGAGAAATTTGTAAGTTTAGACGGATTACGTCAGTTAAATAAATATACTGAAATATTTACAGTTTCCTCATTTGGCTCAGTACGTTATATACATAAGTTTTTTCGATGATCATTAAAAAGTATTAAATAATAAAAATAATTATAAAAATTAAAAACCCTACTGCCAAAAAATAAAATAATAAATAAATCGAACTACAAGATAGAAAACAAGATATGGAAATAAAGACTAAAAATCATTATGCAGTATTTAATTAAATAAAATAATGGGTGACCAATCAACTTTCAGACAATTTTATTTAAATAAAATTTTGATGTTGTAGAAATAGCAGGCATTTACGATTGTCTAATGATTAAGTTCCTACCAGGTCTTAAGAAGTTTTATTTATTCTTATTTATTTAATGTGAGCCAGTTCTCACCAGGTCGACGATAAGAAAATTTTGTCCTCGACGAAATATTTAAATGCAGTCGGGGGGGCTCTGAATAGTAATTGTCCTATATTAGAGCTCTGAATAGTAATTATTCTATATTAAAGAGCCCTCCGACTGCATTAAATATTCTCGTTGAAGGACAAAATTTTCTTGTCGAGGTAAGACCTGGTGAAAAATTAATCATTAGACAACCTTAAATGCCTGATATTTCTACAATATGAAAAATATATTGACTGTGAAATTTGATTGATCCTATTATTTTATTTAATAAAATACTGCATAACGATGTTTGGTCTTTTATTTCCATTCCTTGTCTTCTTTTTTTAGTTCAATTTATTGCGTTTCTTTAGTTCAGTTTATTTGTTTTTTATCTTTTTTAGAATTTTTTGGCAGTCTAGTTTTTTAATTTTTATAATTGTTTTTATTATTGAATTATAAATTTTATTTAGAGTAGATGTATTTAGAGTACAAACAAATTTTAATTTGCGCAAATTATTGAATTGAAAAAATGTGCTAGGCTACAAAATATTGTTGCAGTCCCTAATAAATAGCTTTATGTTTAATGAAAATAAAAAATAATTTTGTCTGACCTCAATTTGTCCTCAATAATAATTACCTCCATTTGTCTCCTACCTTTCGTAGAATGTATCTCGCATTTGAATATGACATCTAATTAAAAAATAATAATAAAAAGTGCATTCTGAGAACGTTACTAGAGCCTTAATTTAAATATAACTATAGTTTTGCGAACAATTCAGTGAAATGTATCTCTTGTTTACAGGTTTCAACCAAATCCAGATACACGGTTATTTACAAATAACAATAATAAAAACTACGGTTAAATAAAAAAAAAAAAATTATAACACTTGACAATAGCATATTGTTTACAGTTTTTTACCGGTCGATATTCATTGTGATTAATATTATATTTAGACGGGTAGGAAAGTAATTCACTTATTAAAGCAAAAATTTCTTAAAATTGAATGTCATCTGTTTAATGCCTAATTTTTAGTTAAAAGACTGGATTTTTTTTAACATCATCGAAACAAAGACAATTCAAGATACGAAAAAAAAATTACTTAAAAAATTAGTTTTTTAAAAATAAAGATAATTTTTATTTTTATTTTACATGACCATTTAAAAACTGTTTGATATATTTTTTGGGAAAATCTTACGTGAATTTTCTATTTTTCATTTCGATGCTATATTAAGTTAGGCTTATTAGCTCTTGAAACAAAATATTTGAATAATATTTTTGTTCTAATTCGAAAAAACATTAATCTTAAAGTACTATTAAATTTACTCCTGCTCAACATGTATATATAGTCGCCGAATGGCTTCGACTGCACGTGGCACTTAGTAACATTATGATGGCCCTGAAAAGGGCCGTTATTGTCGTCGATTGGCTTTGACAGCTCGTTGCAATTGTTAACCTTATGGGGTAGTCCTGAGAAGGGCTGTTGTCGTCGAATGGCTTCGACGGTTCGTATTTCATAACCGTGTGTTGGCCCTGAAAACGGCCGTTTTTGCGTTAGTTCTGAGAAGAGCTGTTGGGTCCAGAAGCTGATCTCCGGCGAAGTCGGAGAGTTACGGCTCGTCCATTGAAGTCCGACCGGGCTTTCCCTCAGCGGCAGTTGGGTCCCACTACACCGTGACAGTGGTGACCCCCAGAGCCACGCAGTGTCAGGTCGGCTTTGGTCGTCCTTCGCGGTTCTCCCCGAGCGATCTCACGCTATGCCGGCTCCTGCTGCTGAGTCCGTCGGCCAGGGCGATTGAAGCTCGGCGAGCTGGAGCTGGAACGAGAAGATACCGTCCGCGTCCAGCGGCTCCCTTGACGGGCCAGCCAGGCCTGCTGCTCCGGCGCGGATGTTGGCATCCGCCGGGAGGTCCCACGTTGAGCCGGCCAGAGAACTCCTACTGTCTTCTTTCATCTTCTTCTTCTTGGTCTTCTCCAGGTGGTGGTCGACGATGAATTGCCAGTTCACTCTCGTGCACGCTCTTTTATTGGAGCCTGAGAGTGATGGGGCTGCAGCGCCGCTATGGTGGGAGAACGGTGCGGTGGGAGTGATGGTTGTATCAGTGCGTCCGTATAGCATCTGAGTTGCTATACCGTGTTCGGCCGCCGATATTAAATTAGGCAAATGTGTGGTAACAATATATATATATATATATATAGCGCTCCGTCGCGACAACGCTCGCGCTATATGATTACCTGTGTTTCCCTCGCGGTTAATTTTTTTATTTATTTTACGGGTTTAGTAAAGTAACCGGAGGCAGATGCCATTCGCATCGCACATAAAGTAATATTGGCAGTGGCTGTGTTGGTTGAGCCGCCCTCACTATACACCGTCACATCCCTTAAAATAATCAACATTCAAAAACACCCAAGGGTGGATTTTAGTTATTTATCTAAAAAGTATTTGCAAGTCCAAATCTAGTGAATATCTCGTTTAATATAGTCGAAAGTGGGGAAAAGTTTCAATCATTGTTCAAAATCTTTATCTGTTTCTTCTCCCTTTTCAAGGTCGAATTTCGAAAAATCTAGAAATCGGTTTTTAGATGGTCACATGAATATTGCACATACCAAAACTCAGATTGATTTTTTTTTTTTTTGTTACCGCGTAATTAAAAAAATTATAAATTTTAAATTATATTTTTACTCCAATTTAACCCATTGAACTAGGAATTTCAAACAATCCTTTCTTATTGTACACTTCCACTAAAAGAACGTGAATACAAATTTTCATCAATCTATCTTCAGTAGTTTTTTCTGGGCTTTGATTATGACTCTTGCACAACATGTTGGTTTATATATATATGTTTATTTATTGGTTGATGAAATTACATAGAGGCTTACAAAGAAGCTTGTAGGTGGAATATGAAAATGGAATGTTTTAGCGTATGAAAAATGCGATGCCTGACAGGAATTCGAACTCGGGACCTCCGGAATAAAGGCAGAGACGCTAGCACTCCGCCAGGGAGAGCGGATATATTTTAATATATATATATATTAAAATGGCGAAATTTTTATAAAATAAATATTCATTCTTAGCTAGTCGTTTTCGAAAAAATGAATCCACCATTTTAAATACATACACATGTCATGCCAAATTGCACGGCAATTTCTTGGGAGATAAGTCCTTAGCCAAAAATAAGAAGAAAAATTCATATAAACATAGGTTAGAAAACGATTTGTTATGGCTCACGAAATATTTAGTCCTGCTTTCTTCTTCCTCTGTGAAATTAAACCGTACTTAAATTCTTGGGGTACAAATCGAGGGTCAAATTTGGGGCTTTCTTATGGTTTTTGGGCCGCCCTCACTGTGCACCGTCACATCCCTTAAAATAATCAAAATTCAAAAACACCAAGGGTAGATTATAAATATTTATCTAAAGAGTATTTGCAAGACGAGATATAGTGAATATCTCGTTTAATATAGTCGAAAGTGGGGAAAATTTTCAATCATTGTTAAAAATTTTTATTTATTTCTTCTCCCTTTTCAAGATCGAATTTCGAAAATCTAGAAATGGGTTTTTAGATGATCACATGACCTCTATCACACTTAGGTTTTAAGAAAAACAGAGTAAAACACGAAAAGGTTTTGTCGGAAACTACACTTTTTTAGGTTTGAAATAAAATAACATTGTTAATTTACCAATAAACAAATAAAGATTTCTAATTAACTTTGTAGATAATTTAATTCTGAGAAAGTTGAGGAAAATAACGTCTATTAAAATTAAACACAAATTTTATGAATGCGCCGAACACGGCCCTCCCAGAACTTCTGACTGTTATCGGTTGTTATCACGACTGCGCCGAAAACAGCCTGACCGAATTACTGACTCTCTTTTTTGGTCTCTTGCAGTACATCTTATATCCTCTGGCCTGCAGAACCAGTATTCGATTCTTCTCTTTAATTGTTGAAGCGTAATAATTTTCATTGCCTGCGCCTTTACATTATTCTATAAATTCTTATTCCGGTCCAGTAATCCTTCTGGTCGAATAACAGCTTTTGGAGATGCCATTGTCTGTATTACAAAGAACAGACGCTTAAACGGACCTGTTACTCTAAGAAAAGTTTTCTTTTTAGTTCCTTCTGGATTTTTCTTTTCATTGTTATTTTCTGTTTCTTTCTTTTTAAATTGGAATAAATTCGTTACCCTGGTCCGTTATAGTGGTCCTGTTACAATATTTATGTATACTGAGTAAATATGTATACATATGCCCTTCTTTGAGAGATTTCAATAAAAACGTCTCTCTGCATGTAATTTTTTTATATTCAAATTTACTTATCTTTGCGGTAAATTGGAACCGAATGAAAATTAAACAAAGCGGCAAAAAAACGAGAACCATATAAATTTTGTTTATTTAAAAAAAATATCAATTTCTTTATTTAATATTGTAAATAATAATAATAATAATAATAATAATAATAATAATAAAATATTTTTTTCAAATATTTTGCAAACATACCTTGGAAGTGATAAAAATGTATATTGTTAAAAGGAATAAAATTACACATCGTTTTAAACGTAATAAAATTTTATTAGGTTGAAGTTTTACGAGATTTAAAGAGATCTATCTTTTTGTGTAGTTGACTTTTTTATCAAGAAAAAATAAAAGCTTTTGTTTGGATTTATCAATGGCTATTTTATATTTTTTTTAAAAACTTTCTAAAATCAATTCTTAATTTTAAAATTTTATTCTTAAAAAAATTTTTTTGTTATTTGAAGATCATATTTTTTACTTCCTTGTATAAAATAGAGGAAGTATTGTGATTCTGAAAAATATCGAAAAAAAATTTCAGATTTTCGAAAAAATTTCAGATTTCAACGGAATATCCATTTTGACTGATTGCGACATGACGTCTGACGTACGTACGTATGTATGTCGCATAACTCAATAACGTATAACCGTAGAATGTTGATATTTTGGATTTAGGCTGTTGTAACATCTAGTTGAGCAAATCCCCTTCTAATTGCAATCGTTTTGACTAAAAATGTCCAAAAAAGCCTAAAATAAAATAAAAAAAAAATGGATTTTGGACTTTTTCTTAACTGCAGTAATACACCATCATTGAGATCTTTTCAAGTACTTAAAAGTGGTACTTATTTTTATTGGTTTCAGAGTTATAGCCAAATGAAATTTTAATTAATGAAATATTTGGATCTTACAAGGGGAAGGCACATCGGTTCGAATGAGACTTCATTACCTCTTATTAAATATTTTTTTAAATTTAAATGTATTGATTTACTAATAATTATTAACCTCTGATTGTAAAAAAAATTATGATAAATTATAATTCAATAATAAAAATAATATTAAAGGAAGTTATTAATTTAATAAAGTTTTATGTACTTTCATTTTAAAAACATGTGCATATGACTTCCTTGTACGTCATGTGGTGTCCACATCAGATTTTTTTAATTTAATACTGAAATTAATCTATAAATTTATTTCTTAAAGTATTACCAGTAACAAAATAAACATATTTTTCCATTTTCAAAATAACTTGTTATTCAAAACGGGAGTTATAGGAAATATTTTTCTCAGGTTATCTCATATTTGTACAATTATAATTGTTGTTACAATTATAATATTTGTTACGTTATTTTAGCCAGCAACTGTTATTTGAACAAAACTGGATAGTTCAGTTAGAGATAGTTTAAAAATTACCTTCATTTATATCTAGGTAACAAAAAGAGAAGATAAATTTTACATGATGTAAAATGTTTTGGATTGAAAGGAAATAAGTTTGTTAAACGTCACTTCATTGAATAGGATGAATATGTTATTTAAATTTTAAATGCCCGAATTTATTATTAACAAATAATAATGCCACAACTTTGCTATTACGACCTCGTACAAGTTTCTTACAGTACTATAATATGAAGTTTTATTTATAAGTAAAAAAGTAATTTATGCTTTATTTTCTTGTTTTTTTTTTTATAATGATGTGATAGTGTAACAAAAATAATAGTAATAATTTACACAACAAATAAATGAAATGTAGAAACTGTTCTTGTTCTATATTCTTTATTCTATCTACTTAAAACACTATTAAATTTTTTATTATAAAAAAAAGTTTATAAAAGTAACCCACCGCGTCAGCCAAGTATAATAATTTTACTGCAGATTTAGATCTTATATTTATGTCAATAGTATATTAAAAAAAGATTTCAGCTTTTAAAATTTACTTTCATTGATTTCTCCCTCCCTTTATTTCATTTATTTCACACACACACACACACACACACACACACACACACACACACACACACACACACACACACACACACAAAGAAAGAAAGAGAGGTAGGGAGAGAGAGAGAGAGAGAGAGAGACAGACAGACACGCCAGAGAATACTTCTTCCTATCTTTTGTTTTCTTTTTTACCATCTCCATAGACAAATATTTGAATTGTACATAATTAATTTATTTATAAATATGAGATGTAAACTTTCTATAGAAATTAATTAAATATTGTTTTGTGTCAACCTATCATCACCAACTTATATAATAATATACGTGGCAGATATATATAGTTCAATTGGCACATTATATTTCCGACCTATATATATATATATATATATGTACCTACTTAAAATACCATAAGTTAAACCTTGTTAAATTGGATGGGTAAGAACAAGATAAAACATATTGACAACTAAAGAAGAAAACTAAAAAAAAAACAATTGGAATAAAGAACTTCTACATGTCTATTGTATCTGTTGACATACCACCTAAATAAGTTATATAAAAATTTACTTTTTTATGTATTGATAAAAGTGACTAGAAAAAGCCCGAAAAATGTCAATCGTCGTGGCTGAGTAGGTAGCGTCTCAAAATTTCCTGCGGAGGTCCCGGATTTGAATCCTTTTCAGGCATGGCATCTTTTCGTACGCTACCAATTTTCACTGGGTTAATGATCGTAGATTTGGATTCCTGTTCTTTCGTAACAAAAAAAATTACCGAAAAACTATTAAATAAACAACAAATTTGATAATATTAAACTATGTATTATTGGTACATGGATAATAAGACAATCGGAAAATCGATGTATAGAGGCTTTTAAAATTGATATTAAATAATGTATCGATTATTAGATGCTGACAGTTGTAATTGGAGAAGGGAGAGGTTTATGAATTAAAAAAAAAAATACATTTGAATATATATTAAATGGTTATTACAGATTAATTCATTTTCCATTAATAAATAAATTATTATTATTGATCTTTTTTGTAGAGAAAATGGAGAGATTTGTTCGAATTAAAATATTGACGCAGTCTGAAAAAGTGCATCACTCAAAGAAAAATAAAAACGTAGAAGATCTTGAAGTTTTAGGATAGTATAATTTTGCTTATTTAAAAAAGAAATAAAAATTATGAAAATAAATTTTTTATGAGCACTAATAGGATAACTATTGAAAAATTGGTATGTGCAGATTGTAAAAATAATCTGTTCAACAGCGCATACCTGATAGTTGAATAGATTTATTTTATGACGTGGAGGAACTGATACCGTTTTAAACATTTATTAGCAAAATAATGTCGCTAATGATGATGTGTGAGAAAACAATATTATAAGTATAATCAAAGAAACTTGTAATAAAAGAAAATTTTATTTAATAATTGTATATATATTAAATTGATTATAGTTTTCATTTAATTAAAGAACAGGTTTTAAGTGTTTATTGGTACAAAATAAAGTTTATGTATTAATTTGATAGAATTAAGGATGTTAAATAACCATAACTGATTCTACTGTGTACTATAAACAGTGTGTGTGTGTGTGTGTGTGTGTGTGTGTGTGTGTGTGTGTGTGTGTGTGTGTGTGTGTGTGTGTGTGTGTGTTAATATTTGTATTTCATATTCTTGTAAAAGTGTATAAGTTGTCATACATGATATATTTGAAATATAATGTCTAGATATACAGTTAACTTTTTCCTAAGAAAAGTTCCATTCTGCAAACAAATGTGATACAGCGAATATATATCGTATGTGGGGGTGAGTTTGGACGAACGAATATATTTGACAAGCTGGAGTTAAAAAAAAGAAAAAAGGGGAGGTGGTTTGGAATGAGTTGACTGGTAGTTGGGACTTGCTGGCACTAGCTGGCCTTGTCGTGAGGGCTTGTTCTTAGACTTTTTGTAGAAGTAGTAGTAGGTGGAAATAAGGAATATCCGGGGGTCCCGTGCAGCTCCCTGACAGGCACCCTTCTATATCCTTCTTTATACTACAAATGTTGCCTGCCAGTCACTCTCTCCCCTTACCTAATTCTGTCCTCCTACATCTATCTACTCATCCTTATACCGAATGTAAAACATTTTTCTTCTTATTCCCCTTCCCCTATTCTTCTTATCATCTTTTTTCTTTCTTTTTTATTTTTAGAAAAAACATTTACGGCTCTTTATATACAATATATCTATTTATAGATTATTTTATAATTTTTTATATTATAAATAATGTAAAGGAAAACTTCTTTACTTCAGCTTCTTTTTCTCATTTCGTTAAATAATATTTAATATATAAATTTTAAGACTGTTATTGAGTTATCGTAAAATAACTATTTCTTTGTATACGTACGTAAAATATTAAATTATAATAAACTGTTTGTTAATAATAACAAAAAATATCGGTTAAATATACATTTTTTTTTATATATTTCATCTGAATATTAAAAATTCTCCAAGGTAATTCAAATGTTGTTGTGTAATGTGAAAAGATAATTTAATTTAATAATTATTTCACTAAAAGTGGGAAAAGCTAACTTTTTAGTGTATAAAAAGTCTTATACACGCAGTCGATTACGTATTGAGAAAACTATATGGTAGTCTGCGTAACGAAGGACGTCTGATTTGAATTGTCATAATTTTCTGATTAAGTATATAAAACAAAAATTAACTAACTAAAGGGTGTTTTTTCTGTTTTATATTAATTTATTAGTAACTAGTCGATTAGAGGTCGTTTCGCTCGCCCGACCGTTTAGCTAGGGGGCTCCGCCTCCTGGACCCTCGACGCGTTCCTATCTTCATTTTCGTGATAATATTAAGTATTTTACAGATATTCATTAAAGAAAAAAAGATTAGTAATTATACTTAATTATTTTCTGATACCATGGTGACAGAAATATTTTATGAGGCAAAAGGATTAATACATATATATTTTATATATATACATATACGAGTAATGAGACTAGTTTTATTTGGCAGCCAAAGTGGCAACACTGTAAAGTTACTAGCAAACATATGGTTATGTGAACAGCTGATTTATATTAAGTATTAATATTTTTAGGCTATTGTTGCAACGTGAGACGTAAACAAACTTTTCGTGAAACGAGTTTTTGTTAAACCTTAAAAAAATGAGTGATACTAGTTATCATTAATGAAAACTAATTATGAGCAACATTGTGCAATCAAGTTTTGTGTTAAACTCTATGAGAATGCTACTGAAACATTTTCAAAATTGATAAGGGCGTATGGAGATGACGCTCTGTTACGAGCCAAAGTTTTTAGGTGGTTTAAAATATTTTCAGGTGGCCGGGAATCAGTTGCAGGTGATCCACGCTCTAGAAGACCGTTAACGTCAAATTTGACGATAACGTTGAGTAAATCAGAGACTTTTTACCCACCGGGTTGGTCTAGTGGTGAATGTGTTTTCCCAAATCACCTAATATGGAAGTCGAGAGTTCCAGAGTTCAAGTCCTAGTAAAGGCAGTTACTTTTATACGGATTTGAATATTAGACCATTGATACGGTTTTCTTTGGTGGTTGGGTTTCAATTAACCAAACATCTCAGGAATGGTCGAAGTGAGACTGTACACGACTATACACTTCATTTACGTTCATACGTATCATCCTTATTCATCCTCTGTAGTAATACCTGAACAGTAATTTCCGGAGGCTAAACGGGAAAAAGAAAGAATGAGAGACTTAGTACGGTACGACCGGCGATTAACTGTCAGAATAATTGGAGAACAATTGAATTTGAACCGTACCACAGTCCATCAAATTCTGACAAATGAATTGAACATAAAAAAAGTCTATGCCAAATTGGTCCCAAAAAACCTCACTGTTGAAAAGAAAAAACAGAGTAGAAGTTGCCGCGATTTTCT
The DNA here is from genome assembly GCF_047948215.1 of Lycorma delicatula. Lineage (NCBI taxonomy): Eukaryota > Metazoa > Arthropoda > Insecta > Hemiptera > Fulgoridae > Lycorma > Lycorma delicatula. The sequence continues at coordinate 35,234,910 of NC_134461.1, read as the reverse complement.
CGGGCGAATTCAAACTGATCCTGATTTTCTAAAAAAATGTTATTACTGGTGATAAATCTTTGATATTTGATTACGATCCAGAAACACAAGCCAGGGCAAGGAGTGGTACACTTCAAACTCACCACTTTCCAAAAAGAAAAAATGAGCAAATCAAAACTCAAAACCATGCTAATTTGTGTCATCGATAGTGATGGCATTGTCCATAAGGAGTTTTTGCCTACAGGACAAACTGTAAATTAATATGTTTACCTAGAAATTCTTGAAAGACTGCGGAAAGAGTTGCCCGCGTGAGACCAGCCGTCAAAGACTATTGGATGCTGCAGCATGACAATGCACCTTGTCACACTCCACTCGCAATAATGAGTTTTTGGCTAAGAAAGACACTCCTGTAGTTCCTCAATCACCTTATTCATCTGATATGAGTCCCTGCGACTTTTTCCTCTCCACGAATTTAAAAAAAAAACACCTCAAAGGACACCATTTTGGAACAGTAGAAAACATAAGAAAAAAAGTAACGGACCATCTGAAGGATATTCCGGTTTCTGAGTTTTAACACTGTTATGAAGAGTGAGATAACCGTTTTGAAGCGTTGCGTGGCTTCCCAAAGGAACTATTTCGAAGGTGATGAGAGTCCATATATAATTCGATTGTAAATAAGACGTTATTCTGAACCAGTCTCACTACTTTATTTACTGACCTGATGTATACATCGTTCGTATGAAGAAGCATATTGGTTATACTTATTAATTTTTATAAAAAATTTCAAAAAAATTATGTCTACAATAGTTTTTTTAACAAAATGTAAAAAAATCAGTATAATTAATGTTAATGTAAACAACGTAATATTATAATACACAATAAAATTTATTATACAGTTGATAATACATTTTTTTTCGTCCGGTGTGGTGAACCGGGCGCAGCCGCCCAGCGCACCACGAGTCCGCTCTGCGCTAATAGCAGCTAAAATAAAAATGTGAGCACGTTCAACAAAAAAACCAACGCACCATGTGTTTTCTTAAAAAATTTCATTTAAACAGTAAAACATTTTGCATTTCGCATTTTCGTTGCGTTTTCATATCCAAAAACAAAAAAGAAACATGGTTTTTCTTTTTTTGTTTTGTATGTAATTTCTAAGCTTTGTAAACGCTATAACAGTCATCTTTTTATTTTTATTTAACATTATAGTTAAATTTTCAATTAAAAACTGGCTGTATTGGTAATTTCTTTGCCCATAATAATCCTTTAAACAATATTTCCATCTCCAATTATCTAATCGCAGTTATTTTTTAATGTTTTTAATGATAAAAAAAGACATTAAGTCAAATAGAGATCGAAAATTTGGAATTGGGATCAAAATTTGATGAAGGATTAACTTTTTTAATCTTTGAATTTAAGCTTGATAAGTTAAAAATGTGAATGAAATCAACCAAGCAGTTATTGAAGGCACTGTAGCCTGCTTTTTAATATTCAGTGTTTTTTCATGACCAGAGCGCTTTTTTTTCAAGTACTACAATAATTTTTAAATGTAATCGAATTTTTTCTTTATAATTTAATTTTTTTAGAAGAATTATAACGTAATATATTTTTTGTTGGTGCTTCTAAAACTGAAAATTTTTTGGATAACTTTCGATTCTGAATATAATGTATCTCAACAAATAATTTAAGTGATCAAATATAAACAGGTAAATTAGAATGTAAGTTTTATACCGGGGGATATTTAAGTAGGGAAACAGCACTATACTGCATATCTAAGAGGTATTTGGAGGCAGAAAGAAATTGGGAAATTGGGTACATAGTTAAAAAATCTCCGTTATGGTGGATTTTTAATTTTCGTCCGCCGTTTTGTATCCACCATATTGAATCAAACTTGATTTTTTAAATAGAAAGGTGGAGATATGACACGATTTCGATTTAAAACTTTACAAGAAAATCAATGGCGAAACCTGTTTTTCTGTTAATTTCTTCGTTATCGAATTATAAACATTCAAAGCAGCGGTGAAGGAAAAATCGTGTAAACAATAAAACGTGTTGTATGAAAACTTTTATAGCATTTTATATTCATAATGCATACGATAACGAACTTAAACAGCTCTATAATATTGATAATAATATACAGTAACTAATAATTAACAACGCAACATATTAAACGGTTATATCAACTGATTATTTTCTAAGATAAAAATTAACTTCCACTGTTAATATCAGCTGAAATTAGAAATCTGTCTCTAAAATCTCCAAAACTACTTGATCAATTTCGTTGAAATTTAGATATGAGATACGATATAGTAATTTACCTACTAAGTTGTGCATTGAAAATTTGATGAAGATTGGTCGTTCTTATTGAATTTTGGTCTTTCTTCAGTTACGCTCAATTTATGGTCAACAACAGACTACATAACCTTAATTTGACGTTATGCTGACTTTCTGTTGATGTATATTTCATACGCGCTTATGCAGTGAGTCACAGTTGTGGCTGAATTTAAACTTGATGCTTTTGTATAGAGTGTATTCGTTATTTTGAATTATTTCATCAAATTACCGTTATAAATTAATTTTCTTAAAAACAGAAATTATTTTTTAATATTAAATTAAAAATAAATTTGATGTGGACACCACATGACTTAATTGTACGCCTATTAAATTATATATACACCTTTTTTTAAAAATAAAAATACATAAAATTTTATTTTACTAATAACTTCTGACGTTTTGCATATTTTTAAAAAAATGCTATTATTGAATTATTATTTATTGCAAAACTTGTTTTTATTGATGTTAATAATTATTAATGAATTAATATATTTAAATTAAAAAAAAGTTAAAATAAATGAAATGAAGTCGGATTTGAACCGATGTTCTTTCCTCTTGTAAGATCGAAATATTTCATTAATTAAAATTTTATTTTATTATAACTCTGGAACCAATGAAAATAAGTAATACTTATGTATATTGTTGGAAAGCTCTCAATGAGGGTTTATTACTGTAGTTAAGAAAAAGTCCAAAATCAAAATTTTTGGCATTTTGGACACGTTTCGTCCAGTCGATTGCAATTAAAAGGGAAGGTGTCCAACTAGATCCATCTAGGTGTACAACAGTCCTAAATCCAACATTTCAACATTCTACGGCTAATCGTTTTTGAGTTATGCGAGATACATACGCACGTATGTACAGACTCCGCACCGAAACTAGTCATAATGGTTTCAGGAATGAATAAAATGTATATTTCCGTTGAAATCTGAAAACCGAAAATTTTCCTTTACTTCGTACAAGGAAGTAAAAAAAGATTATAACCCGTTAATTTTCTCATTTCATGCTGTGAATAATTCTATATACTTATATTTTTCTATGATTAGTTTTTTGTATATTTCTTGCCAAATTAATAATAATGTGAATAATTCATTCACATCAACGTAATTGTGTAAATAATATTACACAAAATGAAATAACGAGAAGGCGGTCTTCTTGCCTAGAATTGCGCTAAAATTAAAAAAAAAAAATATTTTAACAAGAAACAAAGGTTATTCCGAGGTTTAATTAAACTATGTAAGCTGTTATTTAAATTTTATGCTTTTAATTATAAAGAACGAAGTATAGTAAACAACAATTAAAAAAAATAAATAACAAGGAAACTTCTAAAGAACCGTTTACTTGAAAAATTCTACTACATATTCATTTCAACATTTATTTTACAGTCATTATCAACAATTATAAAATCTAAAAAAATATACAATTTAAAAAAATGTAGCTGTACTAATACAAAAAAAGACCACAAAAAAGTTGGTAAAGTAGTATAAAAATTTTATTAAAATCTATTTAACCTAAAAACGAACAAAAAACAGAGGACTATAAAACTTTCTATCTCACCATGTAATGGGAAAGTAAAAGATTACGAAACAGTATAGTTCATATTTTCTAAATTATCAGTCTGTTCAGGCCAACACTTCCTGTTTAATTATTTTATGACATTGTAATAAATAAGCATTGTATTGTCAAAATATTTTACGAATATCGAACGAGCTGTGGTGGCCAGCCCAGGTTTGATTTTCATTAGGACTTCTCATAGTACAGCTGTATAATTTTTACTTCCCTGGTATCATAGCTCTAGAGTTATTCTGCAAGAAGGTAGATGAGTCACATAATGGATACATGTTTTTTTTTTCAATTTTTCGACGTTTCGTGACCCAGGAACCCTAAACAGCAAAAAAGGTAGATGGCAAAATTTGCATGTACAAATTTTGCCGTCGTCCGTTAAGTTGTTTAAAGCATAATAAATTTTGACCGGATAATTTTGATGAAATTTTGTTCATAGACTCGAGTTAATTTATTGGTAAAATTTTGGGGTCAGTATCTCCAGGGGAGTAGATAGTTGTTTGGAGTCAATTTTCTCAAAGTTTATTAAGCTCAGTACATCCATACATGTTTATCTTATCATTCAAAAAATAATTTCTCCAAAATTTCCCTTCCCCAAGTCTTTAAAATAGCTATATTTTTTTATTTATTGCATTTTTTTAACCGATTTTTACTTCCTTGTACGAAGTAAAGGAAGTATTGTGATCGAGAAAAATTTCGGTTTCCAGATTTCAACGGAGATATCCATTTTGACCATCCCTGAATCCATTTTCACTAGTTCCGGTGTGACGTGTTTACGTAGGTATGTACGTATGTATCTCGCATAACTCAAAAACGATTAGCCGTAGGATGTTGAATTTTTGGATTTAGGACTGTTGTAACATGTAGTTGTACAACTTCCCTTCTAACTGCAATCGAGTTGACGAAAAATCTCCAAAAAAGCACAAAATCCAAAAAAAAAATTGGATTTTAAACTTTTTCTAAACTGCAGTAATAAGCCGTCATTGAAAGCTTTTCAAGATATGTCATAAATGGTACTTATTTTCATTGGTTCCAGAGTTATAGCCAAATGAAATTTTAATTAATGAAATATTTAGGTCTTACAAGGGGCAGGCACATCGGTTCGAATCATCTCCTTTTCATCATCTCCTTTTTTTTAACTTTTTTTTTAATTTAAATATATTGATTAATTAATAATTATTAACCACTAAAAAAAATAATTACAATGAATAATAATGCAGTAATGACCATATTATATATATATATGAAGAAAAATCAAAAATTATTAGTGAAATAAAATTTTATGTACTTTAAAAATGTGAATATGTAATTTAATCAGCGTACAAGGAAGTCATGTAGTGTCCACATCAGATTTTTTAAATGTCTTCCTAGGTGTAGTAGTAATTACGGTCGTGTGGATAAGTAATAAATTGGTAAGTAATTGAGTTGTGTGTGTGTGTGTGTGTGTGTGTGTACTTTGGGTGAGATTGTGGAAATTTAATTAACTGTTGAGTGTGCTTTGGTGGATGAATTATGTCTTGTGCCATGTATTCATGATTGTTGTACGCTTGTCTTGTGTTGAATTGATTGTATGAATGTATAAATATGTGTGGTACGTCTTAGTACCTGTTAGGTGTGCTATTTTTCTGGATGCTTTCCTCCTTTAGGTATTTGTGGTTTGCATTGCGTGCGTGTAGTGGTCTGGTATGGATGATTTCTTGTGGAGACCGAATGTGTGTGTGTGTGGGCGCTTACCCTCCTCCTGAAGTAATGCTTTATTGGCGGTTTCCCAGGAGGTGGGTTCGCCAGGGTGGAGGTTTAGTCGGTAGTGCACAGGAATTCGAATTATCTGCAACAGCTTGCGGAACCTATTAGCGAGTCCGACACTACTTCGGCGCCCGTAAATAGAGTTACTCCACCTCAAAAAAAAAAAAAAGTATAGTAGTAATACAAGCGACACAGAAATAAAAATTACTTTCGTGGCAATATTTGGGGGTAGGAAAGCCGTTCAAAGTTTAAAAATATCGTTTTTTGAACAATTTTTCAAAACTATTTTTGGGTTATTTAAACTTCTAAATATTATTATATGTTTAAATACTAATATTACAATAAAATTTCGTCATCGTTCACTTCCCACTCCAAAAAATAAAATTTTGGTTACTTTTTATTGGTTATACATTTTTTAGTTTCTTTAATTTAACATAATAAATGTATAAAAATCAAAAACAACTTTTAGGAAGGTGATTTTGAAAAAGAGAGAGTAAAAATAACAAAAAAATACAGAATTTTTAAACCTTTTTTGTTTTATTTAAACATATAGTGATAATTTTACAATAAAATATCATCATAAATTACTTCCACCTTTAAAAAGTAATCTTACGCAGTTTTTTCCATGTATAACTAATTTTTTTTTCCACTGTATAAAAATAAATAATCAATGTCGGGAAAGTATTATAACTTTGTTGTCTATTTTTTTACATTTTTATTTGTTATTCTATTCTATAAGTAATGAGATATTTTTGTATTGTTTTTTAAACTTTTTCTATTTATTTATGACTTTCTTTTTGTTGTGTCTTATACTCTTTTTATTTATTTACTATTTCTGCTACAACTACTGGTCTTTATAATGATGATGACTATTTAAAAGTTGAAATGCGTATTTAGTTCTATAATTTTACTTCAAACAAAAAAATTGTTGAACTGGCTGAAGTAATTGCACAGTTCAAGAATTCGATTAGTTTTAACATTTTTAATTTCATAAAATGTTTAAATCTACTAATTGATTATAACAAAAGATTGAATGTTTGAACCAAAATGATAAAATATTAACTTAACAATTTAGATACAACCTATATGTTACAAGAATTATTTCTAACTAAGTAACTGTTATATTAAAACGACTGAAAATTGATTTTCTTTTAATGGATTTAATCTGGGTCAAAACTGACACTTTTCAGTCAATTGATCAACGTTCGCTATTATTACTACAAGAAAACTTAACCTTCTTTTCTTATGGAATCCATATTTCTTTTTTATTCGAATGAGTAATTATGACAAGAATGAAGACCATTTACTGTCGGCACTCGTTGGATACAAACATCATAATCTCAACAAAAAAAGAATACAATTTGGTTTTTGATTTGTACATAATAAATCTCAAAAACAGTACTTCATGGAATTGTAACAATAGAAGTCGATAACAGAAGCAAAAATACAAATAAAAGTAATAATAAACGACAAACAAATATAACAGATAGCTAAGGTTAAGAAGGTAGGAAACAACTATTATAATATATGAGTCAATAGGAATATAATAATGACATTACTATGATGTCCTGACAACCAGTATCAGAATGTTAGAATGACAGGAAAGTAGCAACGTCAATAGATAATTTATGTTCTTAGAATCCAGAGTAGTAACAATGGTGATAGATACACAGAGATATCAAGATAACAGAGATATAAGAGATAACAATGATATATACTCATAATAACCTAATACATATTTTGATCACAACAATGCACACTGTACCAGATTATTAAAAATTAATTTGGTATTCAACACCGAGGTAGTATATAACATGATTTACGTTATCAACGACAATTTATGTCTTGAGACCTGTCACGAACCACTGAAGTCTAACAAATGAAGTCTTTTCAGCCGTCTAACGTCCCTACTATCATCCATCAGGTTTACTGTTAAATAATTTTCATGTGTATTAAGTCGTGATATGTAAATCCTGCCCAATCTCCGAACTTCCTTCCTCCTATACGTAGAAGATCTGTAGATAATCCTTAATCTCGCTGTTCGTTGCGAACCACGACTCCTTCGTTATAACCCTCAGGATTTTGTTTTGAAATAGATGAATCATTTTAATGTTACTGACACAACTCGTTCCCCACATTTGCATTCCGTAAGTCCAAATCAGTTTTAAGAATACTTAGTATATCAATAAGTTATTTGAAAGAGAGATAAGTTAGAATTCCTATCCAGTAGCCAGTGTCACCGTATAAACCTCATGTTTAATTTTTTCTTCTTTTCTTTTACGCCTTCCCTCCAGATCAATCGACGATCAAGGTGTCTACCTAGGTACTGAATTGTGTTCACATCATGGATACTTCTAGATGTACCCGAGGTCAATCGCCTCTTCTCATGGTGAATATCGCGTGATTCAACATAACTTGGTTCACCCTTATCTTCCACCTTCATAACAATTCGTCGATGAGATCCAAAGCAGATTGTAGCTTTCTGGAGATCAGGAGCGCGTCGCTGTCAACCGCTAAGATTTCTGTAATGTCTGCAAAGGACGCAACTGTGGCATGGTCTGAGCTGGGAAGGTCCGCAAAAAAATCAAATTCAAAATCTTTTTTTTTTTTTTAATTTTAAATCTAAAACTTTTTGAAAATCATTTTTCCATTAGTTGATCAATGTTTGTTGATATTACTACAAGAAAATTTAACATTGTATTGTTATCGAATCCCCATAATTACAACAAAAAAGAACGAAAGAATTAAAAATTAATAAACTAAAACAGAATTTCGTTCAGAAGTTCAGACGTTTTTTTTTTTTTAGTTCAGGTTTCAGAAGTCATTTTAGTTTTTGAAAAAGAAATAGACATTATCAGTTTATTTTCCATCGTTTATTTATAGTCGCATCAACGATAGTAGTCATTAGAAATTTAAATATAACTACATGATCATAAATAATTAAACAATAAACACCAAACAGTAAACACAAACTAGAACAAGAGTAATGAATGGGTAATAAATAACGGAACATCACCACTAGTCTTATTTTCACTCCGTACACAGTATTCCGTTAGGGATCTCACGTAAGCAAAACCGCTAAATTAAGTTAGTTCTTCATCCAACTATCACAGAGAATCCGCAACAGTCTTTTGATGTATTTCTTCTGGTTGAGTAAACCCTTCGCATCTGAACCCAGGATTAATTGTTGTCGATTAAATCCCAACATTGCGCAGTCTACGTAACGAGTTTACAATTTTATATTGCAAGCTTCACAGTTCTGCTGAGGAGGCAAAATAGATAAGCGTCGGTTAGTTTTGTGTGTCCAATCCTCACCCGAGTTAGGATGACATCATGGTTTCTTCTGTTGTTTGGGATAAAAGGTTTCTCGGACACGTTTTCCCGGATGCCATGTAAGGTCGTGGGAGGACTTAGCAACCAAAACTTATTCCACTGAGTACGTAGTTTGACACGGACGTCTTCATGAAGTCGCTATCACATGTTAATTCTAATCGGAGGAGGCTATTCGTTGTCGCTCTCTTGGCAACCTCACCAGCCTCAACGGTGGGTTTAAATCGTCTGCAGCTCAAGCTCTCAAGTATATGCATAAAGTCAATTATTACCAGGAAGCTGTCGTCACTACGAGTCTCAAAAACTCTTAAGGCGGAGTAAATTGTGTAGGCCTTGCAAAAGAACACAGAGGAATAGGCACTAAGCTTGTATGTTATCTCGTCAGAGAACAGCCACATCCGTCGGCTGAGATAGAGGCGCCTGTATATTATCAGTTTTTATTTAGCTAATGGATAAATAATTTCATTATTGTCGTACGAAAGAGTGGTAGGGAAAAATTGTTTTGAGTAAGTCCTTTCATAAGTTTCAATAACTAATGATATAATAATCTGTAAATATACAGTGTTTACAAAAGAATATTTGAATTATAATTTCCTTTACAGAATTTTTTTAATTTTGCTACGTTATTCGAGCACTACAAGTATATCATGGATAAATTTAATAACAAGTAAGCAAATAACTAATTTACTCTTAAGCATTTTAGAAACTCCAATATAAAATTAAAATGTAAAATATCGAACCCTCTTAAAAAAAATGCTTGAAATCTTGTAGCACTGAACGTTCTTCTGTCTTATACTATTTCTTCAATACTTTCATTTCTTTTAGGTCTATTGATTTCCGTTCTTTTTTGCTTAGAGGTGGTTAAAGATTTGTTTTCTTATGCTTTTGTTATTCATTCTCATATGGCGATCAAATAATATAGCTCTCCTTTTTCTGATGAAATCTGAAATTTTCAAATTTCCATTGTATTTGTAATGATCTTTAGTACTTCTGAATTTGTATTCCTTTTCATTTATTTTTATTGGTCTTAGGATTTTTCTCAAATTTTGCTATCTTTTTTACTTCCTAGTACGAAGTAAAGGAAGTATTGTGATTGCGAAAAATTTAGGTTTTCTGTTTTTAGCGGAAATATCCATTTTGACCATCCCTAAATCCATTATCACTAGTTTTGGCGTGACTTTTGTACGTAGGTATGTACGAATATATTTCGCATAACTCAAAAACGATTAGCCGTCGAATGTTGAAATTTCGGATTTAGGACTGTTGTAACATTTAGTTGTGCACCTCCCATTTTGATTGTAATCGTCTGAACCAAAGGTGTCCCAAAAAAGCCCAGAATCTAAAGAAAATTGGATTAAGGACATTTTCTGCAGTAATCAAAACATAGAGCACATTATATAAAAATAAATATGTTTTTCATTAAAAAAAATTTTATTTTTCTATGAATGAATACTTAAGGGACACTCTGTTCATAATTTGACCTACAATTTTCCGGTTGAAAATTTTATTAACATATTAAATATACATATAATAAAAACAGATAATATTAATAAATATTGCCTTTTCTTTTATTTTTTACAACATCGAAACAGTAATAAATATATCGAAAAAATGTGTTTTATTAAAATATGTAACATTATTTTAATGAAATACGTAATTTTAAAATTGTTTTTTTCCTTAGGGAGTTTAAAAAATGTAAAATGCTTTATGGAAAGTGCTTTTATTATATAAAATGTAGATTTATTTTGAGAATTAAAGTTGCCACATTAAGAGAATTATAATTTATAATTTTATAATAAAAAGTATCATCTTGCATTTCCGTGCTGTTATAATGTTTATGCTCCCATGCGATTAAAAGTTGACCTATTTTAACGTATGTACAATTTATACTGACCCTTACAGTATTATAATATTCTTATTTTATATTACTTTTTAGAATTTTTTTAATAAAAGAAAGAGGTTTTTATTTTTACATACTCCTATGTTTATTTTTATATACGTTTTTATCTGTACATATTATTTTTCATACATAATTTCATGAATTACTTACTGTTCACCAAATGAAATGATTTCTGTGTGTTTGTTTTTAAATCCAGATAAATTAAGTGGAAGCTTTTTAAATAGAAAATAAATCATCTACACAAATGAGTTGTAGATGTTCCTTTTAATTATTATCAATGGTTAAAGATTGTTCTATTACTTCCTTGTACGAAGTAAAGGAAATATTGTGACCGCGAAAAATTTCGGTTTTTAGATTTCAACGGAAATATCCATTTTGACCATCCCTGAATCCATTTTGACTAGTTTCGGGGTGACGTATATCTACGTACGTACGTATGTATCTCGCACAACTCAAAAACGATTAGCCGTGGATGTTGAAATTTTGGATTTAGGACTGTTGTAACGTCAGTTGTGCACCTTCTTTTTTTGATTGCACTCGACTGACCAAAAGTGTCCAACAAAGCTCAAAATCCCAAAAAATTGGATGTTAGAGTTTTTCTTAACTGTAGTAATAAGCCCTCATTGAGAGCTTTTTAACGATATGTCATAAGTGGTACTTATTTTCATTGGTTCCAAAGTTATAGCCAAATAACATTTTAATTAATGAAATATGTGGATCTTACAAGAGGAAGGCATCACACATCGGTTTAAATCCGACTTCATCTCCTTTCTTTTTTTTTAACTTTTTTATTAATTTAAATATATTGATTTATTGATAATTATTAACCTCTGATTGTAAAAAGGTTTTTACAGTAAACAATAATTCAGTACAAAAAATATATGAAAAAATATCAAAAGTTATTAATGAAATAAATTTTATATACTTTTCATTAAAAAAAAAAAAAATGTGTATATGTAATTTAGGAGGCGTACAAGGAGGTCATGTGTCCACATCAGATTTTTTTGTTTTTGTAAGAGCAAAATTTGATTTATAAAACACGAAGAAAAATTATTTCATGAAATTTTGGTGGAAGATATTCAATTGAACTTTTCCAGTAGTTAATACTGCTGGATTATGTTAGTGGAAAATCGTAAAAGAAACATTTTTGATACGAGCATTGTGATTTCTTTCAAATAATTGAGATACTCGAAATAATAAAAAAAAAATTTCCGAATTTCTTATAATATTTTAAGATCTACGATTGTTATAATACAATTTATAAATGACCAAAAAAACCAATCAAGCCGCTTTCATCTCCCTCTTACATATTCAATAGGGGAACAATTTCTGCATTTTAATAAAATATATTTTATTCTCGTAATAGTAATTCTGGATAAATAATCTAATCTAAGAATTGATTATTAACCATTATCCAATAGGGGAATCTCATTGATGACCCCTCTTTTTTGGGGTGTTTTTATACAAAAAAGTTTGAGAAAATTAAATATGATAAAAAATTAAAGTATTATTCTTAGTTGAGGTTCGAAATCTAATTTTTCATTGCAGTTTTGAAGTTATTAATTTATTTTTATCCTCAAAATTGAGGGGGTGTGGATTATTTGATATAATTTTTTAAATATTTATTTAAATTTTAAATAATCTGTTTAAAATTATTACTACGTTCATTGCTTCAGTCTTAGAATACTTCTTACCGATATATTTTTTCTTTCCCTTTAAATAAACCAAAAAGACTTTCTTTTTGAGATCGATTTTGCATAAATTTATTCATTTAAAGTTAAAAATAAATTATTGAATAATTAATGATTATTTTTATTCTAAAGTCCAGACTTAAATCTGCTTATTTATTAAGTTTTAATGAAAATGATAGAAGTATCTACGCGGATAAATCACAGCAGTTCTAACAATTTACTGATGTAAATATAATCGTTTCTATTTGACGTTATTTTGATTATTGTGTATTTTATATTAAAAAATTTATTACATAAATGGCGAATTTGAAAATACTTCAGTTGATTAGCAATGATGTAATTTACAAATATAAATAATTTAAATGCATGTTTCAATAGAATGTATGCTCCGTGTGTTATCGGTTGGATTTTGTTAAAATCTAACTCTATCTTTTTCAGTTACATAATATTCAATAGCTTAAATTACACACTATGAAAATTTAATTATAAAGGAAGCTAATGAACAAAATATTAATTCTGATGACGCGGAACTTTCAAAATACTATTTTTGTCCTATTTAGTGATATACTAACATAAGGAGATGGTAATGTTTGATATTGTATTTAAAGGGTGTAGTATTTGGTATTAATGTTAAAAGGTGTCGTTGGTCTTGGACCAGGTGGCATTCTGAATAAAAGTAGGAGGGGAGGTTATTCGGTAGGTAAGGCTGTTTAGTAAAGGGATGTTAGTAACGGGTCAGTGGGTGGTGGTAGTAGAAAAAGAGGGTGGGATGTGGTCTAAGTACAGCAGTATTGACGCGCGGGGTGAGTTGCAGCTATCCAACCGTCTAGACCTCCTCTCCTTGTGGAAACGACGCTAGGGGCTAGCGCTTTTGCTTCGTACAGTGATGTTGCAGTATTCAACTGCTGCTCATCCTTCTCTGTTACCCCTGCGCGCGCATACATATATATTCGTATATATACACACGCACAACTTTATTATTATTATTGTTATCTTTATAATACAGATATGTAACATTATATATTAAATTGTATTAGGTATGAAATCAATACCTTTATATAACTTTGTAAGGATTTTAAAATTGTAGAACTTGGGCGCGTCGTACAAAAGTGGGAAACGGCTCATTTAATCTGTCTTTCTGGTCACGGAACGGAAAAAAATAAGGTTTTCCACTAAACTGTATCTTAATCATGAAATTTATTCCTTTAAATTTTCTATAAAAAAAAAATTATCTTACGATACCATATTAAAATTTCAGTTAAATTTTCTTATTGTTTCAAACCCCAAAAATATTATTTTGTAGTTTTTCTTACGTTTATTTTCTAAATTTCTATGTTCTTTTTGCTAATGTTTTTTCACCTAAAATATTGTATTTGAAATGTTTTTTCGTAATAAAATACGGTAGGCAGCTTTCAAAAGGAGAATACAGGAAAATTTAAATCATTCACATTTGTTTACCTTTAATTAAATACATAGATAAACCGTTAAAAGAGAATTAATATTAAACAATTTTTAAACCTTTTTTTTTCAGATTTTACTACCATAAAAAATTATCTTCGTGTAATTTTAATTGTTAATATATTTATCCAGAGAAAAATATTAATTCCCTTCTTTATGCACAAAAATTATAAAATTGTATTAAAAACTTTTTTTAACTATTTGTGAATACATAAATCCGATCAGAACACTATATTACATATACTGTGGGTCCCAAGAAGAGGTATACACTTTTGATTAAGTATCGCTCGCCCATTCCCCCACCGATTCTACTGAAACTTTACAGCTCTTTTAACGAAGTTTCCAAAAATATTTTGTAAAAATTTCAACCTTTTAGAATTTATATTAGCCAAATGGCGGCTTTCAAATAAAAATATCAGTTTCCGATAAACCACATTTTTTATTCGTCGCAAAAGAGATGATAATTAGAATAATTAAAAACAGTTAGATAATAATTAGTCTTAACCATGAATAATTTGTGATTAATTATTCTAGTTCAAATTATCATCTGATTTTAATCATTTTTATCAGTTATTTTTTAATAAATAAGAAATGTGGTTTATCTGAAAATGATGTTTTTATTTGAAAGCCGCAGTTTTGTTCCTATAAATTCTTCAAGGTTGAAATTTTTACAGAACATTTTTAGAACTTTTGTTTAAAGGGCTGTAAAGTTTTAATAAAATTGGTGAGGAACGGGTGAGTTCCACCACTAAATCAGAAGCGTATACCTGTTTGTGAGACACACAGTACATAAATATCGACTTGCAATGGATTTGTAGCTTTCACTGTGGTGTTCGTAGAAGAATCATTATTTCTTGTCTTCATATTTAGCCGAATAATTTTCTATTGTTAACACGTAGTAGGTGGATTTTCAAAAGTATATTTTAATCCAGTCTTGCTAGGAAAACATGTCCTTTCAGTTCATTTTACTTTTGTAAATTTTCATTTAATACATGGATGACATTATATGTCAAATTCTGTTTTTTACGCTATTATTTTTAATAAATCAAGCAAGATAGTTCTTATCTTTAGTATAATACATGATACATTTGGTTCTGTATCTGGCCAGAAATTAATAATTTTTTTCATTTTCTTTAATCATATATCTTTATAAATTTAATAGTTTTATGTTAAATCAAAGCGGTTGATGAGCTAAACACAAAACCAGAAAATTAATCGTTCACGAAAGATGAGTGGAGCAATTTTGCTCGAATTCTTTCTACTACTTATTTACTTCATAATTATTAGCTATAAAGCTACAAAATTTTATCAGGATATAAAGGATTTATTAATCCAAGGTTGATTTTAAATGAGTATTGTTTATCAAGAATGACAAGAAGTTATCTGCAGATTTACGGATAAGTTGAAAGGTAAAATTTTGAAAAAATGAATGAGTTCCAAGAACGCCATAAACGTGTATGGAAGTATGATAAAAAAAACAATACGGAAGGTCAAAGGAATAAAGGAATTGTAGCAGAATGATGCAGTATTTTAAAGAATCCTTATTCATCAACGATATATTAAAATTAAAAATAAAAGAATTAAATACTTAATTTACGCAATAGAATTTAATAAGATGCTAAATAATTTTGTTGAAAAACTATACATCCTTGAAGATAATGTACATATAAGGTACAAATTCTCCATGCAAATCGTGGGATAATAGTAGAAAGAAAGAATATTTCAAAATTACCTAAAACAACAATAATTAAAAAAAAAGATTTTATTAGATTTGAAAATCAATTAAATTCTTAATTAAACCCACCTACTAAAGCTATAGGGGAGGGGGTGAAGATGAAAACATTTTTTTTTGGATTCTGAATAGATGAATAGATTTTTGATTCTGATCAAAGATTTCAAATTTGCAGAGTGTAAATTTCTCGGAAACAACGTTTTCATTTATAGTTGGGAAAGGTTTCTGAGAAATTAATACTCTATAACGGTAGTTGATGCCGAAAAGAATCATCCATGCGAGCGGATATGCACACCTATCCATGCTGCACACCTACAGCACCGATTATATTGTTCTATTCCTATTATTGAATTCTAAACATTCCTTCAATTAAAAATATTCACTCAAAGGGAGAAAGGGAAAAAATCGGAAAAATCGAAAAAGGTAAAAGGGAAGAGGGGAAAAGGAAATGAAAAGGGGAAAGCATAAAAAAGAAAGGGAAAAAGGAAACAATTAAATGAGAAACGGGAAAGGAAAGGGGGTACTGGGGATAGGGAAGATTGCGGAAAAGAAAGAGAATGTGGTAAAAATGAAAAAGGAAAAAGGTAAATGGGAAAAGAAAAATGGGGAAAAGGGGAAACGGGGAAAGGATAAAAGGGAAAGCTTAAATTTTGTGAAGTTCCGTAATGTTCATTTTGTTAATGTTTTGTCAAATTTTCAATTATGTTCATTTAATCTATATATATATATATATATACACACACACATACATATATATACTCAAATCTAGCTGTAGCAAAGCACTGCCAGGTCTGCTAGTTAAAAATAAAAATTTTTAAATATATTTACAGATTCAAAAAATAAGAGGAAATTTTCAATTCGATCAGTATGGTTTTTTAGCTTTTTTTATAGGAATTTTCCAATTCTACTCTTAATTAAATAAACTGATTTTTATGATTTTGTTTTTATTTTTAGAGGAAGTTTCTTTGGTAGTACAGTTTCCCTCATAATTTAAATGGAAGACTTTGTAAACAAGAGTGTACATAAACGAATTATTTTGTGATGTTTTTGTCTTCATTTCTTATCATTGGATCGTTATAATGTAACAGTGTTATAACATAATGTTTTAATTATATGTATATATCGATATTACGACATTCAGTATAATTTCATCCAAAAATTAGTTGCTGTTTTCAAAGAAGACTCCGTGTCGTCTAAGGTGGCGTTTAACCTACGCGTTCGCACCAGTCACTATCTCTCTTATTCTATTTTCCCGCCTTTATTTCCCTTCTACCATCTAACTTAGTTTATATTTAGTCGCTCCGTAACCAAATTTAATAACGTAAAGATGTTAAAAGATATACCAATACACTAAACAAACGTATCAGTTTAGTTTTTTATACCAACTTATTTCATAATGAAAATTTTAGTAACAAATTTTAATTTTTTAAATTTATTTTTTTTTTAAATTGACAGTGAATTTTGCAATTTTGACACTGAATATATATCAGTAACGATGATATAGTAATTCTAGCCGAGAATAAAAAGGATTTAGAAGAAACAATGAACGGCATAGATGAAGTCCTACGCAAGAACTATCGCATGAAAATAAACAAGAACAAAACAAAAGTAATGAAATGTAGGAGAAATAACAAAGATGGACCACTGAATGTGAAAATAGGAGGAGAAAAGATTATGGAGGTAGAAGAATTTTGTTATTTGGGAAGTAGAATTACTAAAGATGGACGAAGCAGGAGCGATATAAAATGCCGAATAGCACAAGCTAAACGAGCCTTCAGTAAGAAATATAAGTTGTTTACATCAAAAATTAATTTAAATGTCAGGAAAAGATTTTTGAAAGTGTATGTTTGGAGTGTTGCTTTATATGGAAGTGAAACTTGGACAATCGGAGTATCTGAGAAGAAAAGGTTAGAAGCTTTTGAAATGTGGTGCTATAGGAGAATGTTAAAAATCAGATGGGTGGATAAAGTGACAAATGAGGAGGTATTGCGGCAAATAGATGAAGAAAGAAGCATTTGGAAAAATATAGTTAAAAGAAGAGACAGACTTATAGGCCACATACTAAGGCATCCTGGAATAGTCGCTTTAATTTTGGAAGGACAGGTAGAAGGGAAAAATTGTGTAGCCAGGCCACGTTTGGAATATGTAAAACAAATTGTTAGGGATGTAGGATGTAGAGGGTATACTGAAATGAAACGACTAGCACTAGATAGGGAATCTTGGAGAGCTGCATCAAACCAGTCAAATGACTGAAAAAAATATCAGTAACTCCATCCCCTTGAGGAATCATATGAAGCATCTATTACATGAACAAAAACAGCTTTAGTCGAGTTTTAATCAGATTTGTAGAAGTACACACTCCATAAAGTCTTGTAATAACTTTATCCAATATAAAAGTATATTAGTTAGATTTTTCATTTCTTTTTTTTTTATTATCTTCTTTTAAAATTTTATTTTTCTAATTAAAAAAGTAACTTCTGTTGTCCCAAAAGACAAATTTTTATCAAACGGAACGTATACAAAATTCACGAAGTCACATGTTAGTAGTTTTTATTTTTCCATATGTATAAAGAAACTGTATATTTAAGAAATACTAAAGTGAATTCTGCCTAAATTTAGAGTTTGGATATTTTGAAATTTGGTAAAAAGGTAAATATTTGGTAAATTGCAAATTTATAAAATTAAATTTTATGTCTTCATTAATTTTGAAATGTAATCATATCATTACTCTTTTCATAAGCGTATTATTCAGTATTTTTGAATGTACTCCTTATACTAATCTGAAAATTGCCAATCACCGTGACGGAATGGTAGCATCTGCCATTCATCCAGAGGTCCCAGGTTCGATTCCCGGTTAGGGATGGCATTTTTCATACGCTCAAATTTCCATTTGGACTAATGATCATAGCAGTAGGGTCCGTAATCTAAAAAAAAAAAAAACAAAAAAAATATGAAAATGCGATGATTTATCAATAGTATATTCCTAAGTATGTACAGAATTGACAAAATAGTAATCATAAATAAAATGATAGAGTAACTCTTGCAGTTTTCTCTACAAATATCTATTGTAATCACCTTTCGGTAAGCGACATACATTCAACAGATAGCAAAGTTCGTCCATGGTTTAATTTTCTGTAATAGTGGAAGCACAGCCACTTCAATCCTGTTCCTCAAATTAGGTAAATCAATAGGTAGCGGAGGGAAGTAAACAAGATCCTTTATATAATCCCAAAGAAAAGAGTAACATGTAGTCAGATCGAGTGACCTTTGAGAGCCCGAAAATCAGCTCTGTCATCAGGTCCATGCCGACCAATTTAGCACTTGGGGAAATCGTCATGCAACCGAATTACGTGCAGAGTTGAAGATCCCAATGATGAAGTGAAACATTTTGTTCCCAAATAAAATTCTCTGATCCATCTTGCAATTAAGGAAAGACCGCAGCATACGGTCTTTCCTTAATTACAAGGATCGCTTAGGGTTCAAATAAGCAAATCCTATTACGCTTTCTTAAGTGAAAAAGAAAGTCCTGCAAATTTGTCATCGGGACATCCCACGGAAAACGTTTAATTTTTGGGAGTCCCTTTTGCATTATAAGAATTCATGGAGATTTTCTGAGCCCCCAGATTCGGACACAATGTGTTTTAACTTTTTCACTAAGATGAAGTAGTGACTAATCACTAAAAACAATACGACCAAGAAAGATGTGATCTTATACCGCAATTTTTCGATCGCGAAGTCGGCATGCATGTGTAGTCAATAGGCTTTAAATATTGTAACAACTGTAAATAGTATGAATGGATATGTAACCATTTCCTTAAAACATTCCACACAGAAAATATTCCATTCACACACTAAAACATTTCACACTCATCGACATTTCTAGTTGGCATTCCTATCAAATTTTCTACGACTACGAAGGAAAGACCTCCCTGACACGTTCAACATTTTCTTTAGACACTCTTGGCCGTTCTGTACTCTTCTCTTTACACAGATATATGGTCGTTTAAAGTGATTATACCATCGACGAATGTTATTGGCCATCGGAGGATCACAATTAAACTTTGCGCGTAAAGTAAAGGAACTATTGTGATCGCGAAAAAATTCGGTTTTCAGATTTCAATGGAAATATCCATTTTGACCATTCCTGAATCCATTTTTCTAGTTGTGGATCTCCCTTTTTGATTGCTATCGACTTAACTAAAAGTGTCCAAAAAAGCCCAAAATCCAAAACAAATTGTATTTTCGACTTTTTCTAAACTGCAGTAATAAGCCTTCATTGAGAGCTTTTCAATTATATATCATAAGCAATACTTTTATTTTCATTGTTTCCAGAGTTACAGCCTAATAAAATTTTAATTAATTAATTATTTGGGAAGGCACATCAGTTCGAACCAGACTTCATCTCATTTTTTTTTTAATTTAAATATATTGATTTATTAATAATTATTAATAATAATTAATAATTATTGTAAAAAAATATTTGCAATAAATAATAATTTAATAAAAAAAAAATTGGAAAAAATGAGAAGTTATTAGTGAAATAAAATTTTATGTACTTTTTATTTAAAAAAAAATGGGTACATGTAATTTAGTGGGCGTGCAAAGAAGTAACGTGGTGTCCACATCAAATTTCTTTTACATACGGTATATATTCTTGGACCTTTTTCGGTAAGAGGGTACCGCTTTTTTTACTTTTTTCTTCCAAATCAGTGTGTATATTATAAATAAAAATTTAGCACGTGAAATTATAAATAAATTAACGAAACTTAACCTTAAGCTTGCTAGTCAAGGTTAACGAACAAAGCGAGTGGAGGTTAAGTTTCGTTTGATTATATTTATAATTATAAGCCATAATATTTATATTGGACCTCTCTCAGGTCCATTTGGAAGACTCGAGTTTGAATAAAATCTACAAATAGAATTAAAAGATTATATTGATGATTGTTTAAATGGAAAATTGATCCTTTTTCGGTAAAAAAGTTATTTGGTTATTGTTACATAAACCTAAAAATACGCGTTTTTGTTGTTATTATTGAGAAAAAAGAAAAAGTAGTCGTACCGCTTACTGAAAAAAGGTCCATATTCTTTTACAATCTATATAAAATTCAAATAATGTGTAAATATAGATTTGTAACTCAATTTACCCTTGAAAAGTAAAATTTTTATGATTCACCCTATTAGGTTTCAGCTGTAACTTTTATGTAGGGTATGAGGATACATTTTATCTTTGTACTTTTATCAGAACAATCACAAATGTTTGTACGTTATATCATAACTTATTCAGTATATTTCATATGAGTAACTATGTAACCATTTTATATTAATAAAATTAAAAAAAATTGAAGTCGTAAAATTAATTAAAAGAAGTATTCTTTTTAAAAGTTATTAATTATTAATTTTTTTAATTATTACATCGTAATAAGTAATTATTTCTCATCTGTAAAATATACATTTATTCTTAATAAAGAATTCTTTTTAATAAGATTTTCTTATTTAATTGGATTTACCAGCCTTTAATTAAAATTGTATTTCACTTTTTTTTTATACGTAGATATATATATATATATATATATATATATTTTAAGGAGTTCGATAATATTTAATTTTATTGAATTAAATTTTGCTTCTTTTTTTTTTTTTAAAGTGAATATCTTTTCTGTGATCAATATTGAAATTTTTTTTTTAGGCTTATTATTGGAAACCACCTCCCTTTCCCTTGGACCTTACACTATGGTTGGTTTTTTTATTAACCGCGTATTTTTTTAGGATAATAAAATACATATCTAATTTTTTTTCCTTACCCTTGGCACCAGTAATCAATTTTTTTTTTTTGCATTCCTTTTTTATTTTTATCAAGAAGCAGAAATTTTGCTTGGGTGTTTTATGCAAACAGTTATTATTATTTACATGAGCAACAATTTTCGTTGGTATTTCCGTATTATAAAATAAAATTCTAACTTCAAATACAAAAAAAAACTAAATAAATAAATTTGGCACCAAATTAAGAGTTAGTAAGCTATTGATACTTTTTAAATTTTGGTAACCATTTAAAAAAGTTGAAATTTAAAGAATTGATAAAACTTATTGTAATTTAAAAAAAATTTTTGAAGTGTTTATTTGATTTTTACTTTTTTGTGTATGTAGTTATGCTGTAGAGTTATATATTTAATATACCGGATGTTTGAGAATTAACTGCACAACTTTGATGTTGAATAAACATCTTAGTTAAGATACAAAAACTGATAGTGTGAATAAAAAAACATGAAAACTGAATGTATTTTTAACTGTAATCAAAGACATTCAATGTGTGCACTATAATATTATATTATATAATATGTACATATATATAATATTTTCAAATAAATTTAAAAAAATTATATTATATACAATACAATTACTATACAAAATTGTCATTCGCACGCTCTTTAATTATCCTCTATTAAAGGGTAATGTTTTTTTGGCAATCCAAATCCGTTTGAAAATAAACAGACTTTCCATTTCTGTTTACGAGACTAAAAGATATAAAAAAAACCAAATTATTTTTTACTATTAAAATCATTAAATTAATGTTTGTTTTGAAACCATACAGTGTTACAAAAGGATGAATGAAATATGACATAATGAGTTTTGTATCTGAGCCAATGATGCCATTTAATTTTGGTTATAATTGGTCAAAAAGGCAGGATTATAATGCCTCATGTACTCAAAATTTTACTCAATGTGAAGGTAAATTTTTTGAATATAATTTAATATCCCTTAGATAGCTGAGATACTTTCTGATGATATTTGATATTATTTAAACCTCCATAAACGGATGAGGGCAAAAAAAAAATTTTTCTTTTTGTCGTTTCTGTACTCAAACAAATTTGATGATTACATTACTTTAGTATGTAATTTTGGTTAGTATTGGGCGATTTCAGTCAAGAATGGCGATTAATAAATCTGTTCTTTTTGCCTGTTATTGTTTTGCTTGATATCTTCAGACCGAATTGACAGTCTTTTATAAAATTTTATACGATGATAGCTGAATATGGGTTATTTAATTTTGGTTACAATTATTCAGGGGGATGAAGAGATCATCCCGTGACTTGCATAACTTTTATGGGGCTCATAACGTTTACTCTGGCCAAGCCTCAGTACACACTGCAATCATCACCGTCATATGAAGTCGAGCCACATAAGGTAATACCAACACGTTTCTGCCGGTGGGCGTCAGACCTCCTATTTCTTCGTCATTGTCCATCCGTCTGTCTGGTAGCTGCTCTTTGACTGATTTTCCCCGCACCAGCCACGGTAGATCGCAAATCACTCGTCGCTGATTGAGGTAGCCTCACAAATCAACTGAATGATTACTATCACCAGAGCAGTGGGTGCAAATTATTTCGCCTCCTGTCCTAACAAAAAACAATGCCAAAATCCTAACAATTACGTGCCAAACATATTAACGTATTGAGTTCTGTCGAAGTTGTATTAAAGGAGTTAAACATTTCGCATACGGCTAAACTCAGCATTATTAAGTTATTAGATAATATAAATTTAGACGATTTAGTTCGTACACTTCAAAGTATTTAAGAGAAAACTAATGATTGTAAAATGAAGAAATACATTTTAATGAGTTTAAATGGTTTTGATTATTATCCTTTTTATGTCATAACGAGACTAAAAAAGCATTCCATGTCGGTAAGGTTACTAATATTTACTATCTTCAAAATGGATAGAGATATTTATGTACGGTTTCGGCATCAAGTTTTTCGTTAAATTTTACTAGAACATGGATCGTACAATCATAGAGCCATTAAAAAAAAAAATTGAATCAAATATGGTGGAAACGATATGAAGGTCAACCTTTTGGAATAGGTTTTTTCTTGTTTATTCTCCGGGAATCACCGTCAGGTATTACTTCAGAGGATGACATGTATGAGTGTAAGTGAAGTTGTAGTCTTGTACAGTCTCAGGTTGACCATTTCTGAGATATGTGGTTAATTGAAACCCAACTACCAAAGAACACCGATATCCACGATCTAGTATTCAAATCCGTACAAAGGAACTGCCTTTACTAGGATTTGAATCTTAGAACTCTCGACTTCGAAATCAGCTGATTTGCGAAGACGCGTTCACCACTAGACCAACCCAGTGGTTATATCAACATAACGTAACTAAACATAACCTATGCTAACATTGTCTAATTAACGTTAAATATACAAATATAGTTTAGCAACCTTTAATATGATGGCTTATACAGTTTATTGAGATTTCTATTTATGTGAAATTCTATGGTGTCGCTGTTAATGATGAAGATTTGTTCAATTTGATACTTGAACATATTAGTGAATTTCAACCTGTATAATTATCGTCTATTAAAATAAGTATTGTATTGTGTTTATAAATGTAATTGTAATTATAATTTATAATAAATGTTACATTTAAAAATATATGAATTTTTAATTATATTCTTGTTTTTCCAAAATAATTTTATCTAGACATTAAAATGCATGCATTTTTAATAAATTGTGATACTGTACAATTTATACGTATATATTGTTAAAAAAAAAACAAAGATTTCGGGGTGCATTTCCGTAAAAGTGCAATTATTTAGTTAGAATAATTATTTGCAACTCATACAGATACATAATTTAATCTTATATTGCTGCCGTATGACTTACAACTTGTAAGAAAATGCACCAATAAAAAAAAAGTTTTTTAATATTATTATTATTGTTTTTTATTTAATTAATATGTTTTAATTTAATGTATACGTATTATTTAATAATACGTATAATCAATTCTGATAGTAACTATATTTTAAGCTATAAATGTTACTGAAATTTATAAAATAATTTGTCGGCCTTCGTTACGCGAGTGGTAGCGTCTCGGCCTCTCCTTCGGAGCTTCCGAGCTTCCGGGTTCGAATCCCGGTCAGGCATGGCATTTTCCATACGTTACAAAAATTACATTTCATATTTCTACGCACAAGCTTCGAGTTTCTGTATTGAATTTCCTTATAGTAAAAAAAATTCTTGTATTCAAATAACATTAAAAAAATAATAATTAAATAAAATTAGTAGACAAAATTTTAAATGAAATGTTTAAAAGCCTCTATTAAATGTATCATTAGTTTTTAAACTTGAATAGAATTAAAACTATTAGAAAAACCCAGTTAAATCTTGTAAACATTTATCCTGTTAGTGTTTATTTGAATTATAGAAAATATGTATTTATCGAAATCATTTAAATATTCTTTTATTCTGTTTTTTTTTTTTTATTATAAAATCCCCTCTGTATTTTATAACGACTGGAATAAAAAGTTAATCTTGTATAAGTAACTGCCCGAGTAAGCAATTTTTAATCTTTTATATCGATCATGTTATTGTAATATTATTTTAGCGAAATTAAAACTCTACTAAAAGTCATTTGATACAGTTACAGAATCACTATTTTATTTTTTAAATTGTTTGCATCACCTATTCATCAACAAAATCTATTTTTTAAAATCGTTTTTCACATCAATCATACTGAAAATCGTTTTGATTATTTGCATGGAGAGAGATAAAGTTTATTTTTTGTTTGTTTGTATGTTTTTTTTTTGTTATTTGATTGATGTGCTCATTATTTGTTCACTCTCAAATGTTTGATGTTTGCAAAATAAATACTTTTCTAAGCATTTTTTTTTTAATTATTCTGAATTATTATATTGTAATTTTTTTTAATAAAAAAGAAGAGAATCAGTACTATATTTAGAAAATTAAAAAAATGATCAGATACGCAAAATTTGTAATAAAAAGATTAAATAAAAATTATTTAACCCCTTTATTATACCATTTCCGCTAATGACACAGTTTATATTACACATTTTATTGATTTGGAGTATATGTCTCGGTCATTCGTATGCAGGTATAACACATAAATCATCCGAGATAAAAGTGACACTGTTCAGAATTTCTTTCTCTGAGAGTAATGATGTTTATTTTACATCTAGTCCTGACGTAAAATATAAAAATAGCTGCGTAAAACGTTTCCTATATTGAATAGTTACAATGTACGCAGCGCATTGTTTTTAACAAAAATTTATTTTCTACTTTACAATATCTATTCCTGTTTTTCTATATACCTGTTGGAGTGGTACAGGTGATTACCGCATATCTTCCTTTATAAGAGTCAGACCGTTAGATGGCTGGCAGGTCAAGTTATATTTAAATCTAAAGGTTTCTGGATATTGTCTTTCAGCCCTCATTCCGTTGATTTAATTAGTAGTCTGATGACTACTAATTGTAGTCTGATGACGTTACAATTGATTGGGTGTAACAAGGGATACAACTATTCACGGACCACCCTCCCATTTTATCAGGCTGTATAATATCTAAAGATTTCCAGTATATCACATGCTAATCGAGTACATTAGCCTATCCTACGGTTTTAATGTACGTAAAACATTTCAAATAATCTGACATTAGTCAGTATTTCTTTCTCTAAGTGAAGTAATATTTTTATCGTTATGTCACTGTAAAACCGGCTTCTGTAGTGAATAGAATGAAGGACAGTTACAGAACTGAATTTTACCTCCATTTCGGTGGCTAAGCATGCTGATATCCAGCTGTATATTTGGATGAGTAGACATAAAAGTGGGGAAACCACTTCATCCCTCACTTTCCTAACTCCTCATAAATGCCATATTCAATATTTTCTAAAGTCATTATTAGATGTGTTCCTTAGGTAAAGAAATGACCGTTTTTTGGTTGGGATTTACCATTTCACGTCCCATTAACAGGATTCTTAAAGAATTCTGTTATTAGTAACGATTAAAGGATCGTTACTAAGGAAGAAACTGGGCATTAAAACAAAACTTATTGACTAATACCTTATCCTGTTTTTATCATAATTACTGTGTTTCTACTATTGTATAAGTTTTCTGCCCTGTGTGCTTACGTATAATTGGAGAATTTTTTTTCTGAACATAGTGATATTTGTTATTCAGCAAATTCCTATGTAGAAGAGAAAATATCACTTTAGACCTGAATATTACTTGAGTTTCGGTGGAATTGGCATGCTGATACACGCAGCAATAAATTCGAATGAGCGAAAAAAAGCAACGTGAAACCAAGCTCACTTCTCACTTACAATAATAAACGTTGATAGAGAAGTGTTCTTAATAAAAGTTTTTGTTATTCTTATGAATGTGTATGTCATTTTAGGGCCTCTCATGTCACATCTATTAAAAATCTTTGGTCATGACAATTATTTTTTTTCTTAAAAAAAAAGAAATGATTTAACGGAAAAGATCGTTATAAAAGTAATAATAATTATTATTATTATTCTTTCTGCTAAGATCATAATAGTTTCTATGTTGAGTACGTTTACCTTTCTGAGCTTCATTAGTTTACCACTTGTTGACGCGTTTTGAAACCGCTCCGTGGTCAAAACTTATTGTACTGGTACTTCTAAATTTCTGTTAATTTTTTTCCCGCTGCCTCCTGGTACCAGACCCCCAATTAAGCATGAACACGACTCCGGGAGGTGCCTTTGCCTCTAGTCTCCAGAGAGGGAAATTCGAGGCCCGGCTATGCCGTTCCCGGCCTTCATCACCCAGCAACCGGGACTCGGTCCTTCGTGCTTCGTCTCTAACAGGGACACCCCCGGAGGGTCGGCCCCGCCGGAACTCAGTGTTTTAGCTCAGGGGCTCGAGAGTCCCCGCAGTTCATCACAACCGTCCACCCGTGCTAGCACGGGCGAACGGCAGCTCCGTACGGAGTTGTCCCTCACCCTATCGCTTCCCAATATTTCAGTTCTGCAGTATTCCCGACACAAACCCCGTCACAGTGTCAAAGTCCACCGAATTTCGCAACATCGTTTCAACGATGGCTCCCATATCGAGATGCCCAATTACGGCAGTAAGACGCGGCGTTCCTCGTCCCACCACGGGCACTGGAATATCACGTGTTCCGGCGTCCCTAACCGACAGTAAAGGTGGAAGGGGTCTTTACCTCGCCTTCGTCCACACAGGTATGAACGAAATACCCTATGGCCGGTCAGGAATTATGTCAGCCAGAATCCCAGTTCGCCAAACTTCCTCTAGGCCCACGGCTCAATGTGCGCGATCAGACGATGTTTCCACCTCCCTTTCATGGATGCATCCCACCTGGCTTGCTAATCCCTGTAGACAATTGTGTTGGCATCGTTCTTAGACATACCCTGATAAATTTGCGCACGAGCCACCACCAACTGCTGAAGTGGCGACATCGTAGTCACCACCAGCACCGCCTCAATCGTGACAGAGGCGTATGCCGACGCCACCGTAAGAGCCACACGGCGCTGTACTCCCTCCAACAGTCTTCTGTTACACCCTACCGCCATGCGTCTCTTAGACACTGGAGCGCCATAAAGAAGAGTTTTCCACATGCGCGTACAGCCTCCTCTTCGACGAACGAGGCCCTCCAACGTCGACTCTAACTTAACCAAGTTCTTGACAGTCTGCCCAACTTTTTCACTCACCTCCTGGATGTGACGAGTGAATGACCCGCCTATGGTTCAACCACATTCCAAGATACTTGGCAGCCTCTCGTGATTGGACCATCGCTTCCTCTATCGAAATCGGGAAAGGCACCTGTTACCGCCTTCTCGCCGTTGGGACAAATAGAAATTTATCGCAGATGGAGACAGATGGAGTCCCACTCCGGCCATCCACTAATTTACCATCCCTTTAATCCGGATGCAGAGTTCTTCCATAGTCCTCTTTCGGATTGAGAGAACCGCACCGGCCTTCTCCTTCGATCCGGTATTCTTCATTGTTTTCAGCAGTTCAGCGTATGTCTTACCGGCCGCCTTTACTACGATCGTGCAGCTCTCAGTCACTACTGTGGTTGATATCTTGATTCCCGGGACCTTAACCTCTGAAGCAGCAGCACTCTGTTTGGGGAGGGAGAAGAACGCTGACCGGGTCTCCTGCTCTCCCGAAGACGTACAAGACCTGCCGTTCAATACAGTGTCCAACTTTGCCCCCCCCGGCAGTAAAAACACGAGAGCTGACGACTCCCTTTTAATATTCCGCAGGGATCGCAGAGTAATTCTTAGCGAGGCCTGCTCCTCAGCAGCCGAATCAAAGTATAAGCCAAACACCCGCCTCGCTAGTGACTGATCGTCTCGCCATAGAATCTTCGAGGTATCCTCGACAACATCACCGGGCCGGATCCCTTTCTGTAACAGCGACAGTTTCTTGGAGGACCGTATACCCGGCAAGTCAGTAAAACGGTCAGCCGAAACAATTGACAGATCCGTTATGCGGCGTACTTTGTTTATAACCTCGGTCGGCCAGTTCACTGTCGCCGCCTCAACCAGTTTATCCTCTGTAAAACTCTAGGTCATTATCGCTTTTAAGTCGCGACCTCTTCTCCGCGTGGACACCTCTGCCTGCTCCGACTACTTGGTTGTAAAATTAGTGCAGGGCGGAACGACTCCCGCCACCCGTCCTGCTAATTTAGTCAAGATATCGGCAATCTGCTTAATCTCTCGTTCCATGTTTCGACTGCAACGTCGAAATCTGTGAAACCATAAGCTGAACAACCGATCAAAAGTCCAAATCAGTCGCTCGTCCAGTACCGTCATCTCGGCGCACAGTGCCGACATCTGGTGAGTCCTCATTTGAACCCTCTCTTAAAATTCGAGGATGCACGCAACTCGCGCAGGAGCTCTTCGTAGACTCCTGCTTTTGTGGTGATAAAGGCTTCGACCTCTTAAGTTTGAGCCTAGTTCCACCGATATGGTACCACCCTCCCTCATATCCATTTCGCAACCTAGTTGCATGCTTTCATCCTCGGAAGAACTGCATGATCTCGGGAATGTAAATGCAAACGACACCTACCGGTTACTTTCAAATATCTTGCTCCGTGCAGATTTACGTCCACTCACTAGCGGCGACGGATCAACGACTCGACCGGATTCCTCATCTACGGCCGCAGCGAGATACGAACTACGGGTCTTCGACTTGGGTAAACCAATGCCTCGCACAGGCTGCCCATATTCATCGGCTCTGTGGAAAATCACGGGAAAATCCATCTGCACCGGCCCTTCGCCACTCACAAGGGCCAAATGACAACCCCTGTCAGATTCAGTGTCCTCGAGATCGGACATCATAACAGTCCACGTGCAAAAATTTCAAAGTTCGAAACAGATAAAACAAAAAAACCAAGCCGAACCCAATCAAGGTAAATGTTAACGGGCCTGAAAATGTCAAAAAATCCGCTATATAATGCTATATAACGAAAAATTTTCCACAGCCCACCGTTGCTAGTCAATAGGCCCTAGCAACGGAGAAGTCAGATTAAAAAGGTAATTTAAACTAGAATACTCAATGAAACGAGAAAGAACACAACAAAACGGAAAACAAAATAATAGAAGAACAGGAGCAAGAACAAAACGAATGAATAAACAGTAAAACTGATACAACTCACGTGTAGAGGTTAAGTACGTCCGTACGCATCAGACGCGCAACTTGAACTCTCCTGTTAATCTTTACATAGTATTTACTCAACGTTCCTCCCTTTATTTGACAATATTCCTTCTTGTTTATTTGTTAATAACGGTTATACTTATCTTTTCATTTTATTTATCTATTTCCTGTTTCCAATAAATTTAATTTCTTGAAAAGAAAATTCGCTTGAATCTGTTCGATTATGATCGTTTTATTGTAATTTAAAGATAAGCCACGGGGATACTCTAGTGGTTAAACTCGTCTTCACAAAATTAGCTGATTTTCGAAGTTGAGAGTTCTAAGGTTCGAGTCCCTGTAAAGGCATCTAAAATCTAGAAAATTCCATGGAAAAAACGTCAACGCCTATGGAATCGCCAAGGGTCGGACACGACTGAATGGCTAAATTTTATTTTATTTTATTTTTGAATTTAAAGATTTATAGATTTTCTAAAATGTTCATTCTTATTCGTTTAACATATTCGTGAATTAAATTCATTAAAACAAGATCTCAAGACAAAACCAAAACAAGATTCTAATTATGCAACGCATTTAATAAAACAAGGATATACCCCAATGAAAATGGAAGAATCAATGAAATTAATTAACAAATGTGTTAAAGGAATAAGAATGAACATTTTAGAAAATCTAGAAATCTTTAAATCTCTTCTGAAGTAATACGGTAATTCCGGTGGCTAAGCGATCTCCTTTTCAAGAACCTCAATTTTGTGAAAACAGGAAATAAATAAATAGAATTAAAAGTTAAGTGTAACCATTAATAACAAATAAACAAGAAGGAGGCCAGATAAGATGTGACGTCAAGTATAGGGAGGGACGTTGACTAAACGCTATGTAAAGATTAACAAAAATTTAAAAGTACTAGTACAATAAGTTTTGACAATAGAGCGGTACCGAAACGTGTCAGCATGTGATAAAAGAATGAAATAGTCAACATAGAAAAAATTTAACGGAACGTTTTTTTGTAAATATAATAATATTGGCCTACACGTCCAGTTGAAACTAGATGTTTTGTCAAGTTTCTAAGTTATTTATTTATAAAAAGTAGAATAATTACCACAAAATATCAACTTTATACAAAATATTGAAATTTTAACTTCGTAATTTATATTTGAAAAGTTCCCGCTGACCCGATTTTTTGTCTCGATGTATTTTGCCTTGTTCTTTATTTGAAAGTTTGAGAAAAAAAATCTCTAATTATCATTCATATACATAACACCGTTCAAAAGTTCTTAATTAAAAAAATTAAAATAAATTAAGTTTTTATTTTTTAATGTCATACTAATTGTTAACGACTTGTACAATTTTTTTTAATAATTGTTTCAAATGAATACATTTGATCAATAATTTAAATTTATTTACTTTAAGTTAATTAATATGAATTTTAGTATAGTTATTTGTAATTAAATTGTTTTAAAAGGTATATTATATAGTTACATTGTAAATTCTGAGAAATTTATTTATTGTACAACTTTATCAAAACCCGTTTTCATTACTATAGAACTGACTGGAATGTCATGCCATTCACTCCAGTTTCTAAGTATCATTAATTAAACTCTTTTCTTTGTCACACTTATAATTTTTTTCTCTTTTCCTTCCGACTAGAGTTTATTAAGGTAGTATTATTTTTTATTTTTTTGTTATTAACAGCTTTGTTATGTTTTTATTATAAACTTAAACGGTATAATTATTTATCTGTGATATAAACTTTTTTCTTTTTTTTATCAGTGTACGATTACGAGTGTTCTTTATTAACTTACTTCATTATTTTTTAATTATTTATTTAGTAATGTTGTGTTAAATGTTTACTTTTTTTACGAAAAATTTCTCGTAATACAGTTTTTTTTTTTTAATTATAACTTTTTTCTTTTTTACAGAAGATGTTTATTTTCTTTTATTTTCACTTATATCAACATCATTATTATTATTAATATTATTAAAATTGCATGTAAATAAGTAACTATTAATTTTGTTAACTTCTAAGTAAGAAACTGATACAAAGGAAATCAGAAAAAGTACCCAACAAACTATTTCTGCTATTATTTTACACGAATACTTCCTCCTCACCGTTTTGGCGGGTCAGTATGAAGCATACCTTTCCCATTTCCTCATCCTGGAACAATTCATCATATTAAATGAATGGTAATGCAAGTGGACGGATATTTAAACGTGCTTCTAAGAACATTCTTTCCATTCATCTCAATTTCCTCCAGTTTACAGCTCAAAGGATATTGTTACTTTCCTGACATCGTAGTTCTAGAGTTAAGTTCGAAAAAGAAAAGGACGATCAGTTGACAATTGTGGTATGGTTTTTTTGCAATCTCGGCATTTTATGGCCCCAAAAACAATAACGGGGGGTAACGTTCTTTTGTATGAATGTATGTGTGTTGGCATGTTTGAAGTTTAATAACTTTTGACTAGATGAACCGATTTTGATGAAATTTTGTAACGTGTATATGGGCCAATTTATTAATAAAATTTTGGAGTCAATATTTCTAGGGTGTGATGGGAATTTTGGGGATAAATTTTCTCTAAACTTTGCAGACATTCATTTTATATTATGCTCAGTACATGCGTGCATGTTTTCTTACATTTTTATTTCCTTGTACGAAGTAAAGGAAGTAATGCGATCACAAAAAATGTCGGTTTTCAGACTTCAACGGAAATATCCATTTTGACCATCCGTGAATCCATTTTGACTAGTTTCGGCGTGACGTCTGTACGTATGTATCTCGCATAATTCAAAAACGATTAGCCGTAGGATGTTGAAATTTTGGATTTAGATGTTGTAACATCTAGTTGTATACCTCCGTTGATTGCAATCGACTGAACTAAAAGTGCCCAAAATCCAAAGCAATTTGGATTTTGGATGTTTTCTTAACTTCAGTAATAAGCCCTCATTGAGAGCTTTTCACAACATATCATAAGTGGTCTTATTTTCATTGGTTCCAGAGTTATAGCCAAATAAAATGATAATTAATGAAATATTTGGGGGAAGGCACATCTGTTCGAATCAGACTTCATCTCCTTTTTTTGTTAATTTTTTTAAATTAAAAAAAAATTTAATTTATATTGGTTTATTAATAATTATTAACCTCTAATTGTAAAAATTTTTTTACGATAAATAATAATTCAATAAAAATAAAAATTTTAATAATATATATATTTTTTTTGTCTTCAGTCATTTGACTGGTTTGATGCAGCTCTCCAAGATTCCCTATCTAGTGCTAGTCGTTTCATTTCAGTATACCCTCTACATCCTACATCCCCAACAATTTGTTTTACATATTTACTAATATATATGAAAAAATATCAGATGTTATTAATGAAATAAAATTTTATGTACTTTCATTTTAAAAAAATGTGTATATGTGTAATTTAATTGGCGTACAAGGAAGTCATGTATTACTCACATCAGATTTTTTAAAATGTTTTTCTTCATTATCCCCTCTTTCTCATATATCAAAAAAGATATCTTTTTATTTATTGCATATTTTTTAACGGAATTTTTAAAAATTTCTTTCTAGGTATAGTAGTTAGTGGGGAAAGTGACCCAAAAAACAGTACTTTGGGGCTAATATTGGGGTTGGGAGAGACGATCAAAGTTAAAAATATCGTTTTTTTTTCAACATTTTTTTTGGTTTTGTTACTTTTAATTTTATTAAAACTTTTAGTAATAAAACTTTTAGTTATAATATTAGAATAGAATTTCATTATAATTCATCCCCCACCCTCAAAAAAGAAGTCTTAGGTAACTTTTTATTAGTTGTACATTATTCAGTAGAATTCAAAAAACATTTCTTGGTAATTGACTTTGGAGGAGGGAATAAAAAAATACTGAATTTATTTTTAAAACCTTTTTTGATTTATTTAAACATAAAATTATAATTTTACAATAGAACTACATCATAAATTATCCTCACCCTCGCGTTAATTTTTTTTCATGTATGACTATTTTTCCACCATATAACAATAAATAACCATTACCAAAAAAAAATCACAACTTTGTTGTAAGCTTTTTTATACGATTAATTCATCTCAAAAGCCAGAAAATCTTGTGCCGTTAGAATGTGAAATAGAAATTTTGTAGTTTATGAAAAAGACCATGTCTTATCGAGATTCGAACCCGGGACCTCCGGATTAATCGACCGAAAACTACCACTCCGCACGGAGGTCATAATGTTACGTACAAGTGACAACTTCATTTTGTTCACATAGATATGCTGGTTTTGTAGTGAACATCATTGTTCTGAAAGAAAGGAACTCTGATTGCTACCTTTTACAGATTCGGTCACAGCCACAAGAAAAATTGAAGTACGTGATGTACTGTAGGGAAAGAACTTAATATTCAATCTTTTGTTGTAAATAATTTTACAATTTGCTTTAACACAGTAGTTGTGAGGTATTATTTATCTAAACGTTGCTTTTCCACCTACGTTGGGAAAATGCATGGGAGAAAGATAATTTTTATTATCCTTCAACTTCTGTTAAGAAATATTAAATTCTATAGTACAATATGAGGACAAAATGAAGATTTATTAGCATGAAATGGATGAATTACTGTGGAGATATTAAAGAAGATAAAAAAGGAATAAGTACAGTGATGACGATGTTGGTAAGAATTCGTAAGAGGGATTTGATGGGAAATTTACAAGAATGAGATATGTTTTCGAAATGTTGAGAAATGAAACAGTAAGAGTGAGAAAGAGTTGGAAAATTCTTAGGGGAGATAAAGGATTCATACTATTGAAGGATGAAGTACAAAAACGGAAAAATAAAAGAGAGACCGTTACAAAGGACTTTTTAAATATAGGGAACAATTGATGATTCCATTCCGATTTAGAACGTTTAATAAGTCTGACAGGATATATTTTTGCCGTGAGCTTATTATTCTATGCTTAAAAGAGCATTCTTGTTTTAGGTATACACTAAAACCAGTGAAATCTACTTTTTAACGATTAAGATGTAGCTTTCCCAAAATTATTAAATACTTATTTATTCTCGTAACT
The DNA here is from genome assembly GCF_047948215.1 of Lycorma delicatula. Classification (NCBI taxonomy): domain Eukaryota; kingdom Metazoa; phylum Arthropoda; class Insecta; order Hemiptera; family Fulgoridae; genus Lycorma; species Lycorma delicatula. The sequence continues at coordinate 35,199,698 of NC_134461.1, read as the reverse complement.
CTATTTATAAAAAGGTATGGAATGAAATAATGCTTGCATTATTTTAACTTGTGCTGAAAATATATAAATGCCTTTATTTATAATATAAAAAAAAAATTAAAGTATCATCCCATGCGAGTATATCAGTTCAATTATACTAACATAATAATATGAATAGAGTTCTAAAAAATATGTTATTCTTTTCAAATTCTAATTTCTTTTCACCTCAAGAGCACTCAATCATTCTTTTCCGTAGTAGTCACTTACAACATACACGAGAAGGATATTGATATTTGTTATGTGTTAAAAAAAATAACACGTGCCTTAATATCAGGATGTTCTGAGAGCAGGGTCGAATAAAAATGTTAATTAAGCTTATACACGCACATACACATATGATAAACCAGAGTAGTTAATAAACTATAATTATACAATGTATATTATTATAATTACTTATATGACCTATATCTTTTATTTAGATAGGTGATATCTTATCATCTGTTTCCTTTTTCTTGGTCTAATTTAAATAATTATATTTTAACGATGCTGATAAATTATTGGTATAAATTCAATTTGATAATTGTTTGAAGTAATAAAAAATTAGGTATAATACCTAAAAAAATTGAAGTAATTTGCATATCTGTTCAAAATCTTTCCGTTACAATAAGGTAACGGTGTCCCATGGTGTCCCCATGAAGAAACAGAGAAACTTTCAGGACATGCTTTACTGGTGAAAGTAATAAAAAAAGTTCATAATAAACATAGATCTGGAAACGATTTGTTTTCGAATTACAGCTAGCGAAATATTTCGCCAGGATTTCAGCTCTTCTAATAAAATGAAGCTCTACTGTAATTTTTAGGACCAAAATTAAGGACTGAAGTTGGTGATTTCTAATTTAATTTGAGCTGGAAATACAGGGGGTGTCCCATATAAAACGCAACCCAACCTTATATTGGTAGGTATTGAAATAATAAAAAGGCATCTGTAAATGTAAATGTAATTTTTATTATTACCATCCATTACCTTAAATTTAGAGTAAATGTTGGAAGTGGCCGCCATCTTCTTGAATACAAGCTTCGATTCTTTTTACAGCGTTTCTTGCAACTTTTTTCAAAGTTTGTGGCTGGATATTTAATAGAGCTTGCTCAATATTGACTTTCGATTGTTCAAGTGTTCCTGGTTTGTTGCTGTAGGCTTTTTCTTTGAGGTAACCCCGTAGAAAAAAATCCGCCGCAGTCAAGTCTGGAGATCTTGGTGGCCACAAGCCTCGACCGATAACACAATTACCAAAGAATTCTTCAACGAAATCAGAAGTTGAACCTGCGTAGTGCGATGTCGCACCGTCATGTTGTAGCCAGCAGTGTCTGTCTTCCTCTTCTAAGAGTGCGATGAACTGAAATAAAATATCCTGATATCGTTCTGCATTAATGGTGTACTCGAAAAAAATAGGAGCGATTATTTTCTTCCGCGATATCGCGCAACACACGCCCAACTTCTGCGGGTGTTAATTGTTTTTCGTGATAAACTTGGGGATTTTCAGCACTCCAAATTCTACTGTTTTGGCTGTTTATGTAGCCATCCGAATGAAACCGTGCTTCATCTGTGAAAAATAACGAATCCATAGCATTAATTCCCTCACGCAGAAATCGACGGAACCATTGACAATATTGTAGTCGTTTTTCTTTGTCGGGCTCAAGAAGTCGATGAACCGTTTGAATGCGATAAGGTCGTAATTGTAATCGTTTGGTCGCCCGATGAACAGTTGATTTAGACAAATTAATTTCAGCAGACAAACGTCTGATCGATTTATTAGGCGAGGCGAGTAATCGATCTTTGATTTCAGTGACTGTATCTGTATTCAACACTGACGCAGATCTTTTGTGTTCCTTGTTATTAACAGAACCGGTCTCTCTAAATTTTGCGACTAACCTTAATACTGATGTTTTGTTAGGAACTGGTTTATCTGGGTACTTATGGCGAAACAAATCTTGCACTGGAACCGCTGATTTCGTATTGAATTACGATTCTCAGCAATAAAAACACGTTCATCTAGTGAAAACACCATCTTGTCTCTAACAATACACTGAACGTTATGATTGCATTGTTGTTACTATCGGTAGTTTTCTACTGCGTCGCCGCGATGTTCAGATGTTGGACGAGTCCACTTCAGTAACGAGTAGGGGAGTAAGCTTGAATTTTGAAATATCATGAATGAGTGATTGATGGGTTGCGTTTTATATGGGACACCCTGTAGGATAAAACAGGTCCCAGAATTGTGAAATCAGTAGTTTTCAAAATGTCTGACGTAAAACACAAAATTCGGTGTAGAAAAACAATTTTTATTTTTTTTTAGGTTTGTAGTAGAATACCTTTGTTAAATGATTATTAAATGTGGAAAATTTAATTCTGGGAAAATTAATGTAAATACAGCCAATAAAAAGAAAATAGAAACTTTTAAAAATCAGTCTTTTATTGAAGGAACACAAATTAATAATAGACAGAAAGTCGTACTATTCTTTCTGTACCTTTTTTTTCTAACCTACAGGACCACCGTTAGGTATTGCTTTATAGGATGAGGTGAATGATTTGTAACATGTGTGAAATTGCCATGCATGACCGGGATTCGAACCCGAGACCTCCGGATGAAAGGCCGAGACGCTACCATCCGGAGGTCCCGGATTCTTTCTGTACCTAATAGAATTATTTTTAAACATTATTCGGTATATCAATATTTATGAAATAAAGGGTCATTTCCTACGTGTTCTTTTTCTGTTGAATGCTGTCTAATCATCGTGTGATTCAGTATATTCAGCGTAGCCCATGCACTAGAACAAGGAAAAATTTCTTGTCGCATGGTTTGTCAAAAAATAAAGTGTGGCGCACCTATGGAAATGAAATCTTTATCCTTTCCGCCTGTAGAAGGTTCCAAATTTGCTGCCAACAGATTACACCCAGAGGTTAAACTTGTGTCATTGGATTCTAGACAACGCTGACAAAGTAAATTCAATTTTACGGACATGAAGTTACTTTTATGAAAAACGGAGTCTTCAATTCTATAAATAGTCATTTATGCAGCGAAGGCAATACATATGGTACTGTGGAAACTAGTTTTCAATATAGATTTCGCGTTAATGTTTTGTGTGGTTTATTCATGATAAAATTCTGAGACCATTTGTTTTAAATGAAAACCTTACAGGGATGCATACGTTCATCCTTGAAAATACCTATAAATACCTAATAGGTCCTTGAAAACAATAAAGTCTTGAAAAGGACTTTATTGAAAACAGAAAAAAGATAAATAAAATGAAAATGAAAAGATAAGTATAACCATTAATAACAAATAAACAAGAAGAAGGCCAGATAATGTATGACGTCAAATATAGGGAAGGGCATTGATTAAACGTTATATAAAGATTAAAAGAAATTTGAAAGTACCAGTACAATAAATTTTGACAATGAAGTACTTCCGAAACGTATCAACATGTGATAAAAGAATGATTCTAAGAGATTTTAAAGCTGTTTAATATCAAAAAAGCTGCTGTTTAATATTTTAAAGCTGTTTAATTTTGATTTACAGTAATGAATCAGGAACAAAATGAAAGAAGAACTCTTACAGTTTTTTAACGAAAATTGTTCACTATAAGCACTTTTCGTCAAGCGGCATTCATTTAATCGATAGGAGAATTCGTTCCACTTTAATGAGTATATCTGCAATAATGGAAGCGAAGCTTGCTTCAAATCTCTGACTCAAATCGGATAGAACAGTAGGTAGCGGATGTACATAAAGAAAATCCTTTATAAAACCCTAAAGGAAAAAGAAATCACTTGGGATGAAATTGTGTGACTTTGGAGACTACCGCAAACAAGGGGTTCAGGCCGACCGATCCAGTGGTCTGGGAAATCGTCTTTTATCCCATCTCAGTTATGCCAGTGAGAAGATGCACAATTGTTTTACCAAATAAAATTCTCAGGTCCATTTTGCTGTTGAGGAAGAGCCGCGTACAAAACATATCTAAGAAAGCAACTCCTGTTACGCTTACTTCACCGAAAAAGAACGGTCCTGAAATTTTCCGTTGAGATATCTCACATAATATATTAAATATTAGGAGTTACTTTTTTGTATTGCAAGAATTCATGGAGATTTTCTGACCATCAGATATGGATATTATGTGTGTTAATTTTTCCATTATAATGAAATGTTGATTCATCATTAAACACAATACGATCAACAAAGTCGTTGTAATCTTCATGCTATAACATTTCAATCGTGAAGTTGAAATTTACGACAACGTACAACTTCATCGGTAATCTTCAAACCTTACAATTACTGTTAAAGATATGGATCATATGTATACGTTTCCTTTAAACATTCCATACTGTCATCACCGGCATTGTTTTTTGACGACTGGCCTTCCTAACAATTTTCTTTTAGAATTATGGAGGAAAGACTTCCTAACACGTTCAATATTTTTTTTCAGACAGCCTCGGTCTTCCTGTACACAAATATCCGATCGTTTCAAATCGATTTTAACATCGGCAAATGTTATTGTCACTCGAAGGATCGCAATTAATTTTTCTACGGAACGCACGTTGAACTATAACTACAGATTCACGTTTATCAAACAGAAAAACATAGAAGTCTCTCAGTTCAGGAATTGGCGTCTTTGTTAAAAGAGCTGTAATGCAGCAAGATAGGAAATCAATCTATGAGTCTTACGCACAACTAAAACTGTCCACGTTGCTCTGTGATTCTAGCCTTTAATCAAGAGTTTTCTCCAAGAAATATTATAAAAAATTAGATCCCCTATATTTTTTTTGTATATCGGCTATTTTAAATAGATAATTTATAAAATAAAACCGATAATTATATTAGAAAAAGTAAATTTTTCAATATTTTTACTTAGTTTTACTCGCATACGTAAAATATCACAAACGATTTTTTTTAAAAATAAAATAAATTTAGTTAGTTTTTTTATCTTTCTATTTTCATTCTTATGCATTTAGTCATTAGGAAGATGTTTTAGTATTTTTGTATGTAATGCTTTTCGTTTTCAAAAAGCTTCACAAATTTTTACTGATGGTCTGTGTTGAAAATGTCACGATTCGTTTAGAAAATAGTCTACAGGTAGGGGAATCAACAGTTTTCAATTTATAGAGGTGAGCTGGACAAGACAGTCACGTATTGCACATTAGTGAAGACGAGCGACAATAATTCTTTAAAGGAAGGCGTTACAAATCAAATTTTGTCCTTTCTACAACGTCTTGTCTTTTTTTTTTTGTTCATTTATGGTTCCTTTATTTCTTTTATTGAATATACTAGTAAACGTTTCAAAATTTATTCTATTGAACTGAAAAATAGTTAATATTTTTCAACCAGTTAAGGAATCAGAAATAGATAAAATTTAGTTCTAAAAAAAAATTATACTACTAACTTTTCTTTTTCAATAAATCTGTTCAGTTACTGTTATTTATTAAAGTCCTTTATTTTTAAAAGTGTTTATCGCATCTTTTTTTACTGTTATTATAACATGAAACTTAATGTTCAAAAATATAATATTTTTTTCTTTAATTTGCATTAAATTAAAGCGTAGTTGTATATAATAAAATAGATACACAATAAATCTCTTAAGATATATTAAAAAAAAATCATTGTTTTCGATTTAAAAAAAAAACTAAAAAATAATTTTGGGTGTGGAAGAATTTCAACTTGCATACAGGAGGAAAGGGAAATAATTTGGGAACAGATTTTAAAGCTTAAAATAAGGGAAAATATATAATTTAATAGGCGTGTAAGGAAGTCATGTAGTGTCCACATCAAACTTTTAATAAATAAACTAAATAAACATTTAAGAGTATTATAATAATAATTATTATTTATTTTATTTTAATATTTTCATAAAATTATACAATATAGGGTTTCGCTAAGACATAACGGTACTTACGTATTTACGCCACCGCAGCTACAGCTTTATTTAAAATTGAGTATTTATTTTATTGAGTCTCTTTATTAATTTTAAGAAAAGGTTATTTATATTTATTTATTTTATAAATATAATTTAACCAAACTTAACCTACGCTCGCTTCGCTCGCTAACCTTGACTAATTAACACCGTAATTGTTTGAGTATTTATTTAATAAATTTAGTAATTATTCAATTATTTATTATTTAAATAACAATAATTATTGAATTTATTAAATAAATACTCAAACAATTACAGTGTTAATTAGTCAAGGTTAGCGAGCGAAGCGAGCGAAGGTTAATTTTGATTAAATTATATTCATAAAACAAATAGACTGTTTTGAATCTATGTTAAACTCTGTATCAGCCCATTTTCCACCGAAATCCGATTACTACTTTGTTTTTAAATAAAGCTGTAGCTGCGATGGCGTTAATATGTAAGTACTGACATAACTCTTATCAATAGGTTCTCATATTAACATAATTTGAATACAAGTTATTTACACAGTACAACACAAAAAACAATAAAAAATATACTTATATTCTAGTAAACAGTTAACATTTTATCAGATACTTAAAGTGGCGTCAGAAAGTAATACAAAAGCAAATAAAAATTAATTATATATGAGATTAATTTCTAAAATTATATTAAATGGATTTCAGTAAAAAAATAATTATTTTAAGCTTAAATTAATTAATAAAAAAAGTTTTGTAAAGATAACTTTTATTACATGTATACATCTAAATTAGGACTGTTGTATATTACAGATTACATATAATACAAAATAGAAAACTAAATAATACGTAGATCAAAATAATATAATAAAAACAAAAATAACGATTATAATAAGTATATATATACATACATACATACATATATATATATATATACACGAAAAAAATACGTAGTATAGAAATATTAAAAATGAAATATTAAATGATATTGAAATAAATATTAAAAATATTACGTATAGTATATACATAATACATATACTACATATACATAATTAATACATTGTTTAAAAAGTATTTTATACTAAAAGGAAAAATAAGTATTAAGAAATTCCCGCTAATAAATAATTAGAAACTTTTTTCAAATATTTTCTTTTTATCTATTTCTAAAATATGTGAAATACTTTATTAAAAATGTTTGGATTTTGATTTTTAAAGGCATCTTAACATATAGATTAAAACAATTTGGCACCATGTACATTCTCATATGTTGCAAATAAAGGAGTAAATTTCGATTTACTAGGTATTTGTTATTTTGGAAAATAATTTACAAGTGAAAAATAATGGTAACCTGAAACGGTAAACGTATTACAATGCTTATAAAGATTTCAATTTGGATCGTTTGACGAAAAGCTTGAACCACTTTAAGCGCCTTTTTGAAGTTTAGTTAATAATAATAAAAATAATAAAATAAGCAGGAAACAAAAAATAAAAAGTTAAAATTTGCTGATTTTGGAAAAAGTTATTATTTATTTAAAAGATAAATTTATAAATTCAACAGAAGACGAAGAATTCAATTTGAATGTAAAAAAAGTAATAAAATATTTAGAAAAAAGAATAGTAAGGAATTAAATGTAAAATTTTAGAGAATAATATACTACAAGTCGCTAAGTTTAATCATTTAGGTAGTAGAATTACAAAGGACCAACGTAATAAAAAAAGATATTAAAAGCAGATATACACAAATCCTAGAAATTTAATATAGAAAATAAATCTGCTAATATCAAATATATTTAATTTCGGATTTCGGATTTAAAACAAATTTTTAAATAACATCTGTTTTGTGTGTAGCTTTTTCGTTTAGGTAAACAACATTAAAAAAACAAAGCCTTAAAGGCTTTTGTGATGCGGTCTTACGGAAAAATGTTGAACGTTGGATTGATAAATTTACTGTAGTACAAAATGAAAGAGCTAAAAGACTGGTTAGAGAAGCAAGAACTTTATTATTAAATCTGTAAAAAGAACACAGCTGGTGGTCCACATATTAAGGTATTCAAGGTTAATAAAATTGATTCTGCAATGAAATGTAGAAATAAAAACAATTAACGATTGATAGAAGAGATTGGAATACATTAAACTAACTGAGGATGCAGGATGTGACACTTAATCGGGTCATCAAACCAGTCGACGACTGAAAACGAGAAACAAAAATGACTAATTAATTATGGTTTTATTTTTTTTAGCTGATTTTTCTTGACCGAGATTTTTAATCGATAAGCTATAAAAAAGTATTATTCTTATAGATATTTTTTTCCAAATATTTATATATTATATAATTTTGTTTTCAATTATTTAACCCCTTTCCCACCCTTGATGTTAATATAGTTCTCTAAAACATTCGGTTTTAATTGAAGACAAAAAAAATATAGGTATTGATTAGTTTACATCCCAAGTAACCTATTATCTATGCTTATATACGAGATGTGTGAGAAAAATAATGAGACTGACTTTTTGCATACCAAAGTTTTTATTTTTTTCAAACAACAATATTATCCCTTCAAAGTAGTTCCCTTGGGCAGCTATACACCGGCGAGGTCGTTGTTCTCGCTTCTGGTAGCAGCGCTGGAAGGCTTCAACTGGTAGGGCTTTTAAGTGGTCGGTCACAGTCTTTTGAATGTTCTCCAGAGTTCCAAAATGACGTCCTTTTAAGATATGTTTCAATTTCGGAAAAAGTCACAAGGACTCAAATCAGGTGAATAGCTAGCGGGGTTGAGGAACTGTAGGAATGCGTTTTGAGGTCAAAAATTGTGTGATGGAAATGGCCATGTGACACGGGGCGGCATTATCACGATGAAGCATCCACTTGTCTGCATTGTCTGGTCTCACGCGAATCACTCTTTTCCTGAGCCTTTCAAGGACACCTTTGTAAAACACTTGGTTGACAGTTGTCCTGGAGGAACAAATTCTTTACGCACGATACCCCTACTGTCAAAAAACCATGTCAGCATGATTTTGATCTTTGATATGCTCATTCAACATTTTTTCGGTTGAGGAGATGACGGTGTGTGCCACTATTCGCTTTGCCGCTTTGTTTCAGGATCGTACTCAAATATCCAGGATTCATCACCTGTGATCACACGATTAAAGAATTCTTGGTCATTGTCAATCCTCTCAGAAGATCAACGCACACGTTTCTTGATTGTCCTGGTCCGTTGTGAGGTTTGTCGGCACCGATTTCCCATGTCTAAATCGTCTGTCAAAATTTAATGTACGGTGAAAGTGTTTAAATTTAACTGTTCACTCGTCATCCTTATTGTCACAAATTTTGACGGTCTGATGTCACAAGAATCCTCACACGGTGAACGTTTTGATTTTGAGGTTGAAGGTCTCCATGAGCGAGGTTGATCTTCAACGTGTTCTCGGCCTCCCAAAAATGATTTGTGTCAGTGGAAAACTTGTGCTCTTGATAAGCAATGTTCCCCATAGGCCTGTTTCAACTTTTCAAAGGCCACACTCGCGGATTCCCCAAGTTTAACACAAAACTTGATTGCACAACGTTGCTCTAAATTCCGATGCCCCATTTTCGTAACACACAACAAAAACACAACTTCACTGATGGCGCTGTCTAAAATAACGTGTTGGCTGAACGGAGTTGAAAATCGTACTGAGCATGTGGAAGGGATGAATAAACTGGTCTAGCACAGACCGATAGACACAGCGTTGCCAGATCGCTCGCCAGACCAATCTCATTACTTTTCTCACACACTTAGTACATATTTTGTTTTTAATAAACTTCGAAATTCATACGTTTGTATTAATTCTCTGTGGACTTTATTTATACCATTTTACTCACAATCAAATTTTCTGTAAGATTTTAAACATTTTATACATTTATTACACATTTAACAAAGTTATTTTAAACCAAACATAGCATCAGCGTGTTTTTTGACCCCAATCTTTTATTTTCTACAAAAGACTTTTGTCTTTTATAAGTTAGAAATCTGAACCGAAAAATTGAACAAAAATCCCAGAAATGTATTTTTAGTAGATTTTGAGGAATCTGGAATAACGAGGCAAAAGACTAGGGTCAAAAAACATGTTATTTTATGTTAGGCGTAAAATAACTTTGTTAAGTGGGTGATAAATGTTTTAAATAAAACTTTTAGAAAACTTGCAGTAAAATGATATGAATAAAGTTCACAGAAAATATTAAACCATAAAATATTTTTAAAACCACTAATTTTGTCACTGATTTGCGACAATGAGTTAACCACTGTACCGGCCCGCTGGTAAATTTATCCCATAATTTGGGTCCCAAGAATCACAGTCTTGCTTATTTTTACCGCAGGCACTGAAATCACGGCGATGTCTTTCGCAAGCCGACACTCGCTAACGAAGCGTTTCCGAACCTAAGTTTATAATAACGTTCTTCTTTATTTTCAACAGTAGAACATGTTCTGAAAATTTATTATATTCTTCCTGAAACACTCTTTATGTACGAGTATATATATATATATTTATAAATATATTAACAGTTTTACAGATACAGATATTTTAATCTTTCTTTAAGTACAAAGTGCATATTATATCACATTAATGTCATTCATTAGTTATCGTTATCATATCTCGTATTTATGTATATCGTATTTAAGTGTTGCGCTGTAAAAATTGACGAATGAGTTTGTTGCTACTGCATAGTTAAATAAAGTATTTTTACAAAGAATATTACTATATTTTTACTAATATCAGTATTTTCTACATAAAATCAACGGAATAATATCGTTATTTATTACTAGAATAAAAAGATAAAAGTCAAAAATATATTTAGTTTTATTCTAATTTTTTTATCGGATTTAAGTAAAAGTTAAAATTAAACAACTAAAATATACTGATATAAAACAATTTTCTTCTTCTTTTTTCAAAGAGCGGGCATCAACAGCTATGGTCAATAGCCTGATGGAAATTGGTTGCGTATGAAAAGATTCCTTGCCCGACCGGGATTCGAACCAGGGACCTCCGCACAAAATTGCCTAGACGCTACCTACTCAGCCATGGAGGTCAGCTATTAAAAAAATAATAATTTTTTACACATTTATTTATTTTTAATACTTAATTTTTTAAAATCTTTTTTAATAACATATTTATGGAACGATTTTTTTAACGGTCATTCCTTTTTAATTAAATACAGTACGTTCATTTCTAGATTGTATTTTCCTTCCCTCCAGAGTGAAACTCTTCTAATGCGATCAGATATATTATGGCTAGAGACTTTAACTGCAGCACCCAATGACTTCAGCTTGTACTCTGAAGTAGTACTGTAAGTTAACATCTTCGGAATAGTGATAACATATTATTTTGACCTGTTGTAATAAACAGTTTTTGAATCAAAGTAATTTAGTGAGTTTAAATAAAAGACAAAAAAAAAGAAGAAAAGTAAATTAATATAATTTTGGTTGGGTCTAACTGTTTCACTGATAATACTGCAGTTCCGATAATTTTGCGTTCAGATTTCACTTAACTAAGTGTACGTACCTCTGATAAAAAATTCTTAATAAGAATTTTTCTAAATATGTAGTGTTCATCATATTTTACAAATATGCTGCCATTTTGAATAGAAAGGATATTTTTTACTTCCTTGTAAGAAATAAAGGAAGTATTGTGATCGCAAAAAATTTTGGTTTTCCGATTTCAAGGGAAATATCCATTTTGATCATCCCCGAATCCATTCGAATAGTTTCGGCGTAACATCTGTACGTACTTACGTATGTAAATCACATAACTAAAAATCGAATAGCCGTAGGATGTTGAAATTTTGGATTTAAAGCAATTGTAAGATCTAGTTTTGCACCTACCGTTTTAATTGTAGTTCAAAACTGTCGAAAAAAAAGCCCAAAATCCAATCAAAATTGGATTTTGAACTTTTTCTTAACGGCAGGAATAAGCCCTCATTGAGAGCTTTTCAACGATATGTCATAAGCGGTACCTTTTCATTGGTTCCAGAGTTATAGTTAAATTAAATTTTAATTAATGAAATATTTGGATCTTACAAGGGGAAGGCCTGTTTTTTAATTTAAATATATTGATTTATTAATAATTATTAACCTCTGATTGTAAAAAAAAATTACAATAAATAATAATTCAATAACAACAAAAGAAAAAGTATGAAAAAAAATCAGAAGTTATTAGTGAAATAAAATTTAATGTGCTTTTTTCATTAAAAAAAAAAAAGTATTATGTAATTTAATTGGCGTACAAGGAAGTCATGTGATGTCCACATCAGATTTTTATTTTATGAAATTAGTTAATGTCTGTAAATATGACGTGCCTGGAATTAATTTATTAACGAAAGCCCAGTTTTTCCTTAAATAATTTTGTTAAATGTTATGTTGAATGAATAATATTAAAAAAAATTGTTCAAATTTTTTTTTTAAATTTATTAACAATAAATTTTTTTTACAGTTATATTTACATAAATAATATTAGCTTTTATTTTTGATTATATTTATTAATCTACTTAAAAATGAATAATACAATTTTCAGTTGTTTATTATTAAGTTATAACAACTAATAATTAAAACTGCATAAAAATTAACATTAATTTTATTTTTGTTTGCTTTTCTTTGTTTTACCACCAACGGGTGGTTATAGTGTATAACAGTATTGAATTGATTGCGGCTTATAAATTATTATTCTGAATGTTTAATGACATTATGAGCATCTGTTGTGATAAATATGAATGTATCTCGTTCATATTTATAAATTTAAATTATTGTACATGTTGTTGCATAAAATTTAATATTTTTCATTCTGTTTGCATGTTACGGATAATAAGTAGATCTGTTAAAAAAATACGTAGATTATAATTGTTAGAAAAAAAATTGTTCTGGCGGAACGTTTTTTTTCATTTTATTAAATTACTTTCTATATTTAATTAAAATAATTTAGTTAAATTTTAGTTAAAAATGATAAATAGATTGTCCGAAATTAAATTATGATTTATTTCATAGGAACAAGTTAAAATTTTATTTACAAGTTTTATTATTGAAGGTCATATTCTGTAGAAATATATAACGCACTCATTATAATTGTAGAGAAAAAAACATTCCAAACCGTTTTAACATTCAGAATAAAAAATAAAATTAAAAAAAATATATATATATATTAATTCCACTGCTACGAAGGAAAATTCTATAGGAAGTTAATGATTTAATATCAAATTAACCTCAAATTTTTTACCAAAAATTTATACAAACAAGAGATAAATATTAAAAATTAAAAAACACGGCTACCAAAAAAAAAAAACTCTGACAAACATTGCTCTTTAATAATCGATAATTACTAATATAGTATTATTAAAGAGCATGCGGGTGACAATTTTGTGTATAGTATTTGTATATAGTACAATATTTTTAAATTTATTTAAATATAAATATATATACACACACACACACACACACACACACACACACACACACACACATATATATATTTATATAGTCTATGAAACTCCCGGTAACGTAAGGACTCTAACGCGGGGTCATACATCTAAATCGGTTCTGCCATTTATCTGCTACGTTGGAACAATGATACTTATATAAACGACATATATACACACACTAAAATAGGCGTGACCGACAGTTTTTGCCTCCGGACCAAATTGGAATGAATACTTTTTTCGTGAAATATTAAAATTAAAAAATGTTAAACACAAAAACGATTTATTTAAGTAAACAAAATATTATTATGAAATTTGTTGTACTTTTATTTAGATTTATTAAACAGAAAGTTTGTTCACAAATATAAGTTGAGTTGAAGATTACTAAATATTTCTTGCTTTTTTAAATTTCCGTATTTTCCTTTATTCAATTACTTATAAAAATAGATGACATTGGAAATTTTTTCGCGCGCCGCATAAATTCATAACGCGGGCCATATATTGGTCATGCCTTTTCTTTTTCCTGTTTAGCCTCCGGTAATTACCGTTCAGATAATACTTCAGAGGATGAATGAGGATGATATACGTATGAATGTAAATGAAGTCTAGTCTTGTACAGTCTCAGTTAGACCATACCTGAGATGTGTGGTTAATTGAAACCCAACCACCAAAGAACCACGATCTAGTATTCGTCCGTGTAAAAATAACTAAATTTACTAAGACTTGAACGCTGGAACTCTCGACTTCTAAATCAGCTGATTTGGGAAGACGCGTTCACCACTAGACTAACCCGGTGGGTTATTTTGGTCATGCCTGCCCTAAATGTATTACACTCCTTTTTGGGCAGTCGTGTAAAAACACTAGTAAGACAATAATTTCACACGTATGAGATACGAGATTTCCGAATCGTTCAGAATGAAGCTTTGAGATGCGAATAATTGAAAAACGACTCTTTTATGTGATAAATCTTTCTCCAATTTTTAAAAAAATTATTTAAACATTTATATATATATATATATTTTTTTTTCCAGAAAAATTAATATCTTTGAAGGAAAATGTAATCCATCATATGAAACTTGAAACCAAAATAAATAATTGAGCTTATTACGCCCACGCGTGCGTACACAAACTGGAATAGGTCATTTTTAATTTTTCTAATAAATTTCTATCTTGGAAACAATTCTCCTTGATCGTGCATGATTATTTTATTTTTTTATTTTTTTACAGAAACCATATGTCATTAAGCTGTGTTGCTTAACATCCTATTTCTCGATATGAATAAATAATTTTGAAGACTAAAACCACGCTGAAGCTAATCTATCTATCTTCACAAGCTCCATGTTTTGGAAATATCTTAACACATTATTGATAAAAAATTTCTACTTTCTTTAACAGATGTTAAAAATTCATTTTTGATACTTCAGATCATTTTAATTGATTTTAAATCTGTATACTATTAGGAAAATTGGATCTTATTGAAATTTTTCCTATTTTCTTACACGTGTCTTGGAAGTGATTTGAAAAATGATCTTCTAAATGGCCTTAAGTGAATCTAAAGCAATTCGAATAATTTTTTTTTTTGTGATATATATTAATATGGAAATGGTAAAATATGAATTGGATAAATATTTTGAATAATTTCTGGGTGGCGCAAACTAATGACGTTATTATATAATATTAAATTGTAGAAAATATTTGTGTGGATTTTAGAGATTTATTATAGGGAAATATATGCTAAGAAAAACAAAAAAATCAAAGAATGGAAATATCTATAAAATGTGATGTTACAGAAAGATGTTGAAGATTAATTTAATCGATAAAATTCGAAATGTAGAGATCTTAACACAAATATTTAGAGGGGAGAAATTTACGGCAGAATCTTTTAGAATGACAAACTAGGTTTGTGGGCCATATTATTTATTAACACATTAAATTTATTTAATTTAATGATGAATTTATTTGATGATAAAGATACATTTAAAAGGAAAAGTTTCTAAAGGAATACAAAATTTGGAATATATAAACAAAATTGTTTGGAATCGATGATAAATATAGGTGTATATTATATTTATACCTATTATAGTATATAATATATATCTATATATTGTTTGGTAAATATAGGTTTATTAGGATCAAATATTAGCACAGAGTAGAAAAAGAATGAAGAACAACATCAAACCAATCACCTAACTGATGACTAAAAATAATTTACCTTTTTAATTGATGTATAATCACATTTTTTTTACTTTCCCATCTTGATAGAGCTACAACTCTAGAAGGGAAAGTATTGTAATCGGTCCAATTTGTGCGTATGTGGTTTTCACCGGATCTTGATATTTTGACACCTAAGGAACCCTAAAAACCAATAAACCGAATGGAAATTTTACGGATGTTAATATTCGTACGTACAAGTGTGTGTTCGGTGTTAGCCTTTAAATCACCTTATATCTCCAAAACTACTGGACCGATTTTGACCAAACGTTATCAGATTACTTCTATATATAAGGCATTGATGCCATTAAATTTTCAACTTAAAAGGTCAAGAGGCAAGGTCACCTTCAGTATCTGAGATTTCGACTAATTAAGGTCAAATTTTTCTTAGGACATTTGTTAACAATTAAAAGATAACAATATCTGCAAAAAAATGTTTTGCAAAATCACACCCCAACTCCAAAAAATACTGTTGTAGTCTTCTTCTATGTTTTGACGTCACAGGTGAGTGGTAGAATTAAATAAATAAACTTGTAAAAAAGTAACTCGGTCTGGCTGGGTCTCGAAAATTCGATCACTCGGTACATAGTGCGTTAAGCCTCGCGGCTACACCAGTCTGCTGACAGTACAAGCGAAATTTCTTCTATGTAAGTTATGAAATACATTAGTTTAGTTAGAGCCGATCGTTGCCGCTAGTACCGCCACAACCGCGCTAAAATACCGTATTCGCGTACGCTTTAGTTAGAATCATTGATTTAAATAAACGAAAAAATATTGTATTTAAATAAAATGATAAATATTTTTAATTAAATTGTTTGTGTATTTTTATGTAAGCCGTGCATCAGAAACAACCCACTGTTGTAGCCGCGTTCTGGGAAAGTCCTACAACTATGTAGGGAAATTAAAAAAAAAAATCATTTGAAAATTTATTTATTTGCGTTTATGTGATATCTCTCTCTCTCTATGTTTGTGTGTGTGTGTGTGTGTGCGCGCGCGCGCGCGCGCGCGAATATGTGTAAGTAGATGTACGAGTTGGAAGATCCTGATGTTCTATAATTTGTGAAGAATTTTTATTACTCGATAGTTCGATGCTCTTTGTCCATAACTTTATCATTTCTTTGCAGTAGCGTGGTGTATGTAGAAAAGTCTGTCTATTTTGCTTATTTTAGGAAACTACTTTGTGGTAATAAATTACTAAATCCGTTGCCAAGTTTTTCGTTATTATAACATAAATTTTCGTATAATGCTTATGAAAAATATTTTCTTTAATATTAGCAAATATTATTATTTTATTTACTTATTTGTTATATTTATAACATTTTTATACATAAAATTTCTTTACTCTCTTTTTAAGTTTTATTTAAAAAATGTATCGTTTTTCATATTCCATCTGTACAAAACAGTCTCTTGTATCAGGCTATTATGATATGTTGAATTATAAGCTAATAAGCGTACGTCAACACACACACACACACACACATACACACGCACGCACTCACGCGCTCGCGCGCTCGCTTAATATCACAATTTCATTGTTATTTTCTAATAAGTCGAAATTATGAAGAATGATGTGTAGTATACATAAATTTGGTTTTTTAAATCATTTACTTTTTAAATTATTTTAATATTATTCGTTTGAATTTTCTGTTTTAAATGGAAGTTTTTAAGAAATATGAATGATAAGATGGATGACTGCATCCATTACCTTATTATTATTTTTTTTTATAGAGAGTAAAGAAAAGTATAGCAATTTCTTCTTAATATTGAAGTTACTTCACAAAGAAAGATAAAATTGCAGGATGTTTTTACAGATCAATTATCATTAACTTACCACCAGTCACCCTTTTAGGTAGATTTCATAAGAAAGCTACCTATTGTAATAGGTACGATTCGATTTCAGGAAAATTTCGACATATCTTCGCGTTTCACATCCCCCAGACCCCAAAACCACCGTCAGTTCAAAAGTTTATATATATATATATATATTTCGTTTTCTTGTAGACACGATAACTGCCGTAATTTTGCGCCAATCACTTTCAAATTGATACATAAAATATAACGACGCAAAATCTCGATCGAATTCGTTAAAAATCACACCATGGGGGTGGAAAAACATGGCTTTTTCGAAAAACAAAATATCGCTATAACTTTGTTATTAAGTAAAACATCGAATTCGTTTAAAGTTCTTACTATTCTGTCGATAAGGACTTAAAGCTTATCTAAGTAAATTTTTTTATATCATCAACCATTGGCCCAGGAAGTGAAAAAAATGGAGTTTCGAAGACAAAAACAATCATATCTCCCTTAATAGACACAGTATCGAATCGGTTTAAAGTGGTCGTTAATCCTCTAAACATTACCTAAAACTTTTTCTGAAACAATTTTTGATATGATCAACTCTTAGACAAGGGATTGCAAGAAGATGGGACTTATCGTATGCTAAACATGTGAAACTTTTTTCACATACAACCATTGTCGTATTGAATAAATTTGAAGTTTTTCTCAACTTTAAGGTGGAAATATTTTTTATCCCGTACTTAGCACCGGTGAAATCTACCTCCACCTTCCGACGTGCCGAAAGGAATTTCTTATAGACAGAATTGACAACAAAAAAAAATAGAAATAAAAAAAATCAATAACAATAAAATCCAAAAGTAAGAAAAATAACAAAAAATATAAACCTTGTTTATATTCCTTCCTTGTAAGTCCTCAAGAGGGTAACTCACAAAATTTCAAACAACGGCACCAATTGTGTTACTAATTATTTTAAGATTTTCTTTATGATGGAAAAAATGATGCAAAGGAAATAACGCTAAAATGTTCCATTATAAAATGGCGGGAGAAACAAAATTCAGAATCATCTTATTTTAAAGATTTCTTTGGCAGCGTATCTTACGCTGCCAAAATATGGTATTTTAAATTGTTTAGCCTTAAATTTTTTCAGTAGAGAAATAAATCACTAGTTATCAATTCAGCATCGTTATAAAGTTTATTTATTATGAGAAAGGTTTCTTGCAATATGGATTGCTCCTTTTTATTTTATTTCTTTTTTCTAATCTTTTCAGACCTTTCTTTTTGGTATCTTCTATTAATCCTTCTAGCATTTTTTTAATGAATCCTTCCTCTTTCTTGATAAGTCCCATTCAATTAACATTTTATTCTGAATTATTTTGATAAAATTTTTCACCCCGTTTTACTGTCTTTATTAGTTCTGTTTTAACTTATCCATAATTTTTTTCATACCCAAATATTGAACGTCATAACCTTTCTTTTTCTCTTTTTCTTAGTTTCTGAGTTCTACATGTATACAGAAGTAGATTCCGAACGTAACACTTCTTCAAGTTTAAAATCATCTTTCTATGTAATATGCGTTTTTTAATTAAATAATTCCTTAGATGATGCTACTATAGGTTTTTCTTCATTTTTACTTCATTAATCGTCTGTTAACGTGAACCCCGTTTTACTTGTTCAATCATCTCTTCTTTAGTGTAAAAATTCATTAGCTCCTTTCCTTAATATTCTTGTTTTCTTATTGGTCTATCGAATATATAATATATTCTAATTTTGTAATAATTTTTATTGAATATCTTGTTTTTCATTTATTAAAAATATTATTTCATCTACGAACCTTTCGCGGTTTTTATCTCTTACATTATATTCCTGTTTCTTCTAGGCTAATCCCTTCATTCTATTTTAGGGGCCTTTTGATCATATTTTCAATATAAACGTATGCACTAAAAAAAAAATTTCAGATAATCAACACCATTGCTTTGCTTTTCTTTTAGTTTCTGCATCTATTTTTTTCATATTTTTTGTTTCGTATAATTCTTTTTATCAGTGATCCTTCCTCTCACGACTGATTGCTGATGACACGATTCATATCCCGCTGATAATTTCCCGCCGATTCAAATCAATCCCTCTCCAATTCAAATCAATGTGCCAAACGTTTCTCCCCTCGCCTCTTCAGTTTGGTACAGATATATTTTCGGTGGTCTTCCGTGTGATCTGCTGCCCTTGAGTTTTTCCTGTACGTCTAGCTTATCAAGATTTTCACCGGGCCTACGGGCTATAAGGTCGACAAAGCAAGGAATGCATTGGAAACATATTGCATATAACTCCTTTGTAAGAATACCAAAGGACTTTCTCTCATACTATAGAAAATTATTGATCTCAACTACGATAATTTTGACCAGCAACTACCCCAGATGCATTTAAAATAAACAAAGAAATAAACAAAAGGGAACTCTTTTCTGCAATAATACAATCATTTAAAAGGAAACTCAACCGAGTGTAACTAACAAGACCACCGATCTATTCCACTATCTTATAAACGTTAAATAGTTGATTCATTTTTTTTTTTATTAATTTACCACCCATCTCCATGGCAGAGTGGTAGCAAATATACCACTCGCTCATTCGGAGGTTTTGAATTTGAGTCCTGATTAGACATGGAATTTTTTTCACACGCTTCAGAAATAATTCATTTCATTATCATCCACCAACAGTTGTTAAGAGTGACAGCTAGAATGAAACGGAATATGTAGAAGTCAACTACTGATAGACAATCTCTTTTTCAAGTCAATTGTAGGCATTTAAAACATCTGCTCAATATTCCAAGAGAGAAAACTGTAAATATTTAATGGTGTAAAAAAAGGTTTACCATTATAATTTTGTATTTAATTACACAATATTAAAAAGTTCATTATTATTATTATTCGTAATTAATTGTAAATTCAGTCATGTTTTAAAAATTATTTGAGTTATATTTTATTTATTTTCTCTTTATTATCCTTTTATTTATAGTCGTATCAGCAGTTAAAGTCATTAACGACTTATCGGTGTAATGTAACTGTACCGGTAAATGTGTAGTCTTGAATAAACTTAAGCCGACCATTCCTTAGACGTGTGGTTAATTAAAACCCAATCTCCATAGAACATCGCTATCCACGATCTAGTATTCAAATCCGAACACAAAGAACTACCTTTATTAGGATATGAACATGAAAATTTCGACATCAGCTGATTTACGACGACGATTTACCACTAGACCAACCCGGTGGGTTATTATTTATTTTTTTTATCTTGCTATTTATACAGATACTTTTTTTTTGTCTTCAATAATTTGACTGGTTTGATGCAGCTCTCCAAGATTCCCTATCTAGTGCTAGTCGTTTCATTTCGGTTTACCCCCTACATCCTACAAACCTAAAAATTTGTTTTACATATTCCAAACGTTGCCTGACAGTACATTTTTTTCCTTTTCTCGGTCCCTCCAATATTAAAGCGACTATTCCAAGATGCCTCAATATGTAGCCTAAAAGCCTGTCTCTTCTTTTAACTATATTTTTCCAAATTCTTCTTTCATCAATATGCCGCAACACCTCTTCATTTGTCACTTTATCCACCCATCTCATTTTTAACATTCTCCTACAGCACCACATTTCAAAAGCTTCTAATCTTTTCTTCTCAGGTTCTCCGATCGTCCAATTTTCACTTCCATATAAAGCAATGCTCCAAACATATACTTTCAAAAATCTTTTCCTGACGTTTAAATTAATTTTTGATGTAAACAAATTATATTTCTGACTGAAGGCTCGTTTCGCTTGTGCTATTCGGCATTTTATATTGCTCCTGCTTCGTCCATCTTTAGTAATTCTACTTCCCAAATAACAAAATTCTTCTACCTCCATAATTTTTCTCTTCCTGTTTTTACATTCAGTAGTCCATCATCGTTATTTCTACTTCATTTCATTACTTTCGTTTTGTTCTTGTTTATTTTCATGCGGTAGTTCTTGCGTACGACTTCATCCATGACGTTCATTGTTCTTTCTAAATCTTTTTTACTCTCAGCAGTTACTATATCATCAGCAAATCGTAGCATCTTTATCTTTTCACCTTGTACTGTTACTCCGAATCTAAATTGTTCTTTAACTTCATTAACTGCTAGTTCTATGTAAAGATTAAAAGGTAACGGGGATAGGGAACATCCTTGTTGGACTCCCTTTCTTATTATGGCTTCTTTTTTATGTTCTTCAATTGTTACTGTTGCTGTTTGGCTCCTGTAAATGTTAGCAATCGTTCTTCTATCTTTGTATTTGAACCCTAATTTTTTTAACTGTTGAACATTTTATTGCAGTCTATTATCGAATGCCTTTTCTAGGTCTATAAATGCCAAGTATGTTGGTTTGTTTTTCTTTAATCTTCCTTCTACTATTAATCTGAGCCCTAAAATTGCTTTCCTTGTCGGTATACTTTTCCTGAAACCAAATTGGTCTTCTCCTAACACTTTTCCACACTCCTCTCAATTCTTCTGTACAGAAGTCTAGTTAAGATTTTTGATGCATGTCTAGTTAAACTAATTGTTCTGTATTCTTCACATTTATTTGCTCCTGCTTTCTTTGGTATCATGACTTTAACATGACTATAACACTTTGGTATCATGTCTATAACACTCTTTTTGAAGTCTGATGGAACTTCTCCTCCCGTTAAAGCCCATCTTGGTCAAAACGGCGGAGGGGGGTGTGGTGACCAGAAGCGTCTCAAGGTGTCTTCTCCTACGGGTTTGGGATGATGGAACTTCCCCTTTTTCGTAAATATTTCACACCAGTTTGTATAATCTATCAATCGCTTTCTCACCTGCACTACGCAGTAATTCTACAGGTATTCCGTTTATTCCAAGAGCCTTTCTGCCATTCAAATCTTTTAATGCTCTCTTAAATTCAGATCTCAGTATTGTTTCTCCCCATTCATCCTTTTCGACTTCCTCTTCTTCCTCTATAACACCATTTTCTAATTCATTTCCTCCGTATAACTCTTCAATATATTCCACCCACCTATCGACTTAGTCTTTCGTATTTATTATAAATCGGTGTACCATCTTTGTTTAACACATTATTAGATTTTGATTTATGTACCCCAAAATTTTCCTTAACTTTCCTGTTTGCTCCATCTATTTTACCAATGCTCATTTCTCTTTCCATTTCTGAATACTTTTCTTTAATCCACTCTTCTTTCACTAGTTTGGACTTCCTGTTAGATACTTTATAATTATGATATTTGCTAACAGAAGTAAACAGTTCTATAATTTACAAAGTAGGTTTAAACTTGATTCAATTGAAAAAGATTTTAAAATAAAGTAACTATATGAGCCTATTATTTTTACAAAAATTTAAGTTTTGTAATTTAATACGAATAGCAAATAGTTTTTATTGTAATTTAATTACATTATTAAAAATATAAACTTGAGTAATTAAATAAAAGAGACTTTATTATTGATCCATTATGGGAATTTCAATAACAGTAAAAGTGATTCATTAAAAAATAAATTCAAGTTGAAATTAATTTAACGTTTTTAAAAATAACTAATTTAACTTTAAATAATACAACAGAAAAACGCTTAGTATTTAAAAAAAGATTAACGTGAAAAAGAAAAAGGAGATTAGTTTGAATATATGCGTTTAAACTCAGAAATTAATTGAATTCTATAAAAGCAGGCAGATATATAATCGAAAAAAAAAAAAATTATATTCGTTAAATATATACTTTTTTCGTAGTGAGATTGTCCTAGATCTTTATCTTAAATCAACAATATTTTTGACCTTTTATAAGTTTTTAACTAGAATGATTAGATGCTGATTTAACTGTTACGTTTTTCCCAGTTGCTTTTGAATTATTTAAGGATTTGAGTCTTGTTTACTTCTTAATAAATCTATATAATCCTTGTTCGTCTGTTTTTGAATAGGATATCGTTTGAATGTATATTTGTGCGAGTATTTGCACGGTTGAACGAGCTCTTTGTCTGTTTTATAGTGGAAAATCTAATTGTTAGGTAACGGAGAATATGCTCTGGAATTATGCCAAATCACATAATTCGAATAGATCTAAAGAAATTAGCTAAAGTGGGTTAAAAGCGTATTTCATAGTATTGAGCTAACCGTAGTTAAATTTAATTTGAATTCAGTATTCAAATAATATTTATTTAAAATATTTGAGATTATCTTTGTTTTTCTTTTGAATTATTTACGTTTTAAATTTATTTTATTATTCATCTTTTTGTATTTGATATTATAATTCTTTCTATACTCATTAATTGTAAAGTTACAAATGAATAGTAAAAATATAATTTTACTATAACATGAAAGGATATAAATAATATTTAAAGTAATTATCATATAAAACACAGTTCAATAAATATAAACATAAATTTCTGAAACATAAAACATAAAAAAAGATAGAAATTACACAAAGGAAGAGAAATACGATATATTATTTTAAGCAAAAAAAAAAAAAAAAAAACAGATAATCTGTTTTTGCAAAATATTCAGAAATATTTTCAACGCAAATATTGAACAGCATCTGTGATAGTGAGTTCCTTGCCTAACACCTCACCGCAACTTAAACCCATCCAGCCAGTAATATTTTTTACTTTTATTGCTGCTACTTGTCATATATAATTCTTTAATTAACCTTTTGTCTTCCATTCTACTTGTTTCTGTTAAAGAATCTTCACAATTTTCTCTCACTTGATTTTCCAACATTTACATTGAAGATACGATAAAAAATATAATAGGTAGTCTAAAAGGTACTCAGCCTTTAGCGCACGATATACCTTAGCGTACACTGGCAAAATTCGAGGAAGACCGGCATCTAAGCAGTAATGACATCGCCAATGACATTAAACAACCATTAACAGTGTTAAACCATTTGTAGAAAGCTGATTACAGAAAGAAACTCGACGTTTAGGTGTCATATGATCTGACTTAGAAAAATTTACTCGATCGAATCTCTACCTGCGAATCTGTACTGAAATGTAACGAAATCGAATCATTTCTTAAGCGTTTGATCACGAGCGATGAAAAGTGGATAACCCACGACAACAATGTGAGATAAATATCGTGGTCGTAGCGAGGAGAAGTTTCACAGGCTGTGGAAATTCCCACACTGACGCCCAGGAAGGTATGCTATGCGTTTGGATGGATTGGAAGGGGATCGAACATCTCGAGCTGCTGCCGCAGAACGATAAACTCAGACCTGTACTGATGACAATTAGCGTGATTGCACCTAGCTATTCAAAAGAAACGGCCTGAACCGGTTAATAGAAACGGGGACATATACCACTCTGATAACGCTAGACCGCAAACATTTTTAACGACCCGTCAGAAATTGAGAGAACTTGAGCGGGAGGTTTTAAATGCATTCACCATATATTCCGGACTTGGCACCATCAGACTATCATTTGTTTCGGTCTCTGTAGAACCCCCTTTTCTTTCTTTTTCCTGTTTAGCCTCCGGTAACTTCCGTTTAGATAATTCTTCAGAGGATGAATGAGGATGATATGTATGAGTGTAAATGAAGTGTAGTCTTGTACAGTACATTCTCAGTTCGACCATTCCTAAGATGTGTGGTTAATTGAAACCCAACCACCAAAGAACACCGGTATCCACGATCTAGTATTCAAATCCGTGTTAAAATAACTGGCTTTACTAGGACTTGAACGCTGTAACGACTTCCAAATCAGCTGATTTGGGAAGACGCGTTAACCACTAGACCAACCCGGTGGATTCTGCAGAACCCCCTGGATGGTGTTGTTAGTTTCAAAAGAGGCCTGTGAAAACTACAAGAAACAATGTTTTAATAAGAAACCACAGAAGTTCTATAGCTTAAATTAATTTTATTAATCATGACCCGTTGGTATTGATATATAAGTTTACTTATTATATAAGTAAATTATATATCAACCACTTATCAACCATCCTTAATAGTATGTTCGAGCGCTTTCGGATTAGTAATCCATCCTCAGGAATTTTTATGTGTTATAATTATAATTATTTACTTCACATATCATTAATTATACTAACTTGAATTTAAAAAATAAAAATTATAAATATAACAACTGATCGTCAAAAGGTAACATAATGTAAACGTTATACGTCATGTCAGTACGAAAGTCTCAATTGTTATCAAATCTGATCTATGTGATAAAAATTGAGATCTTAGTATTTATTCCTTCAAGAAGAACAAAAAATAAAATTCATAAGATTTGCTGATGATGTGATAATTCTAGCTGATGACACACACTTACACACATAGATGATTCAAAAATGATTAACAGCCCTGGAGAAAGGAATGAAAATAAATTAAAATAATGAACTTAAAAAATAAAGAGGACAAAATCGTAAGGACAAATAAAGGAAGAATTGATAAAATGGACAATTACTGATATTGAAATAATAATTTATAATTTATTTATTTTTATTAAAAACTTTTTCTTTGATTTACTAATTTTAATATATAAAAAAATGTAGAAATGATCCTTTCTGAAATAGTTAGTATACAATTCAAATAGTTTAATAAATAAAAAAATAATATTTAACCTGCAAAAAGTTGCTGAAAAAAAAATTTCGAAAGGTTAGAACAAAAAAAAAAAAAAAAAATGGTTAGACATAAAGACTGTACGCTAAATTGAGTCTTAGCTTACGTTTATACTCGTATGTTCATTATTATTATTATTGTACTACATAATTTACTGAATGATTAATAGATAGACGAGTTATAAAAGAAACTCTGTCGTAAACTTTTTTCTTTTATGTTGAAAATGTGCTTCTTTAGCTTTTGTGAAAAGATTAAGTAAAGATTTTATCTTCTGATGTGGACAAGAAAAGCTGTATCCGGATTTTCACGATGTTAACTTTTTCCTTTATCTGAACTTTGACTTTTTATATTTTGTTGATAAATAAATAAAAGAAAAAAGAAATATAATCTTTTTTTAAATACAGGATATCAAACATTTAAATCTTATTAACTTTTCCTTTTTTTCATAAAAATGTATTTAATTAATCACTTTTTTTAATGGAGATAATGTCTTTATATTAAAGTAAAAAATTCGTTAAAAACAAATATATTAATTAATTGATTAGGTTTATCTGTGTAATTCTGTTTACGCTCTTTGATTAATCCTGAAAGAAAAATTAAACATTTATTTTCATTCAAATTTATGCTTATATAACAAAAATCTGATATTGACATCACTTAACTTCCTTGTACGTCTATTAAATTACATATACAAATATTTTTTTAAATGAAAAGTACTTAAAATTTTATTTCATTAATAACATCTGATATTTTTCCATATTTTTTGTTATTATTTATTGTAATTTTTTTTAATTACAATCAGAGGTTAATAATTAATATTAAATCAATATATTTAAATTAAAAAAAAAAGTTAAAGAAAAGGAGAAGATGTCGGATTTTGAACCGATGTGGCTTCCCCATGTAAGATTTAAATATTTCATTAATTAACATTCTATTTGTCTATATTTCTGGAACCAGTGACAATAAGTACCACTTATTGTCATCAAAAGTTTGGATTTTTGTCAAAATCCAAAGTTTTTGGAATTTGGGCTGTTTTTGGACAGTTTTGGTCCGTTCGATTGCAATAAAAAGGGGAGTGTACAACTAGATGTTACAATTGTTTTAAATCCAAAATTTCAACATCCTGCGTATATTTGTTTTTGAGTTATGCAAAATACATACGTACGTTCGCACGAAGTCGATGCTAGTCAAAGTGGATTCAGGGATGGTCAAAATGGATATTTCCGTTGAAATCTGAAATCCGAAATTTTTCGTGATCTTTACTTCGTACACGGAAGTAATAAATGTTATAAATTATATAATTTATTTTTATGGAAAGGTTTTTCTTTTGTTAGAAAAACAAAAACCGAATTAAAATAAATACTAATGTACAAGGGTTATTTTTTTTTCAAGGTCCGATCGGTCACGAAATTAAAACCACGGTGAAAATTACATTTTTTTTTATTTGTAACATGTACTTA
Organism: Lycorma delicatula; assembly: GCF_047948215.1. Classification (NCBI taxonomy): domain Eukaryota; kingdom Metazoa; phylum Arthropoda; class Insecta; order Hemiptera; family Fulgoridae; genus Lycorma; species Lycorma delicatula. The sequence goes on along the minus strand of NC_134461.1, from coordinate 35,172,330 downwards.
CATAGTTACGCTATTTCTCTACATAGTCGACATTCCGATTTAGACATTTGTCGTAGCGTGGTACCAACTTTCCAATACCCTCGTCATAGAACAGAGCCGCCTGTGTTTTGAACCATGTTTCTACGCTGGTCTGCAACTCGATGTCTCTGCCAAAATGTTGTCCTCCTACCCAGCGTTTCATGTGAGCAATGAGGTGAAAATCGGATGGAGCTAAATCCGGGATATATATGGTGGGTGAATAAGAATAAGCGGAGAGGAATGTTGTCATCAGGAATTGTCTTTCTCCATGACAATACTCGGCCGCATATTGCAGCTGAAACAAATAAGCTCCTGCAGCGTTTTCGTTGGGAAATGTATGATCATCCACCATACTGCCCGGACTTGGCTCCTTTATATCATTTAGTAACGTGTCTTTCATTCGATCGGGGACCGCATATACGAAACATTCTTTTGTTTTTCTGAAAATTTTCGCAGACACCTACTCCTGAGAGTAAACCGTTCCTATATTATGTTTTCACATTTAAAAAAAGCATTCGTCTATTTACACGTTCAGATTATTTTTTCTTATTATTACTGGGTTACGGAGTAAAATGTCCACATACACACTTCCGAATCTTTTGAATCTGCTTCCAAGTGGTGCTACCCATACCAAAATCTTCTTGAAAAACTTACAACAGCTGGTATGTTTCCTTTTTAGATAGTAAAGTTAGAAAAGATATCGAAAAAGGGAAGATATCAGAGCTAACTTATAAGAGGAATAGTTTTCAAAAAGCTGACAAATTATTGCATGACTTTCCTGGTTATTAATAAAAAGATTAAAACGGTTAAGAGCAAAAAAAAAAAATATATATATATATTTATTTTTAGAGGTCTGAAATAAATTTGAAGGAAGGTTCTTTATTTAAATATTCATGTATAGTATATATTATGTATATTCATGTACATACTTTTCAAAAAAAAGCTAAAATAAGATAATGAAAAGTTTAAAAAAATATCTTTTTAAGTTTAAAAAATATCTTATTTTAGGTCCCGGGTCTATAATTAAAAAAAAAAATTGAAAAATATTTAAATCGAAGGGAAATAGAGCAAAAGAACATAAACAATATATTTCAATTTAAGAGAGGGGTTGATTTTTTGAAAACGTTTTTCTGGATTATTTATACATGCATTGTGGATATAAAATTTATTTTTATAAAGTTTTCACTAAAATGCCTTGGAAGAAGATTTAATTTGGTTTCTTCGTGGTATTCCCCCTTTTTGAATTTAGAAAAAAATGTAATAATGCCTCAAAAAATATAAAAACATTTAAGCCAAATTTTAAGAAAATCGGTTGGTTTAGTCCTGAGATATGAGGCTAAAAGCTGTGCGACACATATACGGTAAGCACATAAATATGTTGCTTTTTTTTGTCTAAATGGAACTAGTTGAATCCTAAAACGCAAAGATAAACAGAAAATCCGATACCCCAATTTAGATATGATTACCATACTTTCCCCTTTAATTTAGCCATTTTCCGGGAAAGTAAAATAGATTATTTGTAAGTAAATCATATAAGTACTGTATAAAAGTAGGAGCAAAACGTACAGTTTTTATTATAAGCATCTTTTATTCTCAATTTGAATTTGTTTTCATGTTAAAAAAAATGTAATGTGGACACTTCATGACTTTCTTGTACACCTATTAATTATATGTATATATTTTTAAAAGTTTTTAAAAGTATATAAAATTTTATTTCACCGTAACTTCTGACTTTTTCATTTTTTTTTTTTTTTTTTTTTTTTTTTGGTTATTGAAATATTATGTATTGTAATTTTACAGTCAGAAATTAATAATTATTAATAAATCAATAAATTTAAAATAAAAAAAAAGTTAAAAAAAAGAAATGGTCTGATTCGAACTGATGTTCCCTTCCCTTGTAATATCCAAATATTTCATTAATTAAAATCTCATTTGGCCATAACTCTGGAACCAACGAAAATAAGTATCACTTATGATATATCATTGAAAAGTTCTCAATGAAGGCTTATTACTGCAGTCCAAAATCCAAATTTATGGATTTTGGGTTTTTTGGACACTTTTGATCCAGTCGATTGCAATCAAAAGGGGAGGCGCACAACTAGATCTTACAACAGTCCTAAATCCAAAATTTCACCATTCTACGGCTAATCGTTTCTGAGTTATGCGAGATACAGATACGTCTGTACGTACAGACGTCACGCCGAAACTAGTCAAAGTGGATTTAGGGATGGTTATTTCCGTTGAAATCTGAAAACCGAAATTTTTCGCGACTACAATACTTCCTTGTAAGTAGAACAAAGTAATACGTTTAAAAAACTAGATTTTAAAAACGGGTAACATATTGTACCTCTTCATGTTTTTTTTGAGAACAAATTAAAAATCAAAGTATAATAAATTTTATTATTAAACAACTATTCTAAAAAAATATATAAACCAGTTTTTTTAAAGTTCTTTTAAAAAATGCATCATTATTTACATGTATATTTTCTTCCTCATAAAACTACAGGCATCGTCGAACGTAATGTGTCTTCTAATAGACAGTAGTGTGCTGTCTCTTTGGAATAGAAGAAACTAAATGATATAGCGGGCGGCGTATGGCTGTGCACATTGTGTGCGAGAGAAATAGATTGGTAGGAGGGGTGAAACAATAAGTTGTTCCTTTACGAAAACATCTCGTATAGCTCCGTATATTTACATAGTATGCAGTACATGGTAGTTAGTATAAGATATTTTCAAGATAGTTAATAGCTCGGTAAACCAGCCGTCATCCTATGTGCAGAGCAATACGCCGCCCTCTATACGCTCTTAAGCACCTCGCATTAAAGCGTAAATTATCCTACCATTGATGCGGTATTTTCTATCCAGCATGATTATCGATATGAGGAACGGCCAAGATTTGCTGCTCTTATAGCCATCAGAGCTCATTGGATTTTCTTATCTCGAAATATACAATGACCTCCGGTACTTCCTGTTACTCAACGTTTCACAACCCCCACCCTCACCTTCGAAAGTTTTCCATCTTGAATTATTGCTTTTGTCTAGGTCGATATCAAAAAAAGTACTCGAATCCGGTTACCTTACGAGAAAAAAAATTTAATATTGTAAATAGCATGAATCCTGATGCTACAGTTTATACAGACGGCTTTAGATATGATAATTCTGTTGGTTATGCTTTTGCGGCTGCCAATACAACATACATGTTTGACCATCACAGCTTCGCCAGTATTTTCGTCGCGGAGCTGTATGCTGTTAACAAGGCCTTAAATAGACTTAGCCCAACATTCCAACACAACCGTGAGCTTCTGCTGAATCCCTAGAGATATTGAAATTTCAGGGAAAGAACGCGCTAATCGTACAGCGAAAGAGGTCTATTTGCAGCCTCCTTTCACTAATCGTGTTGTTTCGACAAATCCTGTCTGTTTTTTGAAGAGGATAATCATGATGAGTGGCAAAGTGAATGGAATGTTGCCTTTAATAATAAACTTCATTCAGTTAGAACACTGTGTCGCCGTGAAGCTCCTCGTGGAGGAATAACCTTCGAGAAGAGGTTATTATTTGACCAATATTTTTGCGAAGAGGGCACACTAAACTTTATCATGGACTTACTGTGGCTGTACGTACGAAATATCATAGGCAACAATGTTTTCATGTTGTCTAATGTCTTGCGATTTCTTAAGGCCGTGCATCTGGATTCAAATATTTTATTAAAACTGTAATAAATTTTTGCCTTTTGTCGTTTTGAAATCTTATTGTTTTATGTTAGATTTTAATATTGTTTTTATTTTTCACTTAGCATACCGCATAGGCGTTTACATAGTCTTAATTTTTAAGATAAATTTTAGTTAATTTTTAACCCATTTACTTTAATAATTTTGTGGCCGGGCGCTGATAACGACAACTCATGGTGCGCCCAGGAGAAAAAAAAAAGTTATGTGCATTCATTAATTCATAAAAGAATAATTCAAATTAAATGTCTTCAAATTTTCATTGTGTTAATACGTTTTACCATCTAATTAATTAAAAAAGTTTGTAACTATTTTTAATGGAAAAAATGAGGTTTATGAAAAACAATTTAAATTTAACAATAACATTTTATTGTAAAGATTTTGTTATAAATTTGAATAATACATGTATTCAAAATGTGTATTTCAATAATATATCTTACTGTGATGAATTAATAATCAATATTTCTGTTTTAATTAATATTTTCAAAATATAACATAAATAATCTTAATGGATTTAATCCCGTAGTGAAAATTAAAAATAAATAAATAATACTAAGATTTTAAATTCCGTTATTTCTATTATATTGTAAATCATCAAGAATATTTATGTTCAAAAAACCTTTTATAAGGTGTGGAAAACAACAACGTTTAAAATTACTTTTACGAAAGCTATTTCTTAAAATTTATGGGGTGTTTTGCTATTTTTACTTGCGGATATAGAAGATTAAATTTTTTATCTTTTATTTTAGCAACTTTAAAAAAAAATAAACAATAAACTATTTTTACATTTTAAATATCTGTTGCTTTTTTTTAATTATAATTATATAGACTTATTTAAAAAATAACATTACGGACAATAACATTAGTTATTATAATAAAAGTAAAATGTTGACTTAATGCGACGTTTCAGTGCTACATTTTACCGGATGCGTCATTCGAGATAACTACTCTAGGCTAGTGATTAGTATGCAAGTTTTACGTAACTATTATTATTAATCTATGTGCTAGTTGAAAATTTGAATCAATGCCAAACACTTGTATTACATAATAAAAAATTTGAGTTCATCAAAACAGTATAATATTAATGTTAATATTATTATAAAAATATATACACGTATAAACATATAGATAAACTACGAAAAATCATTTTAATGTTATTAGAAAATATAATTTTTCAAAATAAATTATCGATGAAGTATGATAAAGCAAATACAATAAAAACAGATTAGACTATCCAATTTACGTTTTTTTTTCTTAGCCTTTAGGACCACCATTATTATTGCTTCAGAGGATGAGATGAAATGACAATTTTGCAGCGTGTGTGAAAATGCCATGCCTGACTGGGATTCGATGCCCAGGAAGCCACCACTCGCGCCACGGAGACCTGCTATAAATAAATTTGTGAGTATCAAACGTGTGTATATATTGCAAAGAAAAATGAATTAAAGAAAGAATCAAAATTTGATTTGTATAAATGTTTTTATGTATCTTGAATTTAATCAGAAACACCATTAATTCGTTTTTTATTCCAGAGTGAAAGTTTCTCTGGTAATACGTTAAATATGTTTCTTTCAGGTAGCCTTAGTAGAACCCACCGGGTTGGTCTAGTGGTTAACGCGTCTTCCCAAATCAGATGATTTGGAAGTCGAGAGTTACACCGTTCAAGTCCTAGTAAAGGCAGTTACTTTTATACGGATTTGAATACTAAATCGTGGATACCGGTGTTCTTTGGTGGTTGGGTTTCAATTAACCACACATCTCAGGAATGGTCGAACTGAGAATGTACAAGACTACACTTCATTTACACTCATATATATCATCCTCATCCATCTTCTGAAGAATTATCTAAACGGTAGTTACCGGAGGCTAAACAGGAAAAAAGAAAGGTAGCCTTAGAAGAAAATTTTTAAAATGGAAAATAAACCGTTCAGATAGACGATTTAAAAATATGTTTGTCATCATTTTATTACATCAATGGAAAACCGAATTACGTTAAAAAGATCCTCCACAAAAAATTCAAACCTACATATAATAAAAACCTACATGATCGTTTCGATTCTTAAACAATCATCATCAGTAGATACTACGTTAAAGAATTCTTAAATAAAAATAAACAAAAGTAAGCAAAATAAAATAAAAAAAATATTCCATTCTCCGATCTTCTTCTGTATTGTTCTAAAGTAACTGGTACAAATAGCATATTCTTCTTTTTGTTGTTCCTACACATTGGAACAAAATAAAGAAAAGTTTGAAAAACCATAACATTCTCGAGGTTACGTCTAGAAAATTGACTTCTGTCTTCGGAAACGCTAAACGTAAAACTAAGCTCATCAAAAGAACGAATATTTATAAACTGGTTTGTCAATTTAATTCCAATTTACAATAAGTTAGGCGATTTAAAAGAAAAATTAAAATTGGAATAAAGTAGCATTTGACTAATGATAAATTTAGACCCTAGAAATCGTCTATAGCCTAGCATTGCCTGAAAACTGTTCACAAAATTAGTTTATAGGTGGTTTTAAAAATTGTACATAATTTATTTATTTATTCTCTAAACAAAAATAGGTTCACGATCAATTATAACCACTTTATAATAGATGAATTTTGTACAGCGAATGAAAATGCCTAGCCTGACCTGGATTTGAGCCCAGAATTTCCGAATGAAAGGCAGACGTTACCAATTCACCACGGAAATCGACGAAGTAGTAAGAAACAGGAATTATATAGTTGGAAAATTTATTTTATCAGTAATACATGTTTGATTGGTCTATGGTTCATGCTGTCTTTATCAATATTGAGATAAGTTTTATTTGCTCAACCGGTAAAATAAACGTGCACTTTGGTATCAAACAAGACAAAGTGCTTGCAAGTAGTAATAAACAGGAATTAGATAGTCGGGAAACTTATTTCATCGATAATATATGTTTCATTGGTCTATGATTCATGCTGTCTTTATCTTGCTTGAGATAAGTTTTATCTGCTTAACCAATAAAATAAGCATGCACTTTATCTGGTATCAATTAAGAGATAATTTGAATTGAAGGTTTAGATATTTTTAAACTAAAGTTACGCTATCTACTGGGATTGCCTAGAAAAACAAAAGCTATTTTTATTATTTTTTTATTATTCCTAAATCCTGGCTAAAATTATTTGAATAAAATCTAATTGGTGGTACAAATAATTTTAACAGCCTTTCATCCGAGGTCCTGGGTTCGAATCCTAGTCAGGCATGGCATTTTCACATTTTACATCGTCATCCATCTCATCCTCTGAAGCAATACGTAATGGTGATCCGGGTGGTTAAAAAAAAACAAATTGCTGTAGGAAGAAATGAAAAAGTTATAGAGTGAAAATAAATATTGAAATAATAATGAAATAAATGATTTAAACTAAGTACAAACTAAGTACAATTGAAGGTAGGATGAAAAAAGTAAAAAATTATAGATAACCCACTGGGTTGATCTAGTAGTAAACTCGTCATTGTAAATCAACTGATTTTGAAGTCGACAGTTCTGAGGTTCAAATCGTAATAAAGGTCTTCCATGGCTGGAGTTTAAATAACCACACGTCTCCGGAATGGTCAGCCTGTAGTTGAAGACTACACATTCACCGGTTTACAATTACAAGCTAGACTGCATACACATACTTTGGCATATCTGCAGAGTACTGTTGACTTCATGTTACCGTGCTCTGTTACTCTTTAACCTGATATTACATAAAAAAGTAAAATAAATAAATAAAATTCGGAGACTACGATGACAGAAGACTGGAACAACGCAATGGAAATAAAAGGAAGAATAGCAATGACAAAGGAAGTCTTCAATAAAAAGAGGAAATTATTTTGTGATAAAAGTCTGGAATTAGAGGTAAGAAAAAGATAAGCTAAGTATGTACGGAGTTCACAACTAGACCAATCCGGTGGTGAACTCGTCATCACAAATCAGCTGATTTCTAAGTCGAGAGTTCTAAGGTTTAAATCCTAGTAAAGGTAACTTTTATACGGATTTGAATACTAGATCGTGGATGCCGCTGTTCTTTGGTGGTTGGGTTTCAATTAACCACACATCTTAGGAATGGTCGACCAGAGACTGTACAAGACTATACTTCATTTACATTCATAGGTATAATCTTCATTCATCCTCTGAAATGATACCTTACGGTGGTTCCAGAGGCTAATCAGAAAAAGAGAGACGTATATATGCAGTGTCTTGATGCTTGGAAGTGAAGCATGAACAATGAGGAAGAAGAACTGGATAGAGGAATGCATTTTAGAATGTAAATATGGAGAAGAATGGAAGAAGTAAGATGGACGGAAAAAGTATGGAATGAAGAAGTAATGAACAGGATTAAAAAAGAAAGAGGAGTTATGCGGGAAGTACAAATAAAAAGGAAGCTGGTGAGGACATGTGGTTAGAGGGAATGGAATCTTGACAATTGTATCGGAAAGGTCAGTAGAAGGAGAACGAAAGCGAGAAAAAAGAAGGATGAACGTACGAAATAAATGAAGTAAAGATTGAAAAGTACAAGGGAACGAAGGAAAAGATTTGGAGAGAAATGGACGTGACAGGGGGTCGTAAGGGACCTAACGCCAGGTAAAACACTAAATGATTATAAAGTTTCTTAGATATTACTTTGTTTATTTGTCAATTAATTAATTAATTTTTGTTTTTATTACTTTTTTATGTATACTTTTTGATAGTGATTAACAATGATGATGATTGTTTAGAAATAGAAATGGCCATTACGTCTAATTTTTAAATAAAATAACCTTATAAATAAATAGTTTTTTTAACTTAATTTTTTTTTTCAAATTTATTTGCACCGCATTTATAATGGGAGATCACTACTTGGATGTTATTTACCCCGATAAACATGTAATACTATTTTCGTGCGAAAATATTTTTTAGGCTTTATGCACTATAGATCAAATTTATTTAAATGCTACGTTTAATTACATACATATACAGATTAAATATAAGTTTGATTTGAACATTTTAACAGTTATGTAGTTTGTCTATAATAGTAAATAAATTTCATTGTTGTCTACTTGATGTTAAACAAAATTTAAATGGAATATACTTAAATAAAAATAATGTAATATACATTCAAGTGTTCTAGGTAATTTAGTTCACAGTTGGTAATAATATTTACTTAACATAAATTCTCTGCCTTCAGTTACATAATATTATCAGTTTTATAGATTTTCAACCTTATACAGAGTGTTTCTAAAATAGTGGGCTGGCTATACTTTTTCGGATACTACTTGTAAATCTAAACAAAAAATATCGTTAGGAAAAATGGCGATTTCACCTTCGTTCTCCCACTGTTCGCCATTTTGTTATTTTTAAATAAAAATGTATATCTCAAGTTCGGATGGACAAATTACGTTAATATTTGGTAAGCGTCTTTGTAATAAAATTTTAAGTAAGAAAAAAATCAGAAATTACCTTCCCAAATTACAAAATGACGGCCATATTTATTTTTCAATCCGTTATATCTCCGTAAATATTAGTTTTTTTTCAAAATTTATGTTTTGCTAAAATATTAAGCCTTTTATTTTGAACAAAATGACATTTTATTTTTTTAAATCGGTTAACTAATAGCCGAGTTGTTACAGAAAATTGATGTAATTTTGTGTCTGTTTTCACGTCCTCCACTTTACGTTCAATTCGATTAAATTTACTTGTTTTTATTTATTGTTAATTCTACTACTGCAAATTATTATCAAATTAAGTAACAATTTTTCACAATAATAGACCTAATAATTAAACAACAAAACAACTCATGTGATAATATTACGTTAATTATTGTAGAACATTAGGTATAATTAAACAATTAACAATTGTTAAAAGTTATCAAAAATACCCACTATGAAATTACACACGTCTCCAGTCTTTCTCTGAGAGATTGTCTTAAACGTTCCAAAATTGCGGGAGTATTCCTAATTTCTTAAAATTCATTTTGGATCCTTTGTTGAAGATTCTCAATGTTGAGTTGAATAAAAAATACTATATTTCAAATGGCCCCACAGGTAGACGTCAAGAGGGTTTAAGTCAGTTGATTGGGCAGGCCAGGACACTGGCCCTCCGTGGCCTATCCATTTTTCTTGGAAAGTTTCATGCAGTAAATTTGATACCGACTGACTGAGATGTGCTGGAACTCCATCGTGGTGAAACCACATATTTCCTCTTAATTTTAGAGGTAGGTCTTTCACAAAATGTGGAAGATTTTCGGTTAAATGAGCAACATAATTTTCTCCACTTAAACTATTTGGTAGAATGACAGGACCCAAAAGATAGCCATTAAAAATACCTGCCCATATGTTCAGGGAAAATCTTTGTTGATGGCTACTTTGGAAGGTACCATAAGGATTCTTGTCGCTCCAAATTTGCTGGTTGTGATGATATTGAACACCATTCCTGTTGAAGGAAGCTTCATTTTTAAATTGTTAACATGATCAACAGTAATAGTCGATGTGTGAAATAATTCAAAAGTGAAAAATTAATATCAATTGTTTTGGTATTATGTAATTTAACATTTTATTAGGAGAAAATTATTACTTAATCTGATACTAACTTACAATAGTAGAATTAACAATAAATAAAAACAATTAATATTTAATCGAATTGAACGTAAAGGACATGAAAACAGACACAAAATTACAACATCAATTTTCTGCCATAACTCGGCTATTTGTTAACCGATTTTAAAACATAAAATGCCATTTTGTTCAAAATAAAAGGCTTAATGTAATAATTTAGCAAATAACATAAATTTTGATAAAACTAATATTTAAGGAGATATAACGGATTAAAAAATAAACATGGCCGCCATTTTGTAATTTGCAAAGGTATTTAATTTCTGATTTTTTTTCTAATTTAAAACTTTATTACCAAGACGCTTACGAAATATTAATTTGATTCGTGTATACGAACTTGAGATATAAATTTTTATATAAAAATAACTAAATGTTGGTCAGGGGGAGAACGAAGGAGAAATCGGCATTTTTCCTAATGATATTTTTTGCTTAGTTTTACAAGTAGAATCCGAAAAAGTATAGCCAGCCCACCATTTTAAAAACACTCTGTATATTTCTTGGTTGTAGGGTTTTTATACGGTGACGTTACTTTTGTAGGCTTAATTTTATTTTAAATAGAAATAATACTGTAGTAGTTATAATATAATGAGCTTGTAAAAAAAATGTATATACATAAATACATTCAGATAAGTTATCTTATCTCTATATAGAACATAACCAGTACTTTAGTATTGGTTTTTAAGTAATTATATCTGTATTGACTTCTATGTAATTTATGTCTTGTTTAAATAATATTTATATATAACCGACTTTTAAAATGTACTAAAATGCAATAGTCATACTACTCTTAATTTTTTTTTAAATAACAGTTTTTTTTTAAAGTTGATAATCAAATATAAGCTATTTAGAAAGTTTAAATTTAATAATTATAATTTATTTAGAATCAGTTTTATTCATTTTTTAATTAACGTTTATTTTGTAAAATATAACATAAAATTTAATTTTTACGCCAAAAAATAAGGGTTGATAATGAACTGCGCACTTTTTTAATTTCTTTTTATCTCCTGCTGAGTGGACCGGCAAAGAACAACGAATAACGCACCGCTGGTCATTTACCAGATATTACTTGAAAAAAAAAATAATAATAATTTATCTGAAAAAACTATTTTTTAAATGAAAAAAATTTTCTTGGCTCTTATTATCCCCGACAAAAAGTACATATAGTAATTTTCCGGCAAAAGTAATTTATGCAATGCAGATAACATTTATTTAGATGGTACGTTTGATTATTGTTTGAAATTTTTAACAAAGTTACTTACTTTGCATATAAGAGTAAGTGTGCGTTATATGCTCTTAGCCTATTGCATCTTTCTAGTTAAACTTGAAAAAATTTACCAAGATGTATTTTAACTGTTAAAAGAACAATTTTTTATATTTAAATATTGAGCTAAATTCTAAATATGTAGTAATCGGTTTAAAAAAAGTATCCACTATTCATTATATCAATTTGCCTGAGGTATAATTAATTGGTTGTCGTTTTCATCTTGGTTAGAGTTGGTATATAAAAATTTAGGAACCAGGTTTAATAACAGAGTACAAAACTGCTGAAATTGAACCGGGAAAATGTTTGAACTATGTTTACGGTTTACCATTTATGATACCTCTGACGTATCTTATTTTTAATACGTATTTTATTTTTAATTTAGACAGTGAACAATCACAAGACGAAAACTATAATGATATTCAGGTTGATTGATATATAGATAACGGCGAATACAGTGTTTCACCAATAATATGGGCCAGTTTCATAGTTAGTTTAGAAAGAATAACGTACTTAGAATCGTTTTACTGACGATTTAATGAAAGGTTTTAAAATCTATGGGTAAATAATTCTGTAAATATTTTTTTAGAATTTCAAACAGATACTTATATCAAATTGAAAAGTGTAAACGAAAAACTCTTAGAATTAAGTATATAAACATTAAATTACTTCTTAAAAAAAAAAAGTAAATATCATGAAATGATATTTCATTATCAGTATGTGAAATGTTTATGGTATTTTATAAAAAATAATTTTAAAGGTATGACTTAAAATTGAATTTTTTCAAATTAAAATTATTCTCTTATTATGCGCTTGCACCCGAAAATGACGTTAATACCTTCAAGAATGAAAAGAAAACCACAACAGGCGTTGTAGGGAAAATGAAATGGTTTCCCATTACATTAATCACATAGGCAAACACTACATTACTTAACAGCATGCCAGCTCGTTAGAATGTGTGATATTCAGTACTGCATATTATTATACCTTCAATCTAATCACCATAGAGACTGTCTGTATAGTGAACATCATTACTCTCAGAGAAAGAAAATCTGATTGGTGTCTTGTACCTTTGGTGTTTTAAATGCATCAATTTTATAATATGTAAATACTAGATTAAATAGTTTAATGCAGTAAATAAATGTATATCTTTCTGTAAAGAAACAATATATTTGCTTTCTGGTTGCGAGTAGTGTATAATTGATTATTATTTAATTATATTTTATTAATTAACGTATTTTATCATACTTTTGGACAGTTTAAATAAGGCTATAAATATTAAAATTATAATCAACAGATAAACGGTCAATTGACATTTTTTTATAATAAGGGAAGGTTTATTTCAAATAACAGATGAATGACGGAAAAAAAATTATTAATTTTAAATTAAATTTCACAATTTTTAGTTCTAAAATAATGATTTAATTTTGTGTTTGTATGAAATGAATCTAAGCAAATCAGTTGAACTCTCAGAACTGAGAGAGCTTCAATTCCTGCTTGGCTAGTGTCGGTTCTATAAAGAGGTGTGGGAGGATTAACTATTATTAACTGACTACAATTTATCACTCAATTATTTTAATAATTTCTAACACTTACAAAATTTTAACAGTTAAAATAATACGAAAAAGGAACTGTACGCGTTGTACGGTTTCTTTTTGTTACTTTCTTTATTATAAAATAATTTATAATAAATTCTTTTTTGTTGTCGTTTTATTATATATATATATTTTTTATTTTTTGTCATATTTTCCGTACTTAGCTTTGTTGCATGCTTTCATGATTTTAGCGGAGATTTTATTATACAAAGCCTAATAAAATCGTTCAACACATTCTGTATCACAGAATAATTTATATAAATAATGCATAAATGATGATATACATTTATGTTTTTTAAATTTTTTTATTTTACTCTATTAATTACGGTAAAAGAATAATTTTTTTATTAAATCTTTATTTTTTTGAGCTGAGAAAATAATTACGTGGGTTGTAGAAATACAGTCTTAAACTTTGATTCCTGATTGGTTGATGTTCTTATCTTACATTTCTATAAACTTTATTGTAAATTTTTATTGGTTGATTTTATCACTTTTTTTTTGTCTTCAGTCATTTGACTGGTTTGATGCAGCTCTCCAAGATTCTCTATCTAGTGCTAGTCGTTTCATTTCAGTATACCCTCTACATCCTACATCCCTAACAATTTGTTTTACATATTCCAAACGTGGCCTGCCTACACAATTTTTTCCTTCTACCTGTCCTTCCAATATTAAAGCGACTATTCCAGGAAGCCTTAGTATGTGGCCTATAAGTCTGTCTCTTCTTTTAACTATATTTTTCCACATGCTTCTTTCTTCATCTATTTGCCGCAATACCTCTTCATTTGTCACTTTATCCACCCATCTGATTTTTAACATTCTGCTATAGCACCGCATTTCAAAAGCTTCTAATCTTTTCTTCTCAGATACTCCGATTGTCCAAGTTTCACTTCCATATAAAGCGACACTCCAAACATACACTTTCAAAAATCTTTTCCTGACATTTAAATTAATTTTTGATGTAAACAACTTATATTTCTTACTGAAGGCTCGTTTAGCTTGTGCTATTCGGCATTTTATATCGCTCCTGCTTCGTCCATCTTTAGTAATTCTACTTCCCAAATAACAAAATTCTTCTACCTCCATAATCTTTTCTCCTCCTATTTTCACATTCAGTGGTCCATCTTTGTTATTTCTACTACATTTCATTACTTTTGTTTTGTTCTTGTTTATTTTCATGCGATAGTTCTTGCGTAGGACTTCATCTATGCCGTTCATTGTTTCTTCTAAATCCTTTTTATTCTCGGCTAGAATTACTATATCATCAGCAAATCGTAGCATCTTTATCTTTTCACCTTGTACTGTTACTCCGAATCTAAATTGTTCTTTAACATCATTAACTGCTAGTTCCATGTAAAGATTAAAAAGTAACGGAGATAGAGAACATCCTTGTCGGACTCCCTTTCTTATTATGGCTTCTTTCTTATGTTCTTCAATTGCTACTGTTGCTGTTTGGTTCCTGTACATGTTAGCAATTGTTCTTCTATCTCTGTATTTGAACCCTAATTTTTTTAAAATGCTGAACATTTTATTCCAGTCTACGTTATCGAATGCCTTTTCTAGGTCTATAAACGCCAAGTATGTTGGTTTGTTTTTCTTTAATCTTCCTTCTACTATTAATCTGAGGCCTAAAATTGCTTCCCTTGTCCCTATACTTTTCCTGAAACCAAATTGGTCTTCTCCTAACACTTCTTCCACTCTCCTCTCAATTCTTCTGTATAGAATTCTAGTTAAGATTTTTGATGCATGACTAGTTAAACTAATTGTTCTGTATTCTTCACATTTATCTGCCCCTGCTTTCTTTGGTATCATTACTATAACACTTTTTTTGAAGTCTGATGGAAATTCCCCTTTTTCATAAATATTACACACCAGTTTGTATTTTATCTAGTTCTTTGTATATGCTTATAAGAAAAACATGTCAACAATTTTAACAAGTGTAATTTTTTATAATTCGATTTAATTCTCATAAAACATTTACATTGAGTGTATCATGAAATTCTCCCGTGACTTTCATAACCTACTCTACTTGTAAATATAATGGAAAAAGTTCACATAAACATAATTATGTCCTAAAATTCTGCGTTTGCGAGTTACTACATGCAAAATAATTCGCTAGGAATTTAGCTAACCCGTTAAAATGAGGACGTACTGAAATTTTTACATCATTAATTAAGAGGTAAAATTAGTGATTTCTTACGGTTTTTGACCTGAAAACCCTAATAACGTAGGTCCAAGGACCTTATCTGCATTAGTTTTTGAGAAATCTGCAGTGAAAACCAATAAATTGAAGTAAAAAATTCTGCTTTTATGTTTGACGTACAATAACTTTGTTAAATGGATAATAAACATATAAAAAAATTAAACAAAATTTTTAGAAAAATTTATTAATTCTGAACAAAATCTTGTAAGATTAAACAAAGAAAAATTTGAAAAATTTTAATTTTTATTTGGAAAAAGTACACTAGACAGAAGTGCATTATACGTACCGGTTTATAATTTTTTTTTTTTTTGTCTTCAGTCATTTGACTGGTTTGATGCAGCTCTCCAAGATTCCCTATCTAGTGCTAGTCGTTTCATTTCAGTATACCCTCTACACCCTACATCCCTAACAATTTGTTTTACATACTCCAAACGTGGCCTGCCTACACAATTTTTCCCTTCTACCTGTCCTTCCAAAATTAAAGCGACTATTCCAGGATGCCTTAGTATGTGGCCTATAAGTCTGTCTCTTCTTTTAACTATATTTTTCCAAATGCTTCTTTCTTCATCTATTTGCCGCAATACCTCCTCATTTGTCACTTTATCCACCCATCTGATTTTTAACATTCTCCTATAGCACCACATTTCAAAAGCTTCTAACCTTTTCTTCTCAGATACTCCGATTGTCCAAGTTTCACTTCCATATAAAGCGACACTCCAAACATACACTTTCAAAAATCTTTTCCTGACATTTAAATTAATTTTTGATGTAAACAACTTATATTTCTTACTGAAGGCTCGTTTAGCTTGTGCTATTCGGCATTTTATATCGCTCCTGCTTCGTCCATCTTTAGTAATTCTACTTCCCAAATAACAAAATTCTTCTACCTCCATAATCTTTTCTCCTCCTATTTTCACATTCAGTGGTCCATCTTTGTTATTTCTACTACATTTCATTACTTTTGTTTTGTTCTTGTTTATTTTCATGCGATAGTTCTTGCGTAGGACTTCATCTATGCCGTTCATTGTTTCTTCTAAATCCTTTTTATTCTCGGCTAGAATTACTATATCATCAGCAAATCGTAGCATCTTTATCTTTTCACCTTGTACTGTTACTCCGAATCTAAATTGTTCTTTAACATCATTAACTGCTAGTTCCATGTAAAGATTAAAAAGTAACGGAGATAGAGAACATCCTTGTCGGACTCCCTTTCTTATTATGGCTTCTTTCTTATGTTCTTCAATTGCTACTGTTGCTGTTTGGTTCCTGTACATGTTAGCAATTGTTCTTCTATCTCTGTATTTGAACCCTAATTTTTTTAAAATGCTGAACATTTTATTCCAGTCTACGTTATCGAATGCCTTTTCTAGGTCTATAAACGCCAAGTATGTTGGTTTGTTTTTCTTTAATCTTCCTTCTACTATTAATCTGAGGCCTAAAATTGCTTCCCTTGTCCCTATACTTTTCCTGAAACCAAATTGGTCTTCTCCTAACACTTCTTCCACTCTCCTCTCAATTCTTCTGTATAGAATTCTAGTTAAGATTTTTGATGCATGACTAGTTAAACTAATTGTTCTGTATTCTTCACATTTATCTGCCCCTGCTTTCTTTGGTATCATTACTATAACACTTTTTTTGAAGTCTGATGGAAATTCCCCTTTTTCATAAATATTACACACCAGTTTGTATAATCTATCAATCGCCTCCTCCCCTGCACTGCGCAGTAATTCTACAGGTATTCCGTCTATTCCAGGAGCCTTTCTGCCATTTAAATCTTTTAATGCTCTCTTAAATTCAGATCTCAGTATTGTTTCTCCCATTTCATCCTCCTCAACTTCCTCTTCTTCCTCTATAAAACCATTTTCTAATTCATTTCCTCCGTATAACTCTTCAATATATTCCACCCATCTATCGACTTTACCTTTCGTATTATATATAGGTGTACCATCTTTGTTTAACACATTATTACATTTTAATTTATGTACCCCAAAATTTTCCTTAACTTTCCTGTATGCTCCGTCTATTTTACCAATGTTCATTTCTCTTTCCACTTCTGAACACTTTTCTTTAATCCACTCTTCTTTCGCCAGTTTGCACTTCCTGTTTATAGCATTTCTTAATTGCCGATAGTTCCTTTTACTTTCTTCATCACTAGCATTCTTATATTTTCTACGTTCATCCATCAGCTGCAATATATCGTCTGAAACCCAAGGTTTTCTACCAGTTCTCTTTATTCCGCCTAAGTTTGCTTCTGCTGATTTAAGAATTTCCTTTTTAACATTCTCCCATTCTTCTTCTACATTTTCTATCTTATCTTTTTTACTCAGACCTCTTGCGATGTCCTCCTCAAAAATCTTCTTTACCTCCTCTTCCTCAAGCTTCTCTAAATTCCACCGATTCATCTGACACCTTTTCTTCAGGTTTTTAAACCCCAATCTACATTTCATTATCACCAAATTATGGTCGCTATCAATGTCTGCTCCAGGGTAAGTTTTGCAGTCCACGAGGTGATTTCTAAATCTTTGCTTAACCATGATATAATCTATCTGATACCTTGTAGTATCGCCTGGCTTTTTCCAAGTGTATATTCTTCTATTATGATTTTTAAATTGGGTGTTGGCAATTACTAAATTATACTTCGTGCAAAACTCTATAAGTCGGTCCCCTCTTTCATTCCTTTTGCCCAGCCCGTATTCACCCACTATATTTCCTTCCTTGCCTTTTCCAATGCTTGCATTCCAATCTCCAACTATTATTAAATTTTCATCTCCTTTTACGTGTTTAATTGCTTCATCAATCTCTTCGTATACACATTCTACCTCATCATCATCATGGGCGCTTGTAGGCATATAGACGTTAACAATCGTTGTCGGTTTAGGTTTTGAATTTATCCTTATTACAATGACTCTATCGCTATGCGTCTTGAAATACTCCACTCTCCTCCCTATTTTCTTGTTCATCACGAAACCTACTCCTGCCTGCCCGTTATTTGACGCTGAGTTAATTACTCTAAAGTTACCCGACCAAAAGTCGCCTTCCTCTTCCCACCGAACCTCACTAATTCCTACTATATCCACGTTTACCCTATCCATTTCCCTTTTTAAATTCTCTAGCCTACCAACCTTTTTTAAGCTTCTAACATTCCACGCTCCGACTCGTAGAATGTTATTTTTTACTTTTCTGGTGACCCCTTCCTTAGTAGTCCCCACCCGGAGATCCGAACGGGGGACTATTTTACCTCCGGAATATTTTACCAAGGAAGGCGCCTCCATTATTGCTTTTGAAAATGCAGAGCCACATTTTCTTGGAAAAAAAAAACAGCTGTAGTTTTCCATTGCTTTCAGCTGCGCAGTACTCAGAGGACTGAGTGATGTTGATATGGCCGTTTAAGTCATTGTGATTTACGCCCCTAACAACTACTGAAAGAGCTGCTGCCCTCTTTCAGGAATCATTCCTTAGTCTGGCTCTCAACAGATACCTCTCCGATATGGTTGCACCTTCGGTCCAGCTACTCTGTATCCCTGAGCACTCAAGCCCCCTCACCAACGGCAAGGTCTCATGATTCATAGAGGAGGCGGTTTATAATAAACGTTCAAAAATGAGCCCGCTATTTTCAACACATTTTCAACACACTTCTGTACTGCTTTCGTTGCTCTTTTTATTTCTTCAGAACTGTCCTTAAGTTACTCGGCCGCATCCATAATGCGGACAATTAAAAAATTCCTTACGAAAAGTGTTTTTGTTCTGTGTACAATATTTTTCATCCATCCCCAGACGCAAAAATCTAAAAGTGTTAGATCAGGCTATTTTGGTGGCCAGAAATATGGACTTTTTTTCCATGTTTAGCCTCCGGGAATTACCGTCAGGTATTACTTCAGAGGATGAATGGGGATGATATGTATGAGTGTAAGTGAAGTGTAGTCTTGTACAGTCTCAGGTCGACCATTTCTAAGATGTGTGGTTAATTGAAATCCAACCACCAAAGAACACCGGTATCTACGATCTAGTATTCAAATCCGTATAAAAGTAACTGCCTTTACTAGGCTTTGAACGTTGGATCTCTCGACTTCGAAATCAGCTGATTTGAGAAGAAGCGTTCTTGACTAGACCAACCCGGTGAGTTAAAATCTGTTTCACCTAATATCAAAGATCATTACATAAAAATTACATTTAAAAATATCTAATAATGGCAGTAATACATTATATAAAACACACACGCGTGCGCGCGCACGCACACAAAACAAAATGTCAGAAGATTGACTTAAAACAAGATCTCCCTTCGCTCGATCAGTAATTTTATATATTTATTAAGGAATTATTTGTTTTATCTTTGTTTCGTTTTTTTTGTTTCTTCCTAGAACTAGATTCGTTAAGGTGCATTAGCGTATCACCTACATACCTTGCCCTTTTTACCATATTCTGTTTTAAATTCTGTCTCCACCAATTTATCTTAAAATTCTTAATTTCGTAATTTATAAGCAAGCCATCATATTGTTAATAACACAACTCTCTAAGAGGCTAGAATTATTTTTCTTTCTGATTTATCTGTTGTTCATATTTGCTGTTATAAATTGCTGCATTCCAAATAAATACTTTAAAGAATCTTACTTACTAAATTTATGCTAAATATAAATTTCCTTCGTAAAAGCTCTCCTAACTTGCACGTTTCAGTTTTTGATAATAATTTATTTACATTTTCGATCCTTTGTAATTTTACTATGTAAATAACAAAATTCTTCAATTTCTACTGCATCATCTTCTTAATATTAATATTTTATTCTTCATTATCATCTTTACTGATGCATTTTATTACTTTTTTAGACTTCATATTCTCGTACTGAATTTCTTCTCCTAGTATAAAATTATAGATTAATTTATTCTCCTACCCATCATAGTTTCCAAAAAAAATTGGTAAATTTTAACAGTTTTATTTTTTATTCTTAGTCTGACCTCAATTTTATTTATTTATTATTCTTTTTATTTATTTCCTTTTAGCTCCTTTCTTCACAAATTATTGATAACAAAATGGCTACAATCTTGTCTCACACTCATATTTTCATTATAGTTCTTTTTTCCTCTTTTTATTTTTTTATATTTTTTCAGATAATTATATTATTCTTGTATTGTTTTATTTTTTTTCTATATCTATTTATAACTTTATACAAACATTTATTATTCTGAATAATATAAATGATTTCAAGATATAAAGTTGTAACTTAGATAGCTTTGTTTTTATTCTATTTTTCTTCTAAAGTTAATCTTTCGGGTTCAAATCGTTTTCCTGGAACCAAACCGATCTTCAGTTATTGCAATTTCTATTTTTCGTTTTATTTTTCTGTAATTTAAATAAGTAATTCGGTAAACAGAAGATATTAATATTATAATGCAGAAATGCATTAGCTTTCACGTTTTTATATTCTTACTGATATGCCAAAAATAAAAGTCTTGACATAATTTCTGTAAGAAATACTACTTTGCCAAGGATTTTCTAACTTTTTCGTTGTCATATATTCTAAGAATTATGTTTTGAATTGTTTGTTTGTTTATATTTTAATCGTAGGAAAACCATATGACACATTTACAAGGAAATACTTATAATATTTGCGGTACATCCACTGATACCCAGACAAAGCAGTAAACAGCTGCTTATAAATAACATTTTTCTTGTGTTTTATAATATATATTTATTACGTAAATAAATTATATTTTAATCCACACTTTGTTTTTCATATGCAATAACATTATAACAAAATGAATTCATTTATAAAATTGCTATAAATAATTCATATACCGTACATACAGTATAACATTTCATACACTTAAAATGATTCATGTGTGTTTTTTTTCTTTCTTTTATTTTATAATAAAATTTATATTCTTTTGGACATCAGTCAATTCAAATTCACCTACCTATCACATAGATCGGTTTGACATTTTCAATCCGTATAAAAGTAGTCTGCTGAATTCCTAAACGTAAACGTTCTTCGTCGGAATGGTTTAAGAATACTAAATCTGTTGTTATAGGTAGATTCAGCCAACTTCTATAGACACGTAAGCGTATTTTATTTATTTATCTGCAAAAATTTCTACTTTCAAGTTTATTAAAGAAAAATAAATTAGTTTATATTGTTAAAATATGCAATCTTTTTTTATTAAAAAAAAAAAAACTCCAAAATATGCATACAAATATACTATGCATAAAATTATACTTTTTTCTTATTTATAAAATAAAAAAGGCGAGAGATTTAGTTGACTTGAAGAAGGAGCAAAGATGCTATTCACATACTCGTACTTTATTATACAAATTTTACCAGTTTTATTCCCCCTTTCCAACACACTTGTGATAAATCGTGATGTTTTCAAGACTCCTTCAATATTACGTGGTAATCTTGACATCCTCTCCTAGAAAAATTTGAGTCCAGTTGTAACTTTTTAAATTATTCATTATTAGCTAAATAAAATATTATAATTTCGAAAATTATAACAATTGATTATTCTTATCTTAAAAAAAAATTATTTTAACAAAATTGTTACGATTACATATAAAGACTGAATTTTTAAAAAATCACTTTAATAAATATTAATTCAGATAAATTCTTCGTCCATTAATATATTACACAAGATTTTCTGACAAAATAGTACAGTTCGAACTTGAATTCACTCTACCTAATACTAAAACATATATTTCTATTAATTCTAAATCTAAAACTTCAAATAGATCTTAATTTAAATTTTACAGTTATTAATTAATAAGTAAAAGTATTCTATTTTTTAAATATTTAAAAAATTTATTTCTACTCAATTCAGAATCACGTTATAAATGAATCAGTCAGTTTCCGGCCAGAGACATGTCATTTGTTTTTATTAGTATTCGGTTGTAAATTTAAAAAAAATTTGCAGTTTTCAATGAATGAAATTGAAATTTAAAACACATTTATAATTTCTGATAGATTTATTATATTAATTTACTATACATGCATTTATATATACGAGTTGATATTAACGTATGAAAACGTCTTCATGTTTCAAAAGGATACTTGGAGGTAGAAACAAATGCTGATCTACATTATCAGCAGACAGTGACTGCTGATGTCCACGGTGTATTCCGTCCTGTTATACGGGGCGGAAGTGTGGGCCCATGCATTAAAAGTTGAACCCACCGGGTTGGTCTAGTGGTTAACGCGTCTTCCCAAATCAGCTGATTTGGAAGTCGAGAGTTACAGCGTTCAAGTCCTAGTAAAGCCAGTTATTTTTACACGGATTTGAATACTAGATCGTGGATACCGGTGTTCTTTGGTGGTTGGGTTTCAATTAACCACACATCTCAGGAATGGTCGAATTGAGAATGTACAAGACTACACTTCATTTACACTCATACATATCATCCTCATTCATCCTCTGAAGAATTATCTAAACGGTAGTTTCCGGAGGCTAAACGGGAAAAAGAAAGAAAGAAAGAAGGCATTAAAAGTCGAAAGAAACCGGAAGTGGCTCGCACAGATGTCACGCACCGCGGCCTTGCGAGTCGTTTCCCCGTATCGGACGGTTTCCGAGCCTGCAGTACTGGTGGTCGCCGATGTTATACCCATTTCTCTTTTGGCAAGGGAAGCCAGACGGGCTACGGGAGGCGACCTGCAGGCGAAGACCGGGAGACCATTGCCAACGATGAACGCACTTGCAAGTTTCTCGCATGGCAAGAGACTTGGGACCACGGGACCAGAGGACGATAGACTGCAAGGCAAAGCTTATCCCTCTGGTCAGACCGTGGACGGAGCGGCGGCATGGAGAGGTTGAGTATTAGATGTCCCAGTTTTTAATGGGTCACGGGTTCTTCCGCGCTTAACTCCATGTCATAAGGAAAGCGCTGTCTCCCGACTGCCTCTGTTGCCCCGGTATACGGGACTACGCCGAGCACACCTTTTTCAAATGTGCCCGGTGGGCAGCAGATCGAAGGACACTAGAGGCGGATCTCGGAGCACAGCCCTCACAACCTGCTTGCAATGATACTCTGGAACCTGAGCAGCTGGGAGAGTGTGGCCCAATTCGTCGGCAGCATTCTCAGGACCAAGAAGGGTGATCTGGATAGTCCTGAAAATTAGGTAGCGGGCTTGTCAGGCTGGTACAGGAGGACTCGGCCGGAATTAATGTGTTAAACGGTTCGAGTCCTGGTAGAAAGGAGGGTGGTTTTAGTTGGTAGTCTGCTGATGGTGATTGGAATAATACCATCAATGGGAGCCCGACACTCCTTGCGTAAATGAATTTCCACCTCCCGCTGAAAAAAAAAAATTATTATTATTGTGAAAGTTATTATTAATTTTTGGGTCGATAATTCCATTAGCTGTTTAAATTTTGTTATTGGATGTAATTCAGAAGATAATACGAAATGAAAAAGTTACTACAAGGCGTTTAACTTCGTTTTATTACTACCGCAAATTTTCTGTTTTTGGAAATTTGGTTGCTTGTATATCGAAAACAAAAACTCGTTACACAATAGAAAGTTGTATTGTGTAACAAGAAACAGTTTTCGCCGTCGTTTTTATCATAAACTTTTACACTAAAATCATTTTTCACATGTCCACTTTACTATTTAAAAAAAATCTGATTTGGACACCATATGACTTCCTTGTACGCCTATTAAATTACATGTACAAATTTTTTTTTTTAAATTGAAAGGTATATAAAATTTTCTAATATTTTTTCATATTCCTTTTTTACTTTTATTACTGAATTATTATTTATCGTAATTTTTTTTACAATCAGAGGTTAATATTTATTAATAAATCAATATATTTAAATTAAAAAAAAAAGTTAAAAAAAAAGGAGATGAAGTCTGATTCGAACCGATGTGCCTTCCCCTTGTAAAACCCAAAAATTGCATTAATTAAAATTTGGCTATAACTCTGGAACCAATAAAAATTAGTACCACTTTATATATGTTGTTGAAAAGCTTTCAATGAGAGCGTATTACTTCAGTTAATAAAAAATCCAAAATCCAATCTTTTTTAGATTTTTGGTTGTTTTGGACACTTTTAGTTTAGTCGATTGCAATCAAGGGGAGGTGCATAACTAGATGTTACAACAGTTCTAAATAAAAAAATTGAACTTCCTACGGCTAATAATTTTTGAGTTATGCGAGATACATACGTACAAACGTCACGCCGAAACTAGTCAAAATAGATACAGGGATGGTCAGAATGGATATTTCCGTTGAAATCTGAAAACCGACATTTTTCGTGATCACAATACTTTCTTTACTTCGTAAAAGGAAGTAAAAACAAGTTTGATTCAATGTGACGGATCCAAGATAGTGGAAAAAATTTAAAACACCATAAAGTAGAAATAGATACGCACTTGTTTCTATCTCTTAGTAACCCTCAGTTTTGAAATATTAACCCGTTTCCATACTTTTATATCACTTTGTTTATTTAATATACTACACCCTCTAGATACAACCTGAAGATAGAAATGGTTTTCTTTAGTGAACCTGAACCCGTTCTAGTGTATTCGAGTAAAATTAATCTGTTTCAACAATTATTTTTTATGATCAAGGCAAAGTTCATAATGTATTTGTGTTTTCATCCTGAGTGAAATATGAGATCTTCTGATAAAATGTGGGGACGTTAAGGACTTCACTTCAAAATATTTCTTTGCTTAAATCAACTCAAAAGGGTTGGGAATCAATGAAGCCACTGCCATATTAATAATATCGTGCTTATGTATATCAAATTAAAATGACATAAAATGTGATTTATAACAATTAAGTTAGAAAACTGCAGTAACAATTATTAAATCTAGACTTATACAAAGATGAAAAATTATTATAAAGAAATGTTATGAAATAATATTCTTTCTGTTCTGACCTCACCGAGTTGATTTGAATTTTTTTAAATTATTTATTTACTGAATCTGTCATGAAATTTGTTTTTTTAAAACTACGCGAATATTTTGGAAATAAAGTTTTTGTTAACTTCAATGTAAGTTTGTTTTTGACTTCCAGTATGCAAAATAAGTAATAAATGTCTAAATTGTTCAACCACATTGATTTTTACCTTAGTTTATCATTGTGTATTTGTATTGTTTGTAATATTTCTCTCAGTTTTCTGATATAGATTTATCATTCGTTATTGATTTAGATCGTTTTATACATTGTTATATAATTTTTTATTATGTACTCTGATCGATAATAGATTTTAATTTTCTGTTATAAAATTATTATATCATGGCTTGTTTAATATATGCACACTAACGAAAGCTATCTTTTAATATTTTAATAAAATTTTATATAATTCGTATAAGGTCCAAACTTTATCCAATATTGTTTTTTTAACATTAAACCAAATTTCTAAAGCCTCTGTTTTTCTGATTTATATGTTTCAATAGATAACTATAAATTAGTACAGTTCTTAAAATAAACATATATATTGCTTCTTTTTGTAATTCTTTGTTCTGTGTTTGTCTTTGTTTGTTTGTTTCTGTGTTGTTTATACTTTTGTCAATTTCTCCTTATACGAGTATTTTTCAGTCTTCTTTCGATTTTTTATCACATTACACTGATATTGAAATTTATATTACTGATCACCACACTTCGTCCGCTGTTAAAAATCTTACTGCAAAAAGGAAATATATATATATATATATATATAGGCTTACGTGTAAAATATGTGGCTCGAAAATCTCCAAAACAACTAAATAAATCTCATTGAAATTTAGATATGATGTAGCAGTGTATTTGAATTGTGCATGTTAAAATTTGATGAAAATGGTTGAATTGTTCCTAATTTATGCTCAATTTAAGGTTGTCAACAGATAACACAACCTCAATTTGTGGTCGCATGGTGGGATTGGGGAGTGAAATTGAATATTCTTACGTCTTGAGGTATGAGGATTAAAAATATCATCGTATATAATAAAATTTTGTGGCTCGAAAATCTTCAAAATTACTCTATGAAGTCAATTGAAATTCAGATATGCTGTAGTAGTATATCTAAAATTGTGCATGTAAGAATTTGATGAAGATTGGTTGAGTCGTTCTTCAATTACGCTCAATTTAAGGTCGACAACAGACAACAAAACCTCAATTTTAGGTTATGTTGACTTCATATTCAAGTATTTTTCATATGCAATTATACAGTGAGTCACAGTGGTGAGTTGAGTTTAAACTTGTGTCTAGGGTCTACTCGTTATTCTTAATTATTTCATCGAACTCAAGTAATGGTTATACTCATTTAATTTTCTTATAAACAGAAAATATATTTCAATAGTAAAAAAAAATTATACCTCTTAATTTTCTCATTTAAGTAATTATCTTTTATATACATTTCGCGCAAAAAACAAAAAAATTGTCCAATAAATACTATACGAAATAAAATAACCCCAAAAGTCGCTCTTCCTGCGAAGAACTGTGCAATAATTTGTTTTCAACCCTTGATAATCTTTTTAAATAACTTGTTTCCGAATAAATTAATGAATATAATTGGTTTTAATTATTACAATTAAAATATAATTTAGTATAATTCTAATTTTAAATACTAGTTTTTTTTTTTACAATATATTTCAATCTGTTATTTTTAACGCTTGGTTTGTATATAAATTTCAATGTACAAGTTGAGTAAATTGTATAATAATCCGGAAGTCTATATAACTGCTAGTTTAGCTTTATTTAATCAGGACCTTTATACAGCTTGATTCCTTATTCATAAATTGATAATGTACATATATATACTGACATATATAAGATTCACCAGTTACTAATATGCTTTGTTACTAAGAACCTAACAATAAATATTTGTCGGGGAAAAAAAACGTGGGACTGACTCATAATGTTTATACGGTACAAACATTACAATTAGCTTTAATCAAGTAACATTCTAAACGGAATAGAAGACTTTAAACTCCGTTTTTAGTGGCGGAAATTTAATTTTTAACATTTGAATTTTAGTGGTATAGAATTCAACTTGTCTGACACATTTAAACAACGGAGTTTATGTTTTTAGTGAATTTTCCTCTTATCATAACCATCCTTATTATTATAACACAGATTCTAAAGAATATTTTTACAACGTACATTATTAAAAAAAATTCAATTCTTTTTATTTATTATTTTTTTATTGACTTTTTGAAGAAAAACACGGTATTACTTCTGGTTTCATTTTGGAAATGGGGGGAGATGAGAATGAATTTTCTTTACATTTTGAGGTATGAGTGTGAAAATACCATTCACATAATTTCAGATTTCCTTATAAGCATATGTATGAAATTTTGCGGCTCGAAAATCTCTATACTATTTTATCAATTTCATTGAAAATTAGACGCGCTCTAGTAGTGTACCTGAAGTTGTGCATGTGAAAATTTGATGAAAATTTCTTGAATTACGCTCAATTTAAGTACAAAAAACATTTAAGCTGGGCAAGTTAGAAGCGGTGTTCGTTATTATACTGCAAATTGGATCGTTGACATTTGTTTATCTGCGTATTCTATAGTTAGCAATACTATACCAAAATAAAAAAAAGAATATTAAAACCAAATTAAATTAGTTTTTATTATATTTAAAATTAGAATCGTTAAAAATGCATACTTATATGTACATTGAATAATAAACAATATTTATTTCCTATGGTAGGAAAAATATATAAAGATTAACAAATTTATTTATTTATTTTTATTTTTTTGCGTTTGTTTGTTCTCCTGCTCTCCTGGGCCGGTTCAACAATGAAGTATTAC
Source organism: Lycorma delicatula (assembly GCF_047948215.1). NCBI lineage: Eukaryota > Metazoa > Arthropoda > Insecta > Hemiptera > Fulgoridae > Lycorma > Lycorma delicatula. The sequence goes on along the minus strand of NC_134461.1, from coordinate 35,144,213 downwards.
TCAGCCCAGAGGACTGTCCTTCCGTCTCTAATGAGCCTCCCCGCCTACCGGTAGTACGTCCGGCATTACAGGTCGGCTCACCTGTTCCGGATATTTTCCTTATTTTCATCTTGCCTCTGCTTCTAACCGCTAAGGCCAGGGACATTATGCCCGGCTATGCTGTTCCCCGGGCCCTGCCTCAGTAGCTGGGTCTCGGTCGTTGTTTTTTTATTTACTTATTTTTAAAAAGTGTGTGCGTGTAAATGTGGGTGTATATATATATATATATACACACATTTTATACTCCTATATATTATATATATATATATATATATATATATATATATATACAAACCTTTCTATTTTTTATAAATATACGTAAAATACAATTTATTTTAAAAAGTAAAATTAAATTAAATTAACATTTATTTAAAGTTAAGTGGAAATATTTTTCCACTTTCTGTGGCGCGAGTGGTAGCGTCTTGGCCTTTCATCCGGAGGTCTCGGGTTTGAATCCTGACCAGGTATCGCGTTTTTACACGCTTCAGAGCATTCACCTCATCCTCTCAAGCAGTACCTAACGGTGGTCCCGGTAGTTTAAAAAAAATTGAGATATTTAAAGTTAAACAGATTATGAAATTATGTAACCTAACTCAAAAAGATTTTAAAAATTGGTCATTTAATAATTAAGGACCCAAAATTCTGCAGAGTTTAGAAAGGTTTATTTAATCCGTACGATTTTTTTTACTTTTTCAGCATAATATCAAGCAAAATTACTACATTTGTCCCATCTCTGAATCAGAATACTTATGCATGCTGCAAAGAAATTTTTGTATTAATATCGGACCCAATTTTAGTACATTTTCTTTGAAATCATCATTGCCATTAAACATTTTAATATGTAGTGCTTCCTTGAGTGGAACAAGCAAGTAGATATCTGATGGGGCCAAATCAGAACTGTATGGTGAATGAGGTAATACTTCCCGATATAATTTGTTTTTTCTACACTGCGGCTTCACATTTATTACAAGCATGTTACAGTAGTATGCACTTTTTATTGGTGACTGATGTTCTAGAAAATCAACAAAACCGGGCCTTTTGAATCTCAAAAGATTGTCATAATGATTTTCCTGCTGATGGACGGTCCGGAATTCTTTCTTGACAGGTGAACTCTTGTGCTTTCGTTCCGTGGCCTATCTTTTTGATTCCATAATGGGGAATCCATATCTCATCACAGGTTAGAATGCTGTGCAAAAAAGCATATTCTTCCTGCTGATACCGTTGCTTCACCTTGTGCTCATGGGAAGTTTCGTTTCTTTATGGTAATCTGTCAGCTCTCGGAATTCACCTTGCGGTTGTTTTACGGTACTTGAGCTTATTGATGATAATGTTATGAACTGTACTAACACTTACTTGTAATTTTTTTATTATAATTTCAACTGTAAATCGTCGGTCTTCTTGTATAGTCTATGAGAACTTGAAGCGCTGGAGTTGAAATTTCAAGGACGTCCAGAACGGTGGTCGTTAGTCACTGAAGTTCGACCGTCTTTAAATATTTCTACCCGCGTAAAAATTTCTGCGTTTCGTAAAACTCTGTCCGTATTGTCAACCGGTATTTCATCACATTTGATAAACAAAAAACGAATCACTACACTACTCAACTAATTCGTAAACTTATCGCCATCTTAAAATGAGATTTTGAGGATGTAAACAAAATTATTTTACTCAAAACAGCTGACCAAAAATCATCATCAGGTTACAGAGTTGTTCTGAAAGTACCATAACCCTCTTACCAACTGTTTTACGCCTCCACAGCTATACTGACTAATCCTCGTAATTACTTTCTTGTACGTACTGTAAAAAGCCTTTTCTATTTTATATATATAAAATCAAAAGTCTGTCTGTTTGTTTGTTATCGCATCACGCAAGATTCGACCGACCGATTGCTTTCACATTTTCAGGATACATTCGTGTTATCCCAAGGAAGATTGTAAGCCATAGATCGAAGCCCTAGCTCCCTTTGGGGATGAAGTTGTGAATTAAAGATATTCAGTAAAAAAAAATAATCCATTTAATTCAATTGTTATATTTCTATTACTATGGCAACTGAAAAGGGTTGTGTAGTTCTCCTCATTAAAGGTCAAACTGTACTTAAGTTACTATAGTTTCTGACTTTTTAAATTTAGTTTTTTATTCAAGTTTCTATAAAGCCTAAATACCTTAATTGTTATCTACCAGTATTATTCTCACAACCATAAGGATAACGAACAATGTGAGAGTCCAAAGAGCGAAGCCTCTGGCCAGACGAGAATAACAAGCGGAGCAAGTTCTACGGCCCTGGGTTCGGCTCCGGGAATCTCCGGTGTCGGCCCTAGGGCCCTGGAGAGCCCATGGGTCGGGCCCGAGACTCGCCTGGGTTGATCTGAGCTCCGGGGGTCCAGGAGGCGGTTCCCTCTAATTAAACGGGGCAAGCGAAGCGAGCCCCGACCGGCTATTATATAAGTATACCAGTATATATATATATATATATATATATATATATATATACCAGTATATATATAATTTTATTCATTTTAACCTGACCATTTGATTTTGTATTCCTGTTGTAAAAATTTAAATCTGTTCCTTCAATCTTGTAATCATCCAGTTCAGAATCATTTGGAGAATACTCCCATACCAAAGTGAAAAAATTAATAAAACTTACTTTTAGATATTGTACGAGATTGTTGAATGAATTTTTCACAGTAGAATACAAACATTTTACTTCAGTCACTTAGTACGGATATATGCGTCATCTACACTACAGTAAGAATTTGTCTAATATAAAAATTGTTCATCTTTGTCAGTTTGTTGTTGCTTTTATTAATAAATTCTCAGCATTTTATTATTGCTGAAGTTCTGCTTTTGTTATAGTTTTCTTGTATACGTAGATTTAACTTTATCTTGCGTATATGTTAACTTATATTTTTACCGTTTTATATATTACTTTCTGTCAAAAATAATTTAATTTTTTATATATTTAAATTCCTTTAAAAACCAATTCATTATTCAATACCTAATTTTAATTAAGCTTAACCTTATTTTTATAGTCATATGGAGACTGAAATTAAAATTACACAAAATTACTTAAAAAATATGATATAATAACTACTATTTTGGTCTGATAACTTTCCGATATCGAATTTACTTTAATGAACGAACAATTTAAATAAATTGTAAATCATGTCTTTGGTGAGTTTTAAATTTTATTCCTTTTCAATATTATGACTGAAGTTTCATTAACTATTTTTATTTTTCTTCTGTGTAACATAAAAAAAAAATAATAATAATAATAAAATATATGAAAATTACATAAAAAAGTTGTTCAAATTTTCTATTAAATACAATTATTATTATTATTATCCGAATTTAAGAAAGGGTTGACGTTCTCAATTTGAATTGTGTCAATCTCATACACACACACACACACACACATATATATATATATATATATATATATATATATATATATATATATATATATAAAAGCCTCATTTTTCACCAAAAAAAAAACAAATTTTACATTGCCAAACAAAAAACAAAAACAAACGAATTATTTCTGACGTTATCCACATAATCGATCAATAAAGTATTTGTATGTAATCATACTGGACTATAACAGAAGACAAAAAACAACTCATTTTTCAGCACTTATTTTTAAATACAGATTATATAATACAAATAAAACTGATTAACTAGTACTATAAACCAATTTTTGCACAAGGTAAGTAACTTTTTTTTTAATAATTTTATAAAACCGACTCCATTTTTTTCTATTCTTTGAACTAGAATTTACTTACAACTATAAATGATAGTTGTTGTCTTAGTTAATTAATCATTGCCAAAGTTGTCATTCAGTTAACCGAGTATTACTACACGAAATGAAACTGACACATACATCAGAGCAACACTATGTCAACATCCTTTTTCTCTCGATATGTAGTATGGTTTTGTGTCTGTTTCTCTAAAGAGTAGACAAGTTTATATATTCTCATACATGACAATACGAGTAGGTTGCACACACACACACACATACACACACACACACATACGCGCGCGCGCGCACACGCACACGCACACGCACACATATATATATATATGCTTAAATTATGTGACTGAGTTACTAGTAAATGCAATTGAGGACGTGTTTCCCCTAATAAGGTGTAACGAGTAACTATTATTCCGTTCACGACATTTACTAATGCCCGTTTTGTCTGTATCTTTTAAGATGGCTGTAAATTTAAATCTGTTGAAGGTATTAATCTAATAGTTGGTTTTCCCTTTCTGTAAAAACTATAATATTAGGACTAAATATTTTTATATAGATATTTGATAAATTATTTATAAATTTTAAAATAATTTATATAACATTTTAAAGTAAATCATAATATTTAAATTCATATTTGATCAAATATTTCAAATTTATTTCATAGATAAATGCAGTAAACTTGGGCATTTTGAGTCAAAATTTAAAAAAATTAATAAATTGAAAATGGAGATCCACATTTAAAAAATAAAAGGGCTAAAAATTAAAATATAAGATAAAATAATTGTTTTTCGTTATTAATTAAAAATTATTTTCATGTTCTGGGGATTAAAAAACAAGTATGTTATCGTATGAACTTTGTAAACCTGTTTTCGATCCCACTCGGCCTTTTCCAGATGATGAAAAAAGGTCCTGTTATTCTTTTTGACTAATTACATACATATACTTTGCCATTCCTATCCCATTCTATGGTAATCTTCTCGGATTTAATAAAAGTATTCAGATATATAGAGGATGAGCCAATAATACAGATGATTTTAAATATTAATTTTTATTTATTTATACATTAAAAAAAAAATTACTTATAAATTGTCGGTACATATTTAATAAGATTAACCAGTAACTTAAAATATTTTAAGTTCTGAACATCTTGAAAGTGTTCATGAATTTCATTCAAATAGTTTTCAAATCTAGGTTTTATATTTTTCATCATGACGTCATATATCTTCACAAATTAGTGTAACCTTTTGATGAATGAAACTCTTTCTTTGAATTCTACAAAATTTTGTAGCAGTAGATCTCCAAATTCTTCAAACAGCTACGAAAAATAAATTAAATTTCCAGGAACATCGCCGTATCTGAAGATAGCACGGTTATTGGAAATAAACATTTAACTATGTTTGATTATCTAATGTAAATACGCTGATGGAAACGTCTGTCGAGGCATTTTCATTGGAGGCATCCTGACAGAGGTTAAAGTGATGGCTGTGTTGTGTTATCAAGTTTGGAGGTTCTAAAAGACGTCCTCCGAGGATGTTATTGCACAACACCCCGTGATCCACTGTACAATTGTTCTTGATGTATTTAATTTAGTTTTTTGTTGCTCGATACTGGAAGTTTTGTTTATTCACATCGGTAAAAATACGATTCATCACTTATTAGCATATTGTGAGTGAAGTCTTAGTTAACAAAATTTGGCAACAAAAGTTATACGATTAACTTAATCGGCCTCATGAAATGTCTACACCAATTTAATTTTATATCGATATATGTCTAAAACCTTATAAAGAAATATTTGATAACAGATATTTGACAAACCAAATGAATCCAATGATAATGGGCAGACTGTTTAGGATTTCCTGGTATTTTGGTTCTTACCGCCTCTATATTTTCAGGTATTCCTTGTCTACATTCCTTGGTCTACAGAGGATTCTTATTCAACGCTGAATTATTTTCATCAAATTTCTACAAGAAGTCTCTTTTTTCAAGGGCTGATTGATGATGCGACGGCATCGCATCATTCCATAAGATATTGAAATGATGTTGAAGCAATAATTGCTCAACCTTAAGACTGTCACAATCTTTGTAGAATGATTTAAATGCACATGATTTGCTCTTCCAATTAAATGTTACAGAAAGAATATTTCTTATTAACAGAAACATAAATGTTTAAAATTTAACGCTCTAATTATTCTCCCATTTTTAGTATTCTAATTGCTCAAGCCTGTGATCAGCCCTATAACAAGTTTACGTCCAACAAAAACCCATCGCTCGCGTCGAACCCTCACTGATAAGCATATTAAGCTCAAACTGAATCATCTTGGCTTATATTTGGTCAGTTGATATTCGAACTGCATGTAGTATTGTTCTGCAGTTCAAAAACATGGAGTTACTGAGTATCCTGTAGCCTTCCAATACATACAACTATTGATATTGAATTCGTAAGTTGTAGTACTACTCAGAGATTAGAATCAGTTGAGAATCAGAGTTTAACGAGCAGAAAATAATATGATAAATCCCCATGAGATAGATAGGAGTCGCTTATCGCATTCTATCTTGTACATGTGTTGCTGCGCTGGGGCGTGAATGCGTACATTGAAATTTTCAAGGTCAAACTTTTTTTTAGAATAAATGACTTTTAATTTTTATTAGTTTCGAATCAGCTTACGTGACACAGAATTTGTAAGACAGAAAAAGGATTTCTTTGGTTTTTTAACTCTTAATATATACATTTTTATACAGCTTTTATTTATTTATTTGTCAATACATTAAACTACAATTTATTTTAGAAATGTTGTTTTTAGTAGTTTTAAATGCCTCTTATTTTTATTGTTTATAACAGTAATAAATAAAATGGTTTTGGTTTTGTCGCATAATATAGCACATCATTTAAAATTATAACCAAGTTTTTTTATATAAAAGAAAATATTTTGGCAAAAATAGTAGAATATCCTATGTAAATTTGCTACCACGGTTCTTTCACTATTGTTGTTTTTGGCATAATATACAGAAAATTTGTCAGAATATATTCCCGTATAGAAAGATGAGAAGAAAGGATGATGAAGGAGATGAAAAGAGATGGTGGTAAAGGACTGCGGTGCTTTGAAATTGCAGCACATAACCGGATATCCTGTTCACATCGTACATTCTCCCTACCGCGCGTTATGCCAGTTCAGTTCTCGTGAATGCTTTGTAACTTCCATATTTGACTGTAATTTATGTCACCTGAATATGTATATAGAATACTATATAGTGTTTATTTTGTGTTCAGTTTCAGATGAATAGCTTGTTAGAAATATATTAGAAACGTTGAATTTAATTAGTTGCTACTCTGTTAGCTACTTTAATTTACCATTTTTTTCTGTAAGCTATAGATATTCACCTACATGTTTAGACTATTTTTATCTAATTAGTTACTTCATTTTATTAAGATCTACTTAATTATGTATTGTTTATAATGAAAAAAAATTAATTTCTATATTTAAAAAAAAAAAAAACTGAAAACAAAGAAGTGAGTTGAGTCACGTGACTTTAGTCATGTCAAGTAAAGTTACATATACTGTTGTTCGGTGGAGTAGAAATATGTCTCTACTGCTATATTGCGCATGCGTTGAACTTTTTACTAGTCTAAATAATAACATCAGCCTTGATCAGTACAGCTCTGAACAAATGTTTGTCTGCTTGCGTACGTGACTTATCGTAATAAGTTATAGTGAAAGAAATATGTTTTTTTTTTTTCAGGGAAAGCCACTCCACACTACATTCGAATGAGATGAGGATAACATACATGACATGTAAATGACGTGTAGTCTTGAAAGACTCCGGCCGATCATTCTTGAGACGTGTAGTTAATTAAACCCCAATCACCAAAGTACACTTGTATCCACTAGCTAGTATTTAAATCTGTATAAAACCAATTAACGTTTACTAGGATTTGAACCTCAGAACCTTAGACTTCGAAAATTAGCTATTAAACAACACATTTGCGACGACGAATTAACCAGTAGACCACTAGACCAGCCTGGGCTGTTCTAGTGCCATCATCGCACTCATCAACCGATCATCTCAAATCAGCTGATTTCGATGTTGAGAGTTCTAAGGTTCAAATCCTAGTAAAGACAGTTATTTTTACTCGGATTTGAATATTAGATCGTGGACACCGGTGTTCTTTGGTGGTTGGGTTTCAACTAAACACGCATCTCAGGAATGGTCGATCTGAGACTGCACAAGACTACATTTACATTAATACATATCATCCTCTGAAGTAATGCCTTTCGGTGTTTCTGGAGGCTAAACAGAAAAGGAGAAGCCCAGTGGGCTATTATATTTGGAAAAAATAAATTTTAACCAAAAAACTAAAATCCATTTTCGTTCAATGACGTGTTTAAAAAACTTACGTATTACGGAGTAGAAAAATTAAATCCAACTATTCCCATAGAGATGCTGTAGAACGTTTGTAGCAGACTATGTAACAGACTTAAAAATGCATACATCAAAACTATAACTCTGGAACCAATGAAAATAAGGACCACTTATGATATATTGTTGACAAGCTCTCAATGAGAGCTTATTACTGCAGTTACGAAAAAGTACAAAATCCAATTTTTTTTTGATTTAACTTTTTTGGACACTTTTGGTTCAGTCGATTGCAATCAAAAGGGGAGGTGCACCACTAGATGTTACAACAGTCCTTAATCCAAAATTTCAACATCCAATGGCTAATCGTTTTTGAGTTATGCGAGATACGAGGGTTATTTTTTTTCGAGGTCCGATCGGTCACGAAATTAAAACCACAGTGAAAATAAAAAAAAATTTATTTGTAACAAGTACTTGCATAAATACGCTATTTCGCTATATAGTCGCCACTCCGATTTAGACATTTGTCATAGCGTGGTACCAACTTACCAATACCCTCTTCATAGAACGGAGCCGCCTGTGTTTTCAGACATGTTTCAACGCTGGATTGTTCTTTTGTTTCTTCAGTTTCGAAATGGACTCATGTCTCGTCCCCTGTGACAATTTTGTTCAAAAAATCTTCTCCTTCATTCGGGTAGCGCTAGTGAAACGTTAGGGAGGCGTCCATTCTCATTGTTTTGTGATGGTCAGACAGCATCTTGGGAACCCATTTCGCACACATTTTACGGTACTGAAGTCTCTCACTCACAGTGGTGTAGAGACCTTGAAATTTTAAGAAACGAATCAATCAATACAGAAATTGTGAACCGACGATTTTCTTGAATTGCCTCATCCAATCGCTTAACGAGATCATCAGTTGACACTCGCTTCCTCCCCTGACCGCCTACATCATGAACATCTTGTACGTCCTGCTTTAAAGTTCCTGCACCATTGTCGCAATTTGCTATCACTCATTGAAATTTCACCGTACACATTACTTATTTGTCGATGAATTTCAGCTGCATTACACCCCTCAGCCTAAAGAAATCGAATTGCCGCACGCACTCCACATCTGGCGGGAGATGATATTGTTGTAGACATGTTTACGTGCTAGCTGCGTGTTCAGAACTAAACGAAGTGACGCGGCGTGATTGAAGGCCATACTATAGACACTGCGCAACACATATGCGCAAAGGTTCATCCGATTTTTATTTGGCGACCGATCGGACCTTGAAAAAAATAACCCTCGTACGTACATCGTACGTACAGATGTCACGCTGAAACTCGTCAAAATGGATTCAGGGATCGTCAAAACGGATATTTCCTTTGAAATCTGAAAACCGAAATTTTTCGCGATCACAATACTTCCTTTACTTCGTACAAGAAAGTAAAAAGTCATTAGAAAGATGTTATTTTTTTATGAAATTTAATATCACCAACAAATTTTAAATGCTTTATTATACAAAATTTATATACAAAAGTTATATACAAAAGAGAATGCGTGAATGTATTATTTATTAAAATTACCCAATTCACTGAAACATAAGTAATAAAAAGTTTTCTAATTTTTATTTGTTAATTTTACAAAGCAATTACTAATAAATATACTTATTTTCTTTAGTTATTTTTTTATATTTAGTGTTTCAAATTTTTAAATAATAAATATTCAAAAATAAAAAGAATTTTCGGTGTAGCGGCTCTCCATCCCACCACCGTTAATCCCACTCCTCCAATATCGTTAAGGTTCTGTCATATTCTTTTTCTTTTCTTTTTTACTTAAAGTAGCTTAGATTAGTTTATTTTATAAATATCTCTTGATATTATAGCTTTCCTGGTGTTTTTAAGTTTTTTTGCGATATTTTTCCTTTGAATTAGTGTTTTCTTGATGTTATTTAACTTTTTCCTATTCCTAGTTCTATTAAAAAACTTTTTTCTTGTAGTTTCTTTTTAGATTTTATTTCTTTCTCAACTCGTAAACTCTTTTATAGTTTTCTTCTTAGGAATCTCCAGTTACTGGTAAAGTAGATTTATCTACCAAATAAGCTTTGTTAAATTGAACCTTGATACGTTTAGAACTGGAGAAAAATTCAAAAGATCTATATGGAAGTCACAATTAAAATTCTTTTAAAATATCAGAGTGTTTCTGTGTACTGATTAAACATTCTTAAACAGTATTTTTCTTTCTAAGTTTTTTTTTTAACTTTAATTGCAAAAATTTATGACATCTTTTTAATTTGATTGGATTTTTTTCTTTCATTGATTGTAATAAAGGAAGGGACAGGGGATTACAACTGTCATTATCTAACAAGGAATTGCTGTACTCAGCGGACCTGAAACCAATTTTGAGGTACGAAATCCAAGTGACTAAAATCGAACTAAAAACGAATGTGACGAGTCGGCCTCATCGGCAGCTCTGATCAAAATTCGGTCGACATGTCAATGGGATCGATCGATCACAAGACGTTTTTTACATTTCTTAAGATAAAAATAGTAAAACAAACTGTATAATAACTATTATTTATTGTTATTTAGTTCTTATAAATAAAAACATTACCTCAGTATTTGGCGTCCAAGAGATAGAAAAAAACGGGCGCTTAACGTGTTAATAAATCATATTTTTCTTCTTGAAGCAAAATCGGTCATTTGTCTTGTTTGATGCTATTATACATTCCTTTCTTTTATGTACTAATCTTTTAATCTCAATAAATTTATTATGTTCTGTATCGTCAGTTACATACACGCGCTTCATACACTCCAGTCGTTATGTTCCTCTACATAGATCCAGTTACATCAACAAGTTATTTGAATTTGAATGTTTCAATACAAATGGTCTATAAAAACCTAGTTCGCCTTTTTACAGTAACTTCAACAAACTTCTCTCGTATTTAGGAGAGTATTTTCTATCGCCTTATGATTTTCGTAATTTCGAAAATTATTGACTCTTTATTTTTAACATCCTTCTACTATATTACAATTCAAAGGCCTTTATTTGTTTCCTTTTTGTTTTCCTATTATCATTAAGAGGCTAGACTCCACACAAATATTTTCAAGAATCTCTTTCCAATCATTAAAACTATATTCCATTTTAGTAGATGTTTTTATATATGAAAGCTCTGTTTACTCGTACGTTTATTTTTTATTAACTTCATATTCATCTTTTGTAATTTCACACCCTAAATGGAAAAATCCGTATTTCCTGGTATATTATATTCTCCTCTTTTAACGTTTAGTGTATCATTAATTTCATTTCTATCATGTTTCATTTCAAATGTTTTAATGGTAATTATTTATTTTTTATAAATTTCTCTCCTTGTAATAAATCCATGTAGGATAAATTTTCCTATTCATTTTTTTTCTTCTTCAATAGTTAATTCAATTGTTTCTCTCAATTCCTAAATGTATTTTCTTCGTCCACATTGAAAATCAATGAAATCAGGCTATATATTCTTATCTTACTATTTTTGCTTCACTTTTATTCATTTTCTACGATGATTTTTTTTATACTGGTACCGATTTTTGTACACATTGTAAGTACACATATATTTTGTATTTTTGCATTTTTTTACACATATAAGTTTACTTTTTGTACATTTAAGTTTCCATAAAATTTTAAACATTTTTTGTTTTTTACATTATTAAATGTTATCTTCAGACATAAAAATATCATAAAATGTTAAATATATGAAGAGGCTTATTTTTTAAAATCTGTCTTGTAAAGTTAATCTGAATGTCAAATTTTATTTTTCTGGTATTAATACTCTTCTCAAAAAAAACAAATTGATCATGACTTAAAATAATTTTCTAGCATATTTTTTATTAGAATTTAAATTTTTTTTTAACATTTTACTTAACTGTTTATTCTAGCTTAAAAATTCTCAACAAATTAAAAAAAATATCTATATTTAACTGCTTTCAGAAAGTTGTCAACATCTTTAAGAAATAAAAAAATTGTTTTAATTTGTGGTCAATGTAAAATGAACTATTTTTGTATGTACATAGAAAATTTTATTTTTCATTATATAATAATAGTTAAATTTTTATTTTATGAACAGTTTAGTTTATATATACAGAATGTTCATAAAAGTATAACAAACATTTCAACGTTGAACATAGAAGAATGAAATTTAGTAAGATTATTTGTATTCTTTTCATAGTAATTTTTTATTAACCCTAATTGGCTGATGACTATAATTGTAAAGTCTCTTTTGAGAAGATTAAAATTATAGTTTTCAAAGGAGCAGAACCAATAAGATCAAAAATTATATATAACCCGGTCCGTCTAGCTAGAACCTGTACCTTCAGGGGCCAGATTGGCACAGGCAAGTCCCGGAGCCAACTCAGGGGCTACTCGGGGCCTCCCGAGGCCACGGAGCCTACCCCAGGATCGCAGAGCTCGTTTCGCTCCCCATTCCCGTGTTGCAGGGGGACTGCAAACACCCTAAGAGCTTGCTTTGGTGGCCATTCTCCTCTACCAAGAGGGCTTCGCCTCCTGGAATCCCGCACTGTTCGTTATCCTTATGATTGTTAGAATAATACTGATAAATAATCATTATAGTGTTCAGGCTTTATAGAAACCGGAAAAATAAACTAAATTACAGAAGTCAGAATAATCGTAGCTATGGTAACTAAAGTACATACAACTTTGCCGACGAGAAATCCATAACTTATTTCTTTGACATGGAGGCAGAAATATAATAATGAATTAAGAAGATTAATCATTTTTCCTTAATAAAATCTTTAATTTATATCTTCACTCACCTTGAGGGTGAAGAAATAATGAATATTTTTAATATTTTAACCTTCAAGGGAACTAGACCTTTGGTCTGTTGTGGCATAAAACCTACCGTGTTATATAATACGAATGTATCCTGAAAAATTGACAGCAATCTATCAATTAGTTCTTCGAGATTTGTCGAAATGAAATATATCTAAAAACCTTCTCAGTTATGCCAAGAAACATGGGTGAAAATTTGGTTGCGATTGATCGAGTAGTTTTTTTGTTTATCCCGAACAAACAAAAACCCTCTTCGTCTTTATATAAATAGCATAGATATAGATAATGCCTTTGAACAAGTAAATCCTTTTAAGTATTTAGGGACAACTTCAATAAAAATAAGAGGTTTAGGAGTTTTTAATGGATTTAAACAAAAGTTTAAGGAAGATGTTACGAAAGAAACTATGTTAAAATTGTAGAAGACCATCGCTACTTTCTGTAACGGCTGTGAAACTTTAGTTTTAATGAGAAATGAATTAAACCCTATACAGTCCACTGAAGTGAGTTTGTTAAGGAAGCGTAACAAGGAGGGATAAAATACTCAGAGATGATGCTAGAACTTCCATAATTCATATAATAACAAATTATAGAGAGTGATGAAAGGAACATGTAGGAAGAATGAAGTAGTCAACAATTCCCAAGCAAACTCTTAAGTAGACTCCCTTAGGAAAGAAGGAGAGAGACGATCGAGGAAGCAATGGAATACAGAAACAGGTCTATGATCTATACCGTGTTATGGAAATGAAAATGATAACTTCCACTTCAAAACGATATTTTTTTTCAGTATGAGATCACCGGATTCAATCCCCATTAAGCAAATACAAATTTTTAAATGGAAAGGGTAATTTTGTGACATTTTAAAGAGCATTTAAATATATAAATATTGAAGTAAAAAGGTCGGGATAACCTTATCGAAAATGGAATCCATTTATTATTTTTCACAACTAGTTTCAAAAGTGTACCCACATTATAACGAAATAGCGGTTTCTTGCGAAAAAAACATTTCTTTTAAAACGTAGCTGTAAAAAATATTAAATGGTTTTAATTTTTGTTAGAATTGCTGCTGTCCGGAAATTTCTTTTCAGTGCCTCAAAAATAATATCGCAATCTATTCCACTTAAAATTTTCGAGTTGTCGTTCCTGTTGAGACCCCTGAGTCATTGAGTATCATACCAAAAAAAAGTAGTTCATCTCAAGATAGAACAATTTATTGAATTTTCTTTTTTTATGTTTAACGGTTGAAAAGATAATTTAAAGGTTGCCAGACTTTATGAACACTCTGTATATATTTTTATTTTAATTTTACAATTGTTCTTTTGTTATTTGAATAAATGTGAAACGTGAGCTATTGCATTCAAGGTCACAAAGAATTACACAGTATATTTAGTCTATTATCATCATGTTTTAGTTGGTTTTGAAAATTATTTTATTCTAGCTAAAAAAAAGATTGTATTATTTATATCTTTCATGTTTAAAAAAAAAAATGAAAATACTTGTTAACAGGAAAAAAATATTTTCTCTCTCATTTATATATATTCTCTCATGACACTGGAAGAAAGAGAGAGAGTGAGTGAGAGAGAGAGAGAGAGAGAGAGCGAGAGAGAGAGTTAATAGTAAAATGAAAAACTATCTATTGACAGTAATATATTATATTAAATTGTAAATTTGAATGTTACTACAAGTAATGAATTGTAAGTTACGAATTAAATTGTAAGGTAAATTCAAGGTATGAATTATAAATTTTTTGTTACTATAGGAGTTGATACACAGAGAGCTTTAACTAGATTTACATATTGTTAAAGATAATGAGGGTACTATTTTTAAATTAAAATATAACAGGTAATGTCAACCATAAAAAAAATTTACCTTAAATTTTTATATTTTACGTGGGCTGTTGTAATGCCACGGTAATCATAGCAAATAAATATTATTATTAATATTTTATAAATGAGATACACTGTAATTTTATTTCTGTCAGAACCATCTTAATTTCGTTAAAGTAAAACAACTGTTATCAATTTTATATTGTCGTAATACGGATGTAAAAGCGCCAATTCTGATAAAAATGTTTGAAGGTCAAATGATTGAAATGATCTTTTATTGATTTTGTTGAATAATTATACAATTCATTATATTACTGCTAGTAAATATATTATTATTATTATTACATTAAAAATATTTGATACTTTAGTTACTCTTTTTTTATATATTATAAATAGTTTGCGTGTAACATTTTATTATCAATAAGTATTGCTTCATATGTATTTAATTAGATTTATATATATTTTATAAAATAAAGTTAAATAATATCTAAATTTATCATATATTCATATATAACGATGCAATTTCTCCAAAAAAAAATTATATATTTTGTTGTAATCATTTCTGCCGAATGTGGTGTAATTTTTTTTTTTAATTAAACAACAGAAAATAATATAAATTAAATTTGTGCCTCTAATAATTGATGAAGAAGATTAAATAAAAAAATATTTTATAATTCTTATTTATTTCATCTCGGTAATTAAATTTTGAATGTTTAAAAATATAATAAATAATGAAAAATTACCCATATAGCTTTTTCATATTTTATAACGTTTATTTAAAAATATCTAATAAAAGTACCAATGAATATAAAAAATTATTTGAAAGATTGAGAAAAGATCAATTAATCCAATTAAAGGAATACTGTTTTCCTTTAAGTTCTTTATTTAAAAATAAACATTGAGATTTTCATCGCATGTTCTATAAGTTAAAAATAAGAAATGAGTCTGAAAATGCTTAGTTACTGAATTAAATAATGGAATAAACTTCGACCTAATTTCTGCTCCAAGAATAAAATGAAGCTCCACTGACATTTTTGAAACTTAAATTAAGGGGTAAATTTGATTGTTTCGACTGGAAAAAAATAGAATGGACTGACCTGAAAAATTGAATAAAAACACGTCTCTGAACTGTATCTCTAGTAAGTTTTGAGAAAATTATTATAAAAGATATAAAAAAGTTGACAAAATGTTGTAATACTTTCCTGACATATTCTTCTTATGTAGAAGAAAAACATTACATGAAAATAGTCAAAAGAAAGTTTTTTTTAATTAAAAACAATTGATATTTTTAAACTTTGATCGGCTTCCCTACTCACGAAACATTGCTCCAAAAGTACTTTTTTGGATTATTTGCATTAATACTAGTCGTAGGAAGACATAAAAAAATACGCAGTAGATGAAAAGATGGTATTTTTTTCGATGGTATTTTTTTTTTAGGGAATTTTGGAGTAATTTTTTTTAAATGCAATCTCTTTTGTATCTGCAAAATTGAGAGAAATTTACCTAAAAAAACGATGTATTCTACCTCTGGAGATATTCACTCCAAAAGTTTAACAACAAATTACTCCATATGCACGAATCTCTGTACAAAATTTCATACAAAACATTTCATCCAGTTAAAAGTGATTTAAGATTCCCAACATTTTCCCCACCTTTTTTTCCGTTTTTGGGGTCTCTGGGTCATGAAACGTAGAGAAATGAAAAAAAACCATACAAAATTTTTTATTGATTACCATGCTTTCTTCTTGTAGCATAACTTTAAAACTTTGATATCAGGAAAATAATTGATGTCACAAATGATTAGTCCTTTCGTTCGATAATTCGTTAAATTTCCAGTAAACAAATAAAATTAATTTTTAGCAAATGTTCTAAAAAATTTAATTCATGACATGAATTAAACTAGAAATTTTAATTTTATTAAAAAACAAATTTCATGCAAGCTTAAACTCGAAAACGAAGTGTTTCTTAGCACATGTTTCTATGATTATTTTTTTTATTTGCACTTGTAGAACATGCCCTGAGATTCTTTTAATATCTTCGTGAGACTCTATAAAATATATATATATATGTATATATACATAAAAACTTTTTTCACGGAAATTAAAACAAAGAAATATTAGACAGGAAAACATTTGTATATATTAAATTATTTCACACATTTTTCTTTCTGTTTTTTTTTTTTTTAACCTAGAATAAAGTATAAAATTATTATATTTGGTAAATTACATAAGTAGGTTAAAAATACATGTGAATTATTAAGTACTTCTATTGTAAGTTAAAATGGTTTTTTTTTTTATCTCGGTAGATATAGTATATACTACAATATTGTTCTCATTGATGACCTTCATGCTATGTAATATATTCAGACGAATCTATTTGAAAAATTACACTTCATGTTCGTTTCTTCTTTTTTTCGCATTCATAAACTTGACAGCTATATTAGTTACATTACTAAAAGAACATATACAACATTAGCAATTCACAAACGCTAATTTTTTAATTATTATTATATAATTTGTTAATTATAATACTTTTAATAAATTAAAAATTAATTTAATTAATATTTTTACTTCCTTGTACGAAGTAAAGGAAGTATATGATCTCGAAAAATTTTGATTTTCAGGTTTCAACGAAAATATAAATTTTACCCATCCCTGAATCCATTTTGACTAGTTACGGCGTGACGTCTGTACGTATCTCGCATGACTCAAAACCGATTAGCCGAATGATGTTGAAATTTTGAATTTAGTACTGTTGTAACATCTAGTTATGCACCTTCCCTTTTGATTGCTATCGTTTGGACCAAAAGTATCCAAAAAAAGCCCAAAATCTAAAAGAAATTGGATTTTGGAGTTTTTCTTGCAGTGATAAGCCCTCATTGAGAGCTTTTCAATGATATATCATAAGTGGTACTTATTTTCATCGGTTCCAGAGTTATAGCCAAATTAAAGTTTAATTAATAAAATATCTGGATCTTACTAGGAGAAGACATATATAATAATATAATATAATACATATTGATTATAATATATTGATTTATTAACTTGTGATTGTAAAACACGTTTTACAATTAATAATTCAATAATAACAATTAAAAAATTAAAAAAATATCAGAAAATATTAATAAAACTTTATATATTTTTCATTTTAAAAAAATGTGATGTGTAATTTAATAGGCGTACAAGGAAGTCATCTGATGTTCACATCAGAGTTGATGAAACATCGATTTAATATTAATTGAAAATTATAATTTAGAATCGTATTATTTTTGGATTTTCTAAGTAAAATCTTCAAAAAGTTGTATAATTTAAAAAAATCATTTTATTTAATTATTTGATGGAAAAGTAAAATACAATTGTACTAACTGTACATTTTTGAATTGCATTCAATTTAAAGTGATTGTTGAAAATTTATTTTCACTTGTGCGTCGTATATTCCTTACAACGTGTTAAGACTCGAGTTTCATTTCCTCTTATAAATTTTATTAAAATGATGAATTTTAAATTTTATTAAAACAAAGACTTTTAAATTTTCATTTTTTTCTTACTGTTTAATAATTTTCACTTTTTTTATTACGCTTTATAAATTCTCATTTTTTTTGTTACTCTTATTATATGAATTTGTGTTATGCTTTAGTTTTAGTCAGTCTTCTTTCTTCATTCAAAGACCCAACTTGTGTTTTTTACTAAAATTTAATTAATTACTACAATAATGTTATATATATGAATTATAGGTTCAAGGATTACAATAAAAATAATTTAAATTATAAACGAAATAAAGGTTTTTAATTATTTTAATGAACCAACGAATAATAAAATATTTATAATAATTAAACCTAACCGAGGTATTGAACCAATGCAGAAATTATTCGAACACAACTGTTTTTACATAATATACTATTCTAGATCAGTATTATTTTTTTAACTCTATTTTTAATTTAAATATACTGATTTATTAATAATTATTTACCTCAGATTGTAAAAAAAAAAAAAAAATACTATAAATAATAATTCAATGAAATAAAAAAAAATATATGAAAAAATGTCAGAAGTTATAATTAAAATAACATTTTATGTACTTTTCATTTAAAAAAAATGTGTATATGTAATTTAATTGTTGTACAAGTCACATGGTGTCCATACCAGATTTTTAATATTGCGTTCATGGTATTAAATGATTTTAATTTTATTTATTAAATATATTACTAATTATATTAATTTTTTTATATTCTTGGAAAAGGTAAAAACAAATTCTAAAACTATTTTTTTTTTTTAAATTTAACCCTCCGGTTTGATCTAGTGGTAAACTTATCGTCGGAAATCAGCTGATTTCGAAATCGTTGTTCTCAAGTTCAAATACTTATAAAGGCTTTTATTTAGGTTTGAATACTAGATCGTGGAAATCGGTGGCTTCTTTCTTTTCTTGTTTAGCCTCCCGGAATTACCGTTCAGGTATTATTTGCAGAGGATGAATGAGGATGATATGTATGTATGTAGTTCTGTACAGTCTCAGTTCGACCATTCCTGAAATGTGTGGTTAAATCCCAACCACCAAAGAATGTCGGTGTCCACGATCTAGTAAAGGCATTTCTTTACTAGGACTTGAACGCTGGAACTCTGGATTTCCAAATCAGTGATTTGGGAAGACAAGTTCACTACTAGACCAACTCGGTGGGTTGTTCTTTGGTGGCTGGGTTTCAATTAACTACACGTCTCAGGAATGGTCGGTCTGAGTTTGTACAAGACTACACGTTTACCGGTACAGTTACATTACACTGATAAGTCGCTAATGACTTTAATTGTTGATGAGAGTATTAATAAAAATATTTAAAAAAAAAATTAATTATAAAAAATCTATAAGTTAAAAAAACACATAAATTATAAATCGACAATACCAATGTACATTTACTTCCTCATTGTCATAAAATAAAAACAGCATAATATTTGTTTATTGTCACGTCCTTATTGTGGAAATAAATATTTTAAACCACATCCTTGTATAAGTGACGTACTTAAAAAACAATCTGTAATTGATATTATATACTTTTATAACATTACACCTATACAAGCCAGAATCTCATATTCATAAAATATTTTTGACAAGAAAAAAACATTCTAACGGTATAGTATTCAGTTTTTTTTTTATTATCAAAATAATATATATATATATATATATATAATTTTTATATATATATATATATATATATATATATATATATAATTTTTACGAAAGTAGAGAGTAAAGAATCGTTTAAGTAAAGTGTTACATAAGCATCTAAGTAACGGAGAAGGGATTCATGCATTTATTATTTTTTCCTACAATGAGAGAGGGGAAAAAATACTTAGTAAGATACGAGAGACAACCCCCATCCAGTAGATAAAAGCGTATCTGATATACAAAGCCGAAATTTTGTCTGTATGTAGGTTTGTTTATTTGTAACAGCTTCACGTGAGAACCAACTGCCCGATTCCTTCCAATTTACAGGGTACATTCCTGTTATCCCTGGAAACATTTTAAGCCATAAACCGAGGCCCTAACAACACCCTTGGGAATGAAGTTGTCAATTAAAAGTATTAAAGAAAAAAAAAGATGAATCCTTTTACTTCATTATCATACTTCTTCTGCTTGCATGGCAACAGAAATAAGTTATGAATTTTTCCTCGTCAGAGGTGTGTGTACTTTACGGTTGTTTTATGATACTTGAACTTTTTTATGATAATGTTATTAATTGTACCAACACTTGCAATTTTTCTGCTGAAATCTCAAATGTAATTCGTCGGTCTTTTTGGATTGTGTATGAAAATTTCAAGCGCTGGAGTTGAAACTTAGGGGTCCAGAACGGTGGTAGTAAGTCACTGAAGTTCGACCGTCTTTAAATTTTTTTACTCGTTTGTAAAAATTTTTGCGATTCATAAAACTTTGTCCATATTTTCAACCGGTTTTTCATTTTTCAAAAACAAAAAAAAAGGGTCGCTGTACGTTTTTCAACTAATTCGTAAACTTCAAGAGGATTCGCCATCGTAAAATATGATTTTGAGGATATAAACAAAATTATTTTACTCAAACAGCTGACAAAAAGTCATCACAGGGTTACTGATTTAACTGTTCTGAAAGTATCATAACCCGTTTACCAACTGTTCTGCGCCACCACAGCTATTTGTGTCTTTAATTATTGACTAACCTTTGTACACTTTCTTGTACGTAATGTAAAAAACTTTTTCCAGTTTATAATATAAATAAAGTGAATATTATATTTTCCAAAAAAATTAAAATAAATAAATATATATAGCTTTTTATATAAAATGCCAAAAGTCTGTCTGTTTGCAACAGTATCACGCGAGATCCGACTGACCGATTGCTTTCAAATTTGCAGGATACATTCGTATTATCCCAGGGAAGTTTGTAGGCCGTAGACTGAGGCTCTAGCCTTCTTCGGGCTGAAGTTGTGAATTAAAAGATATTCAGTAAAGAAAAAAAAAATTAATCCATTTAATTCTTTATTATATTTTGTCACGATGGCAACTGAAATATATTATCCAGTCTTCCTCATCAAAGGTCTGTGTATTTTCGTTACCATAGTTATATTTTTTAATTTAGTTCTTTCAGGTTTCTATAAAGCCTGAATAATTAAATTGTTATTTATCAATATTATTCTCATAACCATAGAGTAACGAACAAGCGGCGTTCAGGGGGGGGGGGGGGAGTTCTTTGGCTAACGGGAATGGCGATCGAAGGAAGCTCTGCAGCACTGGGTAGCCCCCGTGGCTCGGCTCAGGAGTTCGCTTGGACCGATCTGGGCCCCGGAGTTCTACTAGGCGGGATCTCTGACCGGCTAGTTGTCAATAAAAATATTGTTACGTATCTCATAATACTATAAATTATTACATATTTTCTGAAACGTTCTATTAAGAAACATTCCTGATATGTTATTTTTGAATTTATTTATTTTCTTGAATTTTCTAGAAAAATTTTAAGAACATTCCAGAAAACATTTATTAATATAATTGTAAGACAAAGTAATCAGATTGTAATAATAATTGTTACGATTATTTATTTATTCTTAAAACATCAACAGGCTTACGACTAATTACAGTTACTTTATGGTAGATGAATTTTCTTAGTATGAAAAACGCTAAATCTGACCGAGATTCGAACCTAGATCTTTCCATTTAAATGGAAGAGACTTTACCTTTCTACCACGGAGGTTGGTAGAAAATAATAATAATAATAATAATAATAATAATAATAATAATAATAATAATAATAAAATATTTGTGAATAAAACTAGACGAATATAACCTAACTTTAAAACTGATTTTGATCATATGTTTCCTTACAATAGGAAGGAACGCTTTTAAAATCATTAAAAATAGTGCTTACGTAATACTTGAACGGTCCCTTATTTTCAAATAAATAATGGATCTACATCTTAGCTTCTTGAAAATGAATACACACCGCCGCATATGATACCCCACTTAAGAGATTAAGTGCAAACATTATAGATGATGGAGAAATAGTTATAGTATAGAATGTGTACTAGATTTTAGGGAACGATGGGAAAACATTAGTGCTAAGGTAATATTCAGTTATTTAGCATCATTGCGCGCGCGCACATATTCACTTAGTAATGCGTGGGTAAGCTATTAGAGATATTTAATGGTGAATCCATTTAAAGTATTTCTGTCAAATATATATAAAGAATAAATGTAATTGGAAAAAAGGGTAATATCAAAAAATAAAAAAAGGATTACGTTATAGGCTACTGAAAAAAGCATTAAACGATCAATTGGTTATAATTCAATTTTCCTTAATAAAATTATCTTTGGCACAGAAACAGTAAATGTACAAAGTAATGAAAATTTTATCGAGTTTCATTTTATATTAATTTTAAATCAAACCAATTTGTAACTCAAATCGTTAAACAATTCAGATTTTTTTTTTTTCATTAAGGATTAATTAAAATATATGGAAATATTTTTATACTTATATCTTATACAAGATTATATACTTATAAAAGTCCAATTATTATTATAAAAAGATTCGATCCCTTTTTACACGACTGCCTAAAAAGGAGTGTAATGTATTTAGGGTGTATGTCTGTTTGTTTCATTGTATCAGCCGAACCGATTTAAATGTATGACTCCTCGTTGGAATCTTTACGTTACCGGGTAACGTAATAGGCTAAATAAATATATCTTTATATATGTATAAAAACTGGCGTACCCCGTCGCGACTTCACCCACAATATAGATGTGGCTTCACTTGCAATGCTTTTTTAATAGCAAACTTATTTTTTTATAAATAAAAAATATTTAGTCAACAATATTATATTTAGATTTTCATTAAATCCTGATAAAACAGTAAATGAAAATTTAAAAAAAAAATACTGAAGGAATATACGATAAACAATGATTTGTGGCCCAAAATTTAAATAAAGGAAAACAAAAAAAGGAAGATAAGAAAATTGAACAATATTGTCAGACCAATCAATTTTATGAATGAATTAAAGAGTTCAATATAAAAGTATAATAAAGATAAACAAAAAAATTATTACAATCCAAAACTAGCATCCCCATCGCGGCTTCGCCGTGCTCTATGGTTACTTGCGCTTCTCGTCACGATCAGAGGATCACGGCTCGCTTCGCTCTCCTTTCCCGTTTCTCTTTCCCTTACTTACCTCTCCCCTTCCTCTTCCCCCATTTCCCTTTACCCTTCCTCATTCCTCTTTTCATTTCCATTTCCATTTCCCCTTTTCCTTTTTTTCCTTTTTACCTTTTTCAATTTTTCCCCTATTTCCCTTTTCCGATTTTTCCCGTTCTCCCTTCTTCCCCGCGCGTAAATCGGTCCAGTAGTTTTTTAGTCTATAGCGGACGGACACACATATCGGAAACATTGCAATGGAATCGTAAAATATTTAGTATAGTTTATGTTGCTTTTACGTCTAACAGGAAATTTAGTTTTTTATCGATTTGAACCCTTTAAAATCAAATTTTCACAAAATCCTTTCTTAGTGCACGCCTACTTAAAGATACGAAGTTACCCTGAAAATTTCAAGTCTCTACCTATAATAGTTTTGGTTGTACGTTGATTATGAGTCAGTGATTCAGTCAGGAAATTCTCTTTTATATATATATAGTAGTGGAGATTTCCCGGTTGAATCACAAACATTAATGAACTATGAACTGTGAGCATCTATCACTATGTTAGCTGGATTTGAACAGAATGGTTCAAATCAATAAAATGAATAATATTACAGAAATGTAATTAAATTTACATTAAATAAAATAAAATGATATTAAATGAATTAAAAAATTTCTGTTTAATAATAATGGGTTTCCGATGGTGACTGCAGGTGAGGCTAGAGTGATGAGGTGATGCGAGCATCTTTTGCGAGGCTCTCTTTTTTCTGTTTAGCTTCCGAAATCACCGTAAGGTATTACTTCAGAAAATGATGTGTATGAATGTAAATGAAGTGTAGTCTTGTACAGTTTGAGGTCGACCATTTCTGAGATGTGTGGTTAATTGAAACCCAACCACCAAAAAAGACCTATCTAGTATTCGGTTTTCTAGTTTTCTACAATCTAATACTCAAATCCGTCTTTACTAGGATTTGAACTCTCGATTAGAACTCTCGATTTAGAAATCAGTTGATTTGTGATTACGAGTTCACCGCTAGACCAACCCGGTGGGTACCTCCTGCGAGGCTATACCAATCATCACCATCAAATGGTAAAATCTGGGTGCCCCTTGGGCGCTGTTTTGGGAGGGTGCTCTTATAATATATCTGCAAAAATCGTCCGATTTTCAAAATTCAAAAGAAAATAAAAGTAAAGAAAATTGGGAAAGAGAAGATTTTCCAAAAGAGAAAGTTATTTGCTAGATCACTCAAATAGCAAAGCTGAATCTAAAGATGATGGAATAGACAAATGGTTCCTCCTGCTATTCTAACTATATTGTTAGAATACTGTCATCTGACGAAAATGAGGTGACCATCATAGTTTCGCTAAGGACACTAATGAAATTAGTGTCCTTTCAGACACTGAAAGGAAATTGAAGATCATGCAAAAAACAAAGAATGGATGACAAAATTGAAAGCCTAGATTTAGAAGTAGAACCCAAATAAGATATGTGAAATATAACTAATAAGAGGCAAAGATTATTATTTTATCAACACTATGATGCCGGTAAATCCAACAAGCACTCAGGCATTAAACCTTATATAACTTTTGGTAGTCGATCAAACCAGTCAGTATCAAATATAAAAAAAAGAAAATAATAAATTTAATATATGAAGCTACACGAATAAAATAAGTAGAAAATAAAAGAATAACAATTCAGACTGCATTAATGAAAATTATTTTAACGCATATATACGTACACATATTATTATTATTTGCGCGAGACAAGAGATCAACGGACCGCAAGATTCATCCCTCTGGTCAATCCTTGGATAGAGCAGTGGCATGTAGAAATGGAGTACTATGTGACACAGTTTTTACGGGTCTCGGGTACTTCCATACTTATCTCCATACCAAAGGAAAAGCGCCATCCTCTGACTGCCTCTATTGTCCTAGACCATGAGACGACGCCGAAAACACCTTTATCACATGTGCTCGGTGAGCGGCTGATCGAGGAACCTGAGGCGAATCTCGGAGCACTGAGCCCCCGCAGTGTGGTTTCGGTGACGACTTCAGGATCTGGGCAGCTGGGAGAGTGTAGTCTGATTTGTCTGTTGCATCCTCAGAGCTAAAATGGGCGACCTGGATCACCCTGAGACGTAGAAAATAGGCCTTCTCAGGCTAGTATATAAGAACTAAGCCTGAAGTAACGTGTAAAACGGTTCCGGGCCGAGCCCTGATAAAAAAGGCTATGGCTTTCGCCGGTAATCTGCTGGCGGTAGTTTGGTAAGACCGCCAACGGGAACCCGGTATTCCAAGCGTAAATTGTACTTCCCCGCTTTTCTTACCAAAAATTATTAATTGTAACAAAAAAATATTACAAAATTATACTCCAAAGCATAATGATGTTTCTTTAAAAGAAACTCATTTAATTTTATTTAAAATAAAGTGGTGGGAAGATCTTTTAGATGAGTCGATATATTATTAAAAATGGGAATAAAATCCTCCTTTGTAAGCCAAATTATTGCACTGATTTACACGAAAACCGTTCTAGTTTGATAGAAGTTAGTTAATTTTTTTTTTTAAAAAGTTACTTAATTTATAGAAGATAGTTACTTATATTTATTTATATATCTATACTTATAAATATTTCAATCTCATTCTGGACAAAATACTAAAGACCTTTCGGGAGAAGAACGAAAAAGAAATAAGGATAGGCACAAAAAACAGCGGAACCCAAGTCAGATGTCTGGCTTTTGCGGATGACCTGGCTTTATTAGCAGAAACAGAGGAAGAAATTATTTAACAGGTAGACGATCTAAAACAGGTGGCCGAGAGAGCAGGCCTACAGATATCCTTTGAAAAATCAGAAATAATGTCCAGCAATTAAAAGAATATTAGCCCAGAATATGAAAATCTTAAACCGGTGTCTATTTTTAAATATCTAGTGGAAACAATAAAATGCAGTAGTAGGAGTGGAACAGCTATAAAAGAAAAACACATTGGATAAATTACTTTTCCTGACCAAATATATATATATATATAATAAAAATAACTTCTCTAAAACGTCAAACTCAGACATATGCCGCAGTGGTGAGACCAGTGTTGCTATACGGAAGTGAAACGTTACACCTTACTTGGAACCTGGAACCATTAACTAGGAACCAACTTGGAACTATTAAAGAAAATAGAGAAAAGTATACTGAGAACAAACTTAGGCGCCAAGAAAAATAACGGAAGGATACAGAGGGAAATCCAACCAAGAACTGTATACCCTGTGTACCCTGTAAGCGATAACACGAAAAAGACTACATTCCTTGGCCTTGATTGGACAAACAGAGACTAAATAATGAAATATTCATTAAGTTTGGAGTCAAATTACCAAACATGGGAAACATGGGTATCTATAACGAATGAAGAAAGAATTTCAGAGCCTTAGGATCTAAGAAAAGGAAATGAAAGATAGATCGCTATTTGGACCAAAATATACGAAGTTGAGTTTGCAACTATAAGGAAGGAAAAGAATCACTTCAAACTGAAATGATCGGGAGAGAAAAAGACCAAACATAGGGAATGAATAAAGAATATTGGGTGAAAGAAAAAAAAAACAGAAGTTATATTTGCGTAGTTCATATTTGGGTTCACTGCAAAAAATAAAAATTTTAATTTATTAAATAACAGTTTAAACTATTAAGATTTATAGGTACCAAGTAATCATTAGAAAGCCTATTATTACTATAATTGGAAAAATTTTTGATATAAAAATTGGGTCCAAAAATAATAAGGCGCCAATAAATATGATTCCACTAGATAAATATATAGTAAATTAAATTAAATTATATAATTAGAAAAAAGTAAGTAGCAGGCAGAACTAAGGAACGAATTAAAAATTAGTTAGGGCTTTTATCTATTAACTAACCACATAAAATGATAGCCTTTGTGTTAATTCAAGATATGTATATATTTTGCTAATAAACTTTATAATATTCTACATTTTATTATCTTTCAATTAATTAGTATAAAAAGTAACAAGAATAAAGTATTGAAATTAATATTGATTTAAGTAGATCAATAAAATGTAATTTTAGAATTAAAATCATGATAAAAGTAGGAATAAAAATAGGTTGAGAGATCTATTTTATTTTATGAGATTAATAAATAAAAATATTTCAATATAGAAAAAAGTGAATTTCTTGAATTATTTTTGGAAAAAAAAAATAAAAAATAAAAGTTGCTTTAAATAAGAAATTATTTAAAATGATTATACATTTAATAAAAATTCTACTCGTTAAAACTTTCTAATATAATGGATATAATTAAAATTTAATCTCCAGAGGCGGTTTACCTTTGTTTAATTTTATAACAGCAATATTGATTTAAAACAATGGAGAATATTTGGGTAAGGTATAAAAACAGGAGATGTTTTTCATAGGGGTTGAGGTCGACCCAACAGCTAACGTAGTAAGACTGTTACTAGCTAATACTATTACTATTAATAGTAATAATAGTAGGATATAAACTAGTAATAGAAATAATAGTTGTAGCAGAGCAGTAGCAGCACCAGTATACGTAATCTAATGTAGCTGCATTGCTGATCAAGTAGCCTACGGCGTATGTTTATACGCCGTATTATTGATCAAGCAACCGCTGGCAGGCAGTATTTCTATCGCTCTGACGTACACATTATTCTGCATTAGCGAACTATATATACTTTATTTACGTACTACTAACGAATTCAAAGTTAAATTATTGTAGTTATATGTAATCTGCAATATCAATACTGCATTATTTCATGTATTTAAATCATAAAAATTTAAATTAATTTAAAATTTTAAATAAGTTATTTATAAATTAGTAATAATAATTATTATTATTTAGTAAATAACCTAACTGTTTAAGTAATAACAACAAAAGAAAAATATATATATTATAAATTATAGATATCGTTTAAGTTGGTAAGTTATTCAGAATTTATGTTATTTAAAACAGAAGAAGTGTACAGCAATTTCTCGTTTAACGCGGTTATTTGGTTTCACAGAACTTCCCGTTAAACGAATAACGTTGTACAAGATTTCACATTATGTACAAAAAAGGTGTTGGTTTCTGAAGCCGTTTTATTTTTATTATAAAAACATAATAAAATATTCAGTAAGAAATTTTTTTATTTGAATCAGATAATTCTTAACTTAAAAAAAAAAAACATTCAAAACTTAATATGACATATAAAAATTAAAAATTGTACTTGCATTTCATTACACATACGAATACATATTCCGGATAGAATAGAAAACATTTTTAATCCTCATCGATGTTTTCGAGAATAAGCCTTCTAGGTGATGTTTATTTAGCAGTAGCCGGTTGTTTTCGTCACTTGAAATACCTTGTTCATCAAGGTCTTACTCCGTTGTAATGCAATTTTTGATTTAGTTCATAATATGGTTCCAAAACAAATATCCAACTGCATTGCAAATTTTTCAGAGCGCTATATTACAATATCATTTTTATTGTTAAAATTAGATCTTCTACAAATCTTTTCCAACTAAATTCTTTTACGGACTCATCACATCAGAATCTTCAACACTTGAATTTGGTTTAGCGTCATCTAATAATTGAACCAGTTTCTCCTCATTTAAATCAGTTTCCTTTTCAATTAATTATTCAACAATTTCATCTTCAACCATATCGCAAAAGCCCTTTCCATCTAAACTGTGTACAACATTTATCATACAACTTAGTTTATTGTTGAGTGGATTCATAGAATATTGATAAGAATGACTTCAGGCTATATTTTCATCCAGCAGGGATTTAGTGAAAACGGTTTTTATTTAATTAACATTACACGCTTCAGTATTGAAAATTATGCTTAAATTGATGAAAATTTGTAAACACGTTCTACTTTCGGTTTAAATTCATACAAAAAAGGATTTTTTTAAATTCCGAATTTAAAGGGTTAAAATGGTGCAACAACGAAATTTATAATTTTTTTAATTTTTGGTAACAAATGAAGATATCTTCTTGTCTGTTGGTATGTAATCTTCATGTGAATATCTACAAAAACACTTTTAGATCTTTTAAAATTCTTTACAAAGTGCAGAAAAAATTCCTGATTTTAGGGGCCTCAATTTTATATAATTTACTAAGATTACAACCGTCGTTAACACAGCATTCAGACCAGGACTCATTACTTTTTGAAGCCAGGGCTTCTCTGTAGATCATGGAATGTGTCCAGATACAATGTGGAGATTTTTGATTCACAAGTGCTTGTATACTGTAGAATTTTCCAGACATTGAACGAGCATCATCGGTGCATATTCCGACGAAATTTTTCCACTCCATGTTTGCCTCATTTATAAAAACATTTAAGATAGCAAATAATGCGAGTGCTGTTGCTTTTTGAGTTCTATTGGTTTGCAGAAAAGTAATTCTTCTACTGCTGACATACCAACACAAAATCAAACATAGGCAATGAAATAAGCATCTTTATTGCTATTCTCTCGCCTCATCAAGCTGAATTGAAAATAATTTGTCACGCAACTTCCCGAAAATCTGAAACTGTACATCTTCTGCTACATCACCCAATTCGATGGGCAACAGTATCATTTGGTAGAGTTCTGGACTACAATTGTTTGCAAAATTATCTCCAAATATTGTTTCTACAATCTAATTTTGCAGCTGGCAAAATAAGCTCTTCACCAATTGTGTGAGGCTTACAATCTATGGATGTGAAAGTTGGGCCATGAAGAGAGAAGACAGAAGAAAGATTGATGCTTTCGAACTATGGTACTGGAGAAGAATGCTGCAAATACCATGGACAGCCAAAATTACCAACAGGGCAGTTTGGATCGGGTCAAACCACCCATGTCCCTTGAAGGCAAAGTACTTTGGCTCAAGCTCTCGTACTTCGAACATGTCATGCGTCATGCGGTCAAATTTATTAGAAATGTCAATGATGCTTGGTATGATCAGCGTCCTAACCGTCCAAGGACTCGTTGGCTCGATATCATCAAAGCTGACACAGGTATGGCCATGAAACAACTGAAAGAAGCAGTCAGTGACTGAAATGGATGGAGAAAACTTGTCCATAGAATTGTCGAGGGTCGGACACGACTCAACGGATGACAACAACAACAACTTTCTTTATGAAATTTTGTAAGAGTAACATTTCCAAATGTCGTTTAAGTTTATTAGGTTTCATGTTGTTTGCTGCCAAAATCTTTGAGCAAATGACGCACATTTCTTTCTTTCTTCTTCATTTACTGGTAAACCCAAAATTTAGGTACTCTTGATTTTATTTTCGGAATCACGCTCCTCTGTGCACTTGTTGGATGCTTCACTATCGTCTAATACTCGTTTACTTCCACTTAAAAATTTATCTATGATTCTGAATAAATCTACTGCCGTGAATTGCAATTAGCACGCAAATTACAATGTACACATTCACGATAGCGATAGATCGACTCGACTGAGACTGGCTGGATTTAAACGAGGTGCAGCCTCGATTTGTTCGAGACAAATCGGAACTTCTCGCGATGCCGTGAGAATGTCCGGTATTGTGGGCGTAAGACAGAGCAATAGAGGACCATAGATTCTAGTTTTGTCAATGCAGCGGATCGGTGTTATCAAATATCAATAAATTTAATTATTCTTGGTAATTTGTAAGGTTTTTAATTAAGGTCTAGTGTAGCTTTAGCATCAAAGTACATTATTATTATAGATTTTTGAGGGGAGGCGATGAAAATTATGATTGAAAATGGGTTGCAAATACTGCAAGGTTGAGAAACGCTGTCCTACTGTATTTACGACAGGAAAAGTTACATGGATTGGGGGTACGTATAAGCTGGTATGTTCTGTCATTATGCGGATGTATAGAAATGCTTATTAAACATTCACATATTGTTATGAGTCAATGGTTAAAAAAAAGAAACAGTTACAATTTATCAATGAAAGATAAATTATTCATATTTTAAATCCACTTATAGATTACGCGCTACCAATTCAAAATGTTGAAGTGATATTAATTATTACCCGTTTAAAAAACATCTACTCTTCATTTCATAATTCCTGTTCCCCCTTAAAAATCGTTTGACTTCAGAAAATTATCGTAATAATTTTGAAATGAAATAAATTTGATATATGTTAAGCTGTAATAAAATATTAATTATTAAGAATATGAAATTAAAGAAAAAAATCAATTAAAAACAGAATAAATAAAATATTAATCAAAAATTTATTTTTGTATCAATTTGTGAATATAGTTTATATATTTATGTGAATAATAAGGTAACGAAATATAGTTTTAATGACATTCACTAAAAACGATACCTCCCATGGCGATAAAACTGTATAAAAACCAAAATAAAACTTGGAAGCTTGTGCAATCCAATAAAAAGTAAATAAATATGTTTTGAGTACATTATAAATAAATAAATATTGAAAATAATAATTTTCAATTAATATTCTTTATTAATTATTGTTAATTCTTGATTAGTTTGAGATTAAATTGTTTTATGTAGTTTACTTTATTTGTTATTTTGAAGTATGACCGATTCCGATCGCTCCGAAATGGGGGATAGTGATACTGACAGTACGGCTAGCACCGACCGTGAAGTTCATCGGCGGTCAGCAGCTAGAAGGAAAACTGTGGATGTTTTTGGGCGTCGCCAGCAACAGAGCTGCGGCCATCACTGTGATTGTGATGCCCTGAATGTGTGTGAGATTGACTTTCCTTCTCTCCCGGCTGTTTCTACTGTTGAGAAGATAGAGGGTCTACCGCTGGGGAAAACATCAAAAAGGCGGCTGCGGCTCTCCCTCCATCACCCACCGAGGGCGGAGGAGCAAAAGAAGCCTAGGTCGGAAACTGTGGGCTCTTCCGTAGTTGCGAGACTTGGCCAAGATTCTAGTGGACCGGTCCCGACGGAGGAGGCAACAAAGACGGTCTTCAGTACGGTTATGTTACAGAACTGAGTGAGTCAGTTCGGAAAAATACGAACACAAAGACGGAGATCAAGGATTGTTCACTCAATATGGATGGATTAGCGGATATGGTTCAAATGTTCCGGAATGTCTTAGAGGAACAGCCGGTTGTGACTAAGCAAGTGCCCGTGACGGCTGTGAACGTGGGGAAAGAGGCCACCCAAACCTACTTTATTGTTTCTGATGTGGCTTCTCAGACGGAGGACACTGGTGTCACCTTAGCGCCTAGACCTCGTATGGATGTGCGGCTGGCACTTGATAGTGGTGTGGATGATGGTGACCTGCCCCGTCTGGTCATCCAACGGTGGCCTAAGGACGTGTTTACGTCTACTGAAATCCTTGAGGGTGTCAGTGGAATTGACGGATTGGCATGGGTGGTTGATCTTACACGGGATGCAGATTGTTGGAGCAACTCGAGGTTGTTGGAGATGTCCTGGGCGGAGCCTATGTTTCAGTCGAGCTCACTGCAGGAGGGCCAAATGGTGGTTGGCGGTACCCGTCCAATGGACCTGGCCGGCGGGGCGGTGAAGTAAGTGGAATGAACTTTGTAGTGACCGTGGACTCCTCTTTGGGTGAGAAACGGTCAGTTATCCGTACGGTGGAGTCAGCTCAGCTAGTTCTGGCCAAGAACCCCAAGTTTGTTTTTGTGGCCCTCAAGGGCGGATGGGACCGCACCTCCATAAGGTGGCCGAGTATATGGCTTGGAGGAATTCTACTACGCTCCGGGTACACATAGACGTGACTTCGTTGGCTGTTACGGGGAGTCAGATCCCGGTGAGAAGCCGGTGGGCCTTCAACCGCGATGGTTATGATGAAGGCGGCGGGGCGGTCGTACGCGGATCTTCTCCGGACAGTAACGGATACCGTGTCACCGGGAGAGGCCAACATTTTGTAGGACCTACATATAAGAGTTCAGGATACTGGTGACGTTGCTGTCAAGATGAGACAAAAAATACTGGACAGGGTGAAAAGTATGAAAGATATCACTGTCACAGCAAGTAGGGGCATTCGGCGGGTCTGTTTTCTGATAAAGGACGTCGACACCCTTACCTCGGAGGAGGAATTTTTACGTGACATGAGGAAGACTGCTGAGGATTCGGTCACTATTGATATCCTAGCCAGCAGCAAAATATGAGTCCCGTAGCCTTTGCTTGTGGAGACAGCGCCGTCCTGGAAGGGTGGGCCGCTTAGGGTGTCCCACTCTCGTTGATTGGACAGGGACTTCCTTGTGTCTTCAACATGGGGGGCAAAGTAAGACTGTAGTCTCGGTGGGGGATCCTTTTGGGGTAAACCAATGATGTACTGAAAAAAAAAAATAAAAAAAAATATTGAAAATATTAATATTATTTTTAACAAAGAGAAAACAAAATTAATTAACATTTATTATAACGATTTCATAAATTTATAATTAAATTATAAATAAATAAATATTAGAATTAGAAATAATTAATAAATAGAGCGATTATTAATAGATATTAAATAACGATTAATAATATTTTTCTGCATTTTTGCGAAATTAAAACTGATAAAGGCTAATCTTTAAAAGCTCGTCAATTACTGACGCAATTTGTACGTAATAGAATGTTTTCTTGTATTACCACTATACAACCGTTCACTTCATTATTATTTTTTTTTTAATACTTTTATTTATAGTTGCGTCAACAATTAAAATCATTAGCGACTTATCAGTGTAATGCATTATACCAGAAAATTTGTAGTCTTGAACAAACTCAGGTGGACTACTCCTGAGACGTGTAGTTAATTGAAACCCAGCCACCAAAGAACTCCTAGTAAAGCCAGTTATTTTTACACGGATTTGAATACTAGATCGTGGATACCGGTGTTCTTTGGTGGTTGGGTTTCAATTAACCACACATCTCAGGAACGGTCGAACTGAGAATGTACAAGACTACACTTCATTTACACTCATACATATCATCCTCATTCATCCTCTGAAGAATTATCTAAACAGGAAAAAGAGAGAGAGAGAGAGAGCCACCAAAGAACACCGGTATCCACGATTTAGTATTGAAATCGGAATAAAAGTAACTACTTTTATTAGGATTTGAACCTGAGAAATTCGACTTCAAAATAAGCTAATTTACGAGCTTACCACTAGACCAGCCCGGCGGGTTAATTTTTTTTTGTATTTTTCATTTTTTCAAAATAATGGTTTTCCTTTTTTCCTCTGGCCCTTTATTATTTTTAAACACAACAAATTCATCGTTTTCAAAATTTGACCTTGTCATTTTTCTTTCAGTTAACTATGTAGGGAGAAAAAATTAAGTATATGTATAAATAGTTCAAATAATCTTTTACGTAATTTCCATTTGTTTATTATGATTTGCTACCATTATTATACAATTATTTGTTCGTTATTTTATTATAAATTAACTGCATGTGTGTTGTTATTATATATATATATATATAATTATATATATAATCTTTTTTTGTAATTATGAATTACTTACTGGTGGTATAGTTATTAATCTACATGATGTTATTAAATTTTTCCTTGTTCATAATTAACTGTATTCTCAACGTAGGTAATTGTAATTTATAGAATATAAAGGTAATTGTAATTTATAGAATTTATATATATATATAGCTTTATTTATCTCTTCAAGATACAAATTTTATCACGTGTTTATAAACATAAACACGTGATAAAATTTGTATCTTTATTTTGAGACTACTTTATTTTAATATTAATAATATACATTAGTAGATAGCCTTGGTTTATTAAAAAAAAAATATTTTTTCTATTATATTTTTACTTTTCCGTCCAGATAGCGCTATAGTAGAGCTATAGCTCTAGAAGGGAAAGTATTGTAGTCGGTTCAATTTGGGCATAAGCGGTTTTCACCGAATTTTAACGTTTTGGACCCTTAAGAAACCGAAAAAACAAAAAAAATTGCAGGGAAATTTTCCGGATGTTAATGTTCGCATGTACGTGTTTGTGTTCGGTGTTGGCCTCTAAATCACTTTATATTTCCAGAACTGCTGGACCGAGTTTGACCAAACTTGGTCAGATTATTTCTATGTATGGGACATTAATGCCATTAAATGTTCAACTTAAAAGGTCAATGGGGTGAGATTATACAACAAGGTCACCTTCAGTATCACGAGATTTTCCTAATTAAGCTCATAGCTTTCTTTCAAATATTTTTTATCAATTTAAAAATTGCAATATAAAAAAAAGAAAATTTTTAAAATCGCACCCTCACCCAAAAAAAATGTTGTTGTAGTCGTCCGCTATGTTGTGACGTCACAGGTGAACGGTAGAATTAAATAAATTAATAGTATTTAAAGTGTAAAAAAGTAACTCGTTCTGGCTGATTCTCGAACTCAAACGCCCGTTTGACTCGGTACTTGCAAAATTACCAAACGAAATTTTTTCTGTGCAAGTAGTGAATTACGTTAGTTCAATTAGTGACGACCATCACCGCTAGTACCGCAACATCCGCGCAAATTAAATACGGTTGGCGCGGGCGCTTTACTTAGAATCATTGAATTAAATAAACGAAAAAATATTATATTTAAATAAAATGATGCGTATTTTAAATTAAGTTGTGTATGTATGTGTGTGTAAGGCGTTCATCAGAAACCCACAGTTGTCAGCTTTTTCATTACTAATTTTTAAAATTTTTATTTCATTAATTAAATATATTATTAAAATTTAATTTTTATTCAGTTTTTTTATTACATGTTTTTAATATTTAAAAGAACAATCGATTACTAATTTTTTATTCATTAGGAATAAAACGTACATTAGCTGACTTTCGTGGATGAGTATATAGCGTCTCAACAATTCGTGTGGAGGTCCAGGGTTTTTTTCCGATCAGGCATGGCATCTTTTCATAAGCTACCAATCTTCACCTGGCTAATTACCATAGCTGTGATACCTGCTCTTTCATAACAAAAAAAAAACACAAATTATTGTAGATCTTAAAAAATAAATATCTAACTTAAAAAGGAAAAAAATATATATAATTTGGATTAAAATATCTAAATATTTATTTTAAAAAAAATTTAGAAAGGGAACCTGCTTTTAGGTAATTTTATTTAGTGATTTAGTACAATAATATTTGAAAAAAAAGAAGAAAAACATAGTCGATTACATCTTTCATAGAGAGTAGTGCTATATATAGAAAAGAAATTTGGATATTTAAAAGAAATTAAAAAAAGATAATTCTGACAAAACCAGTAGTAATATTCTGAAGAAAATGCTGCCGAAGAACATTGATGGACTGTTTAATTAAGCAGATCATTAAATTGTCGTCGGTAAAAAAAAAGAAAATAGAATAAATTGATATAGATGCATGAATCCGGACAACGAAGAAAGATTGAAAATTGACCTCTTTTAAAGAAGGAAAAAGGAAGGCCGAGAAGGAAATAAAAGAAAATACCACACCAAAAGGGCAGTTAAATGGTCATGATATAATATATAAATAGAAATGGATATAGGAAAATAACAATAACAGTTAAAAACACTATATATATATAGATTTATGTTTTGTTTTTTAACAAATTTTTCCAGCAGCAGAATGTTTTTGGATGATATGTATCTGATAGTACAATGTAGTTTGAAATCTAGTTATGGTAAATCACTATTTTGTATCCTACAGAGGTTTTTGTTTTTTCCTGTTTAGTACACGGAACCACCGTAAGGTATTACTTCAGAGGATGAATGAAAATGATATGTATAAAGGTAAATGAAATGCAGTCTTGTACAGTCTCAGATTGACCATTCTTGAGATGTATGGTTAATTTAAACCCAACCACCAAAGAATTCCTATATCCACCGTCTAGTATTCAAATCCGTATAAAAGTAATTGCCTTCACTAGGATTTGACCCTTAGAACTCTCAACTTCGAAATCAGCTGATTTGCGATGACGAGTTCATCACTAGACCAAACTTGTGGACTAACTCTTCAGAGTTAGAGATAGTCGCAGAGATCTCGCTTCCGCAAAACGATTAATCATTTAGTTGAAACGTAATACAAAAGGTCTCAGTAAAGTTGAGTAAACACACTGATTGAAATTTTGCCGAGGCACTTGCAACGTTGGATTCCTGCGAGGACAAACTGATGACTTTGATATGCAATCAGATTTAGAGGATTCAAAAGACGACCGGTAAAATCTATCATGGCTGAGAACTGAAGGAGTGGTATGGCGACTGGAATCGTTACAAGGCGAGTGTCTTTTCCTATGGCAGTCAGGATGCTGTTCTCCATAATTCCAGAAAGATTACCCCGATTTAAATTATTAAATATTGATCAATATATTCTTCAATCGCATTTATTAACACTAGATAGATAATGATTTGAAAAAACTAAAATAAACAGTGAATAACAATTATTCTATCCAGAATGTAAAAAAAAAAAATAATGTACTTTAATGGGACCAAAGATTGTTTTAAATAATAAAGTCCCTTTTAAATAAGTTGCTGCAGGTTGCAGTCTTTCAAATAATTAAAAGAAAACATCAAGATAAAAACCAACAGCTTCAAAGGAGTCTGTGGTTATAAGGCATTATCTAAGAAATAAAACCAGAATTGATAATCTGCTAAACTTTTATAAAACCGCGGTTATCTCGATACTTTTATAGTTTTGAGAAATGGGTTTTCAAGTATAAAGATAGATATTCACAGACTACATATCCACACACATTTCTTGTGAAGCATTAAAGGCTTCTAGACAGAATTAAAAGTCCGAAGGGATTTAAATAATCTCCATTCCCTACTATTACCTCATACAGAATTAAATACGAGTAGATTGAACAATAGTGAAGATTACCTGATGACAGGTTTACATAATTATCTACTTAACAAGAGAAAGAAATTTCCTTTTCTCTTTCTGCGAGAACATCCCAGAAAAGAATGGCGAAATAGTACAGGTCTATGACCTATGCCGGAAAGGATTATGAAAAAAAATTTTAATCTCATCAAATGGATTTCCACAAAAAATTCACCTGAAAACCGGATTTCATTATTTTAATATATTTGATATAGAAATGCAAATATACTTACTGTTTTCCTTATGAATGATTTTTGATTCATTCTAATCTGGCAAATAATAAATAACTTAAAAAACCAACGTTGATATATTATTTAGTATTTGTTAATTCTTTTTAATATTTTTGCTGGCCATCAGAAATTGTAATTATTCTTATTTTTCATTTATAATAATAATAATTAAAATATTATAGTTATTTTCGCTATAAATAAATTAGATTTATTTAGTTAGAATTTTAATGATGGCATTT
Organism: Lycorma delicatula; assembly: GCF_047948215.1. Lineage (NCBI taxonomy): Eukaryota > Metazoa > Arthropoda > Insecta > Hemiptera > Fulgoridae > Lycorma > Lycorma delicatula. Next base: position 35,105,579 of record NC_134461.1, on the reverse strand, counting down.
TTGTACTTTGGTTCTTTTGTTAAATTTTAACATTCTGTTTTCGTAATTCCTCAATTCCCTAGTCATTTTTAACAGTGAATGCAAACGCATTTTTTTTTTTTTTGTAGTAGTGTACGTGTTGTGAATTTATAGTACCAACTTCCAAACATCGTTATTAATGTTCCATTAATTAATACTTTAAAAGACCGCTTAGACAGTATCATGTGTAAAATTGTACTTTACATTAAATTAAATTATTTTACACTATTTACCCGTATATTGATTACATTGACACTTGGTGTTAGCTTTCCGCATTAATATTTATCGACTGTATTGATTAAAAGTACAATAAAAAAATCTGATCTAGACACTACATGACTTATACGCCTATTAAATTACATATACACATTTTTAAAAATGAAAAGTATATAACATATTATTTCACTAATAACTTAGGATTTTTTTCATATTTTTATTTTTATTGTTATTATTGAATTATTAGTTATCGTAATATTTTACATTCAGAGGTTAATAATTATTAATAAATCAATATATTTAAATTTAAAAAAAAGAAAGAGATGAAGTGTGATTCAAACCGATGTGCCTTCCCCTTGTAAGATCCAAATATTTTATTAATTAAAATTTTATTTGGCTATAAGAACCAATGAAAAAAATACCACTTATATCGTTGAAAAGCTCCCAATGAGAACTTATTATTATAGTTAACAAAAAAAAAATCCAATTTTTTTTAATTTTGGGCTTTTTTGGACACTTTTGTTTCAGTCGATTGCAATCAAAAGAGGAGGTGCACAACTAGATGATATAAAAATCTTAAATAAAAAATTTCAACATCCTACGGCCAATCGTTTTTGAGTTATGCGAGCGAGATACATACGTACGTACAGACGTCACGTTGAAACTGGTCAAATTGGATTCAGGGATGGTCAAAATGGTTATTTCCATTGAAATCTGAAAACCGAAATTTTTCGCAATCACAGTACTTCCTTTACTTCGTATAAAAAAGTAAAAATTTAGCAAGAAAAATTTTTATGTCTGACATTTTTTCGTTTTCTTCAGCTATTGTAATATTACTGTAATTTGAAAGAAAGTAATCTCAGTTTTCACACATAGAGATAGATAATTTATGTTTGTTTTGAAGGACTTCATAACTTCAATGTTATGATTCTTTTTCTTTTAGAATATGATATCTGTCACTTTTACCATACTTTAGAAGCAAATTACGCGTAATTTTGAATTCAACGGTTAATTTAAGGCCAGTTTTAACATGCAGTGCAAAAATGAACATTTTCGACATATTTTCCTTTTTTTATTTTTGTAAAGGCAAGAAAGCTGCTGAGGCTCTCAAAGAGATATGTGAAGTTTGCAGTGTTGGTTTCTAAACAGAACGTAACTGTGAGAACCGGTTTAAAAAATTCCATTCTTGAGGTTTTTCAGTCGAAGATGACCAACGTTTTGGGTCGACCTACTGAAATCGATGAAGACCATATCAAAGCCATAATTAAATCGGATCGTCATATAAGTATGAGAGAGATTGCAGAGAGGTTAGATGACCGCATACAACTGAAAATCACATCAAATTTTTTGGACTTGTTAAGAAGCTTGATATTAGGATTCCGCATGAATTGAAAGAGATTCACTTAACACAACGAATCAATATTTGCGGTAAGCATATCATATGCCATGAAGTCGATCTTTTATCTTTTAAAACGTCACCGGTGATGAAGACTGAATTGTCTGAAATAACATCAATCGAAAAACGTTTATAATTCAAGCGTGATGAACCGGCCAAAGCCACATCGAATGATGAATTTCAACAAAGAAAGATCATGCTGACAATTTGATGGGATTACAAAGTTAAGGATTTTAAGCTGCTTTCAAAAAAACAAGCGACAAAATCAGATATTTACTCTTAACAACTAATAAAACTGGAGGAAGCAATCAAAGGAAAACGGCCAGAATTGGCAAATCGTGTTCCATCAAGACAATGAAAGACCTCACATATCTTTAGTAATTCGTGGAAAATTATTGAGGTTGGTTAGGAAGTGATATCTAATCCTCCACATAGCCCTGATCTTGCACTTTTTTTTTAGTGATGAATTAATTCACCACAGAAGTTTGGAAAGAAGCTTGTGAATATGGAAATGGAAATTTATAACGTATGAAAATGCCTTCCCTAAATGAGTTTCGAACCCGTGACCTTCGGATGAAAGGCTGAAACGCTACCACTTCGCCACGGAGATAGCCAGTTTATTTCGAAGTTTGTATAACTCTGTGAATGGTAAAATTCTCACCAATGATGATGACCTGAAATCGCACTTGTTTCAGTCTTCTGCTCTTAAGGAACAGAAGGTTTATGAGCTCGGAAACATGAAGTTGCCAAAAAAATGGTAAAAGATTATCGGACAAACTGGAGAATACATAATTGATTTAAGTTCACTGTTTGTATAAACAATTGAGGTTTATTTCACATTAAAAAACCGAAATTAATTTCTTATCAAACCAATAATAATAATTTATTAAATAGCGTATAATTTCTAAAGTTGTTTGAAAAAATATTATCAAATTTTGTCAAGTTTATAGACGATTTTTTTTTTTAATTTACTTATTCTAAATAAAACTAGTATGTTTATTATTACTTTAATTATTATGTATATGAAACTACAGTTTCTATTCGTTTATCTTAAGAATAGATTAATAGAAGTGGTTATACGTATGTCATTCCTAGCTCTTTATTCTTGACGAGCAAGGAAGTTAGTTATACACGTATAAGGAGGTAAACAACTCTCACCTTTAAATTTAATATTAAACCAAGGAACTCAATTAGAATTTTAATTCGTTATAAAATTTGTTTTATGCGTTATTAAGACAAGGAATATTAAGTGAATTCTTAATATAATTATGAAATTAAATTATTATATTTTATTTAATATTACTTATATAAATAGTTATTTATTTACTTATTCCTACAGCAAAATAAGGCTGACAGCAGCATCGCCGAATAATATTTACCATAATGATGACAATAAATTTTAGTGGAGTGTGAAAATGTCATGCCTGACTGAGACTACCAATCCGAAACTACCAGATGAAAGGCAGAGAATCCACCACTCTACCACAGAGATCGGCACTTAGAAAATTATAACCCAAATCCTTCTGCTTCTTATTCTCAATATTTATTTATTTAGCGTATGGCACCAAAACACAACACCAATCACAGTCAAAATTAAAAAAAAGATTTAACAAACTAATATATGCTACTGATTCTAGAGTTGCCATCAGGAAATCTTCAGGATTCTCTTCATAAGTTTTAACAAATTCGAATTACGGGAGCGATTTGTATATTGTATACGAAAAATGGTAAATGATATATGTTATTTTCTGAGTTTTTTCACAAAAATCTTCTTTTTTATGAAGCACAGAATTTTAGATTTTCAATTGATACGGAAAAAGCAGGATCTTAACATAACATAAACCTACCGGGTTGGTCTAGTGATGAACGCGTCTTCCCAAATCAGCTGATTTGGAAGTCGAGAGTTACAGCGTTCAAGTCCTAGTAAAGTCAGTTATTTTTATACGGATTTGAATACTAGATCGTGCATACCGGTGTTCTTTGTTGGTTGGGTTTCAATTAACCACACATCTCAGGAATGGTCGAACTGAGAATGTGCAAGACTATACTTCATTTACACTCATACATATCATCCTCATTCATCCTCTGAAGTATTATCTAAACGGTAGTTACCGGAGGGTAAACAGGAAAAATAGGATTATAACATAAAATGATTTTTTTTTAATCTCCGGGATCACCGTTAGGTATTGCTTCAGAGGATGAGATGAATGACAATTTTTGTGGTGTGTGAAAATGCCATGCCTGACCGGGATTCGAACCCGGGTCCTCTGGATGAGAGGGCGAGATGCTACCAATCGCGCCACGGAGGTCAGCAGGATCTTAATATAATGCTTTATTACATTCACCATCATAAAGAAACCCAACACTTGATGACGTACTGACATTGAACTACCAAAACTGTTATAGCACGGTTGAAACACTTAATCTCAGGACCCTACTTTTCAATTGAGAATAAACTCGTTCTTTTTTTTATGACAGTAGCCCTCTAGTAGTTAAATTACAGACCAAATAATCCAAGCTTTCTTTAGTAGAATTTATCTCTATTACTTTTTTCCGTTGAATTCTGATTTTAGTGAATTTTATTTAGAAATTTAAGAGAAAAGAATTATATGATTTTTAATAAGGTTTACTAATGCTTTTATTATTAAATAATTAATTTATTGTAGTCACTCTTAAATTCTGGGTGTCAAAAAAAGAGTTTCAAGGTTTCAAGAACGAATATAATTTTCATCCTTGCAGTAATCAATAATGTTTTATGCGTAATATTGAAGCGACAACAATGAAGTTTTAGTTTATACATTCTCTATTAGTTTTAGTTTTGACAGATGTTTTAATTAGATGGTTATACACGCCAAGCAGAGTCCGGATTATAATTTCATAGTGTCGCCAAAAGAGAAAGTTTATACTGATTCGCAGATACGAAAACAGTGACTGTAATAGAAAGAAATTACACGCGTCTATCGTAGAAATTCTCCGTGTGACAAAAGGATACGTAAGTGGTGTGAACGGGTTTTTGAACCCAGAAGCATTTTGCAAGAACAATCACTAGCTAGGCTTAAAGCAACTGCCGAAACGGATTGAATTCAACCATCTTTCCTATGAAGTCTAAAATGTTCAGTTCGTAATGTTAGGTAGTTGAATAAACATTTCTAAAAGCACTGTACATGATGTTGTTTGCAAGGGATTGAAAATTCGTGCTCATATACTGTATTCCATGAAATTAGATGTAACGATAAATCACAAACAGCTCAATTTGTAACGACCATGTTAGACTTCATTTCTGCTTATGAAAATTACCTGCAATTTTATATTCAAATTAAATAACATTTCAAATTCATGGAGTTGTGAATCGTAATAATTTTCGAATATGGTGCTCAGAAATTTTTCAGGAATCGGCAGAATTCGTCCGCAACTGTCCAAAAGTGAATGTCTGGTGTAATATGATATATAATCGAATTTTTTGGGCCATTTTGTTTTTTCTATGAGCAGACTAATACGATCGTAATGTAGTCGATCTTGAAGAACTCTGAGTTTCAACAGATTGAAAATATGAAAGGCCTAATATTCCAACAGGATGAATCCCTTCCTCATCACGCAGAATTTGTGAGGACTGCGTTCAAGGACAGTTCCTCGGAAGACCGGATTGACGGAGAAGCTCTCATCGCTTGGACATCACGAATTCCTTATTTGATAGATGGATTATTTCTTCTTTTGGGGCCACGTAAGAGAAATCGTATACAAAGAAAACAACCAGTTACTCAACCACCAACGTCAAAGAATAACGCAGCTGTGAAAGTGATTCCTGCAGACTGCTTACCAGAGTATAAAATGAGCTGGTTAGTTGGTTTGACGTCTGCATAGCTGTAAATGATGCTCATATACATTATGAGCTAAACGGAACTTTAGTACTGTCATGCAATAAAACATATACTTTTGTTTCTGTCAATGTAATAATTGTAATTTTAAATTACATTTGCATTTACATGGTCCTTGAAGAACCAAGTATCTTTTCATGTAATTTCTTTCTTTTTCTTCAGTAAGTCTTTCAATCTTTCGAACTGTTTAGCTCTTCTTTCTTCCATTAGCTTCTAAGTGAACATTTTTTCGAAAAAGTATAACGGACTATTTTGGTTATATTTTTTACCATCATTGTTCTAAAAGTTTTGAGAAATAATGTAGATGGAAAGAATATGCTCTTTTTTTTATTTTTTGGCATTAAAAAAAACTTCGAAAAAAAAAATTTATTTGCAGATTGAAATATAAATTAATAGTTTTGCTGATGTTTGTTCTTAAACAAGTAAACTCATCTTGTAGTTATAATCTTCAAAAGCGGAATGTATCAAGCGACCTCAGGTTATACTTAATACCTTATATTTTTCTTTACATTTAAATTATGTAGTTTGACTAATACTGAACCACGCGCACGTGTTTTATGTATTGTTTGTATATGTAATTTTATCAATTGAGTAATATTATGTAATCATATAATTTAACTCAGATATCAGATTTCAACGTATTTATAATATAAATAATATTCATAGTAAATTAAAACATTCTTTATTTAAAAATTTACCTACTGTAATGTTTTATTATTTTTTGTAATATAATTTTTGTTTGAATGTACGAGTGTAAAAGTAATAGTTTATTTTATTACAAGCGAAATTTAATATAAAGTTGTAACAGTAATAATAATAATAACAACAAATTCAATCGTGAAATATAATTTAAAATGAAATGTTATTAAAATTGTTTCCGTTATTTGCGGATGTAGGAAGACCTTGTCAATGGGGGTGGTTCGAGGGGTGTTCACAAGAATTTACCCGCCCGGGAAAGGGCAGCGGCTGAACGGGTACGGCGGGCGCTGTTATCGATCCAAAGAAATTTCTAGTTCTACAGATTTTACTGGGTAGTTTTCAAATCCTTCATCAATTTATTCTTTCTATAAAATCGTATTTATATATTTTTATCTTTTTTCTGTTTTACGTATGCAATAATATATTATTTAAATTCTTTTCACCGATGAATATAAAGTTTTCTTTTTTATTTACACCTTTTTAAAACTGTTTAACAATAATGAAATAGTTATTTAATATTTCAACAATTTAATTTCTGTTTCTTATAATATCAAACATTATTTTAGATAATTTTTATATTTTATTTAATTTCAAAACATAATATTTTTAATTAAAAATGAATGAATTTAACTATTCTATGGTCTGTTTAATCTTTACATAGGTGATTGATTAAGTCATTGAACTATCCTATCACGAAATATATATATAGACTGGTACTTTACTTTTGTGTTTTGATACTTTCTGTTGTTACCTTATTCTATTTTTATACGGATGACATTTCGTATTAGAATATTAGAGAAAAATATGTATATTTTTATCTACCTTCAAGGGAACATGTACATTTTTTCTGCCGATATTTTATGTTCATAAAATATCGGTGTTGTAATATTGTTAAGTGTAAGATTATGGAATTAATAAGTACAGTTGAGTACTAGATTAAAAAATTTAATTAATATTAGGACAATAGTAGTATTATTAAAAAGTTAAATTATGATTTTACATGTATACGTATTAAAATTATTAAGTTTAATTTTTCCCTGACATCATAGCGCTAGAGCTATGCTGCAAAAAGGAAATTCTGGTAATCAGTCAAAGAATGGGGTATGCTTTTTTTTCATTTTATAACGTTTCATGAGCCAAGGACCTCCAAAAACAAAAAAAAAGTGGGAGGGTAATGTTCGTACGTACGTATGTATGTACGTGTATATATACGTGTTTGAAGCTTAATAACTTTTGACTGGATAAACCGATTTTGATGAAACTTTGTTCAGATACTAGTGTATGTTGGACAATTTATTGGTAAAATTTTGGGTTCAGTATCTCCAGTATAATTTGTTTACATCAAAAATTAATTTTAACGTCAGGAAAAGATTTTTGAAAGTATATGAGTGTCGCTTTATATGGAAATGAAACTTGGACATTCTGAGAAGAAAAGATTAGAAGCTTTTGAAATGTGGTACTATAGGAGAATGTTAAAATCAGATGGGTTGATAAAGTGACAAATGAAGAGGTGTTGCGGCAAATTGATGAAGAAAGAAGCATTTGGAAAAATATAGTTAAAAGAAGAGAGAGACTTATAGGCCACATATTAAGACATCCTGAAATAGTCGCATTAATATTGGAGTGACAGGTAGCAGGAAAAAATTGTGTAGGGAGGCCACGTTTGGAATATGTAAAACAAATCGTTAGGGATGTAGGATGTAGAGGGTATACTGAAATGAAACGACTAGCACTAGATAGGGAATCTTGAAGAGCTGCATCAGCAAACCAGTCAAATGACTGAAGACAAAAAAAAAAAAATCTCCAGTGGTTGGGAGTCATATTTCAAAATTTTGTATAAACCCCATATATTAAGGATAATAGATATGTGAATGCTTATCTCACCATTTTTAAAGGAATTTACTCAAAAATTACATCTTCAAATATCGAATAAAACTATCTTTTTGTTTATTTTATATTTTTTAAACCGAATTTTTTTATTGTCTTTCTAAACATAATAGTAGTGAAAACTAACCCCCCCAAAAAAAAAATACTTTGGTGGCATTGTGGGGGAGAGAGCCCATCAAAATTTAAAAATATCGATTTTTGACTTTTTCAAAACTTTTTTGTTATCTTTTTAATTCTATTAATATTTTAAATAATACATTTTTAGTAATAATATTACAATAAAAATGCATCATAATTAACCCCATTCCAAAAATAAGTTTTAGGTTACTTTTTATTGGTTGTGCATTATTAACGGAATTTTTTATGTTCTTGCATTTAACAGTTAACGCAGAAAAACAAAAAAAAATCATGGAAGGTGATTTTGGAGGAAGCTGAAAAAAATATAAAAAAGACCTATTTTTCGAATTTCTAAAACTTTTTTTGTTATATTTAAACGTATAATGATAATTTTACAATAAAATTGCATCATTAATTACCTTTACCCTAAAAATAAATCTTAGGTAACTTTTTTCATATATCATTATTTTTCCACTATATAAGTATAAATTACCAATGCTAGCAAAGTATCACAACTTTTTTGGCAGATTTTTTTATTACTGATACTCTTTATTTATATCTTTTTATTAATAATATTTATGTTTTATTAATATTATATTTTCACTAAAAGTAATATTGTATTACATACTTTATCTATGATTTTTTTTATGTTTGAATATAGGATATAAAATTACATACATTTAAATATATTAAATATTTAAAGACCAAATAATTTAATTTCAAAATATACATATTCTTTAAATCTTTTTAAGCCCACGAGGCTAGTCTAGTGGTTAAGTCGTCGCTGCAAATAAGTTATTCATTAACTGATTTTCAAAGTTCGAAGGTTCTCAGGTTCGAATCCCACTAAAAGTTATTTGTTTTTATACGGACTTGAATACTAGACAGGGGATACCGATGTACTTAGGTGGTTGGGATTTAATTAATCACACATGTCTCAATTGGCCTTTCTTTTTCCTGTTTAGCCTCCGGGAATTACCGTTCAGGTATTACTTCACAGGATAAATGAAGATGATATGTATGAGTGTAAATGAAATGTAGTCTTGTACAGTCTCAGTTCGACCATTCCTGAGATCTGTATTTAATTGAAATCAACCACCAAAGAACACCGGTATCCACGATTTAGTATTCAAATCCGTATAAAAGTAACTGCCTTTACTAGGACTTGAACGCTGGAACTCTCGACTTCCAAATCAGCTGATTTGGGAAGACGCGTTCACCACTAGACCAACCCGGTGGGTTCTCAGATTGACCTGATCTGTACACGACTACACCTCATTTACATGACATATATGTCATCTCATTAGACCGAGAGAGGTTGCTCACTAATTGAGGGAGGTATTCCTCGCTAATTTAACAGATCGCCAGGTATACATTAGGAAAAATGTATATATTTCCCGTTTAAAATAATATGTTGCTTAAAGTAAAACCTTTGATTTTTTTATATTTCCTTATCTATGAAAATCCACGGTAGTTGATTGGTCGCTGAAAAAATGTTTAATTATTAAACATCATTAATAGTGATGTAGTCGGATATGTATTTAGTAAAGAAAAATAGGATTATTTTTTTTTAATTTTATATTTAAAAAAGGTTATTGATATATACAAAAGGTATAAAAAAATAAAAATTATAATAAAAAAAAATTAAAATAAATAGTAAAAAAATGGTTTAAAAGTTTATGAAAATTTATATCGATTTTCGTGGCGGAATTGCTAGCGGGTCTCTAAATTTCATCTGGAATGTTCGAATTCTCGTAAGGCATGGCATTTTATATTCGCTACAAAATTTCCTTTTTATGTAAGCTAGAAGCTTGTGCATGAGCATATGGAACCAAAACAAAAAAAAAACGTTTAAAATTCCTTAATATTAAACAGTTTCTTGAAATTTATTCCGATTTTACTATTGATCTCTGAAAAATAGGAAAATTTTAATGATCTCCGTGGCGGAGTGGTAGCGTCTTGGCCTCTCATCCGGAGGTCCCTGGTTTGAATCCCGGTAAGCTATGACATTTTTCATACATTACAAAACTCCATTTTCATATCCGACTCACAAGCTTCAAGCTTATGTGGTGATATCATCAAACAAAAAAAAAAAAAAAAAAAAAAAAAATACAATCCAAGGTAAATTTATAATTGACTGAAACGTTATCTATGGGCTAAATTAAAAAAAAAAAAAATAATTAAAGGTAGACGCTTCTTCGTTTTTTAAATATAATTTTTGACTTTTATTCAGTTTTAATGCTTTAGCAAATAAAATGTGATTTGAAGAAAATTCGCATAAAATTTAAATAACGTTTGTATTGTTTTATTTTATGTAGAGACTTCTTATGTTCTTACCCTTCAACCAATATAAACTGTTTTCTTCATTCATTGCCTCACAATGTTTTCTGGCAAAAAATTTCATCTAATTAAATTAAACTATAAGATTTTGTAGAAAAAAATTCATCAAATTTCAAACTGGAGATTTTTTACTTCTCTTTTCTTGTGTATTTATCATCCGTTTCTTCCTTTTATAAAAACTGAGTAGTTATCCTAAAAGAAAACAAACCTTCAACAATGGAAAAATAAAATAATCTTTCAATAAACTGAAAAAATTTGATGTGGATCCACATGAGTTGCTCGTATGCCTACTAAATTACATATTACACATTTTTTGCTGCACTCCATTTAAATTTATTTCATTTGAAAGTGTGATACGATCCTCCAATTCTTTAATAAAGTGGACAGTTACACAATTGTTGAACGTGTACACAAATTAAGATCGGAAGAATTATATCAAACCAAAGAGCGATTAATTGATTGGCAACAAAAAACAAATAAACGAAATGATGATCAACTCAGACTCAGAATATTGTCCGACAATATCAGAGGAATAATGAACTAAAAGATAAGAATTTTTTGCAATTTATTAATGATAGGGTATGTATGCCTCAGTGTATATGTTAATCTTGTCAGAGTCTATTTTTCAGTCACTCTGTAATTGCTTTAATGTAGATTAAATTAAACAGAAATTCCAGAATAATTAAATAAAATTAAACAGGAATTAAAGTAGAAAATCCAAAAATAATATGATTCTAAATTATAATTTTCAATTAATATTAAATAATCAGATGTTTCACCAAATCTATTACATATACACATATGTAATAATGCTAATTAAATTACATACTCACATTTAAAAAAACAAAAAAAAAAAATTTTTTTTACTAACAACTAATTTTTTTTCATATTTTTTTTTTAATATTACTGAATTATTAGTTATTGTAAAAACGTTTTTACAATCACGGCTTTATAATTATTAATAAATCAGTACATTTAAATTAAAAAAAAAAAGTTAAAAAGAGGAGACGAGTCTGATTCCAACCGATGCGCCTTCCCTTGTAAGATCCAAATTTTTATTAATTAAAATTTTATTTGGCTATAACTCTGGAACCAATGAAATAAGTACCATTTATGATATATAGTTGAAAAGCTTCCAATGAGGACTTATTAATGTAGTTAAGAAAAAGCCTAAAATCCAATGGATTTTGAGCTTTTTGGACACTTTTGGTTCAGTCGATTACAATCAAAAGGGGTCACAGCTAGAAAAGTTTCAACAGTCTTAAATTCAAAATTTCAATATCCTACGGCTACTAGTTTTTGAGTTATGCAAGATACATACGTACTTACGTACAGACATCACGCCGAAACGAGCCCAACCGTCTAGTAAACAAATATAATTTTGCATCAAAATTTATAGAAAATTTAATTTTGAGAATATTTATATAAATAATATCAACCGGATATGAATAAGAGTTTAAGAAATTCTACTCCTATTAAAAATAAAGACAGATCGAAACTTGATAGAAAAATATTGAATTATAATTTTGAACCAAAATAATTGTTTTTTTTTAGTACTATATCTTGATAATAACATCAATCTGACATTCAAAATATTTTCACTTAAAGATTCAACAATACTAGCTGGACAACTTTAGTTAAAAAATGTTTACACACGTTTATACACATTTCGACATTGCAGAAAGCCTTTGCTTATTCTTGGTAGTATTCGATTCATCGTGTCTTTTCTTATTATATTAATACACTCATTCCATTATCAACGTTTCTTAAGAATGACATTTATCATTTGGACAGTTTTTTCTGTATGCTTACTCTTACTTTTAATTTAAAAAAAATTAAAGATATTAAACCGATGAAAATATATACTAAAAATTAGAACAATATTTTTTCCAATTCCTATTTAATCCCGATTTTTGAAGAAAAGTATGATGCGATTGTGGGGGGGGGATGAAATTGAATTTTCTTTACGTGTTAAGGTATGAGGAGTACAAAAATATCATTCATGTATAAAATTTTGTGGATCAAAAATATCAAAAATTACTTGATCAATTGCATATGCTGTAATATAGTATATCTGAATGTGATAAATTTATGAAGAATGCTCCAGTTGTTCTTCAGTTATGCTCAATTTAAATTCGACAACAGACAACATAATCTCAATTTGAGGTTACGTTGGTGTATTTTTCATACGTTCTTATGCAGTAAGTCACAGTGGTAAATGAGTTTAAATTTGATAGGAGGACGCCTTTTAAGTTTTTACAAAAACAATGAAAGAAAAAATTTTTTTTGTAAATCTTTATCGCAAGATATTCGCCAAAAAATTATCTTTTTATCTTTTATCCTTTCCCAAAATATTATCTTTTATCTTTTTCCCAAAATATTCGCCTTTAAGATTTATACACATTTGCATGCGTTCAAACCACTTCTTTAAACATTTTTTCCACTTTGAATTTGGTACCTCAAAAACTTGGTATTGGAAGGATTCAACAGCTTCTTGAGATGATGAAAATCGCTGCCCACTCATTTTTTGTTTGACATGCGGGAAAAAAGTTTTAGGCGGTCAGTCAGGTTAATATAGGCAATGAGACACTAAATCAGTGTTTTTCTCTATCAAATAATCAATTGTTTTGACGTACTGTGTGAGAGCTGGCATTGTAATGATGCGACGTTTTGGTTGTTTTTCTGATTTCATTGATGTCTTCTTTCAAACAAATCTTTCTATGCCATTCGTCACACCGCTGGAGCGGAACTTTTTATACCTGTACCGGAGCGGAACGGTGATCTCAATGCTCCGGTTCTAAATTTCGAACAGTTGCCCATCTCCTGCCTGCGTAGGAGGCTCTACAGCCTAGCGATGGATGCATGGCAGCAAGAATGGCACGCCACGACTAAGGGAAGGTCCTTGTATAGATTTATACAGGACTTGGGGGGATGGTATATCTCTGCTTTGTTTTTTAAGAGCAACGGGTGCCCGGGTGCTTTCCAACCACGTGAACTTGAACCAATATTTGTTTCAGTTCCGCCTGGCAGCTGATGAGCTGTGCGTCTGCGGGGAGGTCCAGTTAAATGAACACATGATGTTCGACTGCCCAGCGGTGGGACACAAAGCGAGTGGTGTGTGGCACCACGCTTAGTTCGCTCATGCTTAACTGATTTGAGGCTCAGTAGCCGTTTGTGGCACAGACATTCGGTCTTATGCTTTAGGGCGACCAAATGAGGTGGTGGTGGGAGAAATGCCATGCAAATCAAAAACGCCATTCGTCATTAACTGTTTGCTACATAACTTGTATAACCGAAGAAACAAGCGATCATTTTCTTGAAAGTCTTTTGCGAATGAATTACTTTAGTTGAATTCGGTTCATCTTGAAACACCCAAACAGTTTATTGTTGCTTAGTTTCAGGATCGTACGAATATATCCAAGTTTCATCTCCTGTTAGGATGTTATATACGGATTTTGCATTTCCTCAGTCGAATATTATGAGCATCTCTTTACACCAAGACACGAGCCTGTTTTTGAGCTTCGATCAAATTATGCGGAATCAATCGGGGACAGATCTTTTTCACAGTTAAATATTTTTGTAAAATCGAATGTACTGCAGTCTTCAAAATGCTTAATAATGGCTCTATTTAACGGTGTCACATGTTGGTCCTCTTCAGTCATGTTGCGCACAGAGTCGTTATTTTTTGGAACAAAAGATTTGATCGACTTTTACGAAATTAACGGAAGCATGACCACGATGAAATTCTGCAAATCTATTGCATAGAGTTTTTTCTGATAATTTTTACCAAAAGGTGAATGAAGCGATTCGAGGAATTGTTGTTGAGTTAGGCTCTTAATAATCGTAAAAAATTATCAAACGAAAACCTTCACGTGAATTTTCAATTTTTTTTACAAAATTGTTTTTTTAAACGCTCACTGTAACAAACTACTCGGCCGATTTCTGATCACTGTTGTAACAATAAAAAGGTCAAATTTGACAATAGTAATGTCGCATCTCAATACCGCCATCTAGTTGTGGTTTGTAAAAACTTAGGAGGCGTACATGTGTGTAGAGTCTACTTGTTAATTAAACTTAGGTAGTGCGATTTTCTGCGAAAATCAGAGCGTTTTTAACTGCGAAATAGTGTGGAAACGAAAAGTCGATCTTCTTCCGCAGAACTGAGTAAGTTTTTTAAAAAATTTCAAAAAAGTTGGAATTTAAAAAATATTTCAAAAAGGAATATAAATTTTTTATTTTTTTAATTAGTGGTTGTGTGATTTTTTTTTATTCATTCACTACAGATCCATTTTGGTTAATTATTTCTGGAGGAAAAATAATTAAAGCAATAAATTTTAATTATTTTTTTTACCTTTCTTAATTTTTACCGTAAGTTTCCTTCCTAGTAATTGAAAAACCCGGATGCCTGGTGATCAGTTGAAGAATGCTAAGTTATTACATCGGTTTAATAAATCAAAAGGAAAAAAAAAATTGTGATATTTTTTCAAAAATATGGTTATTTCTCCTTACAGTATAAATTAATTTATTATACAATTTACCGTTTAGAGTGTAAAACGTAGTAGGTACCTAGCTCTCTCTAGCTTCCTGCTATAGTTAATGACAAAAAGAACAAAATTACGTGCACTTACCTTACCGCCCCTATTTTTGTTAGCCTTGCAATACACTTAGTACTTTATAGGACGGGGGGAAATGTTAATGAGCTTCTACACACCAATGCCTTCTCTCCTTGTTGGCAATTACTTGCCACGTAATAGCGAGCAATTTTGTTTTTAACTTGTTTTTTTCTAACTTACATATTATGATTCTGCAGCTATATAAGCTTTCACATTTACACGTCCTTTTCCTTTCTCTTTTTCTCTTACGCTATATTTATCTAGTGTACCTCGTTTTTCTTTTTCTGTCATAAACTTTATCTTTTCCGTTTATTATTATTTTTTTTTTAAAGAAATTAATGTCTAGTGCTTTTATTTCTTTTATTGTCTAAGTAAGATGTGAAAAAATAGGTGCAAGTAACAGACATTAGTAAGAATATTTTATTTTCTTATTTTCACTTTATTTAAGATATTGACAGATTCCTTCGCCGTATATATAAAACGTAAAATTTAAACCTCTCCTCTATAAACCTAAAAATTATTATTACCCACAAAATTTATTATTTTCATATCAAATTTAATCACAAAAAAAAATGGTTTATTAAAATAAGAAAAATTATTACGAAATCAAACATAAGATGTTTATTTTAAAAAAATAAAAAAATACATTTTTAAAATTTTAAAAATTTATTCAATAATACCTCAAATGACAATATCCTGGTTATTTAAAAAAAAAATATTACACAAATAAATAGCTATTAAAATTATTATGAAAATTAATTTGATTTATTTATTGGATTAGTTAAGTTGAAATTAAAAAAAAAATTACTTCGTTGGTAAACGAAGGGTAAATTGCGACGTAATTTAAACTGTCACAACTTTAACATTACCGTCTACCTTTCTAGAAAATTTTCCTCGTCCTTGGAAGTATTAAAGATAATACTGAACGCGGAAATTTATATATTTATTAATAAAATCAATAAAATATTTAATTAAAATAATAAACATTTGATTCATAAAAAGAAAAGACCTGAGAAATCGATTGCAGTGTAATATTATTTTGAAACTGATTGCAAAATTAGTTTATTAGAAACAAAAGTTTAAAAAAATTACTCAATAAAAATGAATTAGTTGAAAAACTTACTTTATCACTAGTGATGCGTAGATTTTTCCCAGCAGTAAGGGACGGTTATCGAATACTCTTTTTTGAATTTTAAATAATTTTATTATAAATCTTCATTTTGTAATTTTCAGAATCATAATATTAAAGTTATCTTTCTTCCTTAAATTTTTCTCATGAGAGAGGATGTATCTTTGATTGGTTTAAGGTTCATGCTATCTTTATCTTTCTTGAGATAAACTTTTGTATATTTAACCTACATAAGAACCATGCGTTAGGTCTTGGTGGGCAATCTGCGTAGGAGGCTTCATGGTTTTGTTACGTTCTTAAATTAAATTTACCCATTCTGTTAGGATTGTTTAGAACAAAATCCGTTTTTACTTTTCTCTTTTTCTAAACACTGTTAAAAATACTAATCGTGTACTATATATTTGTTAATGAATCCTTTTAATTATTATTATTTCTTTATTTACTTACTTTTTCCCTCAATGTTTACTGATGGTTATTTAACAATGGAAGTGGCCATGTAAATTTAGATTTTAAATAATTTTTTTTCTTTTAACGATTTTTGAGAATAAATTTATTTTCATTTTTATTAATTAATTTAACTTTTGACTCTAAATTTTTCTATACCATCCAGTACGGGAAATAGTAGGGATACGAATGAAGAGAGATTTTTATGGTGAGGGTATTTCTCAAGTTTCTTCTTCATCTTCCGCATACCAATAACCGTTGATTAACTTTTACAGTATACTTTAGCTAAGGTAATGTAAATGAAATCAATGTATTCATAGTCAAGGAGCTATTGCTGTGTGTATACATAACGGCGCCAAGAATTACGACGCCGATTTTTTTTTAATATAATTGCAGACTACAATACTCAGTGCTATGAGGGACAATATATTTTTAAAATTATAGTAATCATTTTATAATTAATAATAAATTAATTTTATTATCATAATCAAAATATAAAAACAAAACTGCTTAATATATTAATGGTTTTAAATAAAATTTAATTAATTCCATAATTTACTTAATTTACAAAAAAAGAATACTTCAAAGTCTTGACGAGAAGGAATGCTTTTATTTATTGCGATAAGCTTTTAAATAGCCCCGATTTATGCGCTGCGGTTATGTCATCCGGTGGATTTTACAAGGCACTGAATACAATGTAATTTATATTCTAATGATTTATACAATATCGTGCTACAATTTTATCTTGTAGTTTAGAGGCGTGTCGTCGTACCCTGTTGAACGCAACGATAATTTTATCTTTGATGGTTCAAGGTCATAATCTTAGTACAACTGAACGATAAGCATTTCATTAGAACAATACAATAAAATCAGATGAATAGAGGCCAGTGCCTGATAAATTTGTACGAAGAAACAGTACTGAAATTTATTCGGCACTGACGACATAGCCAAGACTAAAGTGCATAAATAGATATAAAAAAAAGATGGGTCTGGCCCACCTAACATTCTGTATGTGCAATGTCTTACTGTAAATACACTTCTGAAAACAAAATATCTTATGCCTTCTATAACTCTTTATAATACTCGTATACCACAAAGATCTATTTTTTCTCTTCTATTTCAACGATTACTTAGTGAATTACATATTATACCACAATACAAGATCTTTTGCATTAATCCCTACACCAGATTTTTTTTCATTGCATATTATAAATAAATTTATTTACTTTTAATTGAAACAGCTGTTTACCCAAAATTAGTTCAACCATTTATTTTCTAGAAATCTATAATTTAAGTACAAGAAAAAGTAATGTATGGTTATTTTGTAATGTATGATTTTCCATTACAAGTGTTAAATTCAGAAAATAATTATTTAATTTAAAAGTAAATATTTATTATTCCTACCGTGTTGGTTTCAATTTGTTCAACTAGTTCAACCCCCTTGTGGCCCAACGAGATGAGGATGACATATAAATGAGGTGTAGTCTTGTACAGACTCAGGCTAACCATTCCTGAGACGTGTAGTTAATTGAACCCCATCACCAAAGTACATTGTCTAGTTCAAAGCCATATAAAAGCAACTAACTCTTACCTGGATGTGAATCTCAAAACCTTCGATTTCGAAAAACAACTGATAAACAACTGATTTGTGTCAACGAGTTTAACACTAGACCAGCCCAGTGGGCTGAAAAATAATAACTTTATATATATATATATATTTAACACGTAAATTTGCCTAATTTGGATATAAAAATTGTTTTATGTTTTCTAATATTGCTTCAAATAAATCGTTATGCTGGGTTTAGTTTCGGTAGCGCCACAATTATTCGCATTGATAGAAATTTAACAGTTCCCTTCTAATCGCTCACAACTTTTATCAAAGTATACTTCGTACAGTCAACTATCTAGGTATGTTTATCCATTTATGAATCTACGAAGTTCTCTGACGGATTTATAGAGAGGATTTATTTGAGAGGTTTTATATTGCATTGTAAGATCATATTAAAGGTTTTATATATATATATATATATATATATATATATATATATATATATATTAGTTTATATATATATATATATATAAATTACCCTCATTTTTTCTGATAAAGTTCGAGGAAATGTTCCGGTTGTTGGGCAGACGTTCTCGTTTGTCGTTTTCTAATAAGCTGTTGGTATACTCAAAAAAGTTTAAAACCTATCTGAAAATATGGGGTTGAACAGCAGGGCACTGCGAGCAGAAGCAATATCGACATCTTATAGCAGTTTCAGAATAAGCTACCGAAGAGTATAACAAAGGCACCTTGGTTTATAAGGAATAGTGAGATCCAGGATTATTTAGGATTACGCTCCGTACAGGAGGAGATTCAACGTTTGTTCAAAGAATGAATTTCGGCTTAACTACCACAAAAAGATCACATGGCAGTGAACCTATTAAACAATCTGGATGACATTAGAAGGTTGAATCGACTGCACGTTCTAGACATACGTGTCACTAAAGTATCAATAAGTTCGTTCGAACTTCTCCAGTAAGAGTCCGTAGACCCACCGGGTTGGTCTAGTGGTTAACGCGTCTTCCCAAATCAGCTGATTTGGAAGTCGAGAGTTACAGCGTTCAAGTCCTAGTAAAGCCAGTTATTTTTACACGGATTTGAAAAAATTTGTGTTCTTTGGTGTTCTTTGGTGGTTGGGTTTCAATTAACCACACATCTCAGGAATGGTCGAACTGAGAATGTACAAGACTACACTTCATTTACACTCATACATATCATTCTCATTCATCCTCTGAAGAATTATCTGAACGGTAGTTACCAGAGGCTAAACAGAAAAAAAAAGTAAGAGTCCGTAGAACTGAACGTATGGTGAAGTCAACGGACTATGTTTACAGTTCTAAACGTGAAACGTGGCCTAACCTAAAAGTGAAGTGAAAATGGGGAAAAAATTAAAAAATAAGCACGAAAACATTATATTTCAGTTCAATTAGATTTGTAATAAAGATTACCTTAAAAAAATACCTCGAATTTTGTTAGACAACATTTTTTTCTTTCATTTGATGAACCGCGGGGCTCGAATATGTCATTTTTTCCTCAAAAAGGTGGATTTATGAATCGCGCCGCTAGTTAGCAGTACTTGATAGTACTAGGTAGGGTAAAAAAATTTGGTAATGTACTTGAAATAATAGAATTTAAAAGAAAATATACTACAGCTTGTTTTAATAGTAAATGCTCTCATGTAAATGAAAGTACTGAAAATGAAACAATTTTTTTAATTCCCATCACTTCATTAAAAAAATTAAAGTATTAGTTTACAAGAGATTATAGCTGCTAAAAAATCACGAACAGTAGAAAGTATTGCAAATGTGGCAACAAAGATTTGTTATATAAAACAGAAATAAATTCGATCGGTAAAATTTTTATTCTACAATTAGATTTGTTTGAACTAACTGATGGAGAAATAAAAAACAGTTCATTTAATAATAATATAAAAAGTGTGTCCACTGATACGATACAAATCGAGGGTTACACTTACAAAGTAAGTGCAGTATTATGTCACGGATCTTCGATTCGTGAAGATCATTATTCTAGTTTTATTAAAACAGGAAAAATATGGTGTGAAGTGAATGATATTATTCAACAAAAAAAATTGGCCGAGAAATTCAAAAAATGTATTTGTTTTTTCTAGAAAGGCAATAAATTTTAATAATAAATCCATAAGATAGCATAAAAAAAATAAAAGAATAATCTTACAAAACGCAGTGATATTTTTGCAAATTGATAACAAATTACAGTGAAATTGTAAATAGTGTCTTTGTGTGTCTATAATAACCTCGGACGTCAGTATTGTGCATTATCTATTCTACTCTTAATTTCAAATTTGTTACATACTTTAATCTTTTCTTTACATTGGTTCATCTTCTTTTTTTACTTCTATTTATTGTAATAAATTGCTTTGCTTTTTATTGTTCTAGTGGTGTTATAATTTTATGTCCTTAGCATAAATAGTGCGTTTTATGTGCTTAGCATAAAAGTTTTACTATAATAGTGCGTAGTTTTGTGGAGTTTTCTTAAGAATTGCTTATCATGTGATTTCGTATGTGATCCAATTTACTAAACGTTTATATAAATGTAACCGGATCTTAAATAAGATTTGAAACAATTAAACAAATTTGGGCTGATCTTATTTCTGTCGACACCTTGAGCTTCCTGGAATCGAAGCGTAGATTTGTGATGAAAACTATACAGAATAGACCTAGGCTACCGCCCAAATATATTTAAAAAATGTATTGATTATAAATTTCTACTTATTTTCTCGCCCGGTTTTTAAAGTTAGATAGTCAATGGGCTTGACTGAGAATGAGAGATGACTTTGACTTCGATGTTGAAAATTACATAAATTTGGACGGTAGCTTTTGAAAGAACCTTTCCAAAAAAAATATCAACTCATTAAAATCTTTTATTTTTAAATATTATAAATATATACAAATAATCAATCACGGCAGAGTAAGGAAAAATCTGTTGAATAAAATTCGTTTTTATTGCAACTCTTTTGAAGTTTACCAACAATTTGAGAGCCGATAAATCCATATAAACAGAGTGTTTTTCGAAGAATATAACTAATAAACTTTCGGGATGTGTTTTACTGATGAAAATAAAAAAGAAAATTTATATAAAAAGAGATTCGGAAATGCTTCGTTAACGAGTGTTGGCTGGTGTCTTGATTTCGTCTTCAGTAAAATTAAGCCAGACTGTAACTTATGGGATCTAAATTTAGAGATTTCTTATTAATTAATTAGTGATGCATGAAGAATTAAATAAACTTTCACGACATTTTCTAGTAGAAATAAAGACGAAAGTTCATATAAACATAGGTTCGGAAACGCTTTGTTAACGAGTATCGGTTGGCGAAAGATTTGTCTTAATTTCTGAGCCTTCGGTAAAATAAAGTCAGACTGTAATTCTTGGCACCCAAATTAAGTGGTAACTTTAGAGGTTTTATATGAAATCTGACCAGAAAAAATGAAAAAATAGTTCCCAGAACTGAATTTTTAGAGTTTTTGAGAAATTTGGGGTAAGTATAAAAGATTGGAATCGAAAAACACACTATTTTGTACATATTGATATGTTTTATTATTATAAACTTCTAAACTGTTAGTGTCTGGTGACTTAATTCATACAGTTTTACTCAAAATCAAATTCTCTATAAATTTCATTAGTTTATTACTATATTTTTTATGTTTATTAGCCATTTAACAAAGTTGTTTTACGCCAAACATAAAAGGTACTTTTGAATCACAATATTTTGTCTTTTAGCCCATATTTCTAAAAAATTACAATAAATATAATTCTGGGACTATTTTTTCTGATTTTTAGGCCAGATTTCATGTAAAACCACTAAATTTACTGCTTAATTTGAATTTCAAGAATTACAGTCTAATCTAATTTTACCGAAAGCGCAGAGATCTGTGCGAAAATTTTTGCCAGCCGACACTCGCTAATGAAGCGTTACCGAACCTATGTTTATGTGAATTTTTTAAATTTATTTTCATACGTAGAATATGTCCTTAAAGTTTATTACATTATTTGTGAATCTTTCCGTAAAAAGGTTTCATCTATTTATTGTATACACCTTTATCCTTTGGATAGATCACAAAAATAAAAAACAACATAATTATAATTAAAATAAATAGCAAGTGGAAACGTAATTTACCGTTTTAATTAAAAATTTAACCTTTTCATCTCAGTTTTAATATTTTTCTTTCTTTATTATGTACAACAGTGTTTGTATTACTTTATTAATAAATTAGAACTTTACTAGTAATAATATTATATAAATAAGCACAGATTATTGATTTACATTTAATTAAGTTTTACTCTCTCTGGTTTATTTGGATTTAACAGACACCTATGTTATTAGGTAAACAAAATTAATTGAACCAGCGATGTCTGATTAATATTAAAAATTATAATGTTATAGAGTAACGTATAACATATTTCATGATGAAAATCTAAATAATTTTTTTTTTTTTTTTGTAAGGTAATTACACTTTAGTCTTCTATCTTTTTTCACCGTAATTTTCTGAGTTTAATCAACCTTCTTATATTTAAAAGCGCATAGTGAATTTTTATAACATTTTTGAAAATCTTTTGTTAATCCTACAAGAAGAAAAACAAAATTTTTAACAAAAATTTAGAATGAAATAACTATGAAATAAAAAGCATTTCATGCCAAATTAATAGTAATATATACATTTGTAAAATCCTTATTATTTATTGTTCATCTTTTGAGGTAATTTTAATAATATTTTGTTTATAACATATTTCAAGTTTATAAAGTAATTTTTGAATGTTACTGTTAGAAATCACTGGAATACATTGAGAAAAAATTAAAAAAAATTACATTACGTTGTAGGTTGTATTAACCTGATAATGATTCATCATATGGATGCAAATTCATACTCTTAAGTGGCTTTAGATAAAATAAATAATTTTATTATCAGTTTTTATCTCTTTTAACAAAGAAAACAGATATAAAAGGAAACCAAAATATTTGAGATTTTCAACAAAAAAAATAGTAAACAATATACGGTTTTTTATTTTTCAAAAATTTGTTTTTAGATTTTTAAATAAATTTATAAAAAATATTTAGTTCAATATCTTTTTGTTATGATGGAATTTTCATTAAGTAATTTTTATCCATCGATTATTATTAGATATTTTATTTAATATCAATTTTTACGTTTTATAGATAAATTTTTTAAACAAACTTTCCTTAGTTATTCAACGTTAGATAAAATGTCTTACTTGATGTCAACCTATAAACTGGGATGCAGTCAAAATTTTATAGCATACGGAAATACTGAGCCTGACTTTGATTTAAATTTGAAACTTTCTGGATGAAAGGAAAAAATTGTTTTTCAGTAAACCTTGCGAAAAATTTCGTTTTTTAGATTTCAACGGAAATATCCATTTGACCATCCCTGAATACATTTTGACTAGTTTCGGCATGACATCTGTACGTGTACGTACGTATGTATCTCGCATAACTCAAAAACATCAGCCGTAAAATGTTGAAATTCAAAAAATGTAAAAATCCAAAAATTTTGAATTTTGGACTTTTTCTTAACTGTAGTAATAATCCCTCATTGAGAGCTTTCCAACGATGCATCATAAGTAGTAGTTATTTTCATTAGTTCCAGAGTTATATCCAGATAAAATTTTAATTAATGAAATATTTAGTTCTAACAAGGGGAAGGCCACATAGGTTCAAATCCGACTTCATTTCCTTTTTTTTAACTTTTTTCTAATTTAAATATATTTATTAATAATTATTAATCTCTGATTGTAAAAAAAAAAACTTTTACAATAAATAATAACAATTAAAAAAAAAATCAGAAGTTATTAATGAAATAAAACTTTATGTAATTTTAAAAATGTATATATGTAATTTAATAGGTGTAGAAGGAAGTCATATGGTGTCCACATCAGATTTTTAACTTTTGTTCTTTTAAATTCAATTTAATTTTTATGTACACGTTTTCTGTTAGGCGATATTCAAAAATAAATTGTCTAATCAGTATAATGCTCGTCAATAGTACTACAACAAACATTAATATAAAACCTGTGTTGAAAGCTACATTCTACTGAAATCTAAATTTTTCTTATTGTTACAGCCCATTTTGAATATTTTTGGAGAACGATTTTTCAGTAATCTATCATTTTCCAAATAACAGCTATTTCGATGAAGAATTTTTCGTTTTTTAAATGAAAAAGCATTGGGAATGTTCGTATTGATAAGTTGAATAAGAAACTATGAAACGTCTATGAACTACATTATACAGAATTATAAAATAATGAAAAATAGTAATTATTTTATCGTGCATGAAGTAATTCCTATAATTTTTTTTTGTTGAGATTACACGAGGAATATACAGATCCTCCATATGTTAACAGGAAAAGGTGATTGGCTAATAAAGAAAAATTCTCTAGATATTTTATTGTTATTATGAAGTGAGGTACAAAAAACTTTGAACGTTTGAAAAATACGTAACGTGACGAGGATGGTATTTTTACCTCCCCCCTGTTGTTACATCATTCTCTCCGTCATTGCTTCAATAATAATTCTCTTCTCAAGCACTCAACTCGGTTCTTGTTTATTGTTTCTATTCGACTTCTCTACGAACCGGTCATTTTATTCATATATTATTTTATTTATATTAGAAACACGTTTTTATTCCCCCTTGCTAAAAACTAGGGTATAACTTGTTTAGTAAACTAAAGACAAATTCAAATCTTATTACAAGATTTTTGTTCTTGATTAACATGAGACAGTAGAATGTAGTTTCCAACACAGCTTTTATATTAATGTTTGTTATAGTATAATTGATGAATATGCTATTGAATCATTTATTTTGAAAATTGCCTTACAGGAAATGTATACTTAAATTTATTAGATATAAATTGCTACTTCTTTTATAAGGCGTCTACAACTGACAAGATTTTTCAACATCACGGCGCACGATTACGTAAATTTCCATTACAATATCTGTGGACAAAACGTTTCTTCGTTTTTTTTTCCCCTAATGTATAGAGGAACAGGTTGCAACCTGTTCAAATAGTGAACGATAAGCAATCATCTCCCACTGTCCAATGAGATGAAGGTAATATGAATGACGTATAAATGAAGTGTAGTCTTGTATATACTCAAGCCAACCATTCCTAAAGCGTGTTGTTAATTGAACCATAACCATTAAAGTACACCGGTATAAAAACTAAATTTTACTAGGATTTGAACCTCAGAACATTCGACTTCGAAAAATTGCTGTTAAACAACTGATTTTCGACGACGAGTTAATAACTAGATGGTCAATTTTTTTAAATTTTGAAACCATACAAAATTATTCAAATACAATGAACTAATTTTAATTCATCAGATAATAATAGTGCTAACTTATCAAATAAAATATTTTTCAATTTATTTTTACAAAATTATTTTTAAATAATGAATTTTTGTTTCTTAATATTTTCAAAATAACAGATTAAAATTTAAATAACGTATTAAACTAACGTCTTATTTAATTTTTCTTTATTTTTAATAATTTATTATGCTTTTAGATATATTATAACAATGAAATGATTCTTGTTTTGGGTTTAAAATTATACTATTATTTTTTTTTTGGTTTTAATATAAGTAAAATTTTTAATTTTTTTTATGTTCTACGTTATTGACATAAATTTTCTCAGAATTAAATTGTGTAAAAATTGCATTGAAAATTTTTATTACTTGCTGGAAATTTAACAAATTTATTTCACATAAAATTTAAAAAAGTATGTTTTGAGAACCAATTTTTTGTGTCTTAAATAATGCTCTCAGTACTCATCCGTTACTAGTTTTATTCAGTTTTTCTGGTCAAAAAACGTTAAAAATTTATCCATTAATCTAAAATCAAGAATTTCGGCACGGCTTTATTTTATATTTAGAGCGGAAAGCAGTTCAGAATTTTTCACAAGCTGTAACTTGAAAGGAACGCACTTACGGACCCATATTTATTTAACTCTTCTTTATTTTTATTTGAAGAATATGTCTTGAAATTCTTTAAATTTCTTCATGAAACACGCTGGATAATTCATTAGATGATTTTTGGGATTTATTAATAACATTCATAATTGAACTGTGAATATTTTTATGCAAGATAAAAATACTTTGGTATAAAATAATTTTGTATTTTGACTTATCCGTCATCTCTTTAAAATACTCACTTTTGAATCTTAAAAATTGTATTTATTTTTTCTTCTTTGGTTAGTAATCCACAGATTGGTTCGCAACAATTTTCCAGAGTTGTCAATTTAGTGCTGGTCTATTTAGATATTGGAGAAATAATTTAACTGACAAATTTTAAATGAGTTTAATTTCTGTTAAATTTTATTTTTCTAAGACATTAAGAAAATATATTTTCGAAGCAGAAAAAAATGGACGATCAGGCTTGGTGGTTTAGTAACAATAGAATAGTGTCTTAAACTCGAACTGCTAGATTTTTTTAATAAATAATAAATCTATGATATAAATAAAAGTAAACGTGTTCCTATGTCCAAGATCTCGGTTTTTGATTATTTTAGCCATTTACTCTTTAGGGGTGAATTTATTAAAAGATTTACTTTTAAATCTTAAATGGTTTACTTTGTAGGCTGAGCTTGTAGTTAAATGTAAAGAATTTCCAAAATATGCATATCCTAAGATGAGGTATATAAGACATTAAGGTATATATATATATACATATACACAGTCGTCCATAAAATGATAATGAGGTTTTAAATGGGTATAGCTTCGGAAAAAAGCATTGTAGAGAGATGATATATACGTTGAATGAAAGAGAAACACTTCAACTTTTTTACGTGTTCAGTAGATTTCGATATGTATTCCTTAGTTGCTCTGTAGACATTAAGAAGATATTTAGTTTCTTGCCGTTTATGGCAGAGAACATCCGGCCTGATAGAAGAAACAGGTTCAGTGATCCTTTCTTTTAAATGGTCCAAATTTCGAACTTGAATGGAACACACCTGTGTTTTTACATAAACCCTAAAATAGAAATCCATGGGTATAAGGTCTGGAAAACGTGGGGGCTAGGCAATCCACCCTGGCCCTTCGCTGACCCATCGCCTGATGGATCAGCGAAGGGACCCATCGCTAAGAAAATATTTCGGTAAGAAAATCCTGCATGATTGTGGCAAAATGTGGAGGAGCTTCGTCTAAGTGGAAAATTAAATTTTCTGCTATTTGGAGCGCTGCATTCTCTTATAACATTTCCAGAAAGATGATCCTTGTTATTATTTTTTTTTCAACAAAAAAAGGGGCCAATACGTGCAATAGAGTACCGCACATTCTTTTTTGAGAAAAAAAATGAACATCGTTGAACATCAACGTGTCACTGCCACGTTGATGTTCAATAACTTTATGTGGAGATTCAGTACACCATATAATAATATTATGCCGATGTTGGCGTTCAGAAACCTGAAACGTTGCTTCATCACTGACACTGAGATTGTTTTTTAAAAAAAAATCATCATCCTGCTCTAACTTACCAGAATATTTACAGCAAAATCGAATCATTTCACTTTCTCCTGCGGATAAAGTTGTAGTAACACCTGAATTATATACGCAGTAAAACGTAACCGTCTTTTAACACATTGTCAACAGTTGAGCAATGGCCGTCCTGGACGTGTTAGCTTCACTGTTTAGTTAAGTTGTTTGCTCCATTGCCGAATTACATTTTCATGCGCGAGGAGTCTTCATTGTTCACAAGACATACCTTCAGTAGTTTTTGCTGGATGGTTTTTATGAATAATTCACACGTTATTTTATAAATATAAATGTATAAAAATTTCCACTTTAACCCCATTAAAAAAAAAACCTGTTAGTTATCTGAAGTACCCTTTGAGTATGCTGAATTTTAGCACTCAGTCAATATAAATCCCCCTTGGATTTATCATTCAAAATTATAACAACAGAATAGAAACTATAATAAATAGAAAGAACATGGAAATGGGTTTGTGAAACAATTTAAATTGCATTTGACTATATTTAAATTATGTCTGAATAATAACATTTCCCTCCAATGTTTTCAAAACTTTTCCAAATATTACGTTAATAATAATGAAGATGATTATTCCGGAAAAGGAAAAAACTGAGCCATTTCATGTATTTTTTATTATTATTATTTTTTTAAATTTACTCGTTTGTACGGTTTATAAATGCATAAAAAATTTAATTTAACTGAATTTTAAACGAGCAAATAAGCTGGAATTCTAAATTATTTAACTTCAGTATGAAAGTTATGATTAGTCTAACTTTTATAAAAACCGTTATTTATTCGCTAACAAAAAATATAAAAAAATTACACTTTTCCACCACCGAATCCGAAAAAAGGGCACGGAGAAAATTTTAAACAATTTTTTTTAATATTAATATTAATGAAGTTGTCACTAAAATGAATTAATCTTGAAAGTAATTGTAATAAATTATAAGGGAATTACTTCAGACCGTAGTCCTATGTGCATAAATATTTATTAACATCAAACCCCTTTATATAAAATTCTAGAACACAAAATTTCAGCATTATGCATTCATCAGTTCTAAAAATATTAACCAAAGCTAATACCAACTTATACACATACGCGCATACCACACACACAACTTAGTAACTTCAGGAATCATTCCTTAGTCTGGCTCTCAACAGATACCTCGACGATGTGGTTGCACCTTTGGTGCAGCTACTTTGTATTATTAAGGACTCAAGCCACCTCACTATCGGCAAGGTATCCATGATTCATAGAGGGAGAAGAAGAAATTCAAAAAGAGATTCAATAAATTTTTCAGGAACTTATTAGAATAACTAAATAACTGAACGAAACCTCTCAATCCAAGAAAATTAAAAAAAATTATGTATATAATAATAAAAAAGACAATAATAATTTAAGTATTGTCTTACGAATTGTGATATAAATTGTGTTAATAAAAATATTCCCAAGTTAATAAAATAAAAATGAATCCTTTCTTGAAATCGTAGTATATTAAATCGTATCGTGTTGTGTAAAGTATACAAATTATTCAAAAGAAAAATGAAATTTATTTATATTATGTCATAAAAAAGCATGTTTTTTTTTAACATCATGAATTTTTTTAAAGCTCATTTACTCTTGGTTGCTATAGTAACGGATACAAAATTTGAAGAGTTCAGACCTTCTGTCTCCAGCTCTTAAACTCTTGTCAAGGACTATTGACTAAGAACAAGGGCAGAATTAAGTGGTTCCAGCCCTACAGCACTCCTTCTCATTGCATACTCTTCCACTCTTTGTTCCCCCTAAATCTCCCTTTTCTCATGCAACATTCTCTTCTTACTAGTACCCCCATTCCTTCACGTGTTACCCCTTTTATGTTCCTTCACATTTCTCTCCCGTGGTAAATGTTGCTTTGACCGGAATAGAAATCGATATTTAACTCCCTTGGCATCCACTCTGTCGTAACAAAAAGAAAATAAAATAAAAATCATCATGGCTACTCAATTCTTGACTCTTAAAAAAAATAAAAGTAAAAACAGACAAAGGTCCGTTTTTTTATTTTATTTGTTTCAGTACTATTGTAAATGTTGTATCGAATTCTTGTTATTACGTATTGTTAAAATGCATGAATGCTAATAAGATTTAACGTTAAATAAACTAGTTCCCGTAAAACGTCATTCATAAATTTAATTCAATTAGTTTTGTTCCATGAATGAAATTTAATAACATGGTTCTTTTAAAACGTATTTTTTACACGCAAATTATGTCATCACATTTACAGGAGTTTTTTTTTTAAAATCATTTTATCATAAAATGGTAAATATCGTGACGCAAAATCTTCGCTTTACAATAAAATTATGTCTTAAAATATCTTTTAGCAGTATAATCCTGACATCCAAGCATTTATAAGATAGGAAGATTAATTTGACGATCCTTTTTTAAAGAACTCTATCCGATTGTTCTTCGAACCAGTCAGTGATAGTTTAACAGAAATCATCTTTCTGTATGCATTTCTGCTTAAAAATTCAGTTAATTTTAGGAAAATATGGAAATGAATTACATGGAGGATGGTCCAGTATATTCCACTGAATCTCTTGCAATTGTTCTACATCCTGACCCGCGTAGGGGAAGATGATGACCCACCTTATGATGATCCCGGTCGCCACACCAACCTCTTCGTTCCTAGCCCTGATGGAATTTACCGGAAGTCATGTTTTAGACCCTCTAAACTTGATAACAAAACACATTCGTCAGTTTTGCCTCTTGTCAGGATGCCACCTATGCAAATGCCTCAGCAGACATTTGTATTTACACAATCTACTATCACCTTCGTATGGCTTCTTTCAACCGCGACTACCTATCATAACGTAAACCCTCAACTATCAAATTAACCGATTCGAGGAAACGCAACCCCTTGCGTCTTTCTCTAACACCGAAGGTTTCACACAAAATCTCTTCCTATACAAAACTTCAATTTGGCTGTGCACTCTGATCATTACTTGATCGAGTCTTTATCACCAAAAATACTATCCTTATATCAACAAAACAAGTTTTGATCGCAACAACGACAATTTTGTCCTACAATTCAGTTTACTTAAAGTCCACTTGATTTTTCTTAAAAATCAAGAAACAGATCACAAATTTAATAAGCGTGTAATGAAAACATACTCTATCTCTCCCTGCTCTGGTTTTCTTTGGGGAGCAAGGTCAATGCCTACACCCTCCCACACCACAGGTCCATCACAGAGTTTTCCACACATCCATTCTCATCCTAACATCTCAACTAACCGGGGCTTGATGCCAAAACGCTGATCTCGGCAAAGTAAGCACCCAGACGGGCCCCTAGTCATCCGGGTTGCTATTCTATCTATACATCTATAACAGGATCAGACACTCTCAGTAATCCATAGGGCTAAGAATCTAAAAAAGCCAGCAACTATGTTCGATTCCCTTTTGGTTTTCCAATTAATTTGCAGATCAAAACCAGAATAGATCCTCGCAAGCTCTCTAGCTACTTTGGTACGTTCAGCTTCGTACCTGAGGGCAGACATATAAGATATGGCGCACGTCATCGATGGCCCTACATGCGGACACACGCCTAAATTAATCAAACCAAATCTGGCCAACCTATCTCAAAAAGCATGTATTTTAATTAACGTGAGGACGGAATTATCTTGGTGAGAAAGTCACGCCGACTTTCTGTTTAATACGCTATAACGTTTTTAAAGTTTATCACTACCTTTCTGCAAAGTTATTAACTTTTCCCTGAAACAAAAAATAAAAAAAGAATGTTCTTCCAGTCATGGAAAAAACCATTTCAAGGTTAAAGGTACTTATTTGAACTTTTTTATAGCGGTCGGAAAATGTAATCGGTGCCGATCAAGATACTGTCATTTAATTTCAAATATATATGTAATAATATTTCAAATATTAAAATATCAAATATTTTAATTTCAAATATACCCATGTATTATCTTCTTCCATTATGCGGTTCTTGATTTTATCCCCTTTTACATAATGCAGCTCTTAATGATCAACATGTTTAATAGAATTTTCTTAAAAAATAATGTCGCTGTATTAAAGAGCTTAAAGCTAACAAAGATCATCATAGACTAGTTAAGACATAATTAATAATTAAAAAACCCACTTACCAACAATTCTTTTATATATATGAAGCGCTTTCAGAATAATATTCCATCATCAGGAACTTAAAAAATGTATATTATAATCTTAATAAAACTAAAACTTCTTCGTCATGTAAATTTGTTTATGTAACGTAATATAATATAACAGTGGTTGTCAAATGTTTAAAATTATGTCGACTTAACGTCCTGTCACTATGAATGTCTTCACCGTTATATGAAGTTCCTGATGATGGAATTTTATTCTGAAAGAGCTTCAACGTACATATAAAGGAATTGATGGTAAGCGGGTTTTTTAATTATTAATTATATAATCATACCAACCGGCCAAATTTGATCAAATTATTATAGTTAAGACGTACTCCAACCAGGTTGAATTTCAAAACATCAACTTTTATTATTAAAATGTACAGATAATGGTTACTAAGAATCAAGCTTAAATAAATAAAAATGACTGTGATTGTATGATTTTCTCTGAAAATTGAATAACCGCTTGGACGATCTGAATTATTCTTTTACAATATTCTTATTAACGAGCAAATTCTTTTCAAGTAACTCTCTCGCTCTCTCACTCTCTCTCACACACACAAACATACACACACACACACACATATATATTTCAATTTCTTTAAGAAAGATTTAGAAGTAATATTTTAAAATAAATTTCTACTCGTACAATAAATGAAATACAATTTGCTACAAATCAAGGTTTTGGTTTGTAAACAACCAATGAAATATTTTTACGCAGGGATAATTTTAGTGACGACTGATCTACTTTCTGTTAACAATGTTGTAGGTTACTATAAGGGAAATTAGAAAAACGTAGTAAGTTTTTTTTGGTTTTTCATGGATCAAATCTGCCAATCTGTTCTACAGATATTATATATCTAATGAGTGTTCAAAAAGTGACACAATCTTATGGGAAAATGAGTTACAATAGTTGTTGAAAGTGACTTCCATTATGCGATTCACATAATTGAATCCGACGTTACAAGTTCTTAAACATATGTTGTAACGTTGGTTAAAGAATTGCAGCGTCACATCGTCTTTATTTCGCTCTGTAATTCGGGATTGATGTGAAGATGAGTTTTGTAAGTAGCATCCCTAAGGTATGCCCACAAGAAAAAATCAGGAGGGGATAAATCAGGAGATCGAAGTGGCCACAACACCTTCGAAATTACTTGTCCATGAAAACACTGATCCAATAAATTCATAGTGTTGTACCATAGTACACTATTTAGTCTAACTAAAAAACACTATTTAGTCATAACTAAATAGTGTTGGCTAAATGAACAGTAGCATTATCCTGCTGAAACCACGAGTACTCCAGCCGATCTGCAGGCATAGTGTTTGCAAACTGTTCCACCATCTGTATATAGCGCTTACTGTTCACTGTCCATGAAAGAATGTCATGAAAATTCTCTACGTATAATTGCACACCAAACACCCACTGTTTATTAGTACAAAAGAAGACTCGAGCAGCTGATGTGGATTTTCCGTACACCGAACACTTGAATTCTATGCATTCATATATCCATCAAGGTGGAACCATGCCTCGTCAGATCGAAACCAACCATCGAGTTCGTCCCATTTGGCGTTAGAGATGACATGTATCACTGACAGAATGCAACACGTTTTCCAGTGTCTGCAGGTAACAACAACTTGTGAATAATATTAATTCTATATTGATGCGTCCTTAAACACTTGTGCAATGCCATATGGGTACTACCAACAGACTTCTTGGGACTAACAGAACATGCAGCTTGCATGTCGATCAACTTTTCTGGTGTACTTTCGATAGAACACTTTTTCAGTATCTGCCACATTCCCTGTCTATTAGAACTTGTACAGCCATTTGATAAAGGATTTGTTTGGTCCACCCACATCATAATTTTCCTAAAAACATTCTGAGTTTTGGCATAACTGGCATATCTAATGTATTGCGAGAAAATTAATATTCTCTGCTGCATTGTGTAAATCCATTTTTCTTCAATTAAACCAGCAACAAAAGAAGAAAACTTTCTTCCAAGAGGTTGTATCACCTTTTGAACACTCTGTAGAATACTTCTTTTTTTAATAGATGAATGACATAATTTTTCATAACATGCCATCAGTATACTGCACATATAATTAAATTGTTGTCTGAAAATTGGTAAGAATGGCTTTGATTTTGAATTATCTTTCAATTTCGTGGCTGAAGCTTAAAGCAAGAAACAATATTTTCAATTTCTACTAATTATAATTTTAGTCTCTTATTTCGATTTGTATCTATTATTATGATTGCACGGAATTATCTTCAATGGATAGCCTATTTTACAAAACAAAGAAAAAACAGTATATTGGTATTTTAACCAGATAATAATGTATAGACGGTTTAAATTTTAAATATCGATGTATTTACTAGAAATAATTACGTCACGTCTTTATGCAAAATAAATTTTTCGTATTTACTGAAATGTTGTACTTGTAAAAAAAAAAAATAGGGACAAAGTTCAACCCGTTCATCATTCACTCTGCCATTTTTGTTATTTATCCGATCGAGGAATAACATTAAAAAACATTTTTTTTACAAGGAAATTCTTTTTTTTAAATTAAAAAAGAGAAAAATTTTATTTTTCTATTTTCTAAAAACCATTCTATTTAAAAAAAAATTAAATAATTTTTTTTTTTAAATTTCAACAGTAATTGTAAATATATGCATTGTATAAGTAATTGAATTATAAATCCAGTGATATTATAATGCGATGATGTTGAATTATATATCCGATACAGCTTTCATAAATTTTGAAATAAATAAACTGTGGTTCATCAGAGCAGTCAGTTGTTAATTAGAACCCAACGAAAAATTATGAGTGGGATTGTATAAAATGATAAGAATGTTGGTTTCTATATTAGATCTTGATCTCAATTCTCCGCAACGTTCCAAATGTTTTTCACGTAACATTTCAAATATTTTAGTAATTTTAATTAAAATACTGTATGTGTGAGATCATATAAGTAAAAAGGATTAAAAAACCTTAAATTTAATTATTACGGCTAGTCCTCCATTTATCAAACCACTTCGTGTAAACGTTACGAAAATAAATAGGAAAAATTTCGTATTTATTCTTACACAATATGAAGCAGTAAAATTTCTTGGTCAATTTGTCGTTTATGAGAGTTAATTTAAGTATATTACTTTTATGCTATGCTAGATCAGATCATTTAATTTACAAATTAAAGGTTTAGATAAATTAGAAATTTACATTCAAATTATTTGTAATGGATTTTAATTATTTATATTTTTATTTGCTTTTCTTTCAGTTAAATGTTTTTTCTCATGTTTGTCCTCAGATCTTGCATCCTTAATATAACATATTTTCTGACATTGTCGATTGATGAAATTTTTCAGTTATTAAGGTTGGGTGACAATACAATATTCTATCGTTACGTTTGCAAACATCCCCCGTGTACGGGGGTAAGTTAAGGGTGCAGGTGTAATAATTTAATATACACAAAATTGTGATAGTTAATGAAATGTAAAATGTAAGTAAATGAAATAAAAATGTCAATATTCAAAAACTTCGCTGTTTCGTTACTTTATACAGCAAATGTTTGATTGAAAATTTGTTTGAAATTTTATAAATATATTAGAAATTTCAATATTTGATGTTATCCTTTGAAATCCAAATTAACCAACTAATTAAATTCATGTAATGTATGATAATAATTTGATTAAAGTATAAAGCAAGTTTTTAAAAATGTTTTTAATATTATTATTTATTACATAAACATTATCATTAAGTGTAATGCTACAACTGATTTCAGAATGCGTGTTTCATCATCAGTTATCGTAATTATACAAAAGAAAGAAATCATTTAAAAGGAAAATTAATGAAAATATTAAACATTACACATATTTTGTATGTGTGGAAATCGGCTTGGTACGTTCGATATACAAGACGTGCGCTAGCCAGCGTTTAGTTGAAATCTTTTCATTAATTTCTCAACGTGTTTTTATGCTTTCTTTTACTTAAGTTTTTTCTTTTAAATAATTTTTACAACTAATTGGCGATGAAGTCCGAGCTTCAGAATGTATTTTAGTATAAAAATTAATTAAAACTACCTTAAATCTATTTATATAAACTATATTTAATTCATAAAATATGAAAACTGATTGTTATTACACAAGGAAATTAGAATGAACCTTTGTTGAACGCTGAGACAGCAAAGGTAGCCGATTCCATCATCTAACAGGATAAGTCTACATTCTTCTAGTTATTTCAGTGTAAAATATTAAACCATTATATCTAAAAAAAAATAAATAAATAAAATAAAATATCGATTTACGGTTACAGTAATATGGACTTTATACATATTTCTATATATTTAAAGGTCAATTATTATTAATTTATTTGTTATCAGTTGTTTAAAAAGTTTGCTTTTTTTAATTATTACAGGGCTCATTTTCTAAATTGTTAAAATTTATTTTTTAAATAAATAAATAACGCAATAAAATAGTTGACCTCTACGGCTGAATAGGTAACGTCTCGATATTTCGTGCGGGGTTCGAACTACGGTGAGTCTTTTTATATGCTATCAATTTCCACCGGATTGGATTAATGATCAAAGATGTTGATGTCCCTTTCATAAAAAAATTAAAAAAACAAATTAAATAAATTGAGATTTTAATACGATGAAAATGATTATTATGTTAATTACTAGAAAAAAGTCGGGCTTAAGGCCCGCCGCGAAAATGTTACATGATTTATGTTTCATAATATATTTATAAAATATCAAATAAATTTTCAATCAACCATTTATTGCCTAAACTAACAAAATAGTGATGTTTTTTTATATTTAAATACAATTGTAAATTAACAAAACTTTTTTTGTCGCTTATATACATTTTACAAATTTACCCCCGTACGGAAGGATGTTTGCAAATGTAATGGTGGAATATTGTATTATCACCCGACCTTAGAAACTGTGCAAAATTTCATCAATCGGCAATGTCAGGAAGTATGTTAAATTAAGGATGCAAGATTTGAGGACAAACATGAAAAAACCATTGTGAGTTAAAGAAAAGCAAAAAAAAAAGAGGTTTGCAGTAGAACTTCATAAATGAAGAATTCTATCGCCGTAGGAAGGATTTGTACATTGACATTTGTACATTGTAGTAGATTTGTACATTGCAAAACTGATTTCCAGTTTTTTCTAAGATAACGAAACGAGAACTTTAAAATTAACATAAATAAATACGTTACAAGGTCCCAGAGTTCAATTTAAAAGCGTAAAAAGAAGAATACTCTCGTTTTCCCGCAGGCGTGTGTGTGTGTGTGTGTGTGTGTGTGTGTGGGTGTATATATATATATGTGTGTGTGTGTTCGTGCACACATGTATGTGTGTCAATATTTAAAAATTTTAATTTATTTATATTGTATTAGTAACATAAAAAAGATATCTAAGTTAAAAGGCGGTATCTATATGACATAGCTGTTATTTCACTGATGTCACTCACTTTAAGCTGCAATCATGAAGCCATATTTGCTTAGGCATGAGCGTAAATATATTGTATACTTAAAATGTGTGTCACCGTATATTTGACAAACGTCACGTAAAATTACTGGTGTAAACTGGAAATTTGTTTATTAAACTAATTTTTTTTCTACAGGCTCTTAAATTAAATTAATTTGAACATCAGTTTAATTCATTTATCTTAATTTTTTTAGATAACTTAATTTATATTTTAATTGATTAAATTAATTAAAATAAATATTATTCTATTTATTTTTTTTTTAATTCTCTATTGTGCAAGTATAATTATGTATATTAAATAACACAAAGAACGATCAAGAACCCATTTTAAAACAAAAATTACCTGCATTTCTAACATATAATGAAAATGAATAAAATCCTATCCATGAGAAGTCCAAGCTTAAAGTAAAACGCTAACTTACAATATAGGATACAGTGGGTATAAGCTACCTGGATTATCTAATCAGGAAGAAAATATATTAAACAAAATATATATATATATACGAAGATTTATTTATTTATACATGATTTAATGAACTAGTAAAAACATCTTTATTCTTCCTTTACAAAAAAATAATTGTTTGTTTTATTGACATACAGTTATTATTATATTTTCTTTCAATCTCTCTCTCTCTCTCTCTCTCTCTCAGGTTCATTTAAAGTCATGTAACAAATAAACTCCCACGTTTGAAAAAAGACGGTTGTATTAACTTTACATAAGTTAAAAAAATAAAATAAAACCATTCTCAATAACAATAATTCTATGCCTATGGCCTTCTAATGAGGAGTGAAATGATTTTTCATTGCCTTTTTCTTTGAGTAAATATATTGTCACATATTAATATCTCTAACCAGCCTTAACATTAAGTGATAATATAGCCTTCTTAATATCAACTTTACTTTTTATCATAGGTTTCGCGTATAAAATGGAAAATATTACTCTTAGAAAAAGCAACTATTTTGTTAGTATCTACTTTAGAACCATAAGAAAGAATAGAAAAAATATCTAACAATATAATAATTTTGTTCTCCCTATCATGAAGTATTATATTACATTACACAACATATCCATTTAATAATAGCTTCTTTTTTATGGACTTATTTATTTTCAGATATTTATTCTGTGGATTTAGGAGAAGATTCTAACTTTATTTTTATCTGCATCACTTTAGAAAGAACTTACTCCTTTTCCCGTGGGTCGGACCTACAGTTAGTATAACACAGCCCAGGGGAGTGTCCTATACTCTAACGGACCTCCCCTCTGCTGGCTTAACATCCGGCATGCCAGATCGGATCTTATATTGCACCCGCTTTAAACCCCCAGAGTAGGATCACCGTGTCGTCCCTGAGTTCCCACTCTGGGAGCCGGGATTCGATCTTTAAGCCAACGCCTCTAACCGAGACACCCCGAGGAGGCATCCCCGCCGGGATTCG
Organism: Lycorma delicatula; assembly: GCF_047948215.1. Taxonomy (NCBI): domain Eukaryota; kingdom Metazoa; phylum Arthropoda; class Insecta; order Hemiptera; family Fulgoridae; genus Lycorma; species Lycorma delicatula. Next base: position 35,066,705 of record NC_134461.1, on the reverse strand, counting down.
GTCTTCTTCACTCGGGGGTTCGAAAGTCCTTATGCCTCATCTTTACCGCCCATCCGTGCAAGCACGAGCGAACGGCAGCCCCGCAGGGGGCTGTCTCTCATCCCCGAGCCCCCGATCCTTCTCCTGAAGAATCCTCGTTACAAATCCTGCGATGGTATCAATGTTCTTGGAGCCGCAAGGTAGTGCCGATGCCGTTCACTATGCTGAGCGGTCCGGTAATCGCCGAGCATGCTAGGTGGTATTCTTCCCACTGCGGGCACCAGAACACCACGTGTTCCGAGGTGTCTGGTCCGCCACAGTAAGGGCAGTAGGGGTCATCCGCCCTCTTCCTACCACACAGGTAGGTACGGAAGACCCCTTGGTCGGTCAGGAATTGCGTGAGCCAATAGTTCAGATCATCAAACCTCCAACCGACCCACGGCTGTATATCTGCGATAAGACGGTGTGTCCACCTACCCTTGGTGGACGCCTCCCACCTAGCTGCCAATCTCGAAACAGAACCGCATGTATGTCCACCTGGGCACTCCCAGGTGGCTCAACACTCGAGCCACTGCCAACTGCTGAAGAGGTGGCTGCCCTATGATCACCAGCACCGCCTCAGTTGACACCGAGGCATATGATGATGCCATCTTGAGGGCCATGCGACTCTGTACCCCCTCTAGGATCCTCCTTTTGTGCCCCATGGCCATAGCCCTTTTCCACGCCGGAACGCCATAGAGAGGTTTCGCACTGCCCTAGTGTGCATACAGCCTTCTGATGAAGAATATGAAATAATCATGCCTTCACTCTACATCATAAAAACAAGCTTTATTTTGAACATCATTACTTTCAGAGAAATTCAATTTAATTCGTATTTTTTAACGTGGATCGTGGACGTAATACATAGTAAAGACTTACACGAATGTTAAAAAAGGAAAAAAAAGAAGATATATTATTTCTTAAATTTTGTTCATTGGATAATTAATTAATTATCCAAATTACTTTTAACAAATATTAATGTATTGAAACAAATTGTCTACCGTTATAATTTTTAATAAAGGCTTTCAATTTTCTTTCTTAGAGTTATCTGTAATTATTTTAATTCCTTTTTATTTTGGCTGCACAAAATATCTGTAGTTGAGAAAATTTAAATTCTCATAAATTATGTGGCTTTGAAAAAGGCAAAACCGGGAAATTAAGGAACGTAAAGAAAAAAAAGGTTTTAATTTGTGTTAAGTAATTTCTTTCATGGACATTGTATATAAGTTTCATGGACATTGTATTTAAGGAATGGTGGAGATGGATATCGTGTAATAAGTATTCATTCTTATGAAAATATTATTTCTCGAGTTTTGCCTGATTATCTAGTAGACGATTAGTTTTAAACCAGTTCTCGGCTTTATTGGAAGATTCTATCTTAAAATCAATCAAATTTTTCAATGAAACACTGAAATTTATCAGTATTAATTAACTTCATAAATGAATATTAAAAATTAAAGGTCCCAAAATGAAGCTTTGAAAACCCCACACGTAACATATAAACAACAAAAGAACTGGTTATTACAACAAAAAAACCAGTTATTTTTGTTGTCAAGTTACGATCTAATTAGATTCAAAAACATTTTACTAACTGGTATACCGACTAATATAAAATGCAATGTTATTATTAAATTGTATATGATCAAAGATAAATAACTGATATTTGAAAAATCTCTAAAACTAAATTACATCACTGAAAGATATTTAAATCTACAAAATTATCTGAAAAATCTACTTGTACTTAATCTATTTAATTGCTTTAGAATTGAAAATTTTTAGACTTTATATTTTTTGAAATTATATTTTTCTACCCACTTATCTATATAAATAAAATACACTCTTCGTTTTGTGTGTGTTGTAATAACTCAATAACTACTTAACCGATTTCGCTAAAATTTCACAATTTATTATTATTTGTTCCGGGAGTATTTACATGTTATCAGTTCTATAATATTTCATCGCATAACTGTCTGAGGAAGTCGATATTAACATAGACAATGATCGATATAGACCATGACAATCAGAATAGACGATATCTCTTGATATATACAATAACATTAAATTTAGTAAAAGAAGTTTTAAGTTATTTATTTATACATTTTTTTAAAGATTTATATAGCTGTGAGATTGATGAGGTTTGAACTGTGGTAAACATTCTAGCAATAGCGAAGCATTCCCGTGTCCACTAATAATGTAACAAAATTTTTAATTAAGAATTATGAATGATATTCTTTTATAAAATATCTCAATTTTACTAATTTAAAAATTATATCTTTTTTAATTAGATTAAATCATTTTAAGTTATAACATTTACAGTATGATAAAATGTAAACCTACTTTTGGCATGTTTCAGTGCAAACTTAGTAAATATTGATTATTCTATAAATCTGTGTACATATTATATCTTTATATTTTTTGTAATAATTATAAAATAAAATTTGATGTTTGAAGAATCATATGAAATATTAAGGTTACATGAAACATCTGTAGTTAATATTGGGAATATAGGTAGAATAAATTCGCGTGATGACTTATCCAATGAAACTGTTATAGAAATAAAGATTAAAAGAGGGTTAGGGGTTGCATGCAGAATAGGGTGGAGCCTTTTAGGCTTTCCGTTGCTCCGGTTTGGTTCAGTTCTTTACCTCATTACAATTTAAAAACATTTATATTTATAACTCTCACCCTATAACTTTTGATCTGATACAACTAAAATCCATCCCTTATGCATCATTAGTATCAAGGACATATTTATATTCCAAGGGTACTATTATTTCATAATAGCTTAAATAGCTGAAAAATAAATATGTATCTTTATATACATAGAATTATGTATATATATATATACGTCTTAAGGTAGACTATAAAATTGTTCTAATTTTAGATATTTGAATAATTTAACTTAAATACCTTCTGTAATTTCAAAATACTTATCGTTAACCTGTACATTTATAAATTTGTAAACGTATTCTTCAATTTTTGTATTCAAAAATACCTCTTGATTTTCTTTGTTCTTGCTAATCTCTTGCTAATGATCTTTTTTTTGTTCTTCTGTTGCCTCCCATCTTATTACTTTCATCTACCTCAGATCATTCATTCCTGCGCATTTTTTGCTCTTTCACTCGATCTACTACAAATATTATTATAGTTTTTATTTTCTGGGATTCTTTTAATATTTTCAACTTATCTAATTTTTCGTTTCTTTACTTTTTATTAAAAAAACCGATTTCTCAAATAATTTCTCCATTTATATTCTTAACTACTAACTTATTTCTACCTAGGCCTATGTTTTCAAACATTTTTCTGCTGCTGGCACGCGTCTCTGTACTTTAATTAAATCGTCCAGAGTTTTCATCTTATAATGTGATGTATCAGTTAGTTGTACTTCACAGTTATTTTCCTTATATAAATTACAATTGTTCAGATATATAGTATAACGTTCGTAAAATAATCGGTTTTACATAACACAGTTATCTCATAATTAATTGGCTTTATCCAGTCTTAAAAACATTTTTATAAACTGACATTTAAAAAAATGATTTCTTTGTTTAATTTTTTTTATAGTATCCGGTTTCTTCCAATTAAGAAGAAAGGGAGAAAAAATAAAGAAAGAAGAATCTAGAAGGAACTAATAGGAACTCTTTATTTAGAATAAGGGGTCCGTTTTACAATTTCTTCTTTGTAAAACAAACCTGAAAAAGTCCTGTTAGCCCAGAAGGATTATCGAACCAGAAAAACATATAGAATAACGTATGCTCGCGGACAGTGAAAATTACTACGCTTCATCAATCAAAAGGGCGCTCGGTTACTGGTTTTTTGCCGGCCAGGAGGTATAAATACTGCCGGGGACCAGCGGACAGTTTCAGTTGTTTTTCAAGAGCGAGTTCGGCGCAGCGTGTGATAACAGCGATAACAGGATTTGATAACAATGGGTAAAGAGTGTATCACGAAAATTCCGTTTTGAGCAGTGGTTGAAAACAAGAAGCTGTTCGGTAAGTTATTTGTAAATAGGAGGAAAATAACATTATAGTATTCATTCATAAAATGTAGGGTAGGTCTTTTGTAAAAAAACATAACGACTTGGCTGCTGGAGCAGAGCCGGGAACGGCATAGCCGGGCCCTGTGTCTCTGGTCTTATCGGTTAGAGGCAGAGGCCATGATGAAAATTAAAAAGAGATCCGGAACCGGTGAGCCGACCTGCCATGCCGGACGTACTGGTGGTAGGGGGGGGGATCATTAGAACCCCTGGGCTGAGTAATATACTTGATTATCGAGCCGGCCCAGGGGAGCAGTAAAACAAACAGACACACACAAAAAAGTCTTTTGTAAACAGTAAAACTGAATAATACTTGCATAACTCAATTGTATTAATTGTAGATTTTCAATGATATTTTTTCTCTAGAAAAAATATAATTTTTTTGAATTTTAATAAACTTTTTTTGGTTGATTTAAAGAAATTATAATTTTACAATAAAACATCATCATAAATTACTCCTACTCCCAAAAAGAGACCTTAAATAAATTTTTTACGAATAATTATTTTTTCCATTATATAAGAATAAATAACCATACCAGAAAAGTATTACAAATTTTTTATTAGCTTTCTTGTCTTTCTACAGTCAAATTAATCCAGGTTTACCTCTTTTTTCCTGTTTAGTCTCCGGTAATCACCGTCAGTTATTACTTCAGAGTATGAATGAGGATGATATGTATGAGTGTAAAGTGAAGTGTTGTCTTATACAATCTGAGGTCGACCATTTCTGAGATACGTGGTTAATTGAAACCCAAACGATCTAATATTCAAATCCGTATTAAAGTAACTAACTGTCTTAACTAGGATTTGAACTTGGAACTCTCAACTTCAAAGACGTGTTCACCCCTAGACCAACTCGGTGGGTTTATTGGTTGTTTTAATTCATGGCCTGTCAGACTTGGTCTACAAGATTTTTCCACAAAATTCTCTCACTTCCTATTGTTCTGTGATCTTTTCATTTGAAATTTTATCGGCCCTCCTAACTTTTCAAATTCTACTGTAGCATCTAATTCAATAGCCTCTTCTTTTTCTTCCCGTTTTTACAATTGTTTATATTTCATTACCGTAAAGTTATGCATATCACATAAGTACATTAAACATATTTTGGATCTACATTAATAATATTAGCAGACACTTTTTTGAATTAAAGAACTTTGCTTGAGCCAATCTCTTTTTTAAAAGTACATTACTGTATCATCAATAAAATTTTGTAACTTTTGGTATACGTGTATTGCCTACTTATTAATATTTAATTTCTCGTTATCATCCTTTCTGTCATGCTACATTTGTTTTTGTATTCAGTCATTTGACTGGTTTGATGCAGCTCTCCAAGATTTCCTATCTAGTCCTAGTCGTTTCATTTCAGTATACCCTCTACATCCTACATCCCTAACAATTTGTTTACATATTCCAAACGTGGCCTGCCTTCACAATTTTTTCCTTCTACCTGTCCCTCCAATATTAAAGCGACTATTCTAGGATGCCTTAATATGTGGCCTATAAGTCTATCTCTTCTTTTAACTATATTTTTTTTTCAAAAGAGCTTCTTTCGTCATCTATTTGCCGCATACTACATTAATTTTGCCTTAACCTTGATTATTTTAAAATTAAATCTCTTTTCCAGCAATAAATCCGTGTAAGAATATCTTCTAACACATTTTTTTTTATTTCTGATAAGATAACTAAGTCATCAGCTAATCTTGACATTCATTTCTCTCCTTTATTAATTTTTCCACTTCCAAAACTTTTCATTTAATTCCTGTATTCCTTCGTTTACGTACAGGTTAAAAAGTAACCGGAATAGATTAGATATTTTCCTCACTTCTTTTGTCAAGTTTTCTGGATCAACAAATTTTATTACTATTACCTGATTCTTGCACAGGTGTGATCAGAACAAATTATATCCTAGTCTCACTATTTTTTAATTTATAGTTCTTATTTTTTCATTCCCTACTTTAATAATTATCACTCTTAACTGTTTATGAATGAATCCTTATTAAACACACAAGAAATAGTAAATACATTAAAAAAAAAATTAGAAAATTTATGAAGGAAAGTTTAATTTATATCCATAAAACAAAATATACTGAATGATTCATAATCAACGCCCAGAAAAAACTACTGAAGATAAAAAAGATGAAAATAATAAAGATAATAATAAAATTATGATAATAAAGATGAAAATTTGTATACACGTTCTTCTTACGGTGTAAGTGCAAACTAACAAAGGAGTTTTTTTTAATTCCTAGTTTAAAGGGTTCAAATGGAGTAATAATGAAATTTATTATTTTTTAATTTCTCGATAACAAGATATCAACTTGAGTTTTTGTATGTGTAATCTTCATATAAACATCTAAAAAAAATTCAATATTTTTTTCGAAATTCCAAGTTTGTGTTAAAATTAATTTTTTAATTTTTTTTTAAACCCGGCTACTTTTTTTTATTTCTGAGTGTGAACATCTAAAATTTCTAGATTTTTTGAAATTCGACCTTGAAAAGGATAAAGAAAGGCAAATAAAATGTTGAACAATGATTGCAGTTTTTCCCATTTCTAACTATACTATACGAGATATTCAATAAATTTGGGCTTACAAATATTCTTCAGATAATTATTGAAAAACAATTTTCGGGTTTTTTTTTATCTCTTTTTCTTAAGGGCTGCGACGTTGCACGGCGCGGCGGCTCAACCAGCACAGCGAATGTCACTGTTACTGTATGTGCGTAGCAGCTGGCTGCATCTGCCTTCGGTTACTTGAATAAAAAAAATTAAATAAAAAAAAGTGACCGTGACGGGAAACACAAATAACTATATAGTGCGGGTGAAGGCGTAGCGGGGATGCTGGTATACATTCATATATATATATATATATATGTGTGTGTGTGTGTGTATACAAACGCTCCTTGGGGGCGAATAATTTATTATTATTGTGTACACTATTATTTGATGTTTATAAATTAATATGTAATTTTACATATAATTTTTTCTTATTGCCTCACTATTTGCGCATTTTTTATGATCTGAGCAATTTCTTAATACGATCCTCCTTGTATTATCTTGTATACCTCCTTTTAGTACCTTGTTCAATAGGTAAGTAAGTAAGTACATTTTCTTATCAGTGAACTTCCTAATATGATCTATATAACATATAATTTTAGACGTATTTGAATAAAATGTTGATTTTTTTTATCGATTTTTGTCAGTTTATTTTTCTTAGAGGTAGTATTACAATAACGAAAAATATTTTCCGTTTTTCAACTTTTCAAAAAAGTGTCGTATTTTATACTATAAAACATTAAAATTAATTCAAAAATGAATAGAGAAATTAATGGAAATACCAGTTAGAATACGTTTTAATTTTGTATGTAATAATATTTAGTAAAATAATAACTATTATTTCTAGCTAAATAATTGTTAAATTATAACGTACGGTGTTTAAAATGTAAATTTTACAGCAGTTTAGTTAACTTTTTCAAATTCTTAGTTACGTGTCCGTTTCTACGATAGTGCTGAATATAACAACTTTTACGTGTGTAAGAGAATTTTTGTAGGTTTTCAGCTGTGTTATAGGATTTCATTTTTACGTTACATAAAAATGTGATAAATGTTCTTGTGTAAGCGTTACCTATCATAGTATATTTCATTCACGTGTTAAATTACATACTTTACAATTTAACCATTGTATAATTATTATTATTTGTTTATGTAATATTTTTAACTTTTTAATCTTAATCAAATTCAATAATAATATAATTAAACTTTTTTTAGATATTTGCTTTTTTAAACTTTAAGAAGGCATAATTCAATTTTTTCAGTATTCAAAATTAAGAATTTGTAAATAGATACAAAAATATAATATTTATCTTGTAAATACAAAAATTTAAACATACTGATTTGCAAAATTTACTTAGGCCAAACTGGTAGATTTTTCAAAATACTTTATAACAATTATATTAACATTCTAATGCAATAAAATACAAAACAAATTCTGTACAAAAATAACCACTTACATTATGACGTAGAAAGTAATATTAAAAAATATCATTATTTAATAATTATACTCGTAAATAAATAATCATTATAAGTAATAATAATCTGAAATCGTAGATCATACACGTTAACGTACTTGCAATTGACGATTTGGTACCACATTAATAAAATTGAATTCAAATTTATTTTTTCGTTATTAATTTATCCAAGTTTCTTCCTTTCCTCAATGTAAATATCACTGTTTATATGATGAGAAAATTCAGTGGAAAATAATCACTTGTCTTTAAACTTTATTCCGTTGTTGGTAGGTAACCTCTTAATTTCCTGGCATCATAGCTTTCCTGGCATAGAGCTATGCTGAAAGAAGAAAAATAATCAGTAAAAAAATGGGGTATGAGTTTTTTTGCAGTTTTCGACGTTTCGTGACCAAGGAAACATCAAAAAGAAAAAGTGGGAAGTAATATTCTTACGTACCTGTGTTGGTGTGTTTGAAGGTTAATAACTTTTGACTGGATAAACCTATTTTAATGAAATTTTGTACAGAGACTCGTCGTGTTTATAATGCAATCTGTTGGTTAATATCTCCAGGAAGTGTAGTAGATAGTTTCTTGGAAGTCAATTATCTCATAATTTTTCAAACATAACTCCACTTTATATTAAACTCGGTACATCTTACCATTTTTTTAAAATTATCCCAAAATTCCCCCTTTTTTAAAATTTTTTTTTTTTTATTTCATATTTTATCCAAATTTTTTATGCCTTCCTAGACATAGTAGTGATGCAAGTGATAAAAAAAAATATTTTGGGATAATATTAGGAATGGGAGAGCCGATCAAAGTTTAAAAATATCAATTTTTTTAATTTTTCAAAACGTTTTTGTTTTATTTAAACTTCTAATATTATTAATTTTAAAAACCAAACTTTAGTAATAATATTACAATAAGATTTCATCATAATTAACTCCCAAATAAGAAAGCTTAGGTAATTTTTATTGGTTGTACATTTTTTAGTGTTTTTTTTAGGTTCTTCCATTTAACTTTGTAAAGTAGAAAAGTCAAAATGTTTTCTTGGAAGTTGATTAGGAGGTGGGGGAGCAGAGAAAATACCGTTTTTGGAATTTTTAAAACTATTTTTGGTTTAATTAAACAAATAATGCTAATTTTACGGTTAAACTTCATCATAAATTACCTCCACTCCAAAAAAGAATTCTTAGGTATCTTTTTTTATGTACATTATTTTTCCATTATATAAAAATAAATAACCAATGCCAGAAAAGTATTACAACTTTGTTGTCAACCTTTCTCTTTGATCTTAATGATACAATAATTATCAAAAAAAAGTTTGATTAATTCAATTTAAAGTAGAAACAGATAATAATATAATGTCAGTATCTCTTTCCGTTGATTTACATATGTTTAAGGTACGGCTCAAGCTGACTCAAGCTGACTCAAGCTACCATTTGTAACGGGAAATGTTAATTTGTGCACTCTCGGATGAGCGTCTTGAGTAAGACTTGTGCTTTAATAAGTAATTTGAAATTCTGTTAAGTAAACAATACTAGATCCCATTCCGCTATCATCAGTGGCGGTATGGTTAGTAGAAAAATAGTTTGCAATATACCATGATGACATATAACAGAACAATTAATAACTACATTAGTTGGGTTCGGTTCTGCGTTTTTTTTTTGGTTTTTTTTTCTTTTATTAACTTCCAGGTCCACTGTTAGGCATGCTTCAGAGGATGAGATGAACTATTTGTAGCGTGTGTGAGAATGCCATGCTTGACCGGGATTCGAACCTGGGACTTTCAGATGAAAGCCCGAGACGCTACCACTCGTGCCACGGAAGTCGGCAACGGTTCTGCGTTTAAATGCGATTTACCGTACTCTAAGGTAGGTTTTTATTGTGATGTTGCAATCAAAATGATTCAAGTGGCACGTTGTATGATAGAGACATAAGAATAGGTGTGTGTTCATTCTTCACTCGCCTACCCTACTGCCATATGCAGGGTTGTCTATTCCTTTCCGATATGGTCAAACGATATCTTTTATCTAACCGAAGTAACAACTGACTCTGTCACTTATTCATCATGTTTAAGTGTGATGTGATCCCACTATCCACAGACCAGGTGATCGATGTGATGCAATCTAGCTTAAGAGAGAGAGAGAGAGAGAGAGAGTAGCACGTGGCTGAATGAAGCCCATACAGCTAGTTCATTGGAAATTCATTTGTTTTTTGTTTGCTCTCCTGAATTCTAGCTGAACTGAAATCTTCATAGATGCATATTTTCTTTTTATCTTGTTTAAAACTCATCCCAGTGTACTGATAGACTTTTGTGGAATCTAAGCCCACTGCTTGGAAAGGATCTTGAAGTAATAATCTGAACGAGTTTTGCGTCTCGTGTTGTCATGTTCTTTCAGTAGATAATCTTTATCTCTCATTTATGCTTTCATATTTAAAATTCTATGTCTATAAGTCAGTCCCCATTAGATCCAAAGTGAAGATGCGGGAGTCGTTGAGCTGATACATCTTTGGTGTAATCTGTTTTTATATTTGAATTAGGGCAGGCACCCCTGTAGTAAAATGAAGGGGAGTCCTGAATAATCCCTTGTACAATTAGCCTTAACACCGAAGTACTTTTTGGGTTAACCGGTTTCCTAATTCCTCCTAAATTATTGAAGGTGTGTGAAACCTACAGCACAAAACGGCCGTTTACATACATTAGTAATCTCAAGGTCATGCCTGTTCATGTACTTTTATCACATAGTAATTGTAAATAACAATTGTAATGTTCCAGAAATTGAAAATAAGTAAAAATAAACTTAAAAAATTTAACCTGAGCGATAAAAAGTGGGTTTAATAGAGTCATTATTACTATTTATATTATTTAGTGTTATGTAGAGGAAAGTATTTATTGACAATGGATTTGCTTTGTAAAGCTTTTTAAATTTTACTTTCCTATTTAAGAAATAATGTTACAATTTGTACGTATTTCTACACGACCGCAAATATATTTTGGACAAGGGAAATTGTTCTGCAGAGGTACTTTCATCTAAAAAGGGTTCGTTCAGATGCTTAAAGGGATTATAGAGGTCAGTAGGATTAGAATGGGTTTGGTTTGGGTTTGACAATATATCCCTTTAAAGGGACAAATACTGACTTAATATATTTATGTTATGTTTTGTGTGCATTTATAACAACGGTAATGTTTATTTATCGTACAAGCTACAATTTTGTAATAATATCTAAAACGTTTACAAAAGAAAATACTACGGTTTTGTTATATATATATATATATATATATATATATATATAATAGATTTTCCTCTACTTCTTAAGCCATACTACTGATACCACTACAGGCTAAAGCGCAAAGTTTATTATATACAAAGCTATTAAAAGAACTCGCTCGATAAAGTATCCCGCTTTGTAGTTTATTTTTAATCAAATTATATATTATAATCATAAAATATTTTAATCTTGTTTGATGATATATATATTGAATTGAGTAAACTCTTCCGTTTTAATTGTTTAGTAATTAATTTTTCATTTATTTATCTTATCTTTATTAAAGATTATTTTCCTTTTAAACCATAAAAAATTTAAGTGAAAAAATTTCATCGTTTTGATATTTTACTTTCTTCTCTCAATTTTTAATATTATTTTTTTGTTCAGTAAACAAAGTGTTTAATTATGTACCAGTATATTAAGTTACAGATTTTTCGATTATTTATTTATGGGTCACAATATGACAAATCGAAATTTAAATTAGAAACCAAAGTTACAAATTATGATTCATGTTTCATTTAACATTTCCAAGGATCAGAAAATACTTGGAAAGGCTAAATAAGACGTATAATTGAGTCTTCTTATTCAACATTTTCTTATATACCTACTTTCGAATTTATTTTATCTAAATGTAACAATGCTTAAAACTAAAGTAATCAATTATGATTCATATATATTGAGTGCTAAAAGATATCTCTGTTTGATACAATCAAGTAATAATAAATAATTAAACGGAATAAAAGATTACATATTTTGATCTCTGTGGCTAAGTGGTAGCGTTCAACCTTTCATCTGAAAGTCCCGGGTTTGAATTCCGGTAAGACATGACGTTTTTCATAGGCTAAAAATGTCCATTAGGGTTAATGACCACAGCCGTTGATACCCATAATCTCATTATTTCATTATACCAACGTCGGTATTTCATTACACCATTTTAAAATTATATTTTGGACCTTTTATACTAAAAAAAAATGATATTTTGATTTGTTTTCCTATAAAGTCGAAGGATTAGAACCGGAGTACTTGATGATAAAGGGAAGTGCACATTCGGAAATATGTTCAAGTTTTTCTTTTATTTTTAAAGTTTTTCGATGGTTTGTTTTAATATGAGACGGTCATTTAAAAAAAAAAAAAACAAAAAAAAAATACTATTTTGGCACTCAGTAAAGATACAAATTTTCTTTTTAAGTGGATTAACAACTCTAGAGAAGATACGTATGTAGTTTTATAATCTTTTATTAACAACAGGATAGAAAAAGAATTTTAAAGGAAAGAAAAACTTTTATTACATTTACTTTTAATGGTAAAAAAGTACAGTCGCTTCGCGTAAATATAGAATAATGTAAATATCTTAAACTCGTTTGTACAGCTGTTTCACTATGAGTTCTAAAAATTAAAAATCTTCTAATTAAGTTGTTCCTAACACTTTAAGGATACTTCTGAGTTTAATTAGGTTACTGTACTTGATACTCAATCAAAGTACACGTTACTATTTAAAGTATGAAAATACGTAACTTTAAAGTTTATTTTAAATTTAAAATACACTTTACTAAACGATACTCCTATACGGTTGAGTTTGTCTAGATTAGATGAAATCGTTTCTTAGTTGGTTTAAATTTAGCAAATTTATATTTACGGTACAGTTTATACAAAGTAATGCAATCAATATTAATCGCCACATCCTATAATACGGCCTACCAGTAGCTAAAATATCGAAACACGAGCTATGTCGTATGTACCGATGTTTTTAGTTATATTTTTATGTCCTGGAATAAGGTACCTCTAAGGAGTATTATTAAATGTTAAAAATCATGATGATTTTTACCACTCCTGAAAATAAAAATGATAGTTGCAATCGAGAATTTAAGCAAATTGATAAAATATTTAAAAGTCAAAGGTCAATCTTGAAAACTGCCTTTAAGAGGCAGTTTCTGCAATTTTATCGGATTGTTTAAGTCGATATACATCAGCGGTAGGATAGAAGAAATAAGAACATGAATCGAAGGATAAAACTTAAAGACATAGAATAATTCCTACTAGTTTTTAAACCCTGTCGCCTGATAAAACAGAGGGACAATACAATATATGTCTTTCACTTAGTAGACGTTAACATATCTCACTTTCGAAAAACATATGTCAATTTAGAAATACAGTAATATTTATTATTCAGTAGTAATTTGAAACTAATGATGATTTATTGATTCGTGTTTTAATGATTCATACATTACTACCTTTTTTATATAAAAAATAAATGTTGACGATTTTTTTACCGACTTTTCAAAGAAAAATACGGATTACGTTCGAGCGAACTTTGTGACTGTGGTGAGAGAGTGAAATTGAATTTTCTTTACGTTTTGAAGTATGAGGAGTACGAAGATACCATTCACTTGAAATGTAATCTCCTTGTAGCTTCTACAGAGTGAGCAAAATAAAACCGAACCCATAACGTAACCGCTGCAGAATCGGTAGGTTATGTTGAAATGAAATTTTATGAATTATACGGATAAATTAAATAAGAAAAACATAAAATATAATTTAAATGGTGCATTTACTTACCTTATTGTTACAAAATATGTCCAAAATGACCACTCTGGGCATCGATGCACTTTTGTGCTCGACTGATCATATTGAGAGTCGTCTGACGCAAAACGTTGTTGTAAATTGCGTTATTTCTCGTTGAATGTTTACTATCAGTTCATCAATATTGTAGGGTGTAGATGCATAAACTCTCTCCTTTAAGTAGCCCCAAAGGAAAAAATCCCAAATAGACAACTCTGGGGAACGTGGAGGCCCCCGTCCTCAGCTGACAGCTCGTTCATTCGTGAAAGCTACATGAACGCGATTCAGTGAAACGTTTGATCACGTTGCTCCGTCTTGTTGGAAGAAGCTGTATTATTTTTTATTAACAGTTAATTGCACATACAATTCTTCGAAAATTGTGAGGTAAACCTGTGTATTGACAGACGGGTAAAAAAATATTGTTCCCACTATACGATTATCGGAAACGGCATACCAAACACCAGTTTTCTCATCGTTAATTGGACGCTCGATTATCTCGTGACGATTCTTCGCCATCCAATACCTGGTGTTCTGCGAATTAATATGGCCGGATAAATGAAACCATGCCTTGTCTGACATGAAATACGACATCGGGTCTATCTGTTCACAACAATGTTTTGGAGAAGCAGTAGCAATAATGAAGTCGTTTTGGTATGTCTGTCTCCTTCAGTTGTTGTACAGTTGTAACGCGGTATGGGTTCAATCTTAATTCATGAAGAATTTTACGACAAGATGTGTATTTAACACCAGATTGTTGGGATAATTTGCGTAGTAATTTCTTTTTGTACTGACAGTAATTCTCCTTTTAATATTGGCAATTGCCTGTGTATTCCTAACGGAAGGTTGCCTATTTCGTTTTGCGTTTGAAATCAAACCTGTTGTACGCCATTTTTTAATTAAATCGTGTATGCTACTCTTCGCTGGGATACAGGCATTTGGAAATTTTTCTACGAATACTTGATGTGATTCTTCAAACGATCCAGAACGAACATAAGCCTCAACTACAGCTATCCTCTCCCAGGTTGAATAAGACATTTTAGACAAACAATACCACTGCACTCACAATACTGCACTGCAAAAAAATGTATACTGCACTGACATGTAACCACCTGACAAACGGCAGAAACAATCAGTAGTAACATATATATCCACTAGTCGCGCTAGTTGTGTGAGAATCTCATAAATAGTATTGGGTAGCGGTTTCATTATGGGTTCGGTTTTATGTTGCTAACTCGACAATAGCTTTTGAAATGTGGTGCTATAGGAGAATTTATAAATCAGATGGGTGGATAAAGTGACAAATGCAGAGGTGTTGCGGCAAATTGATGAAGAAAGAAGCATGTGGAAAAATATAGTTAAAAGAAGAGACAGACTTATAGGCCACATATTAATGTATATAGGCCTATATATAAAATTTATGGCTCAAAATCTTCAAAACTACTAGATCAATTTCAATGAATAAATCTCTGTTGAAGATTGGTTGTGTGGTTCTTTAACTACGCTCAATTTAAAGTCGACAATTGACAAGATAACCTCAATTTGTAGTTATGTTAACTTTGCACTGGTATATTTTTCATATGGAATTATTCAGTGAGTTACAGTGCTAAAAATGAGTTTAAACTTGATGCTTGTGTGTAGGGACTACGCTTTATTTTTAATTATTCCATCAAATTATGTTTATAATAATTTAATTTTCTTATAAACAGAAAATATATTTTAATATAAAATTTAAAAAAAAAACAAAACATTATAACTTTTAGTTTTCTCATTCAAGTTATGTTTTAATATTCCTTGTGCAAAAAATTATACTAAACAGAATAATGAAAAGTCGTTCTCTTGCGTAGAACTACGCAAGAATTTTTGGTACCTGGAATTTCAGAGCCTAAAAAAGTACCACTATTTTCTGTTGATATTTTGTTTGTTAATTCTTGTTTTTAAAAATATCACATTTTTTATTAATAAGTTGTACACAAATTGTAATTTTTTTGTTAATTAGACAAGGTTAGCAAGCATAGATTATATATTTGGTTAGGTTATATTGATTTACTTGATCGTGGATACCGGTGTCCGTTGGTGGTTGGGTTTAATTAACCCCACATCTAAGAAACGGTCGACCTATCTTTTTCTGTTTAGCTTCCGGAACCACCAAAGTACACCGGTATCCATGATCTAGGAATGGTCGACCTGAGACTATACAAGAGTACACTTCGTTAACATTCATACATATCATCCTCATTCATACTCTGAGGTGATACGTTACGGTGGTTCCGGAGATTAAAAAGGAAAAAAAGATTATATTGATTTAGGTACGATATACGTAACCCACCATGCTGGTCTAGTGGTAAACTCGTCATCGTAAATCAGCTGATTTCGAATTCGAGGGTTCTAAGGTTCAAAACCTAGTAAAGGCAGTTACTTTTATACGGATTTGAATACTAGATCGTGGATACCGGTGTTCTTTGGTGGTTGGGTTTCAATTAACCACACGTATCAGGAATAGTCGACCTGAAACTGTACAAGACTACACTTTATTTACATTCATACATATCATCCTTATTCATCCTCTGAAGTAATACCTTACGGTGGTTCTGGTGGCTAAACAGAAAAAGTAAAGGTTGTGTTGATATACGTACGATTCGTCAGTACTGAATAACATAATCTAACAAACAAAACCTACGCCTGCTTTGCTTGTTAACCTCCTCTAATTAACTTTAAAGGTAAAAATTATACGTTACGTGTTAGTGTATTTATTTGTCCTTTTACAGTATTGTAATCTCGAAAAATTATGGTTTTCAGATTTCAACGGAAATATCCATTTCCGTTGACCAAATCAACTGACCAAAATTATCCAAAAAACTCAAAATCCAAAAAATGTGAATTTTGCACTTTTTCTTAACTGCAGTAAGTAATAAATCTTCATTGAGAGCTTTTCAACGGTATATCATAAGTGGTACTGATTTTCATTGGCTCCAGAGTTATAGCCCAATAAAATTTTAATTAATGAAATATTTGGTACTTACAAGGGGAAGGCATATCAGCTTGAATTCGACTTTATTTCCTTTTTTCGTTTTAGCTTTTTCTTTTAATTTAAATATATTGATTTATTAATAATTATTAACTTCTGATTGTAAAGAAATGTTTGCAATTAATAATTCAATTAATAAAATTTTTAATAAGAAATATCTGTCTGTAATTTAATAGGCGTACAAGGAAGTCTTGTGATGTTCACATCAGATTTTTTCCTTAAATTATTTATTTTAATTAATTAATTAATAATATTAATTATTTATTTGATTTTATTTGACAATTTGTAAGGAATAACTGAAATACGTTAAGACACGTTACAACTACGTATAGGCAGAAATGATGTGGTTACACATTAAACTTTTTTTACATAAATAGTATAATTGAAGTGTAAAATTTATGATGTAATTCACTGGACTCACGTACTGGCTCGAGGATAGTAAATCAGAAACTAGTTTTCTGATGATGAGCTCTTACTGATACTAAATGTTGTAAAATTATGAAAAGCTATTTATAGTAGAATCTGCAGCTCAACGATCTATATTTGTGCTGTCAGTTTTCAACATATATATTTTAAATTAGCTGAAGAACAGACAGAGTATATGATTCATTGTTTAAAAATTATCAAAATAAATATTTGAAACCTTTTATAATAAAAAAAACATTTAAAAAAAAAAAGATTTGGTATAATTAGGTTTTAAAAGTCTTATTTTAGCTTAAATATCTGTTGAGTGTTAACAAATTAAAAAATTTTTTTTCTTAATATAATTTTAATTAACTGCCAATAAGTACTAATTTTTTTTTTGTTTAATTTCCCGTTGATCTTAGAAATTCCTGGATATCAAGTAGTCTTTTTTATTCTATATTATCCCTAAAAATTCCACTCAAGCCGAAAAACTAATATGCACTGTAGTTGATTCAAAAAAGAGGGTGTTTTGTAATAGTATATTATATCGTATTACTCTTTAAAGTTTGAAGAGTATCTTTGACATGTGATATTTTAAATACATTGTATGTAACATCAGATATAATGACATATCGAATATAGTGATCAAAAACTTGTCTCGGTTTGGTATGCTGTTAATACCAGTAAGTATCGTGTATAGTGACATCGGATATAATGACATATCGGATATAGTGACCAAAAACTTGTCTCTTAGTTAGTTTGGTATGCTGTTAATGAATACATACAGTATGTACATTGTTTATAATGACATCGGCTGTAATAACATACCGGTTATTATGACTTATTTTTCCTACTGCAATGTAACATTCTATCATTTATAATGAGGGACAGAAGTGATTAATCACTAACGTAGTGTACCTACATTGTAGCTACAGAAATATTTTGACGGTTCCTTTTTTCTTACATAGGTACTGTAGTTCTTTTTTTTAACTTTTCGTGTACCCGTGTACCAGATTATTAAAAGATTGTAAACTGAAGCAGTCGGATTCAGTTTTTATTAATCTTTTGCAGTGAGCATATCATATCGTGCGGGTATAATATTTTATTTTACGTATCCTGTGTAATTAATTCAATAATGATTTAATTATGACTTCGCGAAAAACATTCACGACAGAGAAATTTGTATTTATTATTGCCATTTTTTTTTTATAACATTTTTTTATAATCTCTTTTATAAATTATTATTATTATTTTTAATAAGTACTATTTATTACTGCATCAAAAATTAATTTAAACGTCAGGAAAAGATTTTTGAAAGTATTTGTTTGGAACGTAGCTTTATATGGAAGTGAAACTTGGACGATCGGAGTATCTGAGAAGAAAAGATTAGAAGCTTTTGAAATGCGGTGCTATAGGAGAATGTTAAAAATCAGATGGGTGGATAAAGTGACAAATGAAGAGGTGTTGCGGCAAATAGATGAAGAAAGAAACATTTGGAAAAATATAGCTAAAAGAAGAGACAGACTTATGGGCCACATATTAAGACATCCTGAAATAGTCGCATTAATATTGGAGTGACAGGTAGAAGGAAAAAATTGTGCAGGCAGGCAATGTTTGGAATATGTAAAACAAATTGTTAGGGATGTAGGATGTAGGGGGTATACCAAAATGAAACGACTAGGGCTAGATAAGGAATCTTGGAGAGCTGCATCAAATCAGTCAAATGACTGAAGACAAAAAAGTATTAATACTGTATTACATACTGTATTACTTTGTTATTTGTTTTTATACTGTATTACTGTGTGTATAGCATATTAAAGTAATACCACTAAGCTACCTAAACATCGGTTATAATGATCTAATATTGTCGGACCCTTGGAGGTAACTATAAACGATATTTACTGTATATGTTTTCATATAAAATGGAAAGATTCTATAAAAATTAAAACAACAGTAAAATCATTGTAAAATGCTTCTCAGCTATTTGTAACATTTACTAGTTACGTGGGTTGGATTTCCATTAATTATAATAAAATTATTGTTTACATACAGTGTAAAATATTTGGGCGTCTTATAAGTAGATAAATTTTCGTGGGATGATCAAACCGGTTTCATACAAAGGAACAAACCACATTGTTTTACTTTGAAGTATCTTACTGAATCGCTTAGTTTGTTATAATTTTAAATAGCTACCTACGTATATTATCACCTTTGTTATGTAATATGACATCAGAGGACTGCTTCGTAAAATCACTACTACTACATACTTCTTCATAACGTGTTTTCTGAATATAAATATAAGTCAGGTATTTTTTTTATGACTGTAATAAAATTTACATATTTCGATTTTTGGTATATATTAACTACGATGACTTTTCTATGAGTTAATATTTACGTATTCGCTATCTATATAAATGATAGTAAAGGACCTATGTCAAACGCTGTTTTTTAATATTAAAATAAAATATAAACGTTGCTTTTTTTACATTTTTTTTGTTATTCTGTTCAGATCAAGGTTTTTTCATGTTTTCCCTTGATATTTCCAAGTAAATACTAGACCACCTCTTTTTTTAGTAGAATATAATACTTAACTATTCCTTATGTTATTTATGTAAGTATGTATAAATATGAATATATATGACCTGGCGGGTTAGTCTAGTCGTTAAACTCGCCATCGCAAAATCAGTTGATTTTCGAAGTCGAGAATTCTAAGGTTTGAGTCTTTGTATAGGCAGTTATTTTTATATGGATTTGAATACTTGTCCGTGGCTGGAGTTCTTTGGTGGTTGAGTTTCAATTAACCACACGTCTCAGGAGTGGTCGACACATTTACACTTACATTTGCAGTTACACAGGCGTGGCAAGCCAGTAGCAGTGGTTGTATTTACCTATACACCACACACATACACACACACACACATATACAGACAGAGAGAAAGAGAGAGAAAGAGCGAGACAGATCTAGCTACAGCTGGAAAAACTGGTTGAAATATATATAAATATATACTTATGTATAAATTACATAAGTTCTGACTTAATTCGAATTTTTGCGAAGGTCCCGAGTTCGAATCCCGGTTGGGCATGGTATCTTTTCATAAGCCACCACTTTCTTCAGGGTTTTTTTTTTGTTTTTAATTTATGGTTTTACAATATTTAATTTTATTTCAATGAAATTCTACTCGTTTATCATATCAATTTTTTTATTCGTGTAATTAAATGCAAATCAATGTGTATTTTTACTTTTTTTATGTTCAATAAATTCCTTTATTATTATTTTTTTTTTAAATTATAAGGTAAGTGTATTACCTATGTATTATTCACAAACATATATAATTTTTTATTTATAAATGTAATTATTGTACTGTTTAGAAGAGTAATAAAAATAATACCAGGGTATTTTTTAAAAGTTAACTGTGAATTGTAATGAGAAAATGTTAAGTAAATAAATAAAAATTAAATTATTTACAATTTGTTATTTGCATTAGAGTTGTGTAAGCAAACATCAAAACAGTTTGCGAGCTCGATCTAGTAAGCTAATCTTTTAGCGGTAATTCCATTATACGTGCTATTGTGCTTGTATTAATCCAATGTCAAATATTGGCGTTGTGACAAAAACTGAAATCTGTTTTGGACAGGTTCTTAAATAGTAAATATTGTTAATTTTAACCACTTTTTTTTATTATAACCAATTTTTAAAGAGGTTTTTCTTTGTACTATTAAAATACTCCGTAGCTTTTATTTCTTCTTTCTTTCATTCTATTTTTTTATTATTTTCTATTTATGTTTGTTTATTTAAGCACACGTGGTATATTTAAAATAACATTCTTATAATAACTTGACAAAATTGTTATTTTAAGCAACTTTGGGTTGTAAATTACAGGATTATAACATTTTAAACGTTAACTATTAATTTATTTTATTTTTGTAATAACCGGAAAATTTGGGAAAAATATATTATCCAAAGATTTGCATTTTATAAAAATGTTTTGGCGCAAACTTTTGAAAAATTAGCTAAAAAATAAATCTAAACGATAAAGTCTAAATCAATAATAATAGATTCCTTAATAATTGGGTTATCAAAAATATTTCATGTAGATTCTTCTTTTAATAATTTCCTTTCTAGTGCTATAGCAGAGCTATAGCTTTAGAACGGAAAGTATTGTAATCGGTCCAATTTGGACATATGAGTTTTCACCGGATCTTCACATTTTGTCACTTAAGGAACCCAAAAAACCCGATGGGAATTTTCCGGATGTTCGTATGTAGGTGTATGACTGTTCAGTGTCGATTTCTAAATCACTTTATATCTTAAGAACTACTCGACCGATTTTGACCAAACTTGGTTACATTACTTTTATGTATTGGGCAATGTGATATTACATTTTCAACGTAATAGGGATGAGTTTGTAGAACAAGGTCACCCTCACAATCTCGTGATTTCGGCTAATTAAGGTTATATTTTTCTTAAGGACATTGGTTAACAATTAAAAAAATAATATTTGCAAACAAATTTTGTAAAATCGCTTCCCTACCTCAAAAAATGCTCTAAATAAACAAACGACTAAGTGGGTATACTGTCAATAGTACTTTTTCTTACAAACAAAGAGCGCTAGTGTACCACTGACGTACAGCTGCTGTAGTAGCTTGCTATGTTGTGACGTCACAGGTGAGCGGTACAATTAAATAAATAAATAATATTTAATGGGTAAAAAAGTATTTTATGAGGCCTCTAGTACCACCACACCCGCGCGCAAGAAATACGGTATGCACGCGTGCTTTACTTATAATCATTAAATTAAAAAAAAATATATTATATTTAAATAAAATGATAAATATTTTAAATTAAGTTGTGTGCATATGTATGTAAGCCGTCATCAGAAAAAAGCAGCGTAACGGGAAAGTCTTACAACTGTAGTTGTCAGCTTTTTTTAATATGATTTAATAACTTTTACTTCATGAAGTGGTAAACTCATCATCTTAAATCAGTTGTTTTCGAAGTTATCAAGTACAAATCCTAATAGATGTAGTTGCTTTTGTATGGATTTGAATATTAGATCTTGGATACTTGTGTTCTTTGGTTGGTGGACTTCAATTAACCACACGTCGTAGGAATGGTCGGCCTTAGTCTATTGAAAACTACGCATTTACAGTTATAGTTACATTACATTGATAAGTTGCTAATGACTTTATTGATGCGACTATAAATCAAAATATAATTTTAAAAAAACCTTTACTTTCCTGGTACTTGGCTCTAAAGCTACACTGCAAGAACAAAAGAATGTCAGTCAAGAAAGAAATTATAATCAGTCACAAATTGGGGTATGGGTTTTTTTGCATCTCTTGACGTTTCATAACCCAGGGACTACAAAAAATAAAAAGAAAAAGTGCGGGGATTAATGTTCATACAAGTACATACATGTGCTGATGTGTTTGAAGCTTATTAACTTCATGATAAACTGATTTTAATGGAAATTTGTACAGAGATTAGCGTGCAGTGGCGGCTTGTAGCTAAAATGAGTGAGGGTACTGGTCCAGAAAATTTATTCAGAGACTTGATAAAATCCTAAAAAAACAAAACCAAACATTTATTTACTTACTTTAACCTAAATTGTTACAGTTCAAGCTTGATCTATTCATTTAAAAATGAAATCCATTCTTCTTGTTTTGAAAAAAAAACGAATCAAATTGAATAGCTGGAAGCAGGATAATAATCTAATTATACAAAGAATATGGTACAAGGTTTTTAAGCACGCGAAGTAGAAAAAAACTACCTTTCACCAGCACGCCAAGATCAGCACTGCGGTGGGAGAGACAGTGCTATCTCTTCCCTCGCGTGCAGCTTCCTAGTACAACAGCTAGTGTGCACAACAGCCAAGAACCACGCCGCTCGAACTGTGAATCGCACAGTTCCATACAAAGATTTTTGTATATTTTTCATAAACTGGGAGATGACTAGTGACATTAAGCTTAAGGATTATATATTGTAAAAATATAAAGAAAGAATTAAAGAAACAAGGACTCGTTATATTAAATTTTATCGATAATATCAAGTGAAAATAGGGAGTGCTGCAGTTCCATATTGCCAATACGCGAGCCGCTATTGCTCACGTCTACATCGGGAAATTTGTCGGTAAAACTTTGGAGACAATATCTCCAGAGTAGATAGTTAGATCTTTTGGGTCAATTTTCTCAAAATTTTGCGAACATAACCCCACTTTATATTAACCTCCATACATGCGTGCATGGTTATCATACCATTTACAAAAAAAAAATCCTCAAAATTCTCCCTTCCCAAAAATCGAATAAAAGCTATCTTTTTATTTATTACGTTTTTATAACAAATTTTTTTTTTATCTTCCTAGGCAAAATAGTGGTACAAGTGATCCAAAAAAAAAAAATACTTGGGGACAATATTGCGGGTGGGGGAGCCGATCAAAGTGTAAAGATATCGAATTTTTTAATAAAAATTTTTTTTTTTGGTTTATTTTTATGTAACTGTATTTTTCCATTTAAATTAAATTAATACCACATAAAATAATATTAAAATATTTAAATACCATATAAAATTAAATAACATTGCCAGAAAAGCATTAAAGCATTTTTATTTTTTACTAGTTTTCTTCTTTGTCTTTTTTACTTCCTTATGCACTTATTTCCTATCCTGTCATTCTTCTTAGTACTCATTCATATCATTTTAAATCTTCTCTTCTTTTATCCTTTTACACATTTTTATTCAGTTTTTCTTTTTCTTATTATTTATACTATTCCTCTTACTTGTTTTAATCTATTTTGTTCTGCTCTTTTCCTTGTGTTTCTCCTCATCCTTTTTCACTTTTTGCTTTTTTAAAAAGTTAAATTATTCTTTGTTTATATATAAGAATTTTTCATAAAAGTGTTGATAATGACCATTATTCTTTTTTCTATTTAAACTGTCACATACCATATGTTATTGTTTGCCAACTACTGTACGCAGTAATATCTGCAATGCGGTAGTAATACGAAACCTATATTATCATTTGTGCATCTTATTTTTTGTGTATCTATCGAAAGCTCCTACAAAAATTGTAAAATAAAAAGAGATATTATCTCGATCTTTTATTCATATTCAAAATAATATAAATTACATAATTTTATCAAAACAGTTCCTGCAATAAGTTATTTTGTTTCATTTTATAGTCTATTTGTGGTTACATCCTTAATTTTTAATTTCCGGTTTACTACCTGATGATTTCGTGTTAAAGATATAGTGACCTGAATACTTACATGTATTTACTTTCTTGTACGAAGTAAAGGAAGTACTGTAATCGTTCAAAATTTCGGTTTTCAAATTTCAACGAAAATATTCATTTTGACAATCCCTGAATTAATTTTGACTAGTTTCGGCGTGACGTCTGTACGTACGTATGTATCGCGCATAACTCAAAGACGATTAGCCTAGGATGTTGAAATTTTGGACTTAAGACTGTTCAACATCTAGTTGTTCACCTCCGTCTTTGATTGCAATCGACTGAACCAAAAGTGTCCAAAAAAGTCCAAACTCCAAAGAAATTTTGATTTTTGACTTTTTCTTAATTGCAATAATAAGCTCTTATTGAGAGCCTTTCAACGATATATCATAACTGATACTTATTTTCATTGGTTCCAGTGTTACAGCAAAATAAAATTTTAATTAATGAAATATTTGGATTTTAAAAGGGGAATGCACATCGGTTCGAATCAGATTTCGTCTCCATTTTTAACTTTTTTTTAATTTAAATATATTGATTTGTTAATAATTATTAACCTCTGATTATAAAAAAAAGGAATATGTAGAAAAATATGAAAAATTATTAATGAAATGAAATTTGATGTGCTTTTCATTTTAAAAAAGTGTTTATATGTAATTTAATAAGCGTACAAGGAAATCATGTGGTGTCCACATCAGATTTTTTGTATTTGCTTATTTTGCTGCAATCACCAATCTACGCAAATACAAAATACATAGCAATGACATCTTTATGGATTTTGTTTTCTATTCGTTGACTGTAAGTCTAACCTAATGCTTAAATGCTTATTAACTAACTTCTGAATTTCTCTTACTAAAAAAGTATTTGTATTCGAGTATATACTTTACTTTTTTAGTATATATTTATTCTTTTATCTTAAGAAAAGATCTTAAGGAGATCAATAAAGTTAGTGATTCAATGATTGGGCAGGTTTGAATTTAATTACTTAGGTTATCAATTAAAATTTGATCAAATAATTGACCGTTTTCATCCGAATGATTAAAAAAAGACTTCACAACTTAAAATGCATATAAAAATTTATTTATATAACTTAAAGATTTGGTTGAGGTTTCATTTCAAGGCAAAACATATCAAGTTTTGACTCATCTAGTTCATAAGTACCAAATTCGGCCACCAGCGCTGTCACCAGTGTTATTAGAAATGGATGCATTTACTGGTGTAGAACGTGCTCGCTCTGTGTTTTGGTTTCACGATTTGCTGTCAGAAACTGCAGTTTAACATAATTCTCGTAATTACTACGGTAGGGTGCATCCTAGTAGGCGTACAATTTACTCTTGGCCGCAAACCTTCGTTGAGACACGCGTACCTGAAGCTGTTGTGGAAAAACTGAAAGAAAGCTTTGCACGTTGTCTGAAGAAATCAACTCGTCGTGGATCACGTGAGATTGGCATTTCACAAACGACTGTTTGGTGCATATTACGTAAATGATTGCACTTGAAGCCATATAAACTAGCCATGGTTCAACACATTAGATAATGATAAGTTGCTCGGCTGCAGTTTTATATGGAAATATATTTAGAATTGCATTCAATGATACATTTTTAGGCAATGTAATTTTTAGTGATGAGCCAAAGTTTCACGTCAGTAGTGAGGTGAACACCCACAACTGCCTAATATGGGGTAGCGAAAAACCTCTTGAAACTTTGTAGCACATTTGTGATAGCCTTAAGGTCAATGTTTTTTTAATCCTAAGCAAACAGAAACTGTATGGCCCATTCTTCTTCCAGGAGGCAACCGTAAATCGTATCATTTATCTGGACACGATTAAACGTTTTCACATTCCTCAGTTTGGCTGTGATGCCTAAGGTGGATGCCATTACTATCAGAAAGACGGGACACCACCTCACTACCGTCTAGAAGTCCAAAATTATCTTGATACTCGATTCCCAAATCGATGAATTGGTTGTGAAGATCCAATTGCACGGCCACCTCGCTCCCCAGATTTGAGATCCGCTAGATTTTTCTTGTGGGATTTCATTAAAAATCAGGTTTATGTACCGCCTTTGACTGCTGTAAGACTTCGAATTAACGCCGCAGCTGCAGAGGTAACGTCCGATTTTCCGGCTACATTCTGGAATGATATTGACTTCAGTTGGGATGTATGTCACATTACAAACAGAAGCCAGATCGAACCAAAGTGAATACTGGGTGACAAACCTGATATATTTTTCTATTAATGAGACCTCAACCAAATTTTTAAGTTAATTAATTTTTATATGCTTCAAAGTTGTCAAGTCCTTTTTTAATCACTGTACATATGTGAAAAAATTATGAAGATAATGACAAAAAAGGCACACAAAAATATCCACATAAGATTTTACGATATTTTAGAAGTTCAGACTATCTTATAGTAAACTGTGGATTTAGTAAAATGTGGATTTTTACGAAAACAAATTATATAGAAATTGGAAGCAGTTATAGTCGGTAAGGTAACAATGAAAAGGTTGACTACTATCGTAGCAAAGAGAATAAATCACCTTCAAAAACGAAATTAAAACGATAGAATCCCACAAATTATTTTGTAGTATAAGCCTAGAAGAAGAGGCACAGGAAGACCGTTGCAACGATGAGTAGCTTAGCTTATATTCTGGTGAGCAACAGACTGATATAAATTTATCCTTTGAAGAGAACAAGAATAAGAAAAAGAAACTATAATATAGTATAATTAATTTTAAATCATACGCACGCGCGGACACGCACGCATGCATGCACACGCATACAAAAAATGACTTGCAATTCCATTGATACTTTAAACAAAAATAAATTGATTTGATGACTCTAATTGTGTGAATACAATTTAAAAGAAACGTTTTACGCAATTTATGTCTTTTTATAAAAAAGAAGTAAAAAAAAAAATTGTGTTAAGAAAATGAAATAAAATCTCTCATAAAAAAAATATACTGTCTAGTCGTGTTGAAGGCTGAAATTAATATATTTATATACATAAAAATACAAAAATATTAAAACAGCGTTGTAAATAACGTGTAAAATAAATTAAGTGAACTGAAAGTTAGTAAAGTCGCAAAAAATCCAGGCTAGTTTTGTAAACCAACTGTACTACGCTGCAAGCCGCAAAAATAGTGAATTTCGTTTCACTCTTTAAACACGCCAAGTTTCAATCCATTAACCTCTTGTCAACCGATTTCGTTACAAAGTATAAATTATTCAAATATATTATTAGCAAAGTTATATTATTCATTTTAACTCGTTTCATTATGTTTTCTTTTTTATTTTTAAATAATTATGGTGTGGCAAGTTTTGTACAATAAATTACAAAACTAGAAAGTACTTAATTGTTGCCTTTTTTTTTGTTATTTTTATATATTTAATCTCACAATTTTATTATTATGAAGTGAAGAATTGTTTTTTAAATTAGTATTTTATTTCTTTTTTGTCTTTATTAAATAATAAAAAAGTTTTAAAATATTTTTATGCAATAATTTAATAATTATTGTCGGTAGTATTAATAATAATAGTAATAAAAGTTCGATTAAAAAATATTTAAAGTTTCCATGAAAAGAAAAATCCACACTAATTTAATGAATAGATTACATATGTATATTTGAGTAGGCATATATATATATATATATATATAAACGAGAGAATTAACGTTTACCTTTCCTTATTCGAGATAATTCGTGGCCAGGCTGGAAAAGTTATAATACCAACAGTTTCTTCAATACTCTCTCCCGGGCACCATTAGCAGCAATAGTAGGCTTCCAGTGATTAAATTACACTGCAGTAATTAACCGAAGAATTCAGAAAATTATAGAAATTAATCAATTAGATTTATTTCATTAATCTACAAGGTTATAATTTTCATATTTTGTATAATTTTATATACATATATATTACACCAAATAGTGCAATTATATTTTATTTAAAATTCAGAGCCTTTCTTCAGAAAAAGCTGCATATTGAACATCACATATTCTCAGAAAAAGAATTCTTGACAACTATTTGTTGCACTTTGATACTTTATTCGCTTCAGAGTCATAAGAAAACCCGAGATTGTTTAACTATCTCGGTTTTAACTATCTATAAAAAAAAAAGAAATAGTTTATCTTTTCTGTCAAATAATTTTTATATGATTTTTTAAATTAAATTTTGAACCGCCTACACTCAGGAAAGAAGTTGTTTTAACGAGTTCTGTTAGATAACTTTTTTTTTTTTAATTAAATAACATAGAAACAATTAAACAAACACTAATAAACACCAAATCTAAATAAAAAATACGTGGGTAATTATTATTGTCAGAAGCATTCGAGATAAAAACAAGCGTAAGGCAATGCCGAACATAATTTAGAATTGGTTAAACATCGAATCTCATAATGTGTATATTTATGAACGCGAAAAAAGAAATTAGCCATTAATCATTTATTTTTTGCAAATGACGTAGTTATCCTAGCTACAAATATAGAAAAAAATAAAATGAAAAGTACATCTATCGGCAGAAAATAACAAAAAATAGGTTTAAAAATAACCTATCAAAAAAAATTTATAACCAATGATAAGAACTGTGAAGAAGAAATAATCTTTGAAAAGGGATTAAAAATACACAAAGTAAGCAAATTTAAGTATCTTGGTGAGATTATAACATCAGTTATGCTCGAAAATATGGAATCAAAAGTAGAATTCGTAAAATACTTATATTCTGACAACTTATCGACAAATAGAGGATGTTTACATTAAGAAATTCTTATCCTACATAGCTAAACAACGACGCTACAAAATAGTAACTTGCCCAGAAGCCTATATGCAAACTAGTGTTTAAGAAAGTTTAATGTAAGAAATCTTTTAAAAGAAGAATCTTTAGATTTTTGGAACTGATTAAGGAATCGAAAGAACAGAGTAAGGTTATTAGCTAGAAAAATCTAACAAAGAAATTTACCAAGAAATATAAAATTTAGAAACGGAAATGTTGAGAAGAAGAATGGAATTTTTTGGTGGTATTTATAGAATGGTGACTAACTCACAAAACGATTATTTAACTTTTACAAAGATAAAAAAACAAAAATAGGATGGCACCGGGAAATAAACCAAAATCTAGAAAAATTAAAAAAAGATTGAAAAAAAAAATAACAGAGAGAATAGTTTCGAAAAGCAATTGAGGATTTCAAACTAGATGAAAAGGAAAAACTAAAGAATAGCTCAAGAAAATTTACATAAGGCTATCATCAATTTATTACATTATCTTTTTCACTTATAGTCTTACAGTAACTCGCCGAACCATTTTGTGTTCGAGTCTGGGATTACTTGTGACGTCACCTTAGATGCATCGAACCTCCACTTGAAATTCGCTCCTTTACTGACCTCCTCACAGAATACTCTCGCTGACTGATGTCTCGCGGAATGATTCGTAGAACTCACATCGCAGACTTGCCTGACCAGACCTCAGGTGACCGTGAGTACGATCGACCTTTCGTTTCCATGCATTCCTGACCTTGGTCCGGTAACTTTTTCACGGAACGACATGTGTTTATTGTGTGTCAATGGGCAGTATTACAAAATACGATTGTTAAACGACCTGTTATCTTTACCAAAAAAGGTTTTTTAGCCCCTTTCTGGATTCCTCTCCCATTATTATATTTTCCACTACTCTCTTCTTAATTGGTAGGAATCCGTTACTCAGGTCCGCTACACCGGTCTTCTTAAACATATTTTATATTTTTATATGTTCTTGCAGTTATCTGTTCTTGGTTTTTGCAAAAATTCTTCACATAAAAAAGAAGTAAAATATTAATATTAAAAGAAAATAAATTGAGGTTTTATTTTTATAAGTAATTATACTATCTGCCGGCCTCTGTGGCGGGAGTGGTAGCGTCTCGCCTTTCACCTGGAGGTCAAAGGTTCGAATTCCGGTCAGGCATGGTATTTTCACACACGCTACAAATCATTCATTTCATCATCTGAAGTAATACTTAACCGGGACCCGGAGATTAAAAAAAAATCAATCCAGTAATTATACTCTACAAGTAGAATGCAATTTTATACTCTCTTTCTCTCTCTCTCTCTCTATACATATATATATATATATATATATATATATATATGTGTATATATATATATATATATATATATATATAAAGTGATTAAAATAATATCCTTTTATTTCAAATTAAATATTTAACTAAAATTATGTAAGATTCACGAAAAAAAATAATTTTTATAAAAAAAATTATTTGAATAATTTAACATTTTTCTTCTCTTGAAAATGGAAAATTATTAAGTTAAATAAGGTAAAGTAAAATGTAAATTTGCATCTCTATAGTAAACACTAGTGGTTGTTAAAATATTATAAACATTCTATGGTACATTTATCTTGCTTCTCAAAACAAACAAAAATTTGCCCTAACGATCCCTGTCACCCGAATTTTATGATTATATCCTTATAAAAACTGTTGTAGTACATCAGTTTTTTTCTTTATTAAATGTATAATAACATTCTTAAAATAACTACTTGTATTCTAAAGACCTAAAGACAAGTTTAAGCTTAACATAACAAAATTATTTCTTAAACAGTTTCTCGTAAATCTTTATAAATATACAAAAAATTCTAAGAACTTCATTGAAAAATGTTACTTTTAAAAATTGTACGTTTTAAATATTAAAATAGAACATATAAGAATATTTATCAAATATTTAATATTGAAATAATTCTCAGATTTTGTTAAACTTATTTATAATCTAATTAAAATTCATATTAATAAATCTACCCCATTTTATATTATTAAGCTGAACATAATTATATACAAAGCTTGAAAATAAATATATTTCACGTATCTTCACGCTATTCTTATTAAACTAAAAAACAAAAATAGTAGTAACCCACCGGGTTGGTCCAGTGGCAATTTCCTCGTTGTCAACAGTTGATCTCAAAGTCGAGAGTTTTCAGGTTCAAATCTGATAAAGGTAGTTCCTTTTATTCAGATTTAAATACTAGATCGTGGATAGCGGTGTTCTTCGGTGGTTGGGTTTCAATTAACCATACGTCTCAGGAGTGGTCGTACTGTTGAAGACTACACATTTACTGGTACAGTTTATTGCACTGATGTCAAGCAGTTTTTTTTTTTGTTTTTTTTCACCTCCGGGACCACCGTTATGTATTACTGCAGAGGATGAGATGAATGATTAGTAGCGTGTGTGAAAATGTCATGCCTGACCGGGATTCGAACCCGGGACCTCCGGATGAAAGGCCGAGACGCTACCACTTGTGCCACGGAGGGCGGCAGTTCTTTCCCTTGTTTAATATATACTGAATTTGATATATCATTGAAATCTATATAGATATCTGAATATAATGGTCTTTTCGTTTTTAAAAATAATCTTTCATGTTAGGTTAAAACTTGTAAACTTTGATCCATCTCTTAACGCGAGGTTTATGTTACATCTGTCAACATCCAACTGAAATATTTTAAGGAATTTACAGACAGTGTTACTAAAGTAATGGAACCCTTAAATAACTTTCAACATTTAAATATTAAAATAAATTAAATTTAGCAAATACTCTTACATCAAAACTTAATTTTCTGTGTGAGACCACTACGTACAATATACTGTATTATCCATTTTTGAAAATAGCTATGAAAATATTAAATTGCTAGCATTTTGGTTAGGATTTTTGTAATTCGGAATTTTTAATGTCAACTTTTTTTAATGCTCTTTAAACTGATGTATCAAAATTTTATCCATTAATCAAAAATTGAGGTGCCATTTTATGGAAGTTCCTGGATAAATAGAGTGTCTCATAAAAAAAAGTAGTAGAGAAAGTCCACCTCCTTATCTTACGCCGGTTACGATAGGAAAAGGATCAGATAATTCTCTCAGAAATTTTATTTAGAGTATGCATTAGTTAATGTTGCTTTGATTAAGTCCTGCGGTTTTGTTATCTAAATCTAATTCTGTTAATATTGAAAAAGTGATGTTTTATCTACCGAATCGTATGCTTTTTGAAAATCAATAAAAGTTATAACAGATGTTCTATTTTCACAATTATAATATTCCATAATATTTTTGAGATTAAAGATTTGCTCTAATCAAGATCTATTTTTCCTAAAACCTTTTAAATCGTTAGTAAAATAAAAAAAAAATATTACAGTGTAAACTTTATTGATTAAAATTAAAAAAAAAGAATAGTTAATCTTTACATAAACATTATTTTCAATTCTCCTGTGGAATAAATTGGAACTAGCAAAGAGAGCTAGTAGAATTTTTTATCATATATCAAAATGACAATGATGTCTGGACGCTATATATAAAAAGAATTGGAACACTAATAAGACAGCAAAGATGTGATTTCTTTTATGAGAACGGGAGGTTTGTAGAGTACTCGTAGGAATAATATTTCTTGTTTGAAGATTATTTCAAAGAATCTTCTCAACCATTAATTCTTTTTTTCTTGTTCATTTGCCTGTGTTTTCTTATTTGCTTTTTTTATCTATTTTTTCTTGTCTTTTTATAAAAGCCATACCGCAGTATATTTTATGCAATAAAATTAAAGAAAGAAAAAAAACTTGACAACGATGTTATTAAACTTTTACAGAATTTGAATTGAGCTTAAAATATATTCTTTTCCGAATCGTTAAATAAATCACTTACTTATTCTTTTATTTAATTACTTGCTTATTTATTTTTAATTTTAATTATTTACTTTTCTTAAATGAAAAATAGTTAAAAAATTTAATGCGGACACCACATGACTTTCTTGTACGCCTGTTAAATTACATATAGACATTCTTTTACAATGAAAAGTACATAAAATTCTATTTCATTAATAACTTCTAATATTTTTTTAATATTTATTATTATTTATTGTAATTTTTTTTTACAATCAGAGGTTAATAAGTATTAATAAATCAATATTTAATTTTTAAAAAAAATAATAATAAAAAGGAGAAGAAGTCGGATTTGAACCGATGAGCCATCCCCTGCAAGTTCCAAATATATCATTAATTAAAATTCTATTTTGCTATAACTCTGGAACGATTGGAAATAAGTACCACTTATGATATATTATTGGAAAGGTCTCAATGAGATCATATTACTGCAGTTAAGAAAAAGTCCAAAATCTAAATGTTTTGGATTTTGGGCTTTTTTGGACATTTTTGGTCCAGTCGATTGCAATCAAAAGGGAAGGTGCACAACCAGGTGTTAGAACAGTCCTAAATCCAAAATTTCAACATCCTATGGTTAATCGGTTTTGATTTTTGAGAGATACATAGGTACGTGCATACGTACGTAGAGACGTCACGCCGAAGTTACTCAAAATGGAAACAGAGATTGCCAAAATGGATATTTCCGTTGAATTCTGAAAAGTGAAATATTTCGCGGTCACAATACTTCCTTTACTTCTTACAAGGAAGTAAAATGATTTCATTTTTAAAACAAAGCTAAATTTTATATTAATTTATCATAAATTATGGTCTGTTTCAGATAAATTACAATGAATATAGGTATTTTTGTAGAACAGACTAGATACTTGAATAAATATAAAATTCGGGAGATTTATTTTTCATACTTTATAAATCAAATCAATGAATAAAGTGATACTAATACTCTCATAAAAAAAAAATTACTTCTTGGATGTCATTGGATTTTCATATCCCAGTTTATCTTTGCTCGGTTTTCAAAAAATGTCAGAGCTCTTGTTTCAAATTCATTTATTTAAGAATTTATTGTAAAGTTATATTTATTACATAAAAATTGTTCCACTATTCTGTCCACAGAAACTGTATGGTTCATAAATTTAAAGAAACGACTACTTTAATTTGTTACCCTCATCTCTTGTAAGTTTTAGATGGATCCAACATTCTCAGTACATTAATTTACCATTTACAGAGATATATGGGATTGTTTACACTACTGTTACTTGGTTACCGATTCGACAAATTTCGCTAGTCGTGATATTTACATTTACATTTAGTCGTAGTAAGATTTACAAAGGATTTGCTTTTACGTAAGTTGTTACTACATAAATCTGTTTCACTTCTATATCTGTACAAGCGTGATCCTCTAATATTGTGTTCATCTAAGCTGACGCTTATAGGCATGTTATAACATAAGCTCCGTATAATAGTTTTTATTCAACAAACAGTAGAAGGATTGGCCCATCAGCCCTTTGTTTTAACAAGCAAAAAAAAGTAAAATATTTTTGCAAAATATATTTTTTTTGTCTTCAGTCATTTGACTGGTTTGATGCAGCTCTCCAAGCCAAGATTCCCTATCTAGTGCTAGTCGTTTCATTTCGGTATACCCCCTTCATCCTATATACCTAACAATTTGTTTTACATATTCCAAACGTTGCCTGCCTGCACAATTTTTTCCTTCTACCTGTCCCTCCAATATTAAAGCTACTATTCCAAGATGCCTTAATATGTGGTCTATAAGTCTGTCTCTTCTTTTAGCTATATTTTTCCAAATGCTTCTTTCTTCATCTATTTGCTGCAACACCTCTTCATTTGTCACTTTATCCACCCATCTGATTTTTAACATTCTCCTATAGCACCACAATTCAAAAGTTTCTAATCTTTTCTTCTCAGATACTCCGATCGTCTAAGTTTCACTTCCATATAAATTGACATTCCAAACATATACTTTCAAAAATCTTTTCCTGACATTTAAATTAATTTTTTATGTAAACAATTTATATTTCTGACTGAAGGCTCGTTTCGCCTGTGCTATTCGGTATTTTATATTGCTCCTGTTTCGTCCATCTTTAGTAATTCTACTTCCCAAATAACAAAATTCTTCTACTTCCATAATCTTTTCTCCTCCTATTTTCACATTCAGTGGTCCATCTTTGTTATTTCTACTACATTTCATTACTTTCGTTTTGTTCTTGTTTATTTTCATGCGGTAGTTCTTGCGTAGGACTTCATCCATGCCATTCATTGTTTCTTCTAAATCCTTTTTACTCTCAGCTAGAATTACTATATCATCAGCAAATCGTAGCATCTTTATCTTTTCACCTTGTCCTGTTACTCCGAATCTACTCATTTGGTAAATTGAGTACCTTAACAAAATAGAAAAATAATATTACTAATTTATTTTGGTGATTTATAAATATGAAAAGTTGAGAAAAGAATAATAAAATTTAATTATGTCATCGTCACCTTGTGACGATTTCAGCAGTCACATCTTCCTCTCCGTTCTTAGCCTTTTTTTGGCTTTACGGAGATCATCTTATTAGCCCTTATTATTTTTATTCCTTTTTAGCCTCCCGGGAAAATTACCGTTCAAGTATTACTTCAGAAGATGAATGAGGATGATATGATGAGTGTAAATGAAGTATAATCTTGTACAGTTCGACCATTCCTGAAATGCGTGGTTAACTGAAACCCAACCACCAAATAACACTGGTAATCTACGATCTAATATTCAAATCCGTATAAAAGAATTGCCTGTACTAGGATTTGAACGCTGCAACTATCGACTTCCAAATCAGCTGATTTGGGAAGACGCATTCACCACTAGACCAACCTGGTGGGTCTTATTAGCCCTAGACATTCATTACATACCACAGTCATCAGCTAGGTCTCTTTTAGGATACCATCGATGCAAATCTCTCGATAGATATTTCCAGCAGTGATTTTACAGCGAAGGCAGAAACCTTCGCTGTAGACTTCTTCGGACATCTTCGCTCTTGAATGTGTTTGAACGTGTTACCGTGTTTGCGGATGCTCGAACCCCGTATCTCACTCTTACACCGAAGAAGACTATCACAATTAAACAATCTTTAATAAGCTAGACTTTAATAATCAACCTGTAATTAATTTGAGTCGATATAATGTCACTAGACTTTCTCTCAAATCACAGGAAATTGTTGATCGCAACAAAGATAATTTAGAACTCTAACCACCCCAGGTGCAATTTAAACATAGATAAAACAACAGAACAGAATCTCCTTTCCATAAACGTCCAGAAGATTACAAGATTGCAAGGAGATTCCACTGACTTTAATTAACTAAACCATCTTACAATTGAAAAATTTGTAATAATTTTCTGGCATTGGTTATTTATTCTTTTATAGTGGAAAAATGATTATACATGAAAAGGTTGCCTATGATTTCTTTTTTTACGGGTGGGAGTAATTTATAAATTAATTTATATAAATAGACCATAAAATCTTTTAAAAATTAAAGAAATCGGTGTAATTTTTTTTTCCTTTTCCCACTAAAAAACACTTTTTAAGAGACTTTTTGATTTTTCTATGGTTACTATGATGTAAATGGAAGAAATTAAAAAAAAATTCCACTAAAAAATATAAAGTAATAAAAAGTTAACTAAGATTTCTTTTTTAGGGGGATGAATTGTGGTGGAATTTTATTCTAATATTAATACTAAAAGTTTATAATTTAAACTTTTAATACTATTAAAAGATTAAATAAACCCAAAAAACTTTGAAAAATTAAAAACTCAATATTTTTAAACTTTGATCGGCTCCACCACCAACAATATCCCCAAAGTATTTATTTTTTTTTTGGGTCATTTGCACAAATACTACGCCCAAAAAAAAGTAAAAAAAAAAAAAATATTAAAAATATTCGGTTAAAAAATATACAATAAATAAAAAGATAGCTTTCTTAAATTTTTGTGGAAGGGAGAGTTTTTAGGTAATTTTCTTTAGAAAAATGCTAAGTTAATCATGCACGCAAGTACTGATATACTTAATATAAATTACTAAATATAAAGTGAGGTTTATGTTTACAAACTTTTGAGAAAATTTACCCCAAGAAACCTCCCCCCCATCTCATGATGATATTAACTCCATAATTTTACCAAAAACTTTCCCAACAGAGACCAGTACAAAATTTCATTAAAATAGTTTTATCCAATCAAAAGTTATTAAGCTTCAAACACGCCGACTCATGTATATACGTACGTATGAACATTACCTCCCCCACACGTTTTTTTGTGTTTTGGGGTTCCTGGGTGATGAAACGTTGAGAAATACCCCATTTTTTGACTGATAACTATACTTTCCTTCTTACAGCATAAATCTATGACCCCAGGAAATTAAAAATAAAAAAATGGTACAATTGACGTTTGATCAGATGTGCAGTCAAATTTAGTGTTATTACAAACTAAGATGATGTCATTTGTAAATTTTATTTGGTACAAGTATTACATTAAATTATGGGAAAGAAAAAAAAGCAAATATCAAAGCAATATTTTGCGAACGATTTCCACTGACAACTACTCTTATTATCATGCCTTCAGCATCTTCTAATGTAGAATACCCAGATTGCAAGCCCTGTTCCTTAAGCAACAACCTTTTTAATTTAAACCTTTTTGTTGATAAAAAGTATTACAAACTAGGTAAAAAATCTTCCCACATGTTGTATTGTTGTAGTAAAGAAGAATTTCTACAACTCTTTGAGTCTTATTGCAAGTAATTCGGAAAGAACCACTAGGAAAATTGTATATTTTCTGCTTAACGTATTATATTGTAATATAAATCCTAAGTATATATTAGGGTTTATACTTAGGATAAAAGAATATTAACAAAGTTTTTATCTATATAGTTATCATTAAATCTTTAATTTTTAGGCACACACTTTGATAAGATAGCATGAAAAGTTTCGTAATATTTAATTTAAATTACTTTAATGAAAAATTTATTAAAATGAAAGAACATAAGAATTAATAAAATAACTAATACTTATTAATCATTATAGATCTGGGAAATCCAATTTCTTCGATCTAAAAAAAAAAACGATTTCAGCAGAAATAAAAATTCTGATGTGGACACCACATGACTTCCTTGTACGCATATTAAATTACATATACACATTAAAAAAAAAAAAATGAAAAGTAAATAAAATTTTATTTCATTAATAACTTTTGATATTTTTTCATATTTTTTTCAATAAAAAAATTAATTTATTATTGAATTATTATTAATCCTAAACATTTTTTTACAATCAGATGTTAATAATTATTCATAAATCAATATATTTAAATTAAAAAGAAAAGTAGGAGATGAAGTCTGATTCTATGACTTCCCCTTATAAGATCCAAATATTTCATTTAATTAAAAATTTATTTGGCTATAATTATGGAACCAATTAAAATAAGTACCACTTATTATATATCGTTGCAAAGTTCTCAATGAGGGCTTATTACTGCAATTAAGAAAAAGTCCAAAATCAGAATTTTTCGGGAATTTTGGGCTTTTTTGACACTTTTGTTCCAGTCGATTGGAATAGAAAGGGGAAGTGCGCAACTAGATGTTACAACAGTCCTAATTCCAAAATTTTAACATCCTACGGCTAATCGTTTTTGAGTTATGCGCGATACTTACATACGTACAGACGTCACGTCGAAACTAGTCAAAATGAATTCAAGATGGTAAAAATGGATATCTCAGTTGAAATCTGAAAACCGAAATTTTTCGCGATCACAGTACTTCCTTTACTTTGTAAAAGGAAGTAAAAATATGTTTTTATGAATCTAAAAATGATTTAATTGGAAAATTTTTATCTACACCATTAGATGTAAAAAATAAACTATCATAAATAATTATTGAAGTAATATAACCAAGAAAATAATCGTAAGTTTATTCATAGATCCTTGTGTCAGGAAAATCTTGTGGAATAAAAATTATACCAAGTTTTACAAATTGAAAATAAAATTGAAATAACTTTTATTTTAGTGACGGTCGAAATAAGGGTAGGAAAGACGAATGGTTAGACATAAATAAATTAGAAAGTAAGAAAAAGAAAACAAATATATAAATTTAAAAAAATAAATCAACAAAGAAAAGAAAAAAAAGTGGAATGAACTTAGTAGTTATGAGACTTAAATAGACTTTAGAAATTTTATTAAAATGTTACTGTTAGTGTAACTTAGTTTATGAACTATGTACATAACTTTAAAGTGGTGCGACTTTATTTTTTATTAATGGAAAATATAAAAAATTTATAGAGTACTAACTTATCTTTAGATATATTACGTACGTAATAGACTAATTTATAACTAAAATGAAATATAATTATTGAATATAATGTTGCAGAGTTTTTTATATTTGTTTGCCTTGAACGATAATAACTTGGAGGTAAATTTTATCAACGAAAGAACACGTTTATTTTATAAATTTAAACTTAGAATGCATCAGGCCTCTTTTTTACATTCTAAAATAAATCTTTTTTTCTTTATTTAATGCTTTTATTTACAGTCGCATCAACAATTATAATCAATAGCGACTACAGTAACACTATCATGTAGTATTATATAAAACAACTAAAATCATAAAGAACAAAAATAAAGAAACAGGAACAATAAATAATAAACATAGACAAGTGACAATAATAAATACAAAATAAAATACATAAATTAGACAAAAATCAGTAAATCATATTCTTCATTCCATTGTAGGAGAGGAACCGCAACAGACGTTTTATACCTTCGTTCTGGTTTAATAGAAGTTTCATATCCGACCCAGGTCTAAGTTTTGTCGGATGGTTCCAAAGAATGGGCAATCAAAGAGCATGGAACACGGACCATTTGACCTTGCAAGCCTCACTTATCTTCTGAGGAGAGCCAAGTAGGTGAGCGTGGGTAGCCTGGTATGTCAAATCCTTAGCCCAGTTAAGATGACTTGGTCTCTTCTGTTGCTCGGGGAAAGAGGTTTCTCGAGCACATTCTCCCGGATGTTATGTAACGCCGTGGGAGAACTCAGCAGCCAGAATCTATTCCACTGAGCCTGCAATTTTACACGGACTGATCTGATGAAGTCTCTTTCACACGTCGATTGTACTCGGATGCCATTTATTACAGCTCTCTTGGCAGTTTCATCGGCCTGTTCGTTCCCGAGGATGTAATGTTCCCGAGGATGCAATGGCCAGGGACCCATACCAATACCACAGTCTTATTTATCCTTGAAAGGATATCCTATCAAAGGATATAAAAATAAATATTATTTTAAGAGATTAAATAAAACGAAAAAAATTACTTTTCATTTAATATACATGAATTGATAATTTATAATTAAAAATTTACAACATTGGTGTCTCATGAGTTTAGGTAAATGAAAACTTCATGAATAAAAAAAAAATCTGATGTGGACACCATGATTTCCTTGTACGCCTATTAAATTACATATAGTCTACACATTTAAAAAAAAATAAATAGTACATAAAATTCTATTTCATTAATAACTTCTGATATTTTTTCATATTTTTTTATTGTTATTATTGAATTATCATTTATCGTAAAAAATTTTTATAGTCAGAGGTTAATAATTACTAATAAATCAATATACTTAAATTAAAAAAAAAAGTTAGAAAAAGGAGATTAAGTCTGATTCAAACCTATGTTTCCCCTTGTAAGATCCAAATATTTTATTAATTAGAATTTTATTTGGTTATAACTCTGGAACCAGTGAAATTAGGTACCACTTCTGATATACAGTTGAAAAGCTCTGACTGATGGCTTATTACTGCAGTTATGAAAAAGTCCAAGGTCAAATTGTTTTTTTGGATTTTGGGCTTTGTTGGACACTTTTGGTTTGGTCGACTGCAATCAAAAGGGGAGGTACACAACTAGATGTTACAACACTCCTAAATCCAAAATTTCAACATCCTACCGTTAATCGTTTTTGAATTATGCGAGATACACACGTACAGACGTCACGCCGAAACTAGTTCAGAGATGGTCGAAATGGATATTTCCGTTGAAATCTGAAAACCGAAATTTTTAGCGGTCATAGTTCTTCGAACAAGAAAGTAAAGATTAATGCTACAGTACTCATCAATACTTGATGATTGTCTACTACACCTTAGTAAGCCGTAGGCTACCGTATAGGGGTTTTTTATCGGAGTTCCAAGACGCCACCAATCTAGCAGAGCCGCCCTCTGAAAGAAAACTGAATTTTCGGGTTTGAAAGTGCAATCTTTGAAAGTGAATCGAAAACTGATGTAATGATCGTTTTGACATTATCTCAAAGTCATTGGATCTGAACAGTCACTTTTTGTGAAAGAAACTGTTATCAGTTATTGTTGTCTGATTTATGGCCGGCCATACAACCGCGCTTAATTTAATAAAATTGTTACTAAATATGTTTGTTTTTTTAATAAATTCATATCTAATTGATTTTTATCAAATTGCACCTGATATTGGATTCACCTGAGTTTATGGGCAGGTCCAAATTCTTTCCCGGTTTAGTCACTTGATATCGCGCGGGTCTGAGCTTGGGTATGATTGTAGGTATGCAGAATTTCACATTTATTGTATATTTTCTTTTTTATTATTAAAAATATATTTTACAGAATTCAATTTACATTTTTTTGTTCGATTTAAAATAATAGTAAAAATGTATTCGTAAGTGAAATTTGAACTTTTTTGAAAACAAAAATAATTGTTTTTTATAAAAACCACGATAGTTTCACCTCTTTTTTCTTTTTCTTTGTACATGTGTCCTCTTAAATCGTCAGATTTCGTGGTTATGAAAGTTTTCCATGCTTTCCAGCAATCTACCTTACTCGAATCCACTATCCTCTCCTCACAAAACCCCCCTTAACCTTATCCTCTAACCGTTTCCTGATCTTGCCCACCTTTTCTTCCGTCTGTCTTGCATTCTCATAACCTTCTGGGCAGTATATCTTCGCTTATCTTCAAGTAACGTCCCAGCCATCTTAATTGATCTTCTTCTGGGCTCTGGAAAGTGGGATTTGTATTCATGGTCGATCATATGTTACTATTTCTAACCCGATCTCGTCTAATTTTACCCAACACTCTTCTAAAATATACCGTTTCCTGAGCATGCAGTTTACTTCTACTCGTCTCTACACGGTGAAAGTTTCATTGGCATACAGTAAAGTAGGAACAAGTGTGGAATTAAAGACAGCTACTTTAGTTGCAACACTCATCTCTCTCGTCAAGAAGTTCATGGACAGCAAGTAATAAAACCTGCCCCTACCAGCAAATTTGTCTTTCCATTCTATCTAATATTTGCAACCAGATATTTAAATCTGAAAATTGGTTCCAGTGCTTGTCTGTCGATGGATATTCTCATATTTTTTGATTCTGCTAAGACATTACCTTAGTCTAGTCCACGATTATTTCCATCATTCTTTTATCAGGCTATTCTTCTCGTTGTCTTGTAACTCTCTCCACAATTCATACCGTGAGACCCGGTTGAATCGAAATCCTTCACTAGATCAATAAAACACAAGCAGTTTTCTTTTTGAATTCATTACTTTTCTTCAGGACCTTCTTTCTTTCTTTCTTTCTTTTTCCTGTTTAGCCTCCGGTAATTACCTTTCAGATAATACTTCAGAGGATGATATGTATGAGTATAATGAAGTGTAGTCTTGCACAGTCTCATTTCGACCATTCCTGAGATGTGTGATTAATTGAAACCCAACCACTAAAAAACACCGGTATCCACGATCTAGTATTTTTTCTACTTTTCTTCAGGACCTGCCGTAAGATAAAATTGCATCCTGGGTACTCTTTTGCGACCACTATCCGTACTGTGTCTCATCGAGAGTCGACTCCACCACCCATTGCATTCTTCCCTAAAATATTCTTGAATAATCTTTACCGGTACACTTAAAAGGAAAATGCTTCGCCCGTTTCCATATTCATTTTCTCTTTTCTTGTAAACAGGGATGACCTACTACTTCCCAATCCTTGACATCTTCTTATGTCTCCCAGCTATATCTCATATCTTCTTAAGAATCATTTCAGGTTATATATTATTGTAACCTGGAAATTTACCTAGCTTCATTCTCCTTAACGTCGTTATCATTTCTCCTTCTTTTACATCATCCTCAACAAACATAATTTCAGAATAGTACATCCTTTTTTAAACTTCACATCCTTCTCACATGCATTTCCATTACTAAATAATATATTTTTTGTAGAGAACCTACTTAAACAATTTATTTACCAAATTTTTACTAACAAATTTACAAAAAAAACATTCTTTTCTTGCTGATGAAGAACAGATGACAAAGTAGTTAGCTAACGTAAAACTATTGTGAACATATTTTTATAAATGTAATACAATTGAAATATATAACAAACGTTGTTTAACTCTTTTAGGTAATTTTTCTTTTTTTTTATAAATGTTCGTACTATCTGTCTTTCTTATATTAATCAATCATTTTGTTTTCCTTACAGATTATAATAAGACCAGAAATATTTGTTTAATAACTTTAGATAAAATAGAATCTCTCTTATTTAATCTACTACTAGAAGAAAGGCCCGTCACTTAAAATGTTACATGGTTTATGTTTCATTACACATGATTTTATTAAAAAATTTTGCCAACTGTAACCAAGTAACGTTCATGAATTTAGCGTACTAACAACGACAAAAACTT
The DNA here is from genome assembly GCF_047948215.1 of Lycorma delicatula. Taxonomy (NCBI): domain Eukaryota; kingdom Metazoa; phylum Arthropoda; class Insecta; order Hemiptera; family Fulgoridae; genus Lycorma; species Lycorma delicatula. The sequence goes on along the minus strand of NC_134461.1, from coordinate 35,022,777 downwards.
GTATAACGAAAAGCTCCAAAATCCTGAACATTTTTAGCTGTTTCTTGAGTTGTGATATTTTAACACAGCTCTAACCCTAATGTTTTTCTTTTTTATCCCCAAAACACATATATAGTTTTAGATAAATCGTTCGTATAAAGAAGTATAAATCGTTCGAACGATTTATACTTCTTCGATGGCTGCGCACATCGCACGAAAGAATCGTTCGTGCGCACCGTGTGTCCATCCGGCGCACCACGTCGTTCGCTCTGCGCCAATTCCAGCTAAAATAAAAATGTTATCAGATACATCAGACAAACCCACGCACCATTCTTTTTTATGGGAAAAATCATGACTGATGTTTTTCGTTATTTAGGAATATAATTACGCATCCTTATGCCATCCTGTATCGGAGGAGTTTAAAGCCATCTTTTCATCACTCAGTGGGTTACATTAATTTAGATAACACATTTACTTAATTAGAATTTATACTACATTTATAAGTTTTCCAATTTTTTGCTGTTGTTAAAAATAGTCCTAATATATATTATACTGAAAAAGAATTAATGTAATGAAGTTATATGTGTAATAATTGTTTACTTAACAACTTTTTGAAGTCAGATTACTTTAACATTTGAAATAAAATGTATCTGAGAAAATAATTTATTACTATTTTAAAAGTTAAAATTTAACTAATATACCTTTTAATTAGAAACGGTTGCATTAATTTGTTGCTTTTGACTACCTACCTCGATCTCTTTTATGACTGAGTAAAACACCTACGGTTCATCAGAGTCCTTTCTCTGAGAGTTCACTAAAGAGCCAATCACAGCGAGAAAATATCACAGAACGAAGATATCACAAGTTAGGTTAAATATCATTAAATATCAACTGCATTTCGGTAGGTTTGTCCTATGTTGATATATAGCAGTTATTTGGTGAAGTCGAATTCAGGGAAGAAGGCAACAGGAAAAGTTTTTACTCCCCACTACTAAGTTTGATATGCAATGCTTATTATTCTTGAAGATAATCGTCATTTGCGGGAGGAATTTATGACTCATGTAAGATCACAAGCATTATTGTTAGGCATTAAACTTACGTACAACATACATAGAAAATGTGATTATATAATAGGAAAAACTCAAATTTTCTTATTGTAATTTTTCAACAGTTTTTTTTTTTTAATTTTTTGTAAGCAGTCAAGAGAGCTAAAGAAATTCAGTATTTTATATTATAATAAAAATGTACCAAATTATTAAATACGGTTCAAAATGATAGAGAAATTAAACATTAAAATACGAGTAATATCAGTTTAGTGAAATACAGAATTTTTTTTAATTTAAAATATAACACCTTGAGGCAATGTTATGCTATTATTAGTCGATCTCCGTGGCAGTGTGATAGCATCTCGGCTTTTCATCTGGAGGTCCCGGGTTCGAATCCAGGTCAGGCGTGCCAATTTTCATACGCTTCAAATTTACATTTCCATTTCCCACGTTCAACATTCAAAATTCATAACAAAACCGTAAATTACATTATATGGATCACGTTGGAAATGTTAGATATATTATTCCACGGTTATCAGAAAAGAACTTCTGGAAGAACCAGTAAGAAAAACCATAGAAAATTTTAATCAGAATAATATTATAAAGTAAAAACATAACGAATTTAGATTGATACAAATGAATAATATTATTTATAATGAATATGTTGTACAGATGCAGGCCGATTGATTCCTGAGACGTGCGGTTAATTGAACCCTATCTATCAAAGTACACCGGTAAAATAAGTTTGTTGAAAGTCTGCCTCCTCGTCAACTGTCTAGTATACTAGTCATTGTATTGTACTAGTCTCTTGTTTGCTTTTTATATGCAAGTATGTCTTGTTATTACTAATCGGATGATGTCATCTGGTTAGATAGTAACAGAAATCCCGATCACCCGTCCCGCCGGTTCGGTTGAAAAAGGCAGGTGCAAAACTTCAGCTCACTTAGTGTTTCCACTGTCTAGTATTCAAATACATATTCAACTAACTTTTACTATAATTTGAACATAAGAACCTTCGACTTCAAAAATCAGATGTTAAACAACTGATTTGCGACGATGAGTTAACCACTAGACCAGCCAATGGATATCAGGATGTTAGGCCTTAGTCTGTACAATACTACACCTCATTTACTAGTACATATCATCGTCATCTCATTTGGCCGTGGTGGGAGGGGGAGTTGCTTATTGTTCATTACTTGAACAGATTGCAACGTGCCATTAGGAAAATAAATGTATAATGGTAATTTTTTTCCAAGGTTGAAACACTATTAAATACAAACTTGTTAAAATATCCTATTTACTAAAAAATCGGCCCACATTATTATGTTAAGCAGAATTGATGTAAAAAAATAGTATATATATATATATATATATATGTTGGATATATCTTGATTTTTATTTATTTATTATTTGCTTAAACCTAAAAACACTAAAAATAGAACACCCGTCATGCAATTGCAGTAGGTAGTCAATATATTATAGTGTATGTATAATAATCGGTTTAAAATAATTTTATTTCTAACAATGATTGTATTAAATTATACAAATGAAAAAAAAATAATAATTGAATTGTAATCTATGTATAATTTGAAAAAGTCAGTTTACTGCAGTATAATGATTCAGTTTATGAATCAGTAAATCGTCATACCTACCTACAACGTATAATAATGATTCATTCATTATGTTTTAAGTTGATATACAGTAGTACCAACATAATAAAACTAAAATGTTAATAAATTAAGTATTTAACAAATGGATATTTTTTGTACAGATTAATTATAGCAGTTGGGAGAAAATAAAAATGAAAGATAAATATTATGTAGACTGTGTGACCTTGAAAAAATATGACCTCAACCGGTTTTTATAACTACAGTGCGCTGCTGATGTTCTGTTGATAATAATGGTGACGACTTAGCTTAAAAATACCTACACTGTATTTAATTTACATCATCCGGAAAAAAGCAATAGATGTTATCATTTTAAATGAATGACTCACAGACTCCCACATTTTATAGTAAAAAATAAAAGATTAAATTGCCTACATTTCACAACAGTTTGAACTTAAAACATTGAATAAAACTTATTTAACACTATTAAATAAGAGATTATTTTTTAATTACTGATATTATTTCTCCTAATAATTATACAATAACAATGTTATACAAAATTGTCTATCTAATGAAGGCTATTCTGTTTTTATAATTAGGTCGTAAATTATCTTAATCTATTAAATCCGTTGCAAGAAAATCTTCGTAATAAAAATCTAATTTAAACTAAATTTAGTTACGAATAAGAAATATGACGATTGTGGAAAAATCCCTAAAAATTATTTCAATATTTTATCAAAAAACAAAAGAATAAGCTAATAAATTATTTTTTAAATAAAACAATAGGAAGAGAAAACCCATATGAATTATGATTGCCAAAATCCTCTTGCTAGAAAATGGTAATTCGAGGTTAAAAATAAATAAAATACTTTTAATTTAGTTGTTAAGTTTTTTTTTTTAAATTGTCGTTCACTATTATGACTTATTGTATATAAACGTAGACGATGGAATTTTATAACTTATTTTAAAAAAAAAACATAATTTTAAAAATATTGTTCAATCAACATTCCAACCCAATTTATGCTTCTTCTTTCGTTTTCTATTAATCTCCGGGAATTTCTTCAGAGGATGATATGTATGAGTGTAAATGAAGTGTAGTCTTGTACAGTCTCAGATCGACCTTTCCTGAGATGTGTGGTTAATTGAAACCCAACCACCAAAGAACACCGGTATCCACGATCTAGTATTCAAATCCGTATAAAATTGAATAAATATGTCTTTACTTTATGTAAAAGTTTACTTTACTTTATGAGTAAATATGTCTTTACTAGGAATTGAACGCTGGAATAACTGACTTCCAAATCAGCTGATTAATCCAAATTTTTTTATACCTCGGGGTCCACCGTTAGGCGTTGCTTCAGAGGATGATATGAATGATTTGTAGCATATGTGAAAATGCCATGCTTGACCGGGATTCGAACCCGGGACCTCCGGATGAAAGGCCGAGACACAATCACTCGCGCCACGGAGGCCGGCCAATTTATTATTAACCCAATTTATTTTATAATTACCTAACTATTCCCTGCTTAAATAATATTAAAATGTACAAAAATATTCAATAAAAAAAAAACTTTCAAACAAAATAAAACTGAGTTTGATATTAAAAAAAACGCACTAAAATATAACACTTTTTTTGTGCTGCATTACGGTGTTTCAAAATGAATATCGGGGCTTTAAAATTAAGTAATGGTTATTAAGTTTTAGTTACATTGATAAATTATACAAAACATGAAAGAGCAACAAAGAGTTTTTCTTATAAGTGTTCAATGTGAGCAGAACTCGTAACATGGCACACATCCAGCCGATAGGAGAGTTCATCCCATACTCTAATCAGCAAGTCTGGAGTAATCGATGCGACAGCTGCTCCAATCCTGCGTCTCAAGTCTAGCAGGTCAGCCGGTAACGGTGGCTCATACACTTCTTAATCTGTTCCCTGCTACCAATCCAGTGGTTGGGCTGAATTTCTTTCAACCAATACACAGCGTTGTCAGTGAGGAGGGTCACCATTTTGTTTCCAAATAAAGTTGTATGGTTCGTATTACAGTTGAGGAAGCATTTCTATGGCATTACCAATCGAATCTTAAATTTACGTATTAAATAAGTTACGTGATAGGCAACATTCTTGGCTTATTCTTCTTCTTAATTTAAACCACTCACTTTTGGGAATCCTTTATTTTCACACCCGTTTTCTGAATTAGGAAATAATTGTTTAATTAATCTTCTAAATTTCTTATCAAATTTTTGACTTCTTAAAATGTTTTATTAGTTTATCTCATTTAAAACTATCTAATACTTTTTCATATCAATAAAAAATATTTTTATTCATTTATCTGTTTCTATACGTATACGTTAAAATCTTATAAATATTGATTGTAATGTAAAGCATTATATCACTAGGATTTACCTTAATTTTTAACAACCTACTTGATTTTATTTTTCTTATAATTTACTGCAGTTTATCATGTTTTTTTTTTATAAGATGTCAAATACTTGGAAAATTTTAAAGTGGTTTTTTTTTGTTAAGGTTTTATATTCAATATATAATGTAGTGTTGTGTGTTTATCACTTTAAAAAAAAATCTGATGTAGACATCACATGATTTACTTGTACGCCTATTAAATTACACACACATTTTTTGCAGCACTTCATTCAAACTTATTTCATTTGAAAGTGAGATACGATCCTCCAATTCTTTAATAAACTGGACAGTTCCACAATTGCATTGTGATGGGCACACATTGCATAAAAATTTTTGTGGTGTCCGTATCAGCATTTTATATTAGTTAATATTTTGTTTCACGTCGCTCAAGCAGTTATGTGGTGTAAGTGAAAACGTGGCGGATTCGTAACCATACAGGCATCGGTTCGAATCCGGCTTCATACATATATACATATAACTTTTTTTTAATTTAATTATATTGATTTATTAATAATTATTAATAAATTAATATACTTAAATAAAAAAAAAAGTTAAAAAAGGAAATGAAGTCGGATTCGAATTGAAGTGCCATCCCCTTGTAAGATCCAAATATTTCATTAATTAAAACTCTATTTGGCTATAACTATGGAACCAATGAAAATAAGTACCACTTATGATATGTCGTTGAAAAGCTCAAAATAAGGGCTTATTACTAAAGAAAAAGTCCAAAATCCGTTTGTGCATGCACAGATGGGTAGCAGTGATGAGGCACGGGGACTCTATCGTTCTCTTGTAGAAAAGACCGTAGTCTCGGTGAGAATGCTCCTTTGGGTGTTCTCGTTTGAGGTAAAAAGGCATAAAGACCGAATCCCGGTTTCTAGGGTGGGGTAACACGCACGACATAGTCGGGCCTGGTAACCCTACTGTGGTAGTTAGAGGCAGGCATTAGTAGATAAGATCCAGCCGGCTTATAAATGGACACTCCCCCGGATTGTGTTATGCTTCACTGTGGAATCCGATTTGGGGAGAGGGAAAAAACGTAAAGATACAAAGGTAAAAGATAGTTATGTATATGTTACACAGAAATGCAGAAAATTCAGGGGGGGTTTTAATGTAAATTCATGGAAATTGAAGAATTTCCAAATCAATTTTGTAAGATCTGAAACATTTTAACTGATCTAGTTAAAGTATTTTACACCTTACAAAATTAATTTTTTCGTTACAAAAAAAAAATTTCTATCAAAACTTTGACTAGGCGATATCATATAATTACCACTACGTATTAATAAGTTATAAAATCTATGCATTATTAATATTTTAATTATTTCAATTAGATTTTGATCCTTTTAAATTGTTTTTAATATTGTTAAATCAATCACAAATTAAATGTAAAAGTACGTATTTTTTGGGGTAAATATATAAAAATTTTATCCGTAAGCGAACGATTTATTTTAATTTTTTTTTTTTTTACGTCAGGATTCAAAAAAAATTATAAAACTTTTTACGCTTTGTAACAAAATAATATTCTCCAAGTCAGCGAATTGATAAATCCATTTTGCTGTTTTCTTCTTTTATAATGTAATATCCTTTTAACTTCAAAGATTACTTTTTGAAACTCTTTTTTGTACAGATTTATACGTTACTGATTCAGGATTCAAGTAATATTATAAGCAGTTTTTACAAAGAAACATATGATTGATACATCTTTACGCTTTCTGTCTTTTGACTTGTAACAAGTTTAAAAGCTTTAGTCACAGTAATTCAATCCATTTTTCTTTGGTCTTCCTACATTTCTATATTCAATCAGTTTATTATAATATATATTAGATATTACTTTCTTGAAAAGACAACTTTTATTTATTCTGTCAGTATATTATTTTTACTGGTATTTAGCATGTTTCTAATTTAAATATACTTGTCTCTTTTGTTGAAGAGACAGAATACTGCATTGTGTATACTGATTCTTTGTGTAATTCCGATGAATTTAATAACTTTGCTAATTACTGTGTTATCAATCAGTCATAAATGATAATATGCGGATGAAACCATTTTACTATAAAAAATATTAAAATTATACTCTATAATTATATTGTTCAATTCAAACAATGTGTGTATTGTAAATAATGTTCACCATCAGGCATAATCATTAGTAATCATAACTGTCTGATAAAAATCTTCAGCTATTAGTAAAATTATGTATCTACTTTTTTAATTACATGCTTTTCTTTAACGTGCAATGTTTCAACCTTGCCCTCAAATCTTGCAACCTTAATTAAACTCATTTCCCGACTTGAATAGTGAAATTTTACACAGCAACGTAAGTAGGGTGACAATACAGTATTGTTAATTTCATCTACTTCTATGTTTTACATATAGAAAATTTATGTATAAATTGTCGGAGATCCAAGGGGAACGTCTTGAGGAAGGGAGCCGAATCGATAAAATATAGCTATCGATCCAATTGATTTTGACTCTCTCTCTCTCTTTTTCTGTTTAACCTCCGGAATCACCGTAAGGTTACTTCAGAGGATAGAATGAGGATGATATGTATGAATGTAAATGAAGTGTCTTGTACAGTCTCAGGTCGACCATTACTGAGATGTGTGGTTAATTGAAACCCAACTATCAAAGAACACTGGAATCAACGATCTAGTATTAAAAGACTTATAAAGGTAACTGCTTTTACTAGGATTTGAACCTTACAACTCTCCACTTTGAAATCAGTTGATTTCCCATGATGAGTTAAACCAACCCGGTGGGGTGATGAAACGGATTTTAATATAACTAGTGCGTACAATTTAAGTACATTAATCATTTATTTTAGTTATAAATAACTGATAATAATGAAAACTAATTATCCAGATTGTAATATAGAATAAAAAAATCCCTTTCGGCACGCCTGAATGCGAAGGTAGATTTTACCGTTGCTAAGTACGGGATAATAAAGATTTCCACTTTAAAGTTAAGAAAAACTTCAAATTTACTCAGTACGACAATGCTTGCATATGAAAAAGGTGTAACGTGTTTAGCATATGACAAGCCCCCTAATTCTTACAATTCCAACAATATTTTGGTCAAAAATTGTTTCAGACAAAAATTTTAGGTAATGTTTAGAGGACTAACGACCACTTTAAACCGATTCGATACTGTGCCTGTTAAGGGAGGTATGATTTTTTTGTGTTCGAAACTCCATTTTTTCGACCCCGTGGTTCAATGGTTGGTTAAAAAAAAAAAATTTACTTACATAAGTTTTAGGCCCTTATTCACATAATAGTAGGAACTTTAAACGAATACGATATTTCACTTAATAAGAAAGTTATAGCGGTACTTTGGTTTTTTTTTAAAAAAGCCCTCCCATTTCCACCCCCATGGTCCGATTTTGCCCATTAACGAACTTGACCGAGATTTTGGGTCGTTATATTTTATGTATCAATTTGAAAGTAATTGGCGCAAAATTACGGCAGTTATCGTGTCCACAACTTAGTGAAATATGTATATATATATATATATATATATATATATATATAAACTTATCAGCTGACGTTGGTTTTTAGTTCTGGGGGATGTGAAACGCGAAGATATTTCAAAATTTTCCGGAATTCTAATCATGGTATCCATTAAATATAGGTAGCTTTCTTATGAAATCTACCTAACAACATATAAATATTTTTTGTTTGTTAATGCATTAAAACAACTAAAGTAAACTGACACTTGTCAGTTTAAATCCCTATACAAATAAAATTAAAAAATTAGCTGTAAAATTAACACTTTACAAGAGATCTTATCACTGAAGAAAATTTAATTTTTTCAAATATGATTTCAAACAACTCAGTTCTGTGGAGAAAATAAACAATTAAATAATATAATTCCTCAGAAATTATTTTAAAAGAAGTGTCAAAAGATACAGAATCTCTGCAAGCATGTAGAAAAGGAAACAAACAAAATTCTACAACGATGAAGAAAGAGACAGTGATACAGCGAAAGAGACGGTTTGTAAAAGTGCGTCAAAAATACCAGGAAAAGAAAGCAAATGAAGATAAAGAAATCAAGCTGGCAAAATTGGATAATCATAACCAATACAAAGCGCAACTGAAGGCTACCTAAACACCAGAATACATGAAGTTCGATTGGCACATCGACGCCACCGCAAATCGCAATATCGTGCAACAGACACCTCAAGACTGTGAAGTTCGCTTGAAAATTCATCGCCGGCGCTATTTAGAATATTGGACACTATAGACGCTACAAGAACATGAAATTAATTTAGAACATAGGCATCAACGATGTCATGAATTGAATGATCTTACAGCATTCGAGAATGTAATCAGCACGTTTTGTGATAGCATCTGTGAAATTTGTACAAAACGATGCTATCCCTAACCAGTTCAATGTATCGATTTGCAACAACAAAAGCGTCATATCTACCAAACGAATTAAAACAAATTAAAATTATTGTTTTTTTAATGTTAAAAAAATTCTTTACTTTGTAAAAATAAACAAAAAAAAATCTTTTCGTACTAAAAGTAAAAAATAATTTTATTTCTCAAGAAAATTTCTTTTAAAAATATTTTCTATTTATGTATGACTAAAAAGAAATCCATGGGGCGCGCTCTCATACACAATCACTTTATAATTAGAGCGCGCCCCACACTTTTCATTTTAGGCGTGCATAAATAGAAATTTTTTAAAAGTAATTTTTTTGAAAACGAAATAATTTTTTTTACTTTTTAGTACAAATTGTTTTTTTATGATTTTTTTTTTTTAAAAAAAAAGCATGTCTTTAAATGTTTATTTTTCTAATTACGTCATTCATATAAATATCAAATATTACTACTGATATAACGCACTTTTTTCTAGATTTTTTTCTTTAATTTGTATTCTACTAGTATAATTCATTTTCTATTTCTATTTTAATTACTATTCTAGTTGTATAAAAACATATTTTTTACTAAATACAATTGTAGAAATGTAAATATAATTTACATTTGCACATTTATAAAAGTACCTATTTCCTATAAATAGAATATTTCAATTAAATGCATTATTTATAACAAATTACAGGACTGAATTAAAAGATTATTATTTTACTGTAATTGTTATTAGATGTATATAGAAATTAAATAAATAACTTTATCTCTAGTATATACGTAGGTAAATATGAATCACATAAATTATTAAAATTTTGTAGTCAGTTGTTCAAGGTCACATTTATTAAAATTTTTAAAGCTTTGAATTGTAAATTTTTTTTCTTTTGGAAAATTTTGAAGTTGTCTTTTTTTAATAATTTATTTAATTTATTCTTAAAATAAATAATAATTGATTAGCTGAACTAATTCAGCAATTCTTTTTTTTAAATAAAATTAATTTATTCTCTGTAGAACAAGGTAATTGAGAAATTCAAAGAAAAAATCGTGTCGGATTTTCCATCCATTTTTTTTCTTAATAATTTCAAATATTAACTCACGAATAAGTTGTCATATGGTAACATGGGAAAAACAAATCAATTGTTTAATAAAATTCTGAAGTTTACACTTACAAAAAATACATGTATAATAAATTTAATTCTACATTAACTAATTATAAAACTATTAAAATTATTTCGTACAAATTTAATGTAATTGAGCTATTCTTTGTTTAAATATCTATTTCATGTACAGGTGTTCAAAAAGTGATGCAATCTTATGGAAGAATGTGTCCTTCTTTTGTTGCAGGTTTAATTGAGAAAAAATGGGTTACACAATACAGCAGATAATATTAATTGTCTTTCAACACATTAGATGTGTCAGTTATGCCCAGACCTAGAATGCCTTCACAGAAAATTATGGTGAGGATGCACCAAACAAATCCTCCATCAAGTGGCTGTACGACAAGTTCAAAGAGACGGAATACTGCATATGTAACCAAAAGTAGTCAACCGAAAGTGCTAACACCAGAAAAATTGATCGACGTGCAAGCTGTATATTCTGTTAGTCGCAAGAAGTCTGTGCGACGCCTTGCTAGCCGCCAGTCTGTTTTCTTCGTTGGTAGTACCCACACGGAATTGTGCAAGTATTTAAAGATGTTTTACCTGCAGACACTGGAAAACGTGTAATTTTCTGTCAGCGGCTCATGTCATCTGTAACGCCAGATGGGGAAGAACTCGATAATTGGTTTTGGTCTGACGAAGCATGGTTTCACCTTGATGGATATGTGAATGCACAGAAATCACGCATTTGGTGTACAGAGAATCTCCATCAGCTACACGTACAAAAAGCGGATGTTTGGTGTACCATGTCACTTTTGGCAAATCTTCATGAAATTCTTTCATGGCACAGTGAATGTGAGCGCTATATACAGATGATGCAACAATTTTTAAATACTATACCTGCAGACTGGCTAGAGAACACGTGGTTTCAGCTGGACAATACTACGATTAATAAACCCAACAACACTATGACTTTCTTGGATCAGTGCTTTTATGGATATGTGGTTTCGAGGGGGTTGTGGCTCCCTCTAGTTTTATCCTCGCCTGAATTTTTCTTGAGGGAAAATCTTAAGGATGCTGCCTACAAAACTCATCCTCACACTACTCCCGAATTGAAGAGCAAAATTGAACGATGTGTCGCTACAATTCCTCAAAAAACGTTACAACATGTGTTTAAGAGCATGCAACATCGTATTCAATTATGTGAATCGCATAATGGAGGTCACTTTCAACAACAATTTAATTTTACCCATTTTCCAATAACGTTGCGTCACCTTTAAGCTCACTAATACGCTGTATTATTGAACATTAAATGTAATAAAGTTTATATATATATATATATATATAATTGTTTTTGTCTTGAGTCACTTGAGTGATTTGATGCAGCTCTCCAAGATTCCCTATCTAGTGGATTCCATCCTTGGCTCTTGTAGTGAAAGGTTGTGTTTTATTGTGCTCTGTGAATTGTCAGTTGTAACCAGTCCAGCCAGGTGTTCAACAGTTCTTCTACCTGCGTCGCCAGACAATGTGAGAAGGGTCTGCTAGGACATCAGCCGGGCGGCCAGCTACCTGGACTACAGGCCAGTCACATTAAGAAAAGGATAATCCTTTTCTTAATTTTACTTTTATCCTATTCAATATTTCTAATAATGTAAAGTGAACTCTTGTAGTCATTGTGAATACATTAAGTAAATAGCCTATTATTATAGGACTATTGTGCTACTTTTAAAATAATTTTATTTTTTAATTGATTTTCTTGTCAGTGATTTTATTTTACAGCAAGTGTAGATTAAGAAGTGTAAATTAAGTTTAATTTTAATTTTAATTTTTAAATTTTTCTTTCTTATTTTCCTCAATGGAAGGAAAAATAAGGCCTCCTCCACCCCGTTCTCCCACCACGGAACTGTCCGACGGTGGAGAGGAAAGCGGGTCTGGCGCTAGGAAGCGCCAGAAACGCCGGGACTCCGCGCCTCCTATGGAGGCGGAGCCCGTAGCGGGCTGCAGCAAGGCTGCAGCAGCTGCCAACTCGCAGGCTGATGATGGGGCCCCATCACAGCCTGCTACCGTCAGGCGGGAGAAAATCCCGCCGATAATGCTGGACTGCCCGAAAGAGTGGCCAGCATTGGCGAGGGACATAAAGTCGAGGATTGGGGGGCGCCTGGTGGCTAAAAGCACCGGGCTCTCGATAAGGCTGCAGCTGGGCAGCGAGGCGGATTACCGGGCGGTGCAGAGTTTTCTGCACTCGAAGGGAATCGCCTTTCACTCCTTTCAGCTCCCGAAGGACAGGGAGCTGAAGGTGGTTATACGGGGGATCCCCTATGGGGCTGCCCCGGAGGAAGTAAGGGAGGAACTGACCTCCCTTGGCTATGAGGTGGTTTCGGTTAAGAAGCTCCTCACAAGGGACGGTCGGGAAACCCCGACCTGCCTAGTGGCCCTTAAGAGGACCCCTTTGGCCCGGGCCATTTATGACCTTGGCAGTATTTTTTACTGCAAGGTCGCAGTGACTGCATTTGTGTCACGAGGGGGGCCACCCCAGTGCCACAGATGCCAGAAATTTGGACACTCGTCCAATTACTGCCAGAGGGCCCAGCAATGCGTAAAGTGTGGTGGAAACCACGACACTTCTGCCTGCGTCAAGCCGCGTGAGGAACCAGCCTCATGCGTCAACTGTAAGGGGCCACATCCGGCCAATTACAGGGGCTGCCCCTATTATAAGGAGCAGACAAACAAAGTCAAGGGACTTAAAAAGCCCGCGACTTTGGACGGCCGCAGCTGGGCCCGTGTTGCCGGTGGGGGAAAAACAGTCCCCAAACCGGAGGTGCCGGCACCTGTGGCCAAAGCGGTCGTGAAAAAAGGGGAGGTACCCTCTCCAACACCCGCCAAGCCAAAACCGGCGGCAACCACCAAGAAGGTGGTGAAACAAAAGGCGGCGACAAAGCCGGCCCCGGCGAAGAAGGCCAAGCCTTCCTCGACGGGAAAGGCAAAGCCGGCCCCGGGGAAGAAGGCCAAGCCTTCCTCGACGGGAAAGGCAAAGCCTGCTCCGGCTGGGAAGGCCAAGCAGGCTGTTAAAAACACTGTGGCCCCGCGCCCCACCAAAAGGGCGGCCGCGCCAAAAGGCACCCCCAGCGGCAATCCGAAACCGGCTACCCCGTTGGAGACCACTGGCATGGACTTCCTGTCGCAGATGACAGTGAAGGATATCCTGCCAGATATCATGATGGTTTTGCCACGCCTGCTCCAGGCAAAATCTCTCAAGGACTGTATTCAGTCCTTAATAGAGTGCCTCATGGCTGTACTGTCCAGGTATGGTTAGGCCCACCCTCAGACTCTTGCAGTGGAACGCCAACTCAGTAGTAGGCCGGACGGAGGAACTATGCCGTCTGGCCGAGGATCTACTGATAGACGTGATACTGTTGTCTGAGACGTGCTTGAACCCAAACAAGCAACTGACCCTTCGGAACTATTTTACATATAGGACGGATAGGCCAGTTCGACCCGGATCTCGCACCTCTGGTGGAACTGCGGTTTTAGTCCACAGACGCCACATGCATACGCGCGTTGTTCTTCATACAAACGTGATGGAGCAAACGTGTGTGCATGTGGAGCATCTGGGCACGGTGTATCGGCTGGTTTCGGCTTATAGCAAGCCGAACGACGCGGTAACCGGCGCAGATCTGGATGCCGTGCTGGAAAATTGGGATGGGCCCGTGATACTCATGGGCGACCTCAATGCCAAACACGTGTCATGGAACAGCATTCTGACAAATCCGAATGGCAGATTGCTGTACGAAAGGGCGAGAGCCCGCCGCTTGGTCGTCGTAGGCCCTGAGGTGCCCACGTTCGTGCATCGCTCAGGCAGATCTAGGCCTGACGTGCTGGATATCGCAGTCATGAAGGGGGGTACCCTCCCATTCATGATTGAAACGATAGAAGACCTCAGCTCGGACCATTCCCCTGTCCTGTTGGAACTAGGTCAGGCAGGGGGTGGCCGAGATCCCCCGCCTATACCCCGAAGGTCAGTCAACTGGAAAAGGTTCTACGAGACCCTCCAGCGGGAGTACAGGCCGGTAAATCCTGAGCTCCTGAACACCCCGGAGGAAATCGACGACACTGTCGGGCGCGTCACGTCGTCAATGACCGAGGCCCTGGCAGGCAGCTCATCGGCCAAAACTCGAGCAGTTGTTCGAAACGACCTCCCTCCTCATATCTCCGAAGCCATAACGGAGAAACGACGACTGAGGAGGAGATATCGAATCACCCTGTCCCCCGCTGATAAGCGGGCCTTTTATAATCAAACGGACAGGGTAAAACAACTGCTGACAAGCCATCGAGAGGATTCGTGGAACGAATACCTCGCCTCGGTCTCTGACGACATCTCCTCGGTGTTCAGGTTGAACAGGAGACTGCGAGAAGGGAAGAAGCCTCGCCATCCGGTTGTGGGGCAGCGAGGTTTTCTTGCATACTCGGAGGCGGAGAGGGCCGAGGTATTCGCCGATACCTTGGAGGAGCAGTTCACTCCAAACCCCCCTCCCTCCCCGAACGACGAGCACACAACCGAGGTGGAATCCTTTCTTGTAGATTATTTCTCACAGGTGGAGGACGCCCCTCTAGAGATTGACCAAGTCACTGAAGCGGAAGTTTCCGCAGCCATTAAGGCCACAAGCCCCGACAAGGCCCCGGGTGTCGACGGGATCAGCGCCCGTGCATTCCGGAACATACCGGCCTCCGTGATTACAGCAATTTCGGTGATATTCACGTCCATTTTGTACGTTGGATATTTCCCGAATTGTTGGAAAACGGCCAAAGTCGTATGTTTGCCCAAACCGGGGAAAAGTTTACTTTTCCCACGGAATTATAGGCCAATCTCCCTGTTACCGGTATTGTCTAAGTTGTTCGAGAGGATTTTTCTCGAAAAACTGAGGCGATACATGGAGGGAGAAGTGCGGCCCGAGCAATTTGGGTTCAGGGAGGGTCACTCAACCACCCTCCAACTGGTAAAAATAATAGACGACCTTGTCGGAGGCCTGAACAGGAAACGGGTGACTGCAGCCGTTTTTCTGGATGTGGCCAAGGCCTTTGACAAAGTTTGGCATAGCGGGCTGCTTTATAAGCTAGCGCGATCGGCGATCCCGTACCGCTATGTCAGACTGATGCGGTCATATCTGCTAGACCGACATTTTGTCGTGCGCGTAGGGGAAACGATTTCCTCTACCAGAGAAATAGCCGCTGGGGTTCCCCAAGGAGCAGTACTTTCCCCGTTCTTGTACACCTTGTACGTGAACGATATGCCGCTGTCGGAAGGGGTCAAAACGGCCCTTTACGCAGACGACACGGCATATTTCTACGAATCCGCAAATGTGGATTACGCGGTCCGGAGGCTCCAAAGGCAGCTGGACTTAGTGGAACCGTGGCTCGACATGTGGAGAATCAGGGTCAACGGTGAAAAATCGGTGGCCGTGATGTTCACATGCAAGACACGAAAACCGACCAGAGAGCTGGAAATCTCAGGGGAGAAAATCCCTTTTGAGAAAACAGTTAAGTACCTGGGGGTGGTGTTGGACAGGCGGCTTACCTTCGGCGAACATGTAAATTATGCGACCCGGAGGGCTAAGGCCGCCAGAGCCTCGCTATACCCAGTGCTGAACAGTGCCAGCCCGTACCCACTGGCAACTAAGCTCCTCATTTTTCGGCTATACGTACTGCCGATTCTAACATATGCTTACCCGGCATGGGGGGCAGTGTTGAGCTCCTCGCTTCAAAAGAAGATCGAGGCCGTCCAAAACATCGCGTTGCGGACGATCTTTGGAGCTCCGTGGTTCGTCAGGAACGCCACTCTCCGATCTGATGCGAGATTTCAATCCGTGTCCGAGGTGGGGGTGGCGCAGGCGCGCAGACTGTTCGGGAGAGCGGCTGTGTCCGAACACAGTCATCTTCGGGACATCTGCCGAGAGGACCCAACTCCGACAGTTGTAAGGAAGCGGCCTCACGCCGTACTGGACGAACCACCGTGATGGTGCGGTGCGGTAGCCGAAAATCGACAAACCAGGCTTAGGGGCCTCCATATCGCATGAGCCATAAACGGAATAGTGCGTCAGACGCGTTTCCGGGGTCGCGAGTGAAAAGTTTTCGCGAGTTATATAGTTTGAAGACGTCAAACACGGTAAGTCGCGCATAAAACAAAAACGCGGTCTAAATTTAAAAAAAAAAAACTTACAGTAAGACAAAATATCCCAGCAATTGCGACTCCTCCGGAAAAGGGGACGCATTGCTCCCTCCTTATAGCTAGTGCTCCGTTGTGGCGTATTCCTGCTAGCCTATTAAAGAGTTAGCACCGAAAGGACTTCAGTGGACGGTCTGAAGGGGAATTACGTCGGGAGGAAAGGCTTTATAAGCCTAGCCTTCCGCGGTCGGCCCATGAAATGGGTTCGATAACGCTGGTTTAACAACGGATTGGAATGCAATTAAATCCGTCTTAAATTCACTAAAATAATAATAGACAAAACTTGAAAAATTAGATCCGAGATTAAAAAAAAAAAAAAAAAAAAAAAATAACCCTTTTAAAAACAAGCCCGATTAGAATGATCCAGCAGCAAGGGACTCTGTCCAGGTTCTGCGATAAAGTAGGGAGTAATAGACTCCTGCCAACTTTGCATTCCATTCCTATCTAGTGCTAGTCGTTTCATTTCGGTATACCCCCTATATCCTACATCCCTAACAATTTGTTTTACATATTCCAAAGGTTGCCTGTCTGCACAATTTTTTCCTTCTACCTGACCTTTTAATATTAAAGCGACTATTCCAGGATGCCTTAATATGTGGCCTATAAGTCTGTCTTTTATTTTAACTGTATTTTATTAGCTGTATTTTTCCAAATGCTTCTTTCTTCATCGATTTGCCGCAACACCTCTTCATTTGTCACTTTGTCCCCCCACCTAATTTTTAACATTCTCCTATAGCACCACATTTCAAAAGTTTCTAATCTCTTTTTCTCAGGTACTCCGATCGTAGTTTCAATTCCATATAAAGCTATGCTCCAAACATATACTTTCAAAAATCTTTTCCTGACATTTAAATTACTTTTTCATGAAAACAAATTATATTTCTGACTGAAAGCTCGTTTAGCATGTACTATTCGGCATTTTATATCGTTCCTGCTTCGTCCATCTTTAGTAATTCTACTTCCCAAATAACAAAATTCTTCTACCTCCATAATCTTTTCTCCTCCTATTTTCACATTCAGTGGTCCATCTTTGTTATTTCTATGCCGTTCTTCATCTATGGAGGACTTCATCTATGCCGCTCATTGTTTCTTCTAAATCCTTTTTACTCTCGGCTAGAATTACTATATCATCAGCCAATCGTAGCATCTTTATCTTTTCACCTTGTACTGTTACTCCTGATCTAAATTGTTCTTTAACATTATTAACTGCTAGTTCTCCGTAAAGATTAAAAAGTAACGGGGATAGGGAACATCCTTGTCGGACTCCCTTTCTTATTACGGCTTCTTTCTTGTGTTCTTCAATTATTACTGTTGCTGTTTGGTTCCTGTAAATGTTAGCAATCGTTCTTCTATCTCTGTATTTGAACCCTAATTTATTGTATTTTTTATATTTATATTTTCAAATTTTTAATATTCTAGGAGAGTTCCAATTGTTGATTGACCATGTTTGACATTTACCTCAATATCTAATTGATATCTTAAATATGTATGATCTTTTAATGAAGTTACTTATCTCTTTACAGAATAACAACCGTTCGGCATCTAATAACAGTTATTGATGGATTGCAATGAAGTTTTAAGCGAATGAAAAATGGAATTGAATCCAAAATCTCCGAATGAGAGACGAAGACATTAACACTTTACCACTGAGATCGACCAGATTACGGTCCCTTAAATTATTTCATCCAGAAGCTTGAGAAAATGTATATTTATTTGGTAATGAACCCTTTTAATTTATCGATCATACTAATTTTTTAAGTAAAGTGCCACAGCTGATTAAATTGACTTAAAATTTTGAGTTCGATTGCAGTTTTTAAAGATTTATATAAATTGCCGTGTTTTAGTTGTATTAGAAAGAGTTCTTTCTCCAAACACGCATGAAATTTCTTTCTCTTTGGCAACAATGGCAATGATTTTATTTAAAATTTAATATTTCTATGCGATATGCATCCAGCGTATGTAATCTCTTCTTCATTTATATCGTACTTAAATGTCTTTAGTTAGGCTTTTTTTATTATAATGTTTAAAAATAGTATACATAGTATACTTACCACTGACAGACGAAATAGTGAAAGATTATCGGATTGTTTTTTTTACGTTTTTGCTTGCTACAAGTTCAAGTATTACCAACCCACCCATTAGTGTCAACTTAAAAGCAAATTTTTCTATTTCTATGGATTAAGAAATTCAATCTTGTGTAACTTTTCATTCATTCTGTAGTGAAAATTAAAATATATTAAATATAAAAAAGAACTGAATCTTTTAATGATTTGACAATTTTATTTATTTTCTGGAAAAATAAATTACAAATTACAAAATGAAAAAAAATATATAGAAAAGGAAATTTATGCAATTATTTTAATATTATTATGAAATATTTTCTAAATAAAATAGAAATGATTGTGTTATCTTCTTTTTTCGTTTTATTACAGTTGACAGTAAATATATTACAAACACGTGACAAATTTCGATTTAATATCAGCTTGTAGTTGTACTTACGCCATATTTTATACTGTTTTTTTATTCCCGCACGCACAATCATTTATTCGCGCAGTACTTAAAGGAGAGCAAATGAAGTAGTGCGTATGAAAAGAGGAAGGAGTAAAAAAGATAGTGTGAGAAAAAGGATTTCTAAGAAAGACAATATGATACTGTCAGGTATGGGAAATTGAGTTATTTCTAAATAAGAAAGCGAAACAAAAATGAGAAATATTTTCAGAAGGGTACTAATAAGAACTGAAAAGGAACTAGAGGCGTTTATGGATGAAAGGAACGATAGGAAAAGTATTTTATCACTCTGGAAAATTTTTTCAAGTTCCACTTTAAAAGCAATAAGAAATTCCGTTCTTTCAGCAATTTCTGTTTTATTCTTCCTCTGATACAGCTTTATAAAATTACTAGTCTTACACCCGGGCTTCGTCCGGGTACCCAAATGAAAGGGATCTTTACTTGTTAAACGCTAATCCGTACGGGAATGAAAACTTCTGTCTTTTATCCGGAAGGTACCGAATTCGAATCCCGGTCAGACTTTTTCTCAATCTATAATAGTTTTACAGTTCATTTATGCACAGAGTGAGAAGAATTGATTAATGGACCAGTGAGTCCATTCAACAACATTCTCTATAACATTCTCATTTTTGAAAATTCACAGCAGCTGGAACTGAATATTTTTGTTTTTTCCGTTAGATTCTTCTTAAGTCAGAAAAGAATCGCCTTAAGTTTAACAAATGAAATAACTGAGATTCATTTAATGTTATTTCATAATTACCATTTGTCTCTTTTCTCTTAAAGTTAAATAATATTTTTAAACCCGAATTTGTAATTTACAGATTCGTTCAAATAATGTCCATTTAACTTTAAATAAAACAAAAAAACTTTGAAAATTTCTTGCTGCTTTAATTTTTAATGGTTTTATTTTTAAGTTATTTATTATAAATTATACAATCACTTAATTGTTACTTATTTATTTATTTTAACTTTTTTTTATAAAAGAACGGATATCATCAACTACGGTCATTTGCCCGGTGGATATTGGTAGCGTATGAAAAGACGCCATGTCTGACCGGGATTCGAACCCGAGACCTCCGCGTGAAATACCGAGGCGCTCTACCTACTCAGCCACTGAGGTCGGCTAAGTGGGTAGCTATTTATTATTTTTTATATATTTTTAATTATTCTGCCAACAATAATATATTTTTAATAATTGTTTTGAATGCGTTTTTAATTAATTACTATGAAATGAAACCTGGAAATTCCAGATTATTGACTATTTAATCTATTCCAAGAATAGTAGGAAAACTAAAAACTTTGTTTCTTTGTATTTATAGAAAGAAGAAGAAAAGAAAGATATTGTAATATTTGAATCAAACGAGTATTAATTAAAATGGAGTTTTAGTATAAAAGTATTCTTAACATTTTTATAAAAAGTTACCTGAGTAAGGCAGCTTTCTCTAGTTATCACTTCTTATATGGTACTCAAACAAACGTTTCCAGTTAAACTTCCTAAAAAATATATTCTACTATAAAACATGTTTGAAATTTTATTAAATTATTTCTATTGAAATTTAATATTTAAAATTTTTTTTCAAATTAGAAGGATTTTGTTTGTTAGGGATAAAGAAAAAACTATTCAATCAATCGCAACCAAATATTTACCCGTATTTCTTGGAATAACTGAGAAGGTTTTTAAATATATTTCATCTCGAAAATTCTTGAAAAAAATATATATGTGTGTGTAGTAGTAGTAGTAGTTATTTTCCGGTTGAAACACAAAATTTAATGAATTGAATTAATAAACTGTAAACTGCGAGTCTCTATCACTGTGTGAATTGTATTTGAACTGAATGATTCGAATCAATCATATGAAGAATATTTATTATAAAAATAATAGAATTAAATTTACGTTAAATAAAATAATATTAAATAAATTAAAAATTCTGTTTAACAATAACTGGCTTCCTGTGGGGACTGCGTGTAAGGCTAAAGTGGTGAAGTATGCGAGCATCCCGTGGTTAGTTAGACCAGTCAGGTAACATACGGGGTACCCTGGGGCGCTGTTTTGGAAGGTGAAGTGGGGTGCTCTTATATTATCTCTGCAAACAAAGTAAAATTTTCAAAATTCAAACGGGGTATTTGTTAGTAGGTTGAAGGATAACTTTTGTATGCATCAAGTACACTCGATCTAATAGATCACGGTTGTTCGGAAATGTATATATATAATATAGTTATAAAGAAATTTATATAGTTAAAATATATATAGTTATATACAGAAACTTTATATATATATATATATATATATATATATATATATATATATATATATATAAATAAAGTTATATATATATATATATATATATATATATATATATAAAGTTTGTCTGTTAGTTATCGCATCCGTCCGATTACTTTAAAATTTGCAGGATAAATTCGTCTTATCCCAGGGAGGTTTTAAACAATCGACCGAGGCCCTAGCTCTATTGAAGGTTAAGATATTAAAAATATCCATTATTTCTTCGCCGGCAAGAAGGATGAAGTTGTGAATTAAAGATATTCATTAAGAAAAAGACAGATTAATCCTTTTACTTCATTATTATATTTCTGTCTCCATGGCAAAGAAATAAGTTATGAATTTTTCGTCATTTAAGATGTGTGTACTTTATTTATAATAGTTACTATTATTCTATTTTTTTTTTAATTTAGTTTCTTTTTCAGGTTTCCATAAATCCTGAAAAATATAATTACTATTTTTCAGCATTATTCTCACAACCTTGAGGATAACGTACAGTACGGGGATCCAGCGGGTGGAGCCCTCTAGGAAGATGTGAATGGCGACCGAAGTAAGCTCTGCGGCCATGGGGTAGACCCTTGGCCCCGGGAGGTCCCTAGGAGCCCCTGAGTTGGCTCCGTAATTCGCCTGATGGGCTGATCTGAGCCCCGAGGGTCCAGGTTCTGGCTAGACGGGGCGGCTAGTGTTTACATATAAAATAAATTAAAAGTAATTAATCGTTTTATACAATTTGTCCTGGTTAGTTTCTATAGTTACAATATTTATATATATATAAATCACTTTAAATATTAAAGACACTTGAATTAGTTGAAGATGTTGATTGTAAGGTGTAATGTTGCCAACGTTTCAATAGGTTTAGCATACTGCTATAAAAAAAAAGTGCCTGCTCATATATAATTAAAATGAGAAACCACTTCTCTCCTCTATTTTCTTAATTCTGAAATGGAATTTATTGTTCTTGGGAACAATATCTATTCTGTTTTTGGAATCACTTGTATGTTCCTACAACCGTGATGTAGAATATAAATATGATCCTATTAATCTTAGAATAATTTAACCTATATTAATTAAATAATGATTGTATGGGTAATTTTTTTGTATTTAAAAAGAATAATAAATGTTAATAATAAAGTGAAATTTAAAACTAAAAATAAACCTGTGATGATATGATAAAAGATGTTTAACGATCCCCTCCCGGTGGTGCAATTTAATTCTATTAGATTGTAAACAAAAATATTTCTGTTAGCTGTTTGTACGAGGAACAAGTTAGCGATTTCTCATATAGCGGTCCTTAGTTGTGTTCTATTACCTTGACTTGTACTTACATGGCGCGACCTTGATGTACGCATCTACTTTATACGCATGCGTTGACTGTCAAACAGTAGGTTAATAACTTCGGTTTACATTAAATCATATCTTTTATATGTTATATTTGTACATCTTTTTTTTTTTGTAAATTCTTCTTATAATTCTGTATTAGCTTATAGTACCTGACTATGCATCGATAAATTTCCGTTTTGAATAAGTTAAAAGTTTTGTTTATTATAAATGAGTGTCTGTTTTAAATAGTAAAAGAGAAAATAAATTTACTGGTTGAAAAATGATTACGGATAATGAATTACTGAAAAAAATTTAAAAACATGAATAAATATGTCCTTTATAAATGATTTTAAGATCGATTCGTTTTTTGATGATTTAAATCATCAAAAAATATATCGTTAAAATGATAAAAAATAGTCTTTAAAACTTTTTAAGATTATTCCTTAAAAAAAGAAAACTAGCGAGAATTTTTGGAACGATACTCTTTACAGTCTCTTGAACACCTTGAAACGTTTTAATAAAATTTACCTTGAACGAATAACAAATAAACAATTCTATCAACGGAGGATAATGTACTTAGAAACATTTTAATTAAAAAAATTTTTTGATTATTATTAGGATTAGTCATTCATTTTAATCCGTCCATTAAAATCAATTAATTTATTCTTAATGATATCTTAAAATAACTGACAAAAATTTAGATATATATACGAATATATTTTATGAATTATTCCATGATCAACATGACGAAATGAGATAATAATCTTTTATTTAATATTAAAAATTATTTAAGAAATAGTTCCAAAATTAGTAGGAAATTGTACCCCCAAATCTTTTCGAAACAAGTTGTGCATCTCATTTTTTTGGTGGAGTCATCGGTTCAGCTGTTTTTAATAGCGCCTATGTTAAAACGTTTAGAAGTCCTTTAATATATTGTAATTACGAGTTTCATTCAAAATTTCAGACAGGTATAAAACACAAATAGTTTGGAGAAACAGCAATTTGTTAGAGTGTTATGATATTTTCAGAACAGTAAGTTGGTAACCCTGTGATGAGTCTTGATCAGCTCTTTGAGTAAATCTGTTTTTATAACCTCAAAATTTCGTTTTACGATGGCAAATCCTCTTGAAGTTTGTGAATTAGATGAACAGCCTGCAGTAAGTGATTCATTTTTTTTCCTTTCCGAAAATGAAAACCGGACACTTACTCGTGTAAGACTAAATATACGGACAAAATTCTATGAATCGCAGAAATCTTTAAAAACCAGTAGAAAAGTTTAAAGTCGATCGAACTTCAATAATTGACGAGGAGAATTCTGGACATTTAACTAAATTTTCAACTCCAGTGTTTTAAATTCGCATTGACTGTCTCATCCAAGACGGATACAGTTGAGATTAAACTGAAAAATTACATCTAAGCGTCGGTACAGTTCACAACATTGTCATAAAAAAACCTCAAATATAGATAAACCTCAAATAAGTTCACGTTGGGTTCCAAGAGAATGATAGATCATTATAAGGACACAAGACTTTGCACGTACACATAGGTGAAACAACGGTATCAGCAGGAAGGTGATACTTTTTACCACAATATTCTACGTTTTTTTTCTTTTTTTCGAGGTGGGGAATCTTATTACGGGCACTCCGGTAGAGCGTATCGAACTTATAACAGGTTCCGCTTTATATTACTTAGTGCGTGTGTGTGCCAACCAAACCACCATCCTTCTCGGAACCGCCGTAAGGCATTACTTCGGGAGAGGAGAGGATTTCTCATCGTCAGGTGTGACTTCCTACGGCTGTCATCATTGGAGATATCATTACCGGAAGTGCTGCCTACT
Source organism: Lycorma delicatula (assembly GCF_047948215.1). Lineage (NCBI taxonomy): Eukaryota > Metazoa > Arthropoda > Insecta > Hemiptera > Fulgoridae > Lycorma > Lycorma delicatula. The sequence goes on along the minus strand of NC_134461.1, from coordinate 34,998,099 downwards.
TCATAATTCCGGGACAATCCTAGTGGTCCGGAACCCTCCAGTAGCTCAGCAGGCAGCCTGTTCCCAGACATTAGCGCCAAGGCATCACCGTCGCTCACTCTTCCCTAGCATCTTCTTGGGCTCGTAGCTTCGACATTACAGTACTGGCTCAGTCCGTCACTGCTTGCCAGCTCTTGATCGAAGTGACCATTATCTCTTTTCGAGACCTTCAGGTGGGAACAATTAGTTTATTTTCAGCTTGGCCACCAATATGTCCCTCTCTGAGATGAATCTAGGTTATTCGAAAAAGACATGGTACGCTCTTTCCTAGATGCTCTTTCAGCTGGGGCAAAGATTGTAATGATCCAGTACAAATTTGAGAAAGTAAGCCCTGAACATCCCATGTCCAGATAAAAACTGGATCAGGGGGTAGTTCATGTCAAAATGCCTCCTAGATGTCCATTTGGCAATATCACTGATTAGTCGGTGAGTCCAGCGTCCTTTATTCGCATCACTCCAGCATCTCTGCCATATTTCAGTGTGTGTTGCCCTGATCCGCGAAGTTTCATGGCACCGGTCTTTGAGTGATCCGCCTACTTCCCAGGATCTTTTCCTCACATCAGCTAGCAAGTCGATTGGCATCTGACCTGCCAGAAATTCAGCCGCATCCTTGGATACTGTCTTCTAAGCGGAAAAAACCCTAAGGCAGGAACACCTGTGCATCGCTGATTACCTCTTATTTTATCGCAGTATCCAGCGCCCCTGACAGTATTCTATCCTGTAATGAGATATGGATTCTCTATTATGAACTGGAATCAAAATGCCAGAGCATAAAGTGAAAGCACACGAGTTAACATGTAAAAAAAAACCCGAACCCGACCCAGCAGGAAAAATCATAGCAATCTTTTGGGATGCAAAAGTTCCGGTTTTTGTCGGTTCTCTAGAAAACCTGTAAACAAAAAACCACGAATATTATATGCTTACCAACAAAAAGGTGAAGCCAGCAGTATCGAAAAAATGCCCTGGATATTAGTTCAAAAGCATTATTCTTTTCACGATCACTCTCGGTGTCGCACAGCTAAGGTAACTGGAGAAAACATCGACAAATCGCAATGAGAATATTATCCTTACCTTCCACTTAGCCCTGACTTAACAACATCGGTTTTTCATTTATTTGATCCTATTAAGGAAAAACTACTTGGTAAGAAGTTTAATGACAATGACAACGTCAAAGAAAATGTACTAAATTGTTTCCGACATCAAGACAAAGAATTTTTTGTAGCAGGCATAAATAGGTTGGTGCAGAGGTGGAACAAGTGCATTAATGATGCAGGAGATTTTGTTGAATAGTGAAAAAATTTCACACTGATTAAATAAATCTTTTTAACTACAGAGCAATCTTTAAGTGTTGTATGACCCTCGTTTATTGTACTTGAAAATTTTGTTTTTATTTTTATTATAGTTGTTAAATTTTACATGTTGTAGTTTATCTTTAATATCTTTTTTAGAGTAATTTGGTTCTATTTCAATTAGATTATTGGCAAAGATTTATTTTATTATTATCACTAACGTCTTTATGTTATCTTTGTATCTATCGCTTAATATTCAGTCAGTTTCTCCGAAGTTTTTTAATTACTGCAGTTTATTGTAGATACTTCTAAGTTTTTGTATTTTTACTTCCGTGTACAAAGTACAAGGAATTATTGTAATCGAGAGAAATTTCGATTTTCAGATTTCAACGGAAATATCCTTTTTGACCATCCCTGAATCCATTTTGACTAGTTTCGGCGTGACGTCTGTATCTCGAATAACTTAAAAACAATTAGCCGTAGGATGTTGAAATTTTGGATTTAGGACTGTTCTAGGATCTAGTTGTTCACTTCCTCTTTTGATTGCAATCGACTGGATCAAAAGTGTCCAAAAAAGTCCAAAATTCAAAACGTTTGAATTTTGGACTTTTTCTTAACTGCAGTAAGCTTTCATTTAGAGCTTTTCATCGATGTATCATAAGTGGTACTTATTTTCATTGGTTTCAGAGTTATAGCCAAATAAAATTTTAATTATTAAATATTTGGATTTTACAAGAGGAAGGCACATCGGTTCGAATCAGATTTCATTTCCTTTTTTTTTAACTTTTCTTTTTTAATTTAACTATATTGATTTATTAATAATTATTAACTTCTGATTGTAAAAAAAAAAGATACGATAAATAATAATTCAATAATAGCAATAAAAAATATATGAAAAAAAAATCAGAAGTTATTAGTGAAATAAAATTCCATGTATTTTTAAAAATGTATATATGTAATCTAATAGGCGTACAAGGAAATCATGTGGTGTCCATATTATATTTTTTAATTATTTTGATTGCACGAACAGTATTGTATTTTTATGTAGTTTTGAAATATTTAGTAACATTCTTTCGTGAAAATTTTGTTTTTTTTAATGTTTTTCGTTTGTCCCGGGTTTGATTCCCGATCGCTTTTCATGCGCTATAAAATTTCCATTCCACATTCCCTCGCGAAAGTTTATAATTTATGTATCTAATAATTTATAGAAGAATTTATAATTATTTATTCCAATTTTTTTCATTTATTGAATTCTGTCATAGGTTTTTACATTTTCTGTTAGTATTTTAAAAATATAAGTTATAAGAAGAAAAAAAATCGTATAAAGAAACTGAATATAACATTTGTAAAGGTATGGAAATCCCCACATATATATTAAGAATTCCTAGAACCATTACTGATGTTAAAAAAAACCTTTGATAACTTTTTATGTGTGATATTTCTTAAACGAGAATTACTTTGTGAATAAATCAATGAAAAATCCCAATAATTGGAATATTTCCATTACCAAAGGTAGAGAACTACAAAGATCTCTTTATTCTTTTTGTTTTTATACATCCAATTTAATTTCTTCTGATTTGAATTATGGATATAAATCGCGAATTTAAAAAAAAATATTTTTAATCTCTACTGACGAAAAATAATGAATTTATTTTATTTTCTTAATCATCAGTTGCAACAAAATATTTAAAATCCTATATATGCAGCTTCTTTCTTACCTTTTATTTTTCCCCCTCCTTAACAATTAGCCTTTTATTCCATCTAGTTTTAATAACCTCTTGCTTATCTAGTATGGATCATAATAAGAGCGAGATATTTTTAAACTATTATTCTCTGTTGATTTTAAACATGCCAGAAATTATTTTATATGTAGAAAGTAACGAATGATTCTTGTGTTTATTTTTTTATATCAGATGCATTTAATCTCAGTTCATTAAAATCTGGTTAAATGGGGTTTTACATGATTATTTAAGTTATTTTTTTAGTTTAAAACAACTAAATATATTTACTTGCCGGTTAATTTCACCATATAATAATATTTTTTTTTGTAATTTTAATAGAATTAGCATCAGATTTTTGACTAAATAAGTACAATGTACTCCATATCAATAAAAATTGTAATTTCGGAAATAACAAACCCCCATTAGAAATATAATAATTCTAATTAGAGACAATGACTAGATCTCAAAGGTATAAATCAACAACATTTTAATAATATATGGTTAATAGATTATGCAAGTGCACCCGTACAGGCATTATTTCTTCATAAAGGAGGTTAAAAAGTAGAAATATATAAAAATTTGTGACTTAAAATTTAGTAGATGTATTTAAAATGTTATAACGAATAATGATTTAAAATACGAAAAAATGTGATAACAGATTTCGCTAAAATTAAGACTTTTGAAATCAAAGGTCTAAAAACAGCTGACAACAAAATTTAAAATACTTTTGAATTTAAAAACAGCTTCGGATGTACCAACCAAAAAAAAAACATTCAAATAAGTATATCTGAAAAATTGTTAAATGTAAGTTACAGAGGTAAGTGTTTATCTATAGGTATTAAGATCTGAAATCCCATTTTTGTGAAATTTATCCCACATATGATTACAGATAATATTTAACCGGACAATAACTTATAGTTGTGCTATACAAGGAAATGTTTTAATAGGATTTATTAATGTAATAAACACATAAAATAAAATCATTATTATTATTCCTGTGTGGAATCCCGAAAAATTATTTCTGTGTGAAAGCGTTCCTGTGTTCCTGTGTGCGCATCCCGTAAAAATTACTGGACAGATTTTAACAAAGGTTTTCAGATCTATACCTTAGAAACGTGTTCATTATCTCTAATTAGAATTATCATAATCCTAATAGGGATTAAGATATTAAAGATATTCATTAAAGAAAAAAAATCAATTTTTTTAGTTTTATATTTCTGTTACATGGTAAAATAAAAAGATCTCTAAGTTCAGGTCGATGTATTTTTAAATATTTTATTACATGCTTATTAATGCAAATAGACTAAATTAGCATATTTAGTGAACTTTTATGGGTTTTAATCGTTTAATTTTGCTTTCGGTATTGGATTGTTAAAAGTTAAAAAAATATACTTTCAAGAAAGAAAAATAAACATTCTTATTTGTAAAAGCCTGTTAAAAGAATGAGATTATTTCGGTTCTCTGAAACAGCTGAAATGCGTGATTCTCGTTTAGCTTTTTTTTTTTTTCTCTCAGCTCCCCTGGGCCGGACCGACTTGTTGGTATTACGCCGCCCAGGGGAGTGTCTTTAAACTCAAATAGGCCTCCCCACCTACCGGCTATATACCGGCAAGGCAGGTCGGCCTACCGGTTAGCTCTTTTTGAGAGTTCTTTATCAATATTGGCCCCTTGGGGACCCAAAAGGGCAATACTAATACACCGCGCCAGACCCAGTTCGCCGCGATGCGGTACCGGGTCCCTTCAGTATTCAGTGTGCTCTTGCCTGACTGTTACCCGTGGAGTCCTTGGTGGCTCATCAGTGCCAACACACCGCAGCATGCTGGACCTCACCAGCAAGGCTGTCCACCCAGTCCTATTCTAGCCAACAAGTCTAGCCAACTATTCAAGTCTTCTCTCATCGGAGTATTTCTGTAGAACAACTTGTCTAACAAAACTAGCAAAATTATTCCAGTTTGACTCGCTTCTTAGCATGTAGTCTATTGTTGTCTCTGGAGTTATACCTGTGAGTGCCTTACTATGTCTAAGTGTGTCCCACCTATTGCACTCAAAAAAGGTGTGCTCATCATCATCTATCTCGTTGCAGTAGTTGCAAATTGGCTCTTCTCTCTTGCCTATTTTGTGCAGGTAGTTATTGAAGGAACCATGTCCTGTAAAAAACTGCGATAGGTGATGATCAACCTCACCAAATCTTCTCGACAACCATGGCTTGATGTTGGGGATGAGGGTTCTCGTCCATCGACCCACAGCTTCCTGCGACCATCTTTCCTGCCAGATATTATAAACGGCATCCCTGACCTCTTGTTCTGGCTTGCCTTGTGCCCTCTCCACCCTCTTTTTTGCGATTAGGTCAATAGGAGGTGTACCCGATAACACGCACAGGGCGGCATAGGACACTGTCCTGTATGCGGACACAACACCTAGGAACACACACCTGTGCGTCCTCGCCAGTCTCTCTTTGTTGCGCCTGATGGCGATAGAGCGCCACCAGGCCGGAACGGGATACATAAGCGAAGACACGACGGTGGTCGCCAGTAAACGGCGCTTTGAGGCCCGAGGGGCATTCTGCGATGACATAATGATGTTTAGACTTTTTATCATCCTTTCTGCCTTGTTGCATACATTGACTATGTGCTCGGTGTATCTACCGTTTTTCTGGAGGATAACTCCTAAGTACTTGATGTTATTCGCTTCTTCTATAGCATGACCGTTGATGGAAATATTGAACGGTTCGTAATCAAATATTGAACGTTTAGCTGCTGACCGATATCGTTACACACATACTCGAGTTGCAATAAATTTGCAATGCCAGTTGCAGTTAAATTTCGTACGAGTTCGTACTGATGTCATTTTAAAGATACCATGATCACATAAGGATAGAAGTGGCTTTAGCGGTAATGTACAAAATAAGTACGACGATCATAGATATATTGGCGCCAAGACAGAAGTATTTTCTTATTGTTATGCTCGGAAATGAAAAGGAGAACCAAAAGGGATATGTTGTGCATCGGAAAAGGTTCATTTATCTCCAATTCAAGAACCTCCGAAGGTACTTGAAGCATTGTTGAATGATGATAATACTAAATCCAAAGATTTTCTAAATATAAAAGCATACATCAGCTCCTTTCAAATGTTTGAAGAGTTTATTAGTATTTTATTTATTTTTTTTTTTTGAGGTTTTTAGGGGCATCGACTACTTTGGTCATTAGCCCCATCACACTTCAAAAAAAAAAAATAAAAAAAGGTTCAATGATTCACAATCTCATAAATCAAAAATGTTCAAAATTTTACATTTTCCATAACTTCTAATCCAACAAATTACTTCCTAGGCGTTCCTTTCGGCCATCCTTTCTTCACCGTTTTTTCATCCTGGGAACGGCCTCAACATCTGACGAAAGAGTGTCTGAGGCCTCGGACATGGCATCGTCTTCTCTTTCTGATGCCAATGACGTTCGCCGGCTTACATCAGGTGATGAAAGCTTCATTGGTGCTGTTAACATCGTTGCAATTGAATCTAAACTAGCAAGCGATGCACTTTCCGCGGCTGATGAGCTGGATTCTATCTCTACTGCAGTGCTGGGTCCAGCTGAAGTAGATGCTCTCACCGAAGCTGTTCTTTGAGCTTTTGGAGCCTCCATTGTTGCAGTTTTTATATCACCTGCGTCTGGTGTTTTTCCAATAATAACTTGCACCTCCATTTCGGTAGACTCGGATTTTCTTGTCACAATTCCTTTAGGCTTGTGACTAGTCGACGGAGTGATCTGTTTCTCTTTGTCAGATAAGTTAAGATTTTTAATTTTTGCGCTAGTTGGTGGCTTTACGATCGTAGATTTGGCTGGTTTTTTAAACGGCGCTGGTGCGTCTCTCATTCCGGGGATGAGCCGTCTCATCTTTACTTTGTTTTCTCTGATGAGTCGACTCAATCTTTGAAACAATGATTCTTTCAATCATTGTCGCAAGACTTGGTGCCATCGTGTTAAGCAACTGCTCCACATTAATTTTAGATGTGGAAGGGGCAGCCGCTGCTTCTGCATAAGAAGTCGATGGTCGTGGTGTACGCTGATTAACAATTTTCTTCGCTTCAGGATACTGACCTTCTGAAGCGTTTTAACTTCCTGAATGGCTGTTTCTAATTTATATGTAGGGCAGTTCCTTGAACGACAGTTGTGATGTCCTTTACAGTTAACGCAGATAACTGCGTTAACTGGAGGAGACTGGAGGGTCTTTACATGGGTCACCCGCATGTGTTTTCTCTCCACATATACATATTTCCTGCGCTTCACATCTAGCTGCTGTGTGTCCGAATCGTTGACACTTAAAACATCTCATCGGCTGCGGAATGAAAGCTCGTACATCAAGCCGATGGATGCCAGCTCGTACCTTTTCAGGAAGGTTCGGCCTATTAAATGTTAAAACATGCGAGGCCGAAGGAACAACTTCACCATTTCTTCGCATGGTTAGTCTGCGACACTGAGTCATTCCCTGACTCGACATTTCTTGTACAATTTCTTCTTCTGTACAATTAAGAAGATCGCGACAAACAACAACTCCTCTGGATGAGTTAAGTGTGCTATGCGGTTGCACAGAAACCGCAAATTCACCGATCTTCAACGCCTGAACTTTCTGGATTTGCATGTCGTTGATGGTTTCGACATGCAATCCATTAAAAGTTTTACGAATTTCCTTGACAGGACCACCAGCACAATTAGTAATTTCTCTTGCGATTAAGAATGGACTAACTTTTTGAAAGTTTCCATTCTCCTTTGTAATAATTTAAAATCTTGGTTTGGGAGCAATGTTTCCAAACAACGACTTTCTCAATTCCCTACTGATTTTGTCAGCATCTCTCTTGATTTTATCTGACTCCTTGCTCTTTTTCCTCCGCTTGTGGCGAATCGGAGGTGTTTACCACGTAAACGAGGGTGTTTACGTGCACCCTCTGCCACGTTAGTTTGTTCAATATTCATGAACGTCTATCCCTTCTGTAGCAAGGCTAGCGGCCGGGGTACAACCCCACACCAGGGCTACTAACCTTGGAGGTTCGATCCGGTACTCCGGTGGAACCGGCATATGTCCTGGCAGAGAGCGGATGCGCAATCTCTGCACTGACTCCAGGCTTCTACTCACCGAAGCTTTCAGAGCCCCCCATGCACCGACATACATGGGCACCATTGCTACATGCTTGCCATCGCAGGGGGCATGTGGACAACGGAGACAACGGGTCTCCGTTACACCTGCAATAAGATTGACCCTGGCCGCCACATCGCCACCTCTAAGTTTGGTATATGTCCACTTCCTAATCAATTAATTGTTCAAATCCTGCAGGTAGCCGAAAAATCCAATCCGTCTGTTGACCTTAAGATGGAGACAGGTCAATAAAGTAACACATCCGAGGAATTTACTCGGAGCCCCGTTAGCCAGCTATAAGTATTGTACATAAGTACAGCTGTTACCGCCCTGGACGTGGAACATAGGTGTTGTGTTCCGGACGTGGGGATTACCTACCTCAGTGCTTTATTAGTATTATCTTCACAACTTAACAAAGAGTGGGTCCAGGGGTAAAATAAGTTTAAATTGTAAAATTGTTAAATTGTACAAGTTTAAATAACTAACCTGACCGGTTAGTTATTTAAATAATTTTTTTTTATTACCAGAAAATCATAATAATTAAAATAATACTTATTTTTTTATCTCTTGGAATTAAAAAAAGATCTGATGTTGTAAAATCAGTTAATTCTATTCCGTAGATTTAAAAAACAATATGTAGGTCGTATTAATAGAGAACATTTATCTATTATATGAACAGCTTAGTTAAGTTTCACTTGTATAATAAGTGGATGATGATCGTTCATTTACATAATCCACTGATGACATCATTTTGTTGTTTGAAGACTGGAAGAGTACTAGTAATACAGATTTTTCAATATAGTCTGTTTTCTAAAAGAAAAACAGAGGGAATAATTTTTATAAAGATAGACTATACTTCAAATTTGTCCATTTCATTACAAATGTTGTGTTATTATTATTATTATTATTATTATTATTATTATTATCATATTGAACCCTCGATTAGGTTTTATTTAAGTGAATAACATTAAATTTTTATATCTTTACTTTAAAAATTTGAAAATGTAAAACATCGTAAAAAAACTTTTTTGTTTATTATGATGTAAATAATAATTAAATGACGTACAATAATTATTATCAGATATAAAGTGATTTACAAAAACGAAGGTTACAATTTAAAATAACTTTTATCAGTTTAGGACCACAGTTTATTTTTAATTTCCGTACACTATAAAATATAGCCTAATAACAGGATTCATTGACGTAAACATATAAGCCTAATCAAATAACCTTCATCATTAAATTAAGAAATATTAGAAAATTATAATAACATTATTATATCTTCACCAATGAATTCTAATTTTAATAAAACGCTTCATAATAAAGAGAAAAAATTTAGCGTGGTCTTATTTTAATCCTTTTTTTTAACTTTTATGTTACTTTGAATTGTCAAAATTTTTATAAAATATTTTTGTTTTAAATTACTGATATTTTTTCATTATCTTAGCAACCCACCGGGTCGGTCTAGAGGTAAAACTCGTCGTCGAATTAGCTAATTTGGAAGTCGAGATTTCTCAGGTTCGAATCCAAAGATAGTTGATTTTAATCGGATTTTAAATATTAGAGTGTGGATACACGTGTTTTTTGGTGTTTGCGTTTCATTAACCAAACGTCTCAGGTATGATCGGTATGAGTCTGTACAAGACTACATCTCGCTCATACGTTACGAACAAGGGACGCGGCTGCCTAGCGGCCTCGAATCTACAAAGTTGGATGGGATATCCGGAGACTTCCAGAATATTCATAAGAAATTAAATTACTATTGTCCTAGCCACATATGGTTGGTTTTTTACCAATTAAATAACTAACCATTTTTTAGTTGACAAAGTTTAGGTAGATTTCATAAGAAAGCTATCTATTCGTCAAATCATGGAAGTCGAACTATGGTACCCATGATTCGAGTTCCGGAAAATTTCGACACATCTTTGCGTTTCAGAGCCCCAGACGCCAAAACCACCGTCAGTTCAAAAGTTTATTTATACATTATGTATCTATATCTATATATAAATATATATGTATCTCACTTTCTTGCGGACACGATAACTGCATAATTTTGAGCCAATCACTTTCAAATTGATACATAAAATATAACGACCCAAAATCTCGGTTGATTTCGTTAATGGAAAAAATCGGACCCTAGGGTTGGAAATAGGGGGATTTTTTGAAAAAAATTGCTATAACTATCTTATTATCGAATTTGTTTAAAGTTCCTACTGTTCTTTGGATAAGAGCCTAAAACTTATATAAGTAAAGTTTTTTGATATCACCAACCAATGGGCCAGGTGATGGAAAAAATGGGGTTTAGAAGACAAAAAAAAAATCATAGTTCCCTTAATAGGCACAGTATTGAATCGGTTTAAAGTGGTCATTAGTCCTCTAAACATTACCTAAAACGTTTGTCTGAAACAATTTTTGATATGATCAACTCTTACGGCAAGGGATGAAAAAAATATTGCTGGAATTGTAAGATGGAGCTCGTTGTATGCTAAACATGTGAATCTTTTTTCCCATGCAACCATTGTTGTATTGAGTAAATTTGAAGTTTTTCTTAACTTTAAGGTGGAAATCTTTTTTATTATCCCATACTGAACACCGGTGAAATCTACCTCCGCCTTCCGGCGACCCGAAAGAGATTTTCTTAATCAGAAATATTTATTCTAAAAGTTCTTCCTAACTGAATTTAAATTAAAAATATTTTAAAATTTTAATTTTCAGTCTTTTAAGTTTAATTTTATTTAATTTTAATCTTTTAAATTTTCTGTTAAATTTTTAATACAATTAATTACCTGTAATCTCTTCTTCCGTTGAAACAATGAATTAGATGAGTTGATGAGTTAAGGGGGTATGTCACACCAATTTTTAAAAAAAAATGTTCTAAACATAATATTCATTAATGTTTTATAATTTTTATGAAAAAAATTTAAGTTTTTATTCCAAAAATTAATTTTGGCTGTAAAATATGTGAAAAACCAGGAAATATGTGTCTTATGGCAACAATTGGAACTTTGAACCGTTGATTTTACTAAGATGGTAATACCCTTATATGAAAGAGCAGAATTTTTACAATGATTTTAATTATTGTTTCTTCTTTCACTTCTTTCTACGGCTTCAGCAAATTTACTTGTAAAAATATGTTAAAATTCTAACCATTTAACAATATTTTATTTTTTTTATCTAGTTTTGCTGGAGGTGATTCAAAAATATTATGCTTAATATCATAGAAAACACTATTCCGAATACTTAAAAAAAATCATGAAGAACCGTCTAACATTACTAAAATTGGATATGTTACCATACCTGAAAAACAAAAAAAAACAAAGTTTGCGGGAAATTGATATAAAAGATTTATTACTTTTCCACCTCGCCTGATTAGCAATTTTTGCCCTGGCTATCAGATTCCTTGCAGTTGTTTTTCGTATGCATCGTTGTTTGCGAGGAAGTTTTACACAAAAAATATGAAATTTAAGAATAAAAGTATCAAAATAACCAAAAATAATAAACAAAATTACTACGTTATAATTTTCAGTATGGTAATCTTACAGAAATTGTTGTTTATAAAGATAAGCTAACAATACTTGCACAGGTAGTAGGAAAGAAACCACATGAATCTACTTATTATATTGAGTAAAAACTTAAAAAGACTACTCAAAAATGTGAACGCAAACTTATTTTAGTGAATTTTAAATAATTCTGTGAAAAACCTATCACAGTTTCACGGTGTATACAGTAGCAAAAAAAATCTTCGCTACCTGTAACCGATCATGTGTTTTCACTGCTCTAAACAGAGCTACCACAGCAAGCTACAACCAAGATAAAAGCGCGAATTTCAAAATTTACAACAATGTAAAAATCTGTCTTCTAAGCCTTTTTGAAGCCTAGTAATACACATTAAAAAATCACTATTTTCCGACTTCGATACCAGCAAAACTGACTTGATATGTTTATTTTTTTTTATGGTTAAAATTATCGTACATAAATAATGATTACACCATTTTATTCAGAAAGAAATGGATTATATATTGGGGAAAAAAAATCTTTTTTGAAAAAAGTTTAAAAAAATGATTTTTTTCAGTGTATCATACCCCTTAAATATTTGTAATTGATTTGAAGGAGAGAAAGCCGAACTCCTCAATACACCGATTTTTTCAGGCTGGTACCCTGTAACGGCTGCCGATGGATGATGATAAAATGGATATTTTTTGTATCTGTGAAAAAATGCCATGCCTGATCGGGACTCGAACCTAGAATCTCTAGAAAAAAGGCAGAGATATTATGACACAGCCATGGAGATAGTATTCTAGATTTAAAAAAAACTTATCAGTTCATTTTGATAAGATGATTAAATAAATGTGTTAACATTGCAGTATTACGGATCAACTGAAATTTGTAAATAACAACATAATAATTGTTACACCATTGCTAGTTATAAAATAGTTGATTATCTTTTGCATTATCACATGAGCAACGGTCTAATAATAGTATTTACGCATATTATGTTGTTACTGGATCATTACAATAATCTTTCTTTGTAGTGCTTAATATAGCAATTATTTTGAATTTTTTTCAAAATACTACATTATTATGATCACATTAACGGTTTAAAATACATTAAATTAAACAATTACATTTTAAACATAAGATTATTATGTATTTTTCCCATTCAGCTTATCAGCACAAAGAAACCTTTTTTTTTACATGAAAATAATTGAAGATCCATCTATCGAAAAACTCCCAAAGAGGCCGTCGAAAGAAATCAAAAAAATATTAATAATTAAGAAATATTTTTTAGAATTTTTTTTATATGTTTCATCGAATCAGTGAACATAACTGTGCTTGAAGGAAGTTTCATAATAATATAAAAAATATGTTAATAGAAAAATGATTAATGAAGCGATACGACTTCCATTCATTTTTACTTCCTTATACGAAGTAAAGGAAGTAAAAAGCTGATCGCGAAAAATTTTGGTTTTCAGATTTCAACGGAAATATCCATTGTGACCATCCCTGAATCCATTTTGACTAGTTTCGACGTGACGTCTGTATGTACATGTGTATCTCGCATAACTCAAAAACGATTAGCCGTAGGATGTTGAAATTTTTTATTTGGGACTGTCGTAACATCTAGTTGTGCGCCTTCTCTTTTCATTGCAATTGACCGGACCAAAAGTGTTCAAAAACGCCCAAAATCCAAAAAAAAATTGGATTGTGGACTTTTTTTAAGTGCATTAATAAGTTCTCATTCAGAGCTTTTCAATGATACACCATAAGTGATACTTATTTTCTTTGGGTCCTGCGTTATAGCCAAATAATATTTTAATTAATGGAATTTATGGATCTTACAAGAAGAAGACACATCGGTTCAAATCCGACTTCATTTCTGATTTTTTTTTTTTTTTAATTTAATTATATTGATTTATTAATAAGTATTCACCTTTCATTGAACAAAATTTACAGTAAATAATAATTCAATAATAACAATAAAAAAAAAAAAAATATATATATATACATGAAAGAATATCAGAAGTTATTAATGAAATAAATTTTTATATACTTTTCATTTTAAAAAACAATGTGTGTATGTAATTTAACTGGCGTACACGAAAGTCATGTGGCGTCCATATCAGATACTTTAACCTTATTATGAAGCGAGTTATCACGCTTCAAACTTATTGGCAATTATATAGCATGACTAGTTTATATTCCATATATATATGCACATACACACACACACACACACACACACACACACACACACACATATATATATATATATATATATATATATATATATATGTATAAAAAATACATATATTTTACTATAATTATATTTATGTTTTTTTTTAAGTTGACATAATTTTTGTAGTATTATTGGTCACAAAAAGGATTAGTTTAGCAATTCGTTCTTTTCTTGAAGTATTTGTTGATTTCAGAGTACTTAATGTTTTTTTACGAAATATTTACTTAAAATTTTAAAACAAATAAGCTGGTTGGAGTAAAGGGGGTAAAAAGGGAAATTGATGTAAATTGTAAGGTTGCCAAATTTGAACATTAACAAAGGAACCGTCAGTGAAATTTGTGTGTCAGTTTCTTTTTCTTAAGACATCTCTTTGTTGTTATCAATTCACAGATTGTTTACAACAAGCTTTTTCTCTTGAGCCGTTCTCTTTATTTTTTTGTAGCTTGGACAATCCATATCATCCAGGATCTGTCTTATGCACTTCAGCCTACCACTTCCTCTATGGTATTTCCCTTCAATCTTCCCCTGAATAATCGTCTTCAGAACCCTCTCATGACTCAGTATATATCCAATTAGTGTGTTCCTTTTTTTTTATAGACTTCCAGAGGGTTGTATTCTTGTTTTCATCCATTCAATAAATTACCTGCTCAGATAGTAAAAAATTATATCGATCTGCGCATAAATTCAGCATGAATAACCGTGAGCCAGGCATGAAAAAAACCGGCTTGTTGAAAATTAATCTAGATGAATTGCCTTATTTTACATAAATGTACTACTCCGTTTTCATTCTAGAATATTTTTCCACTTATTTTTGAGTGAAATTATTTTCCTGAAATACGGATTTAATTGTAATATTGTACTATAATTAACTATTATCATCATTGTCTTTTTTTTACAACAGTTTAAGCTATGTAGGTCTTTTGATTTTTAGTTATTAATTAAAATACACACATACACACACACACACACACACACACACACACAGAGAGAGAGAGAGAGAGAGAGAGAGAGAGAGAGAGGCAAAGGATGTAGTTTGTTGAAAACTGTATAATGAATTTTTATTTATAAAAGAAAGAATATAGTTGAAGGTTAAAGTATACTGTTTTCCTTTTGTTCGGAAAATTTTGCATTAATTTCTTCATCGTAAACAAATACAGAACTACATTTTTAATTTCTTATATGACATACAATTTTCCAGTTCACTAATGTAACTCTCCGAAATAAAAGTTAATGGTAGTCAATGATATGTTTCGCTAATTTTATTTAATACATAATTCTATTTTTATTTATATTTATATAAACAAGACATTAAATTTCATGGGCTACAACTTTAAACATAAGAGAAGATAGCCGATTATGTTTTTTTTCCTAATACTATAAAAGTTTTTAAAAAAATAGAGTGAGAAGGATAAAGACCAATAAAGAACGGTGTACGAGGAAACACAGCAAGGCACGGAAAGTTACCATTATCCTTGATCGCGTGAGTTGGATTTTACTGTACAATGAATATAGATAGTATTGAGACGATATTTGCTTGCAGAAATAGGAGACATCAAATAGACTTCATGTGTCATCGTAATATTAGAACCTACATCCAGTTAAATTTTATTCATACACACACACACACACACACTCACCTACCAATATATTTCTTTGAACATAACAAAATATACTTATGTTACTAAATATTACTACTGTCAGTTAAGATGTAATCTCAAGGTTAATTTTAATGAAGAGTAAATATATAAAAGCCCATACCACTCACTCTCTGTGTGTGTGTGTGTGTGTGTGTGTGTGTGTGTGTGTGTGATATTCTTATTCTCTGTGTTTCTTTGAGGGTATAATTATGTATAAATCTCAAAAATTTGTTGCATGATTTGAATTGGTTTCTGAAACGATGAATCAAATACAGCCATATTATACCTTTGAGATCGACTCTCTCTCTCTCTCTCACTCTCTCTCTCTCTCTCTCTCTCTCTCTCTCTCTCTCTCTCTCTCTCTCTGTGTGTGTGTGTGTGTGTGTGTGTGATATTCTTATTCTCTGTGTTTCCTTGAGGGTATAATTATGTATAAATCTCAAAAATTTGTTGCATGATTTGAATTGGTTTCTGAAACGATGAATCAAATACAGCCATATTATACCTTTGAGATCGCCGTCGCCGTATGTAGTTGCTTTTAAAAATATGTATTAAAGCATGGATGTTATTAAATAGAAATCTTTAATGTTACATTATATATTATTTATGTTTATAATAATACACTATAATTATTATTATTATATATTGGAATCATGGGCTATTTGTTTTAGAAATAATAAAAAGACAAAACATTTATAGTATACAGATATATGTACTTTTTAAAATAAATTAAACTATATTTACATATACACTATTTTAATTACAATCTTTTAATGTATGCTGGTCTTTTCAAAAAATTATCCTTTGTGGAATAAAGATGGTTTTCTATGTTTCTCGATTTAAAAGTACACTAACACATTATTTGAAACATGTATAATTTTACTAATTTACGTGTTATATCCCTTAACTAGTATTTTATAAATATACTAACACCGCAAATATTAACTTCGATCTAATTCATATTTTCATCATTTATAAGGCATATGAAAAGACTTGCACGCTGGTAAAGTCTAAAACCTCTTACATATTAGAAAGTTCCATCTTGATTCAAACTAAAATGACTATTGTCATCTTTAAAAAATTGATTTTAAAAGTTTAAAGATTGGATTTTAATAAAGACTTCGTGTACCTGTCCTGTCCTTATACATAAAACGGCAGTAATTCTTTCAAAGAACAATAATCCAATCATTGTATTTTATTTGTTATAAAATGTAGTAAAATTTAATTGTACTCCATTTTAACCCTTTAAAGTCGAAATTTAAAAAAATCCTTTTATTAGTGTTCACTTATAATATAAGAATAACGTGTATACAAATTTTCATCAATTTATCTTCAGTAATTTTTGCTGGGCCATGATTATGAGTCAGTCAGTACATTTTTTTTTAATATTGAGACCCCCAAATTACGAAAAAAAAAAAATAAATATAAATACTTAGATAAAATATTTAGATAAAGCCTTGCTTGAAGGCGAGACCTTTTGTTATTGTTATGTATTTTGTTTTATTTTAGTAATAATATCATAATATTGTAAAGTGGTTGTTTTTACCTGAAGAATTATAAAACGGAATATTTGTGATCTAAATATTTTATCTGCGTATTTATATTTATTTGTATTTTTTGCGTGGTGACTTATGTAGCTCTGAATATTTTGTGTTCATGTTATTTTAACATACAACCGAGAAGTTATTATTTATTATTACAAATGATAACTTCTCATTTATAATAAATAAATGTAACGTTATCATTCATTAAAATTATGATAACTTGAATTATAAAGTTATCATTTTGAGTGTGGCGGGTCTATGTGTGTTATATACTATAAAAAGAAAGATTTATAAAATGACATTTTTTTGTAAGCTATTTATTCTTTTATCTTGAATGATGACCCAAAAATGTAAAAATCTCTAACAGAAGATCTAAGTTTTATTTACTTTAAAAATCGAAAAACTTTTAACGTTTAAAGAAATAATTAAACTAACTTAAAAACTGAACAAAAGTTTTTAATTCTTTTTCTTTTTAATTTTTACCTTTAGAAATCAGTGCTAGATGAAAATAAGCTAGCAAAGACTGATTAACTTTAATTTGGCATTGAAATAAATAAAAAAATCTGATGTGGACACCACATAACATCCTTGTACGCCTATTAAATTACAAATACACATTTTTTTTGAAATGAAAAGTACATAAAATTCTATTTCATTTAAACTTGAAATTTCTTTCTTTTTTTTATTGGTATTATTTATTGTAAAAGTTTTTTACTATTAGAGGTTAAAATTATTAATAAATCAATATATTTAAATTAAAAAAAGTTAAAAAAAAATGAGAAGTCAGATTTGAACCGATGATCTTTCCCCTTGTAAGATCCAAATATTTCATTAATTAAAATTTTATTTGACTATAACTCTGGAACCAATGAAAATAAGTACCACTTATGATGTATCATTAAAAAGCTCTCAGTGAGGGCTTATTGCTGTTGTTAAGAAAAAGTCCAAAACCCAAATTTTTTGGATTTGGCTTTTTTGGACATTTTTGGTAAGACGATTGCAATCAAAAGAGGAGGTGCACAACTAAATGTTATAACAGTCCTAAAACCAAAATTTCAACATCCTACGCATAATCGTTTTTGAGTTATGCAAGATATATATGTACTGACGTCACGTCGAAACTAGTCAAAATGATTTCACGGATGATCAAAATGGATATTTCCGTTGAAATCTGAAAACTCAGATTTCTCGCGATCACAATACTTCCTTTACTTCGTACAAGGAAGTAAAAAATAAACCAAAGTAGATAAGCAATATTTTAAATATTTAGTGCACTTTTTTAAGTAATTGTTTTTTTTTAAGATTATTTTGTACCTTTTTAGTTCTATCTTTATTTAAAATGTGGTGAGTGCTACAAAAGGCGTTACTTGTATACTTATAAGAAAGATGACAAACTGGCAGCTTAATAAATATAAGAACAGGCACAGAAAGAAATACATAAAGAAATTACTACAAAGTGTAAGTAAAGGCTCTTTGGAAAATAGGAATTTATATTATTTTTATACGTTAAGTTTCCTGAATTTTCACGTGAGACTAGTTTCTTTCTTTCTTTTTTTTCCACGTGAGTACTTAAAATATTGTATGAAACTATTTTTCATTACCCTGTAACAATTTAATGTCAACCAATGAAAACTATGAAAAATTGCTTGACTGAATAGGTAATTTTTGTGATTAAAAAATCCCTCGCTTAAATTTTGTTAAAAATTTCCAGGACTTCTAAAGCTCACTAAATCATCTAAAATCTCTCAGAACTCATCCACTTGATAAAGAACAAATTTTGACAAAGTTACAGAATGTTATGTATGGGTCAAAGTGACATTTCCTTTTGAGATCGTGCAAAAAAAATTAACACTCAAAAATTAAAAATTTAATAATTGATTAGAATTTTAAACGATCAAATATTTCGAAATTGTCATTCATTTTTTACCTTTTATATCATTCATATACACTAAATGAATTTTTCCTAGTACCTTAAAATTAAGATACAAAATAATGTTTCAACTTAATACTACCAGCATAGTCATTTCATTTAATTTTATAAATATGTTAGTTGAGGTTTCATTCTGACTGTGGTAAAACCTATGGTTTAAAAAAAATTTCATATGTTGATACCTTTTTAAATCCTTATTCAAGATTTTGCACGCTGAAATTCAATAAATTCTGCTGTAATTCCAGTTATATTAAAACTTTTATAAAGATATTGTTGAGTAAAAAAAACGTATTTCATGAAGAGTTTTGGATAATCCTTTAGAAATAATCGTTTTAATTATTATAAGACGTCTATATTATCTGATAAAAAGAAATAAAAAAATAAGCCTAACCGAACTTAAAAGATAAGTCAATATTTTATTATAGCGATAAATACTATTTATCAAAAGTATATAGTTCTGATTACTTTATGATTTTTATAAAATTTAAATGCCTATATTCTTGTAGATTTTATTTATTTATTTTTTTAAAAATGTTTTTCACATTATCGGCTACTATTTTAAAAATATTGATATATTGCCAAGTTCTTTCGATCATAATCCGTTCATAAAAACGTAATAAAATTATCAAATTCTAGTCGAAAAGAATTACTGCTATACGATTGATAGAAGGCAAGGGTATCTATTTCACCTCACGATACTCTCAACCCTTTCTAGATATACGTGTGTTTAGAAGAAAGTGATGAAATTTTGTATCTATTTTTTCTGACAGACTTGATAGTTACGAAAGCTGTAACAATTTAATTTTAATTCTTTTTACATTCCTTATTTAAGATTCCTTATTCCTTAATAATGAAGAAGAAGAAACACAACGGAAGACAGCAGCAGAAAATTGAGAAGAAATTCAATATTCGTCAAAGGAAGCAAAGAAAAGACCTGGACTCTCCGCTGTGACGCCCTTTTCGAGACTCACAAGACTTATGAGGTTATTGTTTGAATCATTCTGATCCCCGTAGGAGGAGACACCCGCCTTCTGACGATCCCGTTTATCACACCACCGCCTCCATTTCTAGCCCTGATAGGCTTTACCGGAGGTGATATTTTAAACCCTATAAACTTGATAACACAACACTGTCATTAGTTTAGCTTCTATAAGGATGACACCGTTGTAAATGCCTCGACAGACATTTCCATCAATGTATTTACACAACCTATTATCGCCTTCTTTTGGCCTCTTCCAACCACGACCACCTTCAACTATCAAATTAACTGATTCGCAGAAGCGCGATCCCCGCGACTTCCCTAAACTGAAGGTTTCACACAAATATTCTTACTATATCTAACTTCAGTTAGACTGTGGACTCATATCATTATTTGATTGTGATTTTAAAGACCTAAAATACTAGCCTTATACCAATAAAACAAGTGGTGTCTCAATAACAACAATTTCGCCGTACAATTAAATTTACCCAAAGTCCTCTTTATTTACTTAAAAATCAGGAAACAGATTCAGAAATTTAATAACCCTCTAATGAAAACATACCCTATCCCTCTCTGTTCTAATCCGCTTTCTGAAGCGTGGTGAATGCCTACACCCTCCCACAGAAATTTTGCAGAGTTCTTCATGCATCTATTCTCATCCTAACAGAGAATATCTAAGTCAACCAGGGCTCGATGCCTAAACGCCTATCTTGGCGAAGTAAGCACGCAGGCGGGTCTCTAGCCATCCGGGTTGCTATTCTATCAATACATCTATAACAATACCAGACCCCCTCCGCTAAGCTAAAAATCTAACGACACCAGCAACTATGTTCCATTCCTTTCGGTTTTCTAGTTAAATTGCAGATCAAAACCAAAATCGATTCTCGCAAACTCTCTAGCTTCTTTGATACGTTCAGCTTCGTACCTGGGGCAAACACAGAAGGCACATGCCATCAATGGCCATACACTCCGGACACAAGCCTGAATTAATCAAATCAGATCTGGCTATCCTATCTCGAAAATCACCATGTTCTGAAAGAAATTGTATAATATGCCGATTGCGAGAACCTAACTACCTGCATACTTCTCACATCAGGAAAAATTCCATGCGTGTAACGGCCACCGGGGGATTCAGTTCACCTGCCATAAATGGAAACCCTGGTTGTCTATTTCTTTTATGCGTCCAGGGATAAGTTGACAGATTATTACGTAATTTTTAGGATCATTACCTAATTGGCTCTCAGTCGCAAGGATATCAGTGGGCTTAATTCTAGAAATAACAAGGACCGCCTCTGGGTAAGACAGTCCTATAGGCATCAATCACAGATAACAACAGGATACTCTGGACTCAACGAAATATTCCTATAATATTTGTATCTCATTCAACGAACCCAAACAGGTATAGCATACCGCTTTATAAATTCGTACTTACCCTTATATAGAACACGCATGGTTCTTAAATTAAGCCCTCAATCGGGGTGAACTGCTCTTCCAATACCGAAGAAAACAGAACAAGCCTTATTGGCAGCATACAAAAAGTACTCCTTGAATCGGAAATTCTCATCAAGAATAACACCAAGATACTTCTGCAGTGGAACACACCTAATTCGATGACGTGGCATTGATACACGAGGTTGTCGTATAGCAACTAGTCTACCCTTGAGCAACATAATCGTTGATTTCTCTGGGCTAAACACCATCTTATGTCGTAAACTTCACAACTGGAGTATCTTACAAGCCTGGGCTGCTCTTGGAAAACCGGGAGAATTAGGTTAAAAAAAAGAATGAAGTCGCAAAAGAGCAAGAAGATCGTCTCACAAAAGTAGAAATAACACATCCCAGACCATCAGAAGAAGAAAATTTCCAAAAGCCAGATTTTCCTTCCTATGCCTTAAAATATTAAGATGAAGGCAATCACTTCCATCCACCTTAAAACTCTCTCTTTGAGTGGAGTGTATTACACCCTCCACAAAACTAGGGGCAGTAGGTGCATTCCTGCTAGACCGAAAGGCACTAGCATCTAAAAGCCTTCAAAGGAATTGTGCCAATGACTGAAGGGAAATCGTGCCTGGAAAAAGAGGCAGACACTTCCCCAGGAAATAACCTCAGGTAATATTTTATCATGATCACTATCTGAAAAATGCAATCCCAGATGTCATTCTCTTAAAAACTCGAGATCAATCAGTAAAACGAAATGCCCATTTGATCAAAAAGATCTAACAGCTAGGAATAAATGTCCAGGTTCTGTGATAAGTGGGGGAATCAAACATTCTCTTATATACTTGTGTTCCTTTCTGTATACGATTGGCTATTTACACGGTTTACCAATTTTCAAGATCGTCCCTTATTCTATATTGTAAAAATTATATTGCACTTCTCATACTATTGTCCAGAATTTAAAAAAATTAGATTATTGCTCCTACTGATGCTATTCTTTTTAATTTCACCAAATTTTAACATAAAATAGATATATCTTTTATTTCATAGTAATACTTTAAAATTTACTGATAAAAAGTGAACGAAAAATTTTCGTACATTAATGTATAATTTTTTTATTTCAATAACTAATTATAAAAAAAAGAATATCTAAATTATTCTGTTTACAGTGAAATTGTATAATATTAACTAATACTTAATATTTAATCTATTTTCACTTCTATTTATGTTAAATATCTATTATAAAATGTTTATAATGTAATCTAATTTTTCGTAGTAAATGAGTTCCCAATTTACGTCATCATTATGAGTAGTAGGGAAATGGGGGTACGGTCGCCATTTGTGACGTCATCCAAGATGGCGGACGGCCGCCATCTTGGAAACGTCACTACTGACGTCATTAATTCAAGATGGCGGTGGTCGGCCATCTTGGATTGTGACGTCATTGGCGACCGTAGCCCGTCAGTGTTGCCAACTTGATTTAATTTGTGTTTGCATTGTTATATATTGAAGTAATATTTCAAAGGTTGGTATCACTGTTGTTTGGCGGCTAGTTTGAATTAAATGAATAATATTTAAAGTGAAAAAAAATTCTGACGGCTAGAGGATTCGAACCCGGTCATGACGGGACGCGACCGACTGACGCCTTAAACCAATCGGCTGCGGTGACTCCCTGATGTAATGAGTGAAAATGTTCTACGTAAGCTGTGAATTTTAACGTCACATCTTTCTGTACACACACACACACACAAACACACACGCGCACACACATACATATATACACACAAGTAAATAAAAAAAAAATTAGACGTACCTCGAGGATGATCCTGGTCGTCCAGGCGTTGGCGTCGGGAGGCGTTACCTCGAAGGAGAGAGGTTCTCGTCGTAGATCGTGCACCGAGAGGCGGTGGCGGTGATGTCTGCTGCGACACACACACACACAAACACACACGCACACACACACGCGCACACACATACATATATATATACACACAAGTGAATAAAAAAAAATTAGTCGTATCTCGAGGATGATCCTGGTCGTCCAGGCATGGCGTCGGGAGGCGTTACCTTGAAGGAGAGAGGTTCTCGTCGTAGATTGTGCACCGGGAGGCGGTGGTGGCGATGTCTGCTGCGACACACAAACACAAACACACACGCACACACACATACATATATATACACACAAGTGAATAAAAAAAAATTAGACGTACCTCGAGGATGATCCTGGTCGTCCAGGCGATGGCGTCAGGAGGCGTTACCGCGACGGAGAGAGGTTCTCGTCGTGGATCGTGCACCGGGAAGCGGTGGCGGCGGTGTCTGCTGCGCGTGTGTTTGCGTGCGTTCGTCAGCGGAGTGACGCAGAGGTGTTTACCGTGCGAGATGCGGCGCTCGACTGAAGAATTGTGGGACCGACGTGGTCTGAAGTTGTCCGATTGACCAATCGCAGCGTTGGAATTCGAATCGGCGCATGCGCACTAGCCGTTAGTGCGTACGTGCGAACTCGAACGTCGTCTCTAATAAGAGCGGATGCGATAAGGAAAATGTTTTTGATAATTATCGAGTCACCAAGAATCGACGATTAATATTTATTTTAATTGCTTAACAACATCTGGTTGAGCCAATTATTTTTTCTTATCAAAGCCATAAATTATTTTTATTCTTACCGTCAGATAAATAATTCCACGAATCGTATTTATTTTAAGTTCTTATCTACTAATCACATCCGGTCGAGCCAATTATTTCTTATCAACGCTATAAATAAATTTTTAATGTTATCGTCACGATAATTAATTCCACGAATTGAGCCAATTATTTTTTTTTATCAAAGCCATAAATTATTCTTATCGTCACGATAAATAATTCCAAGAATCGTATTTATTTTAGTTCTTATCTACTATCCACATCCGGTTGAGCCAATTAAATCTCTAATAAGAGCGGATGCGATAAGGAAAATGTTTTTTTTAATAATTATTGGGTCACTAATACAAAAGTGTCTTGAGTTGTTGTAACCGGTTAAATCCAGTTGTGTTTGTATATAAGTGAAAAAATTTGTGTGATTTCATCATTCGCAATCTGTTATTGAAAGTGAATACATCGATCGCAGAGAGATCATTTGATTTCATCATTCGCATTCTGTTATTAAAAGTTAATACATCGATCGCAGAGAGATCATTATATTTTCATCTTAATTAGCAAGGTAAGTTTTACTTTAATTAAATTTTAAAAAAATAAATAAATACTAATGGGACAGTATGGTATTATCAAATAAATTTCAATCAAATCAAAAAAATTATTTAATTAAATTTAAAAAAAATAAATACAATAAAAAATACTTTTAAACAATTAAAATAAATTATATATAATGAAAAAAAGTCTTCTTCTTCTTCTTTTATTCACTGAAACACACAAAAAAAACAATGTTACGATATATTTTATTTTAATTTGTTTCAGATATTACAAAAAAAATGGTATCACCGGTAGTTATCCATGCAATAAATAACAACGTCATCCGTCTTCGATGGGACCTGTCTGACTTTGAGGAATTATACCTTCATTCAACCCTTTTGCGGTATCAGACCAACATCTTGAATCGTTTGAAGGAAGAAGGCAGACGCTTTGATGGCAACATAAAATGGTAATTAAAAAAACGTTAATATTTTTTTTTGTAAATGTACTGTTTTTATCTTTTTTTAAAGTAGTCAATATGTACTAAAATTATTCTGTTTCTACAGGTACGTTGCAGCAAATGTTGAATTGATGAAGCGGACACATCTCGAAGACCGAGTAGAAACAAAATTCATCAATTTGTACTTGCATGGAAAAACCAGAACGGTGATAAATTTGGACGATAACACCGACGTTGTTGAAGAATCATGGATAGAATCAGTGGAGAAAATTATAGAGACACTGACCAAATTCATCAACAACGGCAGCGGATGGGTAATGAATAAAATAATTTATATTGATTTAAATATTATTCGTTACCGTCCGTTATATGGCGCCTCAAGTTCATTTATAAAAACACCAAAAAAACTTGTAAAAAGAGAGGCAATAATTAATGTAAAAAATCCGCATGATGAAAAATGTTTCCTATGGTCCGTACTAGCATACCTCTACAATCAACCTGGCAAACACCAAAGAACGGTTTGGTATGCAAGGTACGAACATGAAATTAACATGAACGGGATATCATATCCAGTAAAGGTAAAAGACATTGATCGCTTCGAGGTGTTGAACCCCACAATAAGCATCAATGTCTACGGCTATGAGGAAGATAACGATCGCGTGTATCCGGTGCGTGTTACCGAAAACCGCGATCGTACCCACTGCATACACCTATTGCTGCTTGCAGGGGAGACGAGAGATAAATTTCACTACTGCCTTATAAATACCAAACCAGGTAAAAATGGGCTATCTCGTCTCCTTTCAGGTCTTACAAAACATCGGTGTAGCAGTCAATATTGCCCTTACTGTTTGCACCGTTTCAGTTCATCAGACCCACTTGTCGCTACACAAAACCTAAACCAACATTTGATCGAGTGTAAGCGACACGGTGCACAAAGGATAAGAGTACCCGATCCCGCTAAAGAAAAGGAATGCGTGATGAAGTTCAGGGACTACTCGTCCACACTACGCGTTCCGTATACGGTGTATGCAGACTTTGAATCATTTGTACATCCGATGGACACTGCTACCCCTAAACCAAACACTAGTTTTACCGATAAGGTAGCCCATCATCTTCCGTCCGGTTACGCCTATGTAATCGTCGACGAGGAAGGGGAGATTTGTGAAGGTCCTGTAGTCTACCGAGCGAGAACCGATGGTGAAAATATCGTTGAAAAGATGCTGGATGAATGGCTCGATCACGCCGATAGATTGCACAAAATTATGATTACCGAAAAACCGATGGTAATGACTCCCGAAGACACTGAAACATTTCAAAGGGCTACCGAGTGTTTTCTTTGTCATTGTGAGTTGAACGACGATCGTGTACGTCATCACTCGCATACCACAGGACGGTTTCTCGGTGCATGTCATAACGAGTGCAATTTAAATTGTAAGCGCACCGAGCATATTCCAGTATTTTTTCATAACCTCCGCGGTTACGATAGTCATCATATAGTTCAAGCTCTGGGAAAATATAAGGACGATCTAAAAATAAACTGTATCGCCAACACGTCCGAGCGATTACAGTCACTCTCTGTCGGTTCGTTGAGGTTCTTGGACTCTTTACAATTTCTTTCGTCATCGCTCGAAAAACTTGTAGAAAATCTTGTAAAAGATTGTCAGGACAAAGACACCGTATTTAAATGTCTCACAAACTGTTACCCGCTACCCGAGAAAAGAGATTGTTTAATCCGTAAAGGCGTTTACCCGTACGAGTACATGACCCATATAAACAAGTTTTTCGAAACCCAACTTCCACCGCAGACGGCATTCTACAGTACGCTAAGAAGAGAGAACATAACGGACGATGATTACGCCCACGCTCAAAACGTGTGGGAATCGTTTGACTGCAATACGTTAGGCGATTACCACGATCTTTATCTTCTTAGCGACGTATTATTGTTGGCAGACGTCTTTGAAAATTTCCGAAGTACGTCTATGCAATATTACGGTTTGGACCCCTGTCACTTTTACTCCACCCCTCATTTCACGTGGAATGCCATGTTAAAATTTACCCGACAAAAATTGGAACTGTTGACCGACATAGATATGCATCTGTTTGTCGAAAAAGGAACACGAGGCGGTGAAGCCATGATTTCAAACAGGTACGCCAAGGCGAACAATCCCAACATTCCAGATCAGTATGACCCATCCGAACCCACATCCTGGGTTCAATATTACGATTGCAACAACCTTTACGGGACAGCCATGGTTGAGCCCTTGCCACACGCTAATTTTAGGTGGTTGAGTACTGAAGAGATTGACAATCTCGATATTAACAGCGTTTGCGATCGTGGTGAAAAGGGCTACATCTTAGAAGTGGATCTTGAGTATCCACAAGAATTGCACGATCGTCACAAGGATTACCCTCTTGCACCAGAACGATTAGTACCAACCGATGATATGCTGTCCCCCTATTTGAAGGACATAAAGAGATGTCCCGTAAAGAAATTATTGACTACTTTGTACGACAAACAAAAATACGTTTTACATTACAGAAACCTCAAGTTGTACACTCGACTAGGACTGAAAGTGAAAAACATTCACAGAGTTCTGGAATTCTCCCAGTCGCCTTGGTTGAAACCGTACATCAACTTCAATACTGAAAAGCGTGCACAAGCACGAAACAGTTTTGAAAAGGACTTTTTTAAGTTCATGAACAACGCGGTCTATGGCAAGTCCTTAGAAAACGTACGAAACAGAATAGACTTCCAACTGGTCACTAACGAACGTAAATTGGATAAGGTGATTGCAAAACCGAGAGTTAAGGCTTGGTACATCTATAACAAGGATGTCGTTGGGGTAAGTCTGAAGAAAACGGAGATATTTCTCAATCGTCCGATCTACATCGGATTTACCGTATTGGACATTAGCAAAATGATCATGTACGAATTCCACTATGACTACATGGTGGAAAAGTACGGTCATAATATAAATCTTCTAATGACCGATACGGACAGTCTGATGTATCATATCGTGACCGATAACGTTTACAACGATATTCTTCACGATATCGATCGGTTCGATACTTCAGATTACCCTCGCGATCACACATGTTTTAGTAATACCAATAAGAAACAACTTGGTAAATTCAAAGACGAAATGAATGGAAAAGCTATTCGTGAATTTGTCGGACTTCGTGCTAAGATGTATAGCATTCTCGAATTCGACAAGAAAGAAAAGAATGTAGCAAAGGGTATTCCTAGAGTATCCATTGCAAAGGATCTTAGACACGATCTGTACAAAAAAAGTCTTTTTAATGATTCCGTTACGTATACAAGCGCGTACGGAATCATAAGCACTTTGCACAATATATTTTCTATTAACAAGTCAAAGAAATCGCTTTCACCTTACGACGATAAACGTTACATATTAGAAAACAAAATCAACACAGTTCCATACGGACATTACAGTATAAACAAAAAACGTAAACTCCCACCCAACAATGACGACAACACTCCCCAAAAGAGGCCAAGAACTGTAAACGAAGTGCTCATAGCCCACGGTCATGACTATTGTAGACCAAGAACCGTAAACGAAACCCTAATAGCCCACGACCATGACTATTGTTAATTTTTTTTATCATGCGGATATATATTGCCTTTCTTTAAAAAAACTATTATGTATTATTATAACTAAAAAAAATTATGTATGTAATATAAAATAAATTATTGTATTATATTATGTGTTATTTTTTTCTTAAGTAAAAAAACCCTACATACCTCCTCAACAATTTGATAACCACCAAACACATAAATCTTCTTGTAAATTTTATTAAGAAAAAAAAACACATCTATAAATTTAAAACGGTCCTTTTCAGGACCACCCTAAACCCCCCGAATCGATCACACATTAAATCTTTAACCGATCTGCACATATGTGCAGATCGATTAATGATTTATCATTGCTACACGTTATGGGAAGAGCATAGTATGTCGTTTACGAGATGGTGAAGAAGAACAACCATTTAACGTTTATTTACCAAGACGTTTTACCGAAACGCTTAATGAGGATGAATTAGAAAAAATGGTATCTATGAAATTAAAACTCGTATATAAAGGAATAATTGGTAAAGCTTTCGATGTAGCATTCGAATAATGATTAAAAGGTAGCTATTTAAACTGTCCTTTTCAGGACAACAACTTATTAAACAAACAACACAAAATTACACATACATACACAAAACAAAAAACACTTTAAACCCCCATTCAATAAAAAAACTGTAACTAACTATTGTTTTTTTAAAAATGTTTTTCTTTTAAAGAAAACAAGAAAAAAACGATATTTAGTTACGTTTATTGAATGCAGTGGTTCCAAGGCCCGCGACATGATGTGGTAATAGATTTATCTACTATCGGATTATGTTGCAAATGGTGAGGAGAGTGTTTAACAATAAATTGAAAATGTATCATAGAAAAATTGTAGCTTCAAATCATACAAAATGCACTTGTCAGGATATCACCATACCTACTAGATGAATTTTTTTCGAATTGTTGAAGGGAGGTTGTGACATTCTTATTCGTTGATAGCAGGGTGTGGTAGTTGTGGTAGTGGGGAGGAGCTTATAAATACAGTGTAACTGAGTGAAGCAGTTTATTCGTTGAGAAACGTTCGAGTTGTAAACATGATTCAGTTTAGTGAAGAAGATATACGCGTGCGCGTCGGTGACCAACAACTGACGACTATGTGTTTAAAATTAAAACACAGTTACGTATATATTGTTGATTTATCTGAACATGATTTTGATAAAAACGGTGATAACTTGGCCATAAGAGTGGTTTTCAATGATGATGATTTCGGATATGGACGAAAATATTATTGCGAATTTGAATGCGGTGAACAAGCTATCGCACTTATTCACAGCAAAGAAGTACTGTTTTCTGGATTCTACGGTGACGACGGTAACGTAAAGGCGTTCAAATTAAATCGTTCGTCGAACATGAATTTGAATGCGTCCGTGTTAAAAAATCTCAATACGCCGCATCGAAAAAATAACGTACTCGCTGTAAACGTGTATGCTGCAAACGAAAGAAGAAGAGTAACAGCTAATGTAGCGACGGACGGAGGACTTTTCTTCAGAGGTCGTGATGAGGTAGATTGTTCTGCCGATGGTTGTGACGATGCTACTCAACCGCTGTTGGTGGCGTACGACACAAATGAAAATTCAGAATTCGATTACGTTAAAACCAATCGATATATGAAAGGACGTCACATCGCTTCTCTTTATTTTATTTTATACAAGAATACGAAACGCAAAGAAGAGGATAAAGAAAACTGTCAACGAATTTTTTAATTTCTACGATGTTTAAATAAGTCCTTTTAAGGACTAAAACGCAAAATTATACACATACACAACATAAATTAGACTTATCTTGGGATTTTTTTTTGTTTCACATAGATGTTCTTTCTTGTATAAGTTTATCATTACTCATCATCTGCATTTGTCGTTCATAACATCCCGGTCTAGTAAAGAAGTATCATGAAGACGTTTCTTAAGATATATATAGTCGAGTGTTTTGTAGGCCTACTGGGGAGAGATATCACTCTAAAAAAAAATCTCAACGCACCGCGGTTGCTACCTCTGGGGTGGTGTGGAAATGCAACAACACTCTAAACCCCCATACAGTAATGTTAAACTATTTTTTAGAAATAAAATTTAGTCGATCGGCATTACTGGATGAAAGTTCCAAGGCCTGCGGTGTAATCCGACGTCAGATTCACCATCTGTTGTCGAATTACACTTGCGAATGGTGAGGAGAGTGTTCCAACACATAAATTCATTTCATAACTTTTTTTTCCTTTTGCAGATCCAGACGCAACCGGATTTAACCGGTTACAACAACTCAAGTCACTTTTGTATTAGTGACCCGATAATTATTAAAAAAAAAACATTTTCATTATCGCATCCGCTCTTATTAGAGACGACGTTCGAGTTCGCACGTACGCACTAACGGCTAGTGCGCATGCGCCGATTCGAATTCCAACGCTGCGATTGGTCAATCGGACAACTTCAGACCACGTCGGTCCCACAATTCTTCAGTCGAGCGCCGCATCTCGCACGGTAAACACCTCTGCGTCACTCCGCTGACGAACGCACGCAAACACACGCGCAGCAGACACTGCCGCCACCGCCTCCCGGTGCACGATCCACAACGAGAACCTCTCTCCGTCGCGGTAACGCCTCCTGACGCCATCGCCTGGACGACCAGGATCATCCTCGAGGTACGTCTAATTTTTTTTTTATTCACTTGTGTGTATATATATGTATGTGTGTGTGCGTGTGTGTTTGTGTTTGTGTGTCGCAGCAGACATCGCCACCACCGCCTCCCGGTGCACGATCTACGACGAGAACCTCTCTCCTTCAAGGTAACGCCTCCCGACGCCATCGCCTGGACGACCAGGATCATCCTCGAGATACGTCTAATTTTTTTTTTATTCACTTGTGTGTATATATATATGTATGTGTGTGCGCGTGTGTGTGTGCGTGTGTGTTTGTGTGTGTGTGTGTGTGTGTCGCAGCAGACATCACCGCCACCGCCTCCCGGTGCACGATCTACGACGAGAACCTCTCTCCTTCGAGGTAACGCCTCCCGACGCCAACGCCTGGACGACCAGGATCATCCTCGAGGTACGTCTAATTTTTTTTTTTATTTACTTGTGTGTATATATGTATGTGTGTGCGCGTGTGTGTTTGTGTGTGTGTGTGTGTACAGAAAGATGTGACGTTAAAATTCACAGCTTACGTAGAACATTTTTCACTCATTACATCAGGGAGTCACCGCAGCCGATTGGTTTAAGGCGTCAGTCGGTCGCGTCCCGTCATGACCGGGTTCGAATCCTCTAGCCGACAGAATTTTTTTTCACTTTAAATATTATTCATTTAATTCAAACCAACCGCCAAACAACAGTGATACCAACCTTTGAAATATTACTTCAATATATAACAATGCAAACACAAATTAAATCAAGTTGGCAACACTGACTCGCTGTCGACACAAAATAAATCAAGTTGGCAACACTGACGGGCTACGGTCGCCAATGACGTTACAATCCAAGATGGCCGACCACCGCCATCTTGAATTAATGACTCAGTAGTGACGTTTCCAAGATGGCGGCCGTCCGCCATCTTGGATGACGTCACAAATGGCGACCGTACCCCCATTTACCTACTACTATTATGCATCATTGCGGTTAAATTGTTTTTACTTCTATACTCCAAAGGAAATAAAAGGATTTTTAAGTACCCGCGATAAGTTTAGAATGGAGGTAAAGTCATATTTATAATTTAAATCAATTTATTTTTATTTATAAAATAAATGTTAATAGTTGGAAGTAAAACGTCGTTAGATCGAAAGATATATTAATAAATGGAATTTTATTCAATTCTATTAGAGATAAAGCGTTTTTTGATTTTATTTAAAATTTACGCTTATTCTGAGTTACAAGAATTCTTTTCAAATTACAATAAGATTTCCTATGTAAAATAAATCTGGTAAAGCTTTTAAATAAGATTACGAACAAACCTTTTTCTCTTAATAATGTTTTTATTAAAATAGTGATTTTTTTTACATTTATGACTGATATGCATTCTTGTTTTTATTTGTTTTTAACGAAGAAGATAAGAGATGCTTGTTGAAAATTTCTTAAACTGATGAAAGTAATGCAACTGACGACAAAGTGATTTTGAAGTTAGCTAGTTGTCTAAAAATTTATACGAAAAACTACATTATCAAATCGATATAATACTAACGTAAAGGTGCAGAATGTTCTGGAAAATAGACCTGAGCAAGATACATATACTGTTGAAAGCTTGAGCTGCAGTAGGACAATCTTTTTTTTTTTAATTTCCCTTACCACTGCTCCTGCGCCGAACCATTGCGTAGCCACAGTGGGTGCCCTGACCTCTAACCCCAGAGGGACTCCATGAGATCCAGCTATCCCGTGACCCATAGAAGGTCCCCGCGCTGACCGGGAATAGGTCCTTTTTATGTTGCCTTGCCTCTAACTAGTGCCCTCCCGTGAGAGTGAGCTCCAGCCGGGTCTACGATCTTTTCATTGCCTTTGCCTCTAACTGGTGGCCTCTCGTGAGAGAGGGCACGGCAATTAACCTGCCGGCTAACTCGTGCAGGTCGGATAGATAGCTCTTGTAGCAATGTTTTTGCCGGTAAACCCTCACTCTAGATTTAGATCATAGGCACGTAACTTAGTTCAAATCGATCGTTTAAATGTTAGATGGATGTTAGCTAGTAGATCAGGGAGTTATTTGTCAACTTTGGTTTGGGCACGAATTATAATAATTCTTATTTTTATTTTGTCGAGTGCGAAATGGCCGGTCGATTGACTGATGATCAAAAGTATAAATTATGTATAGATTTTGAATGTCTTCGAAAAATAAAATTAAGTTTTATAGAAATAAAAAATTTACAGACAATGACTTAAAAACATCGAAGAAAATATGTCCATAAGAAGTTTTGATGAAGATAAAGCAGAAAGAAAATAAAAAGTCAGCGCATCAATTAATACGGCAGAATTTGCCAAAATTGAAAGACCAGTAAAATCAGCTCCTAGAGAAATAGATTTTTTAAGCCTTCAATGAAATGGGTTTCTGTATCTATATAAAACTAGTAATGACAAATGTAATGATATATTGGCAGGTTTAGGATGGATTGCTAGACTGATGGGGAGGCACGAGAATTATCAACAGAAACGTATTCAGCAAAACTATTTTCTTCTTGCTGCTAACAAAGTCCAACGTGGTAAACTATCCTCTTCGTAACACTTTACTGTCATGAATTCCAATAATATTTCAAACATCCCAGGTAGAACTTCTGCGCATACGTGTGTTTACGCATTTTAAACTTTCATCGTTTAAACGTTCACAGTTACATCTGTAAATTCTTCAAATGCGTTATAAGTTACATCAAAAAAATTCTGCTTTGAATCTCGCTGTGACTTATTTTGAAAAGCTTTAAAATTTCAAAAAAAAATGTGTAGATTTCTATTGTAAATAAATTTTGATGCGAGTTACATACGTACGTACATACATACGGTCGCCACACCTCCCCCCCCCCCGTTCCGAGCTCTGTGGGCTTTAACGGAAGCATACAGACGTCACCTTGAAACTTGTCAAAATGGATTCAGGGATGGTCAAAATGGATATTTCCGTTGAAATCTGAAAACCGAAATTTTTCGCGATCACAATACTTCCTTTACTTCTTACAAGGAAGTAAAAAACCAATATTCTTACGTATTTACATCCATTCGGAATTTTTCGTGGATAAAATTGTGATTTTGTTTTGGTTAGAGGAAATTATAAAACGTCAAGATCTGCAAAACCCCGACATGCAAAATTTAACTCTATTAACAAATTATCCTATGTAGCAAATCCTTCGATATTTCTATACAGAAAACTAAATAGCTGGGAAGTAAAATATGATATAAGATAGATATAAAGTCTGACAAATTAAGAAAAATAAAAAGAAAATTACTCTTCAAAAACTAAACTAAGTGTAAAAAATAATACAATTTCATTAGGTTTTTAATTTCGACTTTTAGACATCATTACAGAAAAATTCGCGTTGAGCAACATGTTAGTGTGTTTTTATGTAATTTTTTTTTGCTGCTATTTATTATTTAAAGCGTTTGTATATTTCAAATTATTCTTCTAACTATAACAGCAAGAACACAAGGAATTTAAGTAATAGAATACTCGTCTTTGGTTGTTTATACCATTGTAATACAAAAATAATGTATATAGGATGAAATGATTCAGGCATCAGTCGTTCTGTTCTAAATTCTAACAGTGTGAGTAAGAATGGTTAAATTACGTACAAAAAAATGTGGTGGACTATACACGCAACTAGTTGTGAAGCCCTACAGCCACATCCGGTCTTGAGAATACCGCCATCAGAAATAATAATTACGTCTATTCATGCTTTCCCACTCTTTCATTACAATTATTTTATTTACTCTTTGGTTAGACGTTTTACAATAATTTAGTAAAGAATCTGAACGTTTTCTATTTTTATTTTCATTTATCGTAATTTTTTTTTATGTACGTATTATTTATTACCTATACTATTATCTATGTTCCATTATGTTCTGCTTGCCCTTGAGCGATTTAAAAATATATGCCACAACGAATAAAATTGTAAATTCAGAGCTTTATCTATTCAATTTTCAAGGTTCAGAGAATTTAAGATTGAATATAATGGTAATTAAAAAAAATAAAACATTTTCAAAGAATATTTTTATCACTAAATTTGAGCGTGGGAATATGAAATAGAAATTTTGAAGTATAAAAATGCCAAGTTTGTTACAACAGAGATGATAAATTCAATTTTGTAATAGATGAAAATATTTTTATTAATACAGACGATTCATGAAGAATTAATAAATATTTCAGGGCATGCTTTACTGGTAGAAATAAAGAAGAAACATCATATAAACGTAGATTCGAAAACGTTTTGTTAGCTTGTATAGGCTGGTGAAAGATTTCATCCTGATTTCTGAGCCTTCGGTAAAAATCAAGACAGATTATAATTCTTGGAACCCAAATTAAGGGATAAATTTCGTGGTTTTATATGAAATATAATTTGAAGAATTAAACAGAAATAGGTCCCAGTCCTATATTTTTAGTAGTTTTTGAGAAATCTGGGGTAAAAGATAAAACCTTTGGGTGGAAAAACACCCCTAATGTATGTTTTGGGGTAAAATAATTGTGTAAATGGGTAATAACAGATAAAATTTTAAAACAACTTGTATAGGATCATGTTTATACACGCCACAATTTAACTAATACGTATGTAAAAATTTTATTAAAAAAATATTTTCTGATATGTTTTAAAACTTATCTAATTGTTATGTTTAAGAAAATACTCAATGAAATCGATTTTAAAAAACAAATCTTTTCCCTTAATGGAATGATAGCTCTTCTGTCTTTGATCCAAAGATCCTGAGTTCAAGTCCCGGTCACGAATCGAACAACTTTTTTCATACGCTACAAAAAATTCATTCATCATCATCATCAATCTGGAGCTGTTACAACGTGACAGCCAAAATTAAAGGAATATTGATCAGTTAATTACTTTTGGGATTTCTCACCTTCAGGTTAATTACAGACATTCAATACATATATTTATTCTTTAAAAATAAATAACTAAACAATATTTCTAAAGGGAATTACAAAAAAAAATTCTTGTAAATTTTAAAGCAAAAAATAGTAAAAGAAACAAAGAAACTCAACTGATTTATTTCGTCAATAATATTTATGTATTATTTTTCTGTAGATTTATTTTAATCTGTATTTCCAATACTTTGCTTGTGATTTTACTTACTTTTATTTCCTCCAGTGTGTATTTAATGTTTAATATTTTGCGTATGAATGGAACGACACCAATTGTCACGGTTTCCTTCCTTTTCTGATATACCAATAATTATAAATTACATTTATATGTACAATTTAACTGTTCTGCTTTTATAATATACCATGTTTTTACTTAATATTTCAATTTAATTTTGTTTTGATTTATTTATTTCAACAGTAAATTTAAAATAATCATTAAAATCAGCTCTTTTGTTGAAATATAAAGGCTTGAACATATATAGAAAAATGTTCAAATATATACTCTTTCTTTTTTTGTTTAGCCTCCGGAATAACCGTACTAAACAAAAAAGAGGCTAAACATTCCTAAACGGTATTTTCAGAGGATGAATGAGGATAATATGTATGAATTTAGTCTTGTACAGTCTCAGGTCGATCATTCCTGAGATGTGTGGTTAATTGAAACCCGACCACGAAAGAACACCGGTATCCAACATCGATTATTCAAATCCGTACAAAAGTAATTGCCTTTACTTAAGATTTGAACCTTAGAACTCTCGACTCCGAAATTAGCTGATTTGCGAAGATGAATTCACCAGTAGACCAACCCGGTGGGCTAAATATCTACTAGATGAACCGTTTATAAAATCAATTAAAAAGAAGTTAAATGAACATGAACTTTATAGTTAATTTTATGCTAAAATTGATTCAATGGCATGTTTTATATTTTTATATTATATTTTATGCATTATTTTATAATCTTTATTGCTTATTTCATATTATAATTTTAACATAATTAAAAATTACTGTTTTAGATAAATTATATTATTTATTTTAATGATTTCTACACAAAAAATGTATTTATAAATAACAGGTCACATTTTATTTTATGAATAAAACATTAATTTATAAATAACGAGATAATATATCAAATGTAAAATAATAACTATTATGATTTATAAATTTTATCTGGTTTTTTCCCATAATTAGTATTGTTCCTATTTTTATTTCTTTTAAAATATATTTTTTTTCTTTTTTAATTACAGTTAAGGAATTAAATTTAAAAGTAACAATAACGTAATTACGTATATCGTAATTTATTTTATTATTTTGTGTACCGTAATTCTTGTTACGTTTTTATGTCTTAAGATGAAATTCTAATCGTTTTATTTCCTTCGTTTTAATAAAGGTTATAATGTATTTAGGCGTCTAGGTATACGCCTGTTATTTAAAAATATCAAAAACTAAAAGAAGGGAGTGGTTAGTTACTTCTTTTAAAGGTATTCTTAAATGATCAATTTAAGATCCTTGAATAATATAAATTTATTTACTGTCTTTTTTTCTAATATCCTTATAGGATATATATCGTATAGTAGTTTTATAAACATACATTTCTTTCATAAAAAAAAAACTGATAATAATAATTTTATTTTTTTTCTGTTTTATTATTCCGTAGGTTTTATACTCTAATTATGATTAATTAGAAAGTAGTAAATACAAAAAAACGATATTGAATAGATTACAAAAAAAAAACTATCTAGAGCTTTAAATATGATTTGCTTTATATACATATTTTTTGGGGGATTAATACGAAACGCGAGTAAAATGAATTCAAAGAATTTCAATAAATCGGTCAAATAATAATTTATGAGAGTGATAAAATATTTATGAAATTTATCATAAACACTTCCTATCCTTTTTTTCGATGAATATGATGCTTTCTTCTTCTTCTTTTGTCATCAGTCTAAAGAATGTTGAATAATTCCCATCACTTCATTAAAATTAAAATAAAAGTATTAGTTTACAGAAGATTATAGCTGCTAATAAAACACAAAAAAGTAGGAAACTGTTGAAAATGTGGTAACAAAGATTTGTTACGTAAAACATTTTTTTCGATGAATATGATGCTTTCTTCTTCTTCTTTTGTCATCAGTCTAAAGAATGTTGAATAATTCACATCACTTCATTAAAATTAAAATAAAAGTATTAGTTTACAGAAGATTATAGCTGCTAATAAAACACAAAAAAGTAGGAAACTGTTGAAAATGTGGTAACAAAGATTTGTTACGTAAAACATTTTTTTCGATGAATATGATGCTTTCTTCTTCTTCTTTTGTCATCAGTCTAAAGAATGTTGAATAATTCCCATCACTTCATTAAAATTAAAATAAAAGTATTAGTTTACAGAAGATTATAGCTGCTAATAAAACACAAAAAAGTAGGAAACTGTTGAAAATGTGGTAACAAAGATTTGTTACGTAAAACAGAAATAAATTCGATCGGTAAGATTGTTATTCTACATTTAGAACTATTTGAACTAATTGATGGAGAAATAAAAAAAAGAAGAAGTATTTAATAATAATATAAAAAGTGGATCCACGGATACGATAAAAATAGAAGGTTACACTTACAAAGTAATAAGTGCAACAACACATCATGGATCTTCGATTCGTGAAGGTCATTCATTATACTAGTCTTATTAAAAAAGGAAAAATATGGTATGAAGTGAATGATATGACTATCAACAAAAAAAAATTGGCCGAGAAATTCAAAGAATGTATATTTTTTGTTCTAGAAAGGGAATAAATTTTAATAATAAATCCATAAGATAAGAATCAGTAATACATAACATTGGTTTATGTATTACATGGTATTTATTACATGGCATGGTATTTATTTAGTAATATATAAAAAAATAAAAGAATAATCTAACAAAACACAGTGATATCCAAAAAATTACAATGACATTTATAAACCGTTCGGTAAGAGCCTCGCAGACATCATTTCTTCCGCTGAAAACAAAAGGTTTCTGTAATATAAATAAAACTGTTTTTAACAAAATGATACTGATATCAAAAAAGGTAAGACACTACATTTCTATTACCAAAATCATTTATTAATTTAGAATTTTCTTTAAAAAACAATACATGTTAAATATATATAATAGATAATAAATATACAATAATAAACAATAAACAATGTTTAAGCGTTTCATATAATAAGCAAAAAATAAATAAAAATTGTTACAAAACTCTTACCGGTTCGATTTCGTTTATATATATAATACATATAACATTTACAGAAGTAATTCGATTCTTATGATTATTCGTTGTTTAATAAATGAAATGAGGCCAGTAGAGTTTTGTAACAAATTTTTCTAT
This sequence comes from Lycorma delicatula, assembly GCF_047948215.1. Classification (NCBI taxonomy): domain Eukaryota; kingdom Metazoa; phylum Arthropoda; class Insecta; order Hemiptera; family Fulgoridae; genus Lycorma; species Lycorma delicatula. The sequence goes on along the minus strand of NC_134461.1, from coordinate 34,958,512 downwards.
TTTTTGCTTATTTTATGAACGCTTAAACATTTTTTATTATCTATTATTGTCTATTACATATATTTAACGTGAATTTTTTTTTAAACAAAATTCTAAATTAATAACAGATTTTGATAATAGAAATGTAGTGTCTTACCTTTTTTGATATTAGTATCATTTTGTTAAAAACAGTTTTATTTATATTATAGAAATGTTTGTTTTTTGAGCGAAAGAAATGATATAATAATATTTTTGGATGAATATCATTAATTATCTGATTGGAGTCTTGGTCTGCCTCTTTATCGTTTTTCCTCAAGATAGCCGTCCACAGGGGATTCAGGGGATTTCAGGGAATTTTGAAATTTTCTTCATCTTGTAAGATCCAAATATTTCATTAATTAAAATTTTACTGGCTATAATTCTAGAACCAATGAAAATAAGTTCTACTTAAGATATATTGTTGAAAACCTCTCAATCAGGGCTTATTACTGCAGTTAAGAAAAACTCCAAAATCCAAATTTTGTATTTTGTATTTTTGGGCTTTCCTGGACACTTTTGGTTCAGTCGATTGCGATCAAAAGGGGAGGTACAAAACTACATGTTACAACAGTCCTAAATTCAAAAATTTCAACACCTACGGGTAGTCGTTTTTGAGTTATGCGAGATATACAGACGTCACGCCGAAACTAGTCAAAATGGATTCAGGGATGGTCAAAATGGATGTTTCCGTTAAAATCTGAAAACCGAAATTTTTCGCGATCACAATACTTTCTTTACTTCGTACAAAGAAGTAAAAAGCTGACAACACAGTTTTAGGACTTTCCCCTCACGCGGCTAAAGCCTTGTTCTGGGAAAGTCCTACAAGTATGGGTTGTTTCTCATACACGGCTTATACATACATACATACATAACATAATTAAAAATATTTATTATTCTATTTAAATATAATTTATTTTTGTTTATTTAATTCGATGATTCTAACTAAAGTGCGCGCGCATACCTTACATGATTCACGCTGGTGTGGCAATACTAGCGGCGACGGTCGGCAAAATTAAACTAACGTAATTTCAGTTTACATAGAACACATTTCGTTTGTACATCGGCAGACTGGTGTAGCCACGAGACTTAACGCATCAGGTTCCGAATCAACCGGGCGATCGAGTTCGAGACCCAGCCAGATCGCGTTACTTTTTTACACTTTAAATTTTATTAATTTATTTAATTCTACCGATCACCTGTAATGTCACAACATAGCACTAGTTTAGAGCTTTTTTTTGGTGGGGCTGGAATTTTTCAAAAACTTTTTTCGATAATATTGTTATTTTTTAATTGTTAAAGAATGTACCTAAGAAAAGTGTGACCTTAATTAGGCGAAATCTCCAGATACTGAGGATGACCTTGCTTTACAGCCTCACCCCGATGAACTTTTAATTTGTAAATGTAATGGCATCAATGTCCTTATATAAAAGTAATCTAACCAAGTTTGGTCAAAATCGGTTCAGTAGTTCTGGAGATATAAGGTGATTTAGGGGCCAACACCGAACGCGCGCGCGTACAAACATTAACATCCGGAAAGTTTTCATTCGGTTTTTTGGGTTCCTTAGTTGCCAAACGTGAAGATCCGGTGAGAACCACATTTGCCCAAATTGAACCGTTTACAATAATTTCCCTTCTAGAGTTATAGCGCTATCTAGATGGTAAAATAAAATAATAATCAATTACATCTTACGTAAATGTCACCCAGATAATTTTTTTTTTGTACTATAAGGCAGAATTTAGATAATCTTTTTTGAGTTTGGATGATTGAGAGCCACGTGAATTAACACTTTGCTTTTATTTCTGACCATTTTCCTAATCTTCCAATAGTTCATCTTTCGTTTTGTTTTTACCTTTTCTTTTTTGATCAAACGTTATTAGTCTGTATTTTCTCCATCTTTTGGAAACCCATGAAATAATGTAAAAATTTTCTGAGTGTTATTCTGTTATGCACTATTTCTTCAGATATCTTTAAACCACTGAGGTAAATGGATTTCCGTTCTTTTTGTTGTAAATTTGGTTGAATATTTCTTATATCATTCATTCTTAAGGCGGACGAAGAATCTGGCTCTTCTTTTTCAGATAGAATCTAACATTTTCTTAGTTTCATTGTATTTGTAAAGATTTCTATTACTTTTGAATTTGTATTCATTTTATCTATTGTATTGGTCCTTGAATTCTTCTTAATATTTTCTTTTATGTTTTTTTTAATCGTATTTATTTCTTATGATTTAAAATTGATGATACATTCTAGTAGGTAAAGGTCTTCTGGTTTTGTTAGCGTGTTGTAATCTCGATTTTGGTTTTTATTGAAGTGTTCTTTTTGTTGTAGTATCTTTTGTTAGTTGATAAACTAATTCCATTTTTCTTGTTCTTTTTCCCATACTAACATTATCATTAATAATTTTTGTACATAATCTAATAATATTTATTATTAAAGAGAGATCTTGATAAAAGAAAATTGACATTTTTTACTAGTAATTGGGTTATTTCATGTTTCATATGGTGTTACAATTATTTACTGTAGATTAAGTTTATTATTAGGTTGTATATATTGATTCTTTTAATTGTTTAATAATCCTTATACTGTATAATTATATAGATTAATAATTTTTACTAATTGCCTTTTAAATATAATTGATCGTTTGAAAGGGGTTAAAAAATATATCTGCGCCAATTTCGTTATACTCGTACTACTGAAAATTTGCTGATGTATGGTTAATATCTTATTTAAAATACTAATTTATTAATTTTTATAATCTGATAAAGCTCTTTTGAGTTCTATAAATTTGTTTTAATGTTTTATATGATTTTTTTTTTAATTACATTAATATGGCTTATTCTTTGATTGCTTTTAAATGTACTTCTTATTTTATTGTATAAAAATTTATATTTTTATACCAATACATAACAAAAAAGGAAATAAATTCAGTGGACACAAATATGAATAATTATAAAAAATTATACTTATTATATGGTAGCGGAACTTGGGTTCGCTCGACTAGAGATTATAACCCAGTGGGTTGGTCTAGTAATTTGAACTCGTCACAGTAAATCAGCTTATTTCGAATTCGAGAGTACTAAGGTTCAAATACTAATACAGGCTGTTGATTTTATACGAATTTGAGTTCTAAATCCTGGGTACCGGTGTTCTTTGGTGGTTGGGTTTCAATCAACCAGACATATCAGGAATGGTCGACCTGAGACTGTACAAGATTACACTTCATTTACATTCATATATTTATTACATGCATATACATACATACTTCAGCTCATTCATTCTCTGAGGTAATACCTTACGGTGATTTCGAAGGTTAACAGAAAAAGAAAGAAGGCTAGAGAAAGAAGGTAGAGATTACAGGCATCTTTTTTTCTTTTTTTTTTTTCTTTTTTTTTGTCTTTAGTCATTTGACTGGTTTGATGCAGCTCTCCAAGATTCCCTATCTAGTGCTAGTCGTTTCATTTCAGTATACCCTCTACATCCTACATCCCCAACAATTTGTTTTACATACTCCAAACGTGGCCTGCCTACACAATTTTTCCCTTCTACCTGTCCTTCCAATATTAAAGCGACTATTCCAGGATGCCTTAGTATGTGGCCTATAAGTCTGTCTCTTCTTTTAACTATATTTTTCCAAATGCTTCTTTCTTCATCTATTTGCCGCAATACCTCTTCATTTGTCACTTTATCCACCCATCTGATTTTTAACATTCTCCTATAGCACCGCATTTCAAAAGCTTCTAATCTTTTCTTCTCAGATACTCCGATTGTCCATGTTTCACTTCCATATAAAGCGACACTCCAAACATACACTTTCAAAAATCTTTTCCTGACATTTAAATTCATTTTTGATGTAAACAAATTATATTTCTTACTGAAGGCTCGTTTAGCTTGTGCTATTCGGCATTTTATATCGCTCCTGCTTCGTCCATCTTTAGTAATTTTACTTCCCAAATAACAAAATTCTTCTACCTCCATAATCTTTTCTCCTCCTATTTTCACATTCAGCGGTCCATCTTTGTTATTTCTACTACATTTCATTACTTTTGTTTTGTTCTTGTTTATTTTCATGCGATAGTTTTTGCGTAGGACTTCATCTATGCCGTTCATTGTTTCTTCTAAATCCTTTTTACTCTCGGCTAGAATTACTATATCATCAGCAAATCGTAGCATCCTTATCTTTTCACCTTGTACTGTTACTCCGAATCTAAATTGTTCTTTAACATCATTAACTGCTAGTTCCATGTAAAGATTAAAAAGTAACGGAGACAGGAAACACCCTTGTCGGACTCCCTTTCTTATTACGGCTTCTTTCTTATGTTCTTCAATTGTTACTGTTGCTGTTTGGTTCCTGTACATGTTAGCAATTCTTCTATCTCTGTATTTGAACCCTAATTTTTATAAAAGGCTGGACATTTTATTCCAGTCTACGTTATCGAATGCCTTTTCTAAGTCTATAAACGCCAAGTATGTTGGTTTGTTTTTCTTTAATCTTCCTTCTACTATTAATCTGAGGCCTAAAATTGCTTCCCTTGTCCCTATACTTTTCCTGAAACCAAATTGGTCTTCTCCTAACACTTCTTCCACTCTCCTCTCAATTCTTCTGCATAAAATTGTAGTTAAGATTTTTGATACATGACTAGTTAAACTAATTGTTCTACATTCTTCACATTTATCTGCCCCTGCTTTCTTTTACAGGCATCAAAGAAAAAAATTCTTAGCACTATCTAAGGACGATTAGGACTATCTTTATTATTATAAAAACTATATTTAGTCCCAAGAAAAAAGTAAAAAGTCCTTGCTTTTTAAAAAGGTTGCGTCAGATTAGATAGATTTAAAATTGAGCACATTCGAAAAAAGTTTAGCATTTACAATAACAACGATAGATGGAGAAGTACGTATATTTCATGAATTAAAGAAGAAACACACAAAACTATGGGAAGAAGAAATCAAGGTATATCAAGATTAAGATGAGTCTAGGAACCTGCTTAGATCAAGGATCTAGGGAAGGATCAAGGATTAGGGAATCCCCCTAATCCTTGGAGGAAGAAGTTTTTATTAAAACATATTTATTTCTACAGTTATTCTTGACCGATTTAAACAGTTTTTGTGTTGTTTAAAACTTTTTTTTTTAGTGTATTTGTTAAAAATTCTTAAAATATTGTTTATCTCAGTAAACTTATGTAATTCCAGGAGATATCGGAATGGAACCTTTTTTTAATCAATACCCTGAAAAAAAAATTGTAAAATTTTTTTGTAAAAATATAAAATCCTAAAGTTCGTCGAAGACTTTTTTTAAAACTGCCTTGAATTGATAATGGTTAACATTTTCCTTCTCCTTCTTTAAAACATATGTCCTTCGTATTGAATTAAAAATTTTTTTCCTTCCATACAATCCATTATTTCAGTTGAAAATCATACCAGCTAAATCACTGGTAGCTCAACAGTTAAGCGGTAAAGTCATGTTTTTATTTAAGCTTATACCCACTACAAAAATAAAAATATTATTATAAATAAAAAAATCTTTCCAGGTTTATCAGTGATTTGCAAACAACTGTATTATGTAAATAAAATATAAATAAATAAAAAAACACTTTAAAACCCATAATAATAGGAAGAAAATGAAAAAAGCAAAAATTAAATTAAAAAGAAAATGTAGAAACATGCGAAAGCGGATTTATGTCCCCTTTCCTAAGAGAATTATCATTGTGCAAACACTTCCACATTTTGCATTTTAATGAAAGAAAAATAGTTTTCTAGAGTCGGTTGTGTTTTTTCATTCTAAGGACTTTATTTCTAATTATAATATAATAGCTTTTAGCTGTTTATAGTAGGTTTTAGCTCGGTCCTGTAAGTAGTGCCTAAGAATATCTCTTAACGAATGTTCAGTTCAACAGTATAAAGATCCATGGTTGTATAAAGAATTACTTTAAATAAGAAAGAGGTCTACCCATAAAATGAATAAATACGAAAAATACTTTTTATATAACACTTTAGAAGAGCATTTTAGTTTAAAAATCATTAAATTTGATAGATCATAATAGTCATCGTTTAAATTTCGTTTTCGATTAAAAAAAATAGATAAATATTTAAGTAAATATTAAATGATTAATATACTGTTATACATCCTACCATAATAAAAGGCATTTATGTGTGTGTCTATTAGCTTAGCACCAGAATATACTTAACATTAGCGGAAAATCCTGATTTGTAACCACCACATGTCACGCGGTGGTCAGGCGTATAATGGTTATATTATTATAAATCGATATATCGCATATGTATCGATATATATGCAAAATTTATATTAATAATGTATTTTTAAGTAGATTTCATAAGAACGCTACCTGTTGTATGGGTACAGTGATTCGACTTCCGGAAAATGTCGACATACCTTCGCGTTTCACATCCCCAGGACCCAAAACCACCGTCAGCTCAAAAGTTTATATTTATATACGAGTACATATATATATATATATATATATTTCACTTTCTTCTGGACACGATAACTGCCGTAATTTTGCGCCAGTCACTTTCAAATTGATACATAAAATATATGGACCCAAAATCTCGGTCGAGTTCGTTAATGGAAAAAATCGGACCATAGGGATGGAAATGGGGGATTTTTCAAACAAACAAAATATCGCTATAACTTCCTTATTAAGTAAAATATCGTATTCGTTTAAAATTCTTACTATTATTTGGATAAGGGCCTAAAGCTTATCTCAGTAAAGTTTTTTGAAATCACCAACCATTGGCTCAGGGGATGGAAAAAATGGGGTTTTAAAGACAAAAAAGCATACCTCCCTTATTAGACTCAGTATCGAACAGTTTAAAGTGGTCATTAGTTCTCTAAACATTGCTTAAAAATTTTGTCTGAAACAATTTTTGATATGATCAACTCTTACGGCAACGGACGACCAAAATATTGCTGGAATTGTAAGAAGTTGGAGCTTGTCGTATGCTAAACATATGAAACTTTTATTCACATGCAAACCATTGTTGTACTGAGTAAATTTGAAGTTTTTCTGAACTTTAAAGTGGAAATCTTTTTTATCCCCTACTTAGCACCGGTGAAATCTACCACCGTCTTCCGGCGTGCCGAAAGGCATTTTTTTTTATTAATGTTTTTCTTCACAACATAACGAATTATAATCAAAAATAAGTAGCCACCGGAATGTACCGATCACTTGCGGAAAATCCCGATTCGTTAGTATCAATTTTTAGAGTTAAATTTCTAATTTAATGTTCGTTATATTAATTTTCATCATTCAAAAAAATATTTATACACAAGAGGTAATCAGTTTTGCACACCTAATAACCCTATTCCAGACGCCGCCCGCCAGGGCAACTCGCCCGGAGGGCCTAGCTGCGGAGGGCGTGCCTACGGCACGCCTCTGCAGCTAGTAATATAATATTATTAAAATATTCTAAAAAATAAATTTTTTTATGAATATTTATTTTCACAATATTACGTAATAAAAAGTCGTTTTTTGGTCACAAAATGCTTCACCTTTATCTTTAAATAGCGTAATTTATCTTATTAATCATAATCAGTTATTAAATTGGCAATTATTTAAACCAAAAACGTTAAAAGATGTACCATACTTTTTATGTAAAAATCAATTTTATTCTGTCTACATATCCTAAATTTCAAGAATATAAATTCTCTTAACCAATCTAAACTTCTTATCGCATCATGACATATATTTTATATATAAATATGTTTTTGTAAGCGGAAACCAAAAATTATAAATCATTGCAGATAAGAGGTAATGTAAAAATACAGACGTATTTAAATTAAAATAGTTATCAGTCTGTGGTGTATCGTTATAAATTAACCATAGATTTCCGTTAATTTAAAAACAAATTATATTTATTCTGTATAATTAACTGAAATAAATTAAAAATTTATTGTTTACAGAATGTATTTTTATCTCAATATTTGCCAGTTTGATCTTTATTTAATTTAACAACAAAAGAAATACTTCAGTAAATTTGTACTAGAAGAGTTGAATCTTAAGTTTGCCTAGAACGGTAACCTTAATATTAAGGAAATCTTGGTAACGTAGAATGGTATATTATATTAACATTAGCATTTAGATTACGTCGATTCCCTTTTACATAAGCCAAAAATATTTTTTAAATCTCCCTGTACAAAATAAACCGATAATATAATCAAATAGAACGGTCCGTCGTTTAATAATTAAAGAGACAAATGGTAACAGGATAAAAATTATTTAATAGAATAAACTGAAACTACCTAACATCCAAATCTTCATCCTGGCATAAGAAATACAAGGAATTCGAAAAACATTTTCTAAAAGTATAAAACCGGATAAAATTTTCTCGCGGATGTTAAAAAGTACAGTAAAAGATGTAAATTTTTATAATTGGATCACTGTTTAAATCGGGCAATATTTACCGTAGTGGAACTTTCTACTGACGCTTTGCAAAATCGCATTTATGATTTATTCACAAAGACAAACGTATAAAAATTTGAAAATTTTTAAATTTGTAATGCGTGTATCGGTGCTGTTCATGGAACTTAAACGACGATTTTTAAGGAAAGAAATGCTTTTTTAAAATCGCAGAATAACTCATAATTACATTTAAATTCATTATTTTGAGTCGGAATCCAAACGACATTGTATGGAATGAAAACATTAGAGTTTACCCGCAAGAAAAAAATTCAAAACCTGTGTGTCAGCCGGTAAATCGATGCTAACGGTGTTTTGGGATTATAAAGGTCCAATTTATTGCAATTATTTGGAAGAACAACGTATAATCAACAGTGATTACTATTCTTACTCGCTTGAAAATGAAGTTAAACCTAAATAAGGAGGAAATTTCCGATATCTTATATCGGAAATGCTTAATTGAGTGCTTAATTCTTCTACACGATAACACTCGCTCCTGTAGTACTCAAACGATACGAGAAGCTATTCAAAAGTCGGGAGGTGTTAACACATCTATCTTACAGCCCCGATCAGTATCAAATTTTTTGTTTGTTCCTCTCAACGGTTTGTTATTCACGGTACCGTTTTCGGCAATAATGATCAGGTTAAGAATAAGGTTTAAGAATGAGTTACACACCGATGTGAACATTTGTTTACTATTGGATTATGAAAACTCACAGAAAGATGTGATCAGTGACTAAATGTAACCAGAGAGTATGTTGAAAAGTAGTGCTGGTATCATTAACATTGAATAAATAATAATTTTTCTACAGTAATTTGTTTTATGCTTCCTTGTACGAAGTAAAGGAAGTATTGTGATTGAGAAAAATTTTGGTTTTCATATTTCAACGGAAATATCCATTTTGACCATCCCTGAATCCATTTTGAATAGTTTCGGCGTGACATCTATACGTACGTATCTCGCAAAACTCAATAACGATTAGCCGTAGGATGTTGAAATTTTGTATTTAGGACTGCTGTAACATCTAGTTTTCTACCTTTCTTTTTGATTGCAATCGACTCAGCCAAAAGTTTCCAAAAAAGCCGAAAATCCAAAATAAATTTGGATTTTAAACTTTTTCTTAACTGCAATAATAAGCTCTCATTGAAAGCTTTTCAACGAAATATCATAAGTGGTACTTATTTTCATTGGTTTCAGAGTTTTAGCCAAATAAAAGTTTAATTAATAAAATATTTTGATGTTACAAGGGGAAGGCACATAGGTTCGAATCAGACCTCATCTCCTTTTTTTCAACTTTTTTTTTCATTTAAATATATTGATTTATTAATAATTATTTAATTCTGATTATAAAAAAAAAAATTTCAATAACAAAAAAAAATTATGAAAAAATATCAGAAGTTATTAATGAAATAAAATGTTATGTACTTTTAATTTTACAAAAATGTGTATATGTAATTTAATAGACGTACAAGGAAGTCATGCAGTGCCCACATCAGACTTTTTAATTTATGATTAGTTACATTACTTTTGTATAGTATTAATCGGTGATGTATAGTTTTTTTATTTCATAGTTAATTACATTAATTTGTTCATAATAATAATAGACCTATGTTGTTTCATGAAGAAATTTTTTAAATAACATTTATTTATATGCCTGAATATATGTTTTTAAATTTGTAATAATTCAATGAAATTTTAATTAAAGAAATTTCTGTTTAATTAATTTCAATATAGATTACAGACATTATTGAACAATAGAATTTTTTTATTGTTCCTTGGAATGATATATTATAGTAGAGGAATATTTTCAGAATAATAAATGATGACATTTCCGTTTGCATTTTTAGGTTCATTTTTATTGTGTAACTTTGTAGTATATATTCTTTTGTATAAAACTTGCTGACAAGTTATTCACTTCTGTACAATAAAAAAGTTAATTTGTAATATTTTGATTTATGACTAAAGTCAACTGTGCTAGAGAATTTTTTTTTAAGACGACTTGAAATGTCTGAAAAAAATACCAAAATATTTTAAACAGTTCATTGGATTAACGTGTTTCTATGTTTACAATGCATTACGTTAAGTGCGCGCGCGCACGTGTAATGTATATATTTCGAAAAGAAGTCTACATGAAAAAATTAATGAATTATGAGTATTAAATTTTTATTTTTAGATTTTTCAACTTAATACAAACCATGTATATGAAAAACTAATTTATAAAACTAATTAATAACCGGTTTTTACATACATAATCCTCTTTACCACCCCCTGATACTGCTTCTGTTTCAATCTTCTCCTACACTACTGAAAAATACTCTCTTATTACTATTTTTTTACCCGTTGAACTTTATCGAGTTTTTTTTCTTGTTATATTAAACTAGAAGCATTATATCTACGCCAGAGGAAATTGTTTTTAAAAAATTAAAGAAAAACTAAATAACCGCTCCTTTTTAACATTAATCGATTTTATACCCGTATGATTTACTAAAAGATTTTTGAAAATATATCTTATCTAAAACAATAAACTTTTCTCACTTTAATCGCCCAATTTTGAAGTTTATCGGTTAAAAATAGTTACCCAGCTATCGAATATTATTAAAATCTTAATAAAGTAATCTTAATAAAGAAAAGAATTAGTTTTATTTAGTATTTTTTTTTTTAAACAAATTATTTGTTTAGATAAGCTGAATATTTTTTTTTTCGATTTCATTTCAGTATACCCTCTACATCCTACATCCCCAACAATTTGTTTTACATATTCCAAACGTGGCCTGCCTACACAATTTTTCCCTTCTACCTGACCTTCCAATATTAAAGCGACTATTCCAGGATGCCTTAGTATGTGGCCTATAAGTCTGTCTCTTCTTTTAACTATATTTTTCCAAATGCTTCTTTCTTCATCTATTTGCCGCAATACGTCTTCATTTGTCACTTTATCCACCCATCTGATTTTTAACATTCTCCTATAGCACCACATTTCAAAAGCTTCTAATCTTTTCTTCTCAGATACTCCGATTGTCCAAGTTTCACTTCCATATAAAGCGACACTCCAAACATACACTTTCAAAAATCTTTTCCTGACATTTAAATTAATTTTTGATGTAAACAAATTATATTTCTGACTGAAGGCTCGTTTAGCTTGTGCTATTCGGCATTTTATATCGCTCCTGCTTCGTCCATCTTTAGTAATTCTACTTCCCAAATAACAAAATTCTTCTACCTCCATAATCTTTTCTCCTCCTATTTTCACATTCAGTGGTCCATCTTTGTTATTTCTACTATGCGATAGTTCTTGCGTAGGACTTCATCTATGCCGTTTATTGTTTCTTCTAAATCCTTTTTACTCTCGGATAGAATTACTATATCATCAGCAAATCTTAGCATCTTTATCTTTTCACCTTGTACTGTTACTCCAATCTAAATTGTTCTTTAACATCATTAACTGCTAGTTCCATGTAAAGATTAAAAAGTAACGGAGACAGGAAACACCCTTGTCGGACTCCCTTTCTTATTACGGCTTCTTTCTTATGTTCTTCAATTGTTACTGTTGCTGTTTGGTTCCTGTACATGTTAGCAATTGTTCTTCTATTTCTGTATTTGAACCCTAATTTTTTTTAAAATGCTGAACATTTTATTCCAGTCTACGTTATCGAATGCCTTTTCTAGGTCTATAAACGCCAAGTATGTTGGTTTGTTTTTCTTTAATCTTCCTTCTACTATTAATCTGAGGCCTAAAATTGCTTCCCTTGTCCCTATACTTTTCCTGAAAAAATTGGTCTTCTCCTAACACTTCTTCCACTGTCCTCTCAATTCTTCTGTATAGAATTCTAGTTAAGATTTTTGATGCATGACTAGTTAAATTAATTGTTCTGTATTCTTCATCCTCCTCAACTTCCTCTTCTTCCTCTATAACACCATTTTCTAATTCATTTCCTCCTTATAACTCTTCAATATATTCCACCCATCTATCGACTTTACCTTTCGTATTATATATTGGTGTACCATCTTTGTTTAACACATTATTAGATTTTAATTTATGTACCCCAAAATCTTTCTTAACGTTCCTGTATGCTCCGTCTATTTTACCAATGTTCATTTCTCTTTCCACTTCTGAACACTTTTCTTTAATCCACTCTTCTTTCGCCAGTTTGCACTTCCTGTTTATAGCATTTCTTAATTGCCGATAGTACCTTTTACTTTCTTCATCACTAGGCATTCTTATATTTTCTACGTTCATCCATCAGCTGCAATATATCGTCTGAAACCCATGGTTTTCTACCAGTTCTCTTTATTCCGCCTGCTTCTGCTGATTTAAGAATTTCCTTTTTAACATTCTCCCATTCTTCTTCTACATTTACTACCTTATCTTTTTTACTCAGACCTCTTGCGATGCCCTCCTCAAAAATCTTCTTTACCTCCTCTTTCTCAAGCTTCTCTAAATTCCACCGATTCATCTGACACCTTTTCTTCAGGTTTTTAAACCCCAATCTACATTTCATTATCACCAAATTATGGTCGCTATCAATGTCTGCTCCAGGGTAAGTTTTGCAGTCAACGAGTTGATTTCTAAATCTTTGCTTAACCATGATATAATCTATCTGATACCTTGCAGTATCGCCTGGCTTTTTCCAAGTGTATATTTTCTATTATGATTTTTAAATTGGGTGTTGGCAATTACTAAATTATACTTCGTGCAAAACTCTATAAGTCGGTCCCCTCTTTCATTCCTTTTGCCCAGCCCGTATTCACCCACTATATTTCCTTCCTTGCCTTTTCCAATGCTTGCATTCCAATCTCCAACTATTATTAAATTTTCATCTCCTTTTACGTGTTTAATTGCTTCATCAATCTCTTCGTATACACACTCTACCTTATCATCAACATGGGCGCTTGTAGGCATATAGACGTTAACAATCGTTGTCGGTTTAGGTTTTGATTTTATCCTTATTACAATGATTATATCGCTATGCGTCTTGAAATACTCCACTCTCCTCCCTATCTTCTTGTTCATCACGAAACCTACTCCTGCCTGCCCATTATTTGACGCTGAGTTAATTACTCTAAAGTCACCTGCCCAAAAGTCACCTTTCTCTTCCCACCGAACCTCACTAATTCCTACTATATCCACCTTTACCCTATCCATTTCCCTTTTTAAATTTTCTACCCTACCAACCTTTTTTAAGCTTCTAACATTCCACGCTCCGACTCGTAGAATGTTATTTTTTACTTTTCTGGTGACCCCTTCCTTAGTAGTCCCCACCCAGAGATCCGAACGGGGGACTATTTTACCTCCGGAATATTTTACCAAGGAAGGCGCCTTATTAAATGAAACTGCAGAGAGCCACATTTTCTTGGAAAAAAGCTGAATAAGAAAATGTATGTTACAAGAAAAAAAACCAGTTTTTCACGAAATAATCGATATTTTAAAGCATAAATTTTTCGCACGAATGCATACGATAAACAATAATTCTTGAAAAATTATTAACTTGCTCATTATTTTACTATCAACTGTCCATAATATTAACAATTTTTATGTGATTGTTGCAGGATTTTTTCCAGTCCGCATCAATCATTTTAGAAGATTATTTTTTTTACTTTCCTGTCTAACTAGCGCTATAGCAAAGCTATATACCTCTAGAAGGGAAAGCATTGTAATCGGTCCAATTTGGGCATATGTGGTTTTCACCTGATTTTAATGTTTTGACACCTAAGAAACCCAAAAAACTGGATGGAAATTTTCCCAATGTTTATGTTTATATGTACGTGTGTTCGGTGTTTGCCTCTAAATCACCTTATATCTCCAGAACTATTGGACCGATTTTGACCAAACTTGATCAGATTACTTCTATATATGGGACAATGATGCCATTTAACTTAAAACATCAAGGGAAGTGAGGCTGTAGAGCAAAGTCACCCTCAGTATCTCAAGATTTCGCCTAATTAAGGTTATATTTGTCTTACCTGCACATTTATTATATAAAAAATAACAATTGCAAAAAAATATATTTGCAAAATCGCATCCCCACCCCAAAATAATGTTCTAAACTACTGCTATGTTGTGACGTCACAGCTAAGCGGTAGAATTAAATAAATTAATAATATTTGAAGTGTAAAAAAGTAACTTCGTTTGGCTGAGTCTCAAATTCGATCGTCCGGTTGACTCGGTACCTGATACTTTAAGCCTCGTGGCCACACCAATCTGCTGATCGTAAAAGCGAATTTTTTTTTATGTAAATTGTTAAATTACATTAGTTTAGTTTGTGCCAACCGTCGCCGCTAGTACCGCCACACCCGCGCGAATTAAATATGGTATGCACGCGCGTTTTAATTAGAATCATTGAATTTAATAAACAAAAAAATTATTAATATTTTAAATTAAGTTGCGTGTGTAAGCCGTGCATGAGAAACAATTCACAGTTGTAATACTTTCCTGGAATGCGGGTTAATCGTGTTCCAGGAAATTCCAACAACTGTGTTGTCAGTTTTTTAAATATCATTTATCTTACTCATACTAATGAATATTTTTAATTTTTAAACGAAATTTTCTTACTTCGCTTATAATTATGACCAATATTTTTTTTTTTAATTTTTAAAAAACAAGAATTCCTGTTTAAAATAATTAATATTTGAAGAATGGATGGTACATGAGGAACTAATTATAAAAATTTCATAATTGAAACAGATAAATTAAAAATTATTTATTAAGTAGTTGGTAGAACGTATTTTTTGAAATTTTTATGCGTTCACAAGGTTGTTAATTTTATAATAGATTAAAAACTTTATAATGCGTATTTTGTTTTAATTTTATCGTTTTTTTTTTAATAAAAAATTAATAATACATTTAAATTGTGCTATTAACAGAAATTTTATTGGGGATTGAACTAACTAACATCATTCTCGACTTTTTATCATTATTATGAAGCAAATAATTGAGTTTCATGCTCATTGGCAAAAATATAATTTGACTAGTTCAAATAATCTCTCGTTCGAATATGTAGTCTTATATTATACTTCAATAGTCAGCTATCACTGTCACATTGAAATTTTCATAAGAATGTCATTGGAAATCTCTTCTGAATTGCAATCTCTTAAGCTAATTTTTATGTAAAACTAAAGATACTCCACGATTCACCCGGGTCAAGTCATCTCTAACGAGATGTTATCACCGTCTCATTTTTAATGAAATTTATTTGAAGATTAAATCAAATTCATGATAATAACATCAAAGAAGTGACTAACAATTACAGCTATTTAAAAGACAGTGATCGGTTTATTGAGTATATAATAAAAATTACACTGCCCATCAGAAAAGTTTTTTTTGAATGTTTCCTTCACTTCATGAGTCAAATCTTACTAATTTTGGGTTGAAAAAAACGAATATGGCAAAGAAAAATTTTATTAGCTCTAGCTTTAGTGATATACAATAGGTGGAAGTGTCTTATTTGAACGGATTAAGAGAAAACGATACATTTTAATTATATATACCAACAACATAGAAAGTTCATTTGACATTTTTTTAATGACAGTTAGATTCTTAGTGTTCTTAATTGATGGAAGAGTACCTAGAAGTTGTTGGTTGGGTCTGAAAAGATTCCTGTGCTTGCTTCATGACATCGTTGTCTTTTAGCTTTTCTCTTGTAAGTGAGATCCGGAGCATTCCTACACACAAACCAGCAGTAATCCGCAAGCAATGCTTCATTCCAGAAGCCCTGATCTTTGTTCCATTACAGAAATATCCTGATGGATTCTTTCTCCGTATTCATCACTGAAAACTCCACAATTAGGAGGAAAAAAGTCCAAGTGTGAGTGGGGAAAACGAATTTTAAGGGATATACTGATGGTATTTTTGCAGAAGTGCTGTCACCAACTGATTATAGTTTTCATCTTTTTTGTTGCCTAAAAAGCCATGAACGACTCCCTTTAAGGCTTCACAAGCTTCCTTTTCTTTCTCCTTCAAAATTCGGTCAAACGCAGGATCCTTTACAAGTTGTCGAACAACAAAATACTTTACATGTGGCCCAACAAAATACTTTCCTTAACTTTACATCACTTAATGTAGGAAATTTGTCTCTTAAGTACTTAAAGACCTGTCGTTCTCGGTTCATACTTTTGACAAAACGTTTCATCAAACCCAGCTTTATATGAAGGGGTAGAAAAAGAACAACATTCGGGTCCACGAGAGCCTCGGCAGCGACAATTTTCTAGCTAGAGTTATTTCTTGCAAGCCAGTCTGGTTGAATATAATGTAATTTCCTATCTTTACTATCCCATATGCATAAAAAGCAGCAGTATTTATTGTACCCCAGTTGAATTCCTAATAATACAGCGATGACTTTTAGATCGCCACAGATTTTCCTCATGTGTTCAGCATATTTGATTGAGTAGGAGGATTGCCATGTTTAAATAAGTATTCCTGAGGAATAGAAGGGCGAAGATTGCCGTCGTGAAATAATACAGCTCTCAAACTAAGCTTGGAGGAGTTTATGAATAGCCTCCAATCAGTTGGATTGTCATTCAAATTCAAACATTTTATCAAACCATTAACGTCGCAGAAAAGAAGAAGACTGTTTTTCTTTAAAAAAAAAGCAGATGTCTATGACGATATCTGTACTGTGAGATCCTGACATCACGTTGGAGAAGATTCCATTACTGTCGTCTTGACCCAAGAAGTTCTGCCTTCTCCTTCGACTAATCAAGGTCTCAGATAAGATCACTCAGTTCCGCTTGACTCAGTCTGTGCGGTTTATCATCTTTTTCGATAAAAGCAGTCATGGAATGTGGAATGATTGTTGGGTTGTTCCTCTTTCACACTGTCTTCATTCATAATTCAAGCTCATAATTTTGGGCTTAAATTATGAGCCCAAAATTATGGAGTAGGAACTGGTAAACTACCTGGATGTAGATAGGTCGAATAGCATATGGAAGAGTAGAGTATTGAACTTTTCCTCTTTATTTCATTGACAATTCTGCCTTTACATGAGGAGTCAAGCAGCATCTGTATGGTTTGTAGGCTCCCACCAAACCATAGGCTTAGCAAAAACCGTAGATCGTTTTTTCAGCCATTCTCGTAGTATAACTGAACAAGAGTTGCAATATATATGTGGAGCCCATGACTTATCCTGGTCTACCTTCATACCAAAATAATGCTTATAGGGAGTCTTCACAAGAGGGATCAGATTGCGTTTCTGTGACGAAAATTTTATTTTACCATAAAATGTGACAAAAATTATTCACTGAATTTACTCATTTTCGTAGCACTTTGATTTAACAAATTTTTCCTCTTAAAAAGTACTCGAAAACCAGAAATTCTACACTAATCACAACACAAACAATATGAAACACACAGTAATAGCAACAATAATAATGTTTATAACCTAAAAACAGCTAGAGAACATTGTTTTGTCATTTAACAGGTGTGACAACTTCAAAATCATAATTACCCCCAAACTAAAAATGTAGATCAGGTAAAAAATGACATATCATTGTTACTCCAAAGCAAGAACTAATCGGTCATTTTTATGGTCATTTTTTAATTCAGCAGATTGAAATACATACGAATAAGCTGTTTTTGAGCCCAAAACATTTTCATTGTTGGGTAGTGTTATTAATTAGCCTGACGTATTATCTACAAGGTACAGATCAAATTAACCAACAAAATAAAAAAAAATAATAATAGAGACTACTCATAACCTTTACCCTTCTTTTGTTTGTGTATGTATGTGGGCGCACGCGCGCGCGCGTGTGTGTGCGCGTATGATTTTATAATTAATTAATAACTACTTATATTTTTTATTATTTAATAAAGTTATACAATATTATTTATGGCCCCATAATTACATTTTATCATATGGAGAAAAAAAAAGAGAAAAAGATAACTTGGAAATAAAATTTTGTCACTTTTTGACATTAAGATGACAATGTTTGACTGAGATTCTTAGCTGCATGGGTGGACGTGTCGTTTGTTGTGTGAAGCTGCATAAATATTGATTTCTCCCCAAGCGGGTACCAGAGTATCCTCTTCTTCTATCCAACCTTACTTTATCTCTTCCCCTTAAACCTTTTCCTCATCCCGCATTAATTTCTTCTACCTCTCTTTCCTATAATTTTTCAAACTATAAAATTATTAAATTTATCGAATGATTTTAATCTTAAAAATACAATATGTTTAAAAAATAATGTCTCTATTTCAAACAGGTCAATCTCATAATAAAAATGTGTTAAACGAGACAAATTACATAGTACTCAAAGACGTTTAAAATTCTGTTTACCAGGTTAAAAATGTTCTATATTCCTTTCGTCTGGTGCACGGATAACATCAAGACGGTAACTAAATTATTCCGCAACGCGTTGCAAACAGTTTTCTGTTACGGAAGTTACTGCAGCAATGATCCTGGTTTTAAGCTTATCCAAATCAGCAGGTAATGGTGGAACATAAAACCTTTGTTTCACATATTCCAACAAGAAAAAATCACAAGGTACAATATCTGGGGATCTTGGGGGCCAAGAGTATAGTGTGGTCGTCCTGGGTCTGGTAGCTCTATTCAACTTTGAGGCAATGTTTCATCTTGAAACCGACGAACTCGATTGTTCCTATGTGGCTGTGCCCTATCTTGCTGAAAATAAATTCTTTGGTCTTCATTTATTTGTGGAAAAGTCTTGCACCATCTCAAGATAAGAATTGCAGTATTGCCTACAAAAACGAGAAAGCCACAAAGTTTTGTAAAATCGCGCAAAAAAACATTAAATTTTGTTGAATTTGGTCCTGCTGTACAATATCGTGCGGATTCCGCAATGCGAAATTTGTGATGTGAAATTTTACTACTTTTCTTTTTCCTCTTTAGCCTCCGGTAATTACCGTTTAGATAATACTTCAGAGGATGATATGTAGCATGAGTGTAACTGAAGTACAGTCTCAGTCCGACCATTCCTGAGATGTGTGGTTAATTTAAATCCAAACACCAAAGAACACCGGTATCCACGATCTAGTATTCAAATCCGTATAAAAATAACTGACTTTACTAGGACTTGAACGCTGAAACTCTCAACTTCCAAATTAGCTGATTTGGGAAGACGCGTTCACCACTAGACCAACCCGGTGGGTTGAAACTTTACTACTTAAATGAAATGTTGTTTCATCACAAAAACAACCGCACTAAAAACCTGTTGTTTTCCATATCAACTAAGAACAAATCACAGAAAACTTTACGTTTTAATTTATCATTTACACGAAGAGCTTGTACCAATTGTAATCGGTTTGGACTGAAATGCAAGCGTTGTCTTACTATACGTCAAACAGTAACATGTAACCCACCGGGTTAGTCTAGTGGTGAACGCGTCTTTCCAAAATCAGCTGATTTTAAAGTCGAGAGTTCCAGCGTTCAAGTCCTAGTAAATTCAGTTACTTTTGTACGGATTTGAATACTAGATCGTGGCTAAGGGTGTTCTTTGGTGGTTGGGTTTCAATTAACCACACACCTTTAGGAATGATTGACCTGAGACTGTACACTTATACATATCACCCTCATTCATCCTCTGAAGTAATACCAGAACGGTAATTCCCGGAAGCTAAGCAGGAAAAAGAAAGAAAGAAACAGTCACATATGTAGGATGCCAAGTTCTCGGTTACACTTAATGTGTTTATTTAATTAATAACATTAAAATTAGGCTATAGATTAGTAGTACGTTTTCATGTTATTATAACAGTTTAAATGAAATTATTATTTGCTCTTTAGGAGATTAAATTCTATGGTATTTTACGATAAATTTTAAATTATTCGAATAATAATTTTTTACGTAATAATTTCAGATAAATTGTAGAGTCTAATAAACTTTAAGTTAGGTTTTAATAACAACGAAAACGTATACTTTTAAGACTTAGCATAAGTGTTATTAAATTAAATAAATAAAAAGCACTAAGCTTTCGATCACTAGACCTCCCATCCACCAGGAATACACTTAGTTGAAAATTTACCAGTACCACAAACTGTTTTTTTAAATATTTTTATGTTTGAATAGTTGATGGGAGGTATATATTTAAAAATATATTTTAAAAAAAGCCTATAACGCAGTTGCAGGACTTTCCCGTCACGCAGTTAAAGCCGCGTTCCGGGAAATGTCCTACAGCTGTGGATTCTTTCTGATGTACGGCTTACCCACACATATGCACACTACTAAATTTAAAATATTTCTCATTTTATTTAAATATAATATTTTTACATTCATTTCATTCAATGATCCTAACTAAAGAGTGCGTGCATACCGTATTTAAATCGCCCGGTTGTGGTGGTACTAACGGTGACTGACTAACTAAACTAATGTCATTTCACAACTTACATAGAACTAATATTTCGGTTGTACGATCGGCAAACCGGTGTAGCCACGAGGCTTAATGCACCAGGTACCGAGTCAACTGGACGGTCGAGTTCGAGTTTTAGCCAAATCGAATTACTTTTTTACACTTTAAATATTATTCATTAATTAAATTCTACCGCTCATCTATGACGAAACAACATAGCAGTAATTTAGAGCATTTATTAGAATGAGAATGCGATTTTGAAAAAAATTTCTTTTGCAAATATTGTTATTTTTTAATTGTTAACAAACGTCCCTAAGAAATATATGAAGTTAATTACGTGTAATCTTCAGATACTGAGGGTGATCTTTCTCTACAGCCTCACTCTTTTGACCTTTTAAGATGAAAATTTAATGGCATCAATGGCCCTACTTAGAAGTGATCTGACCAAGTTAACGTGATTTAGACGCCAACACCGAACATTCACAAACACACACACACACACACACACACACACACACAGAGAGAGAGAGAGAGACCAGACACACATACATACAAACATTAACAACTGGAAAATTTCCATCCGGTATTTTGGGTTCCTTAGGTGTCAAAACGTCAAGATCCATTGATAACCGCATATACCCAAATTGGACTGATTACAATACTTTCCCCTTCTGGAGCTACAGCTCTAGTCTAGCGTTATCTAAACAGGAAAGTAATAGATGATGTAAAGAAAATGTACTTAAAGTTATTTAATGACTTATTTTTACTATTATCATTTACATTTTATTAATAAATAAATAATATAACGATAATGTAATATTACTGTGCAATAGTTTTACCCAACGAGGTTTCATGATATTTGATTAAAATGAAAAATATTTTTTTTTTTTTTTTAACGGACTGTCATATTAGCATAATTAACTCTTCCGAATAAAACTTTTTTTAAAAGCAATTTCGATTCTATAATCATCTATATTACCTTTATACAAAGAAGAATGAAAAATCCTTTAACAGAGAAATCTGAAATGATGCGGGTTAATTAATAAATTATCTTTCTCTCTTCGTACTTTCATTAATTAGATGTTTATATATTTTAAACAATTATACCAGTTAAAATAAATAAAAAATTCAAAATGAAGAAACGATCTAATTACAAAAAAAGAATTTTCTTTTTTTAAGATTTCTTATATTGTTTTATTTTAACTGAAACAGTAATGATGTAGAAGAAAAATATAATGAATGCTATTGATTTTTTGTGTTGGGGAAGAAATCCAATTAGATAATGAACAACTAAATATAGGTCATTAAACTGTCAGAATGGAAGATAACGAAGGTGGTAAATTTTAAGTTATTAGAGTATTTTAACCAAAAGCTACTATTTCGGTAATGAAATTGTAATTTATTTCGGAAATTTAAGAGAGAAACAGATATTAGCATAAGCCAAAATTATATTAAAAAATAAATATGAGATTAAAAACCGTAACTTTTTAAAATTAACGAAGAAATTTTTGTATGAAGTTTAGCGATCTATTAGAAGAGAAAAAAAATTAAGAATATAAAAATTAGAAAGATAAAGAATGGAGGCTTTAGAAATAAGGTAAGGATGATGTTCAATTAAATAGAATGATAATGTTCAAAACAAAATTAAATGGTTTTACAGGAGATATTTTTTTATCAATTTATCCGTTATTCAGTCATTCAAAATTATTTAATTTGGTTGAAGGGTAAAATGTAAAAAAATTTAGTCTTCCTAATAGTCAACTTTTCCATTCACTCCAAACCGCGCCATTTTCTTTTCCTATCTGCAATTTTCTCTTCCACTTAACATCCACTTTTTCTCGTCTTCTTAACTCATATTTTATTTCCAATGAATGAACAGTTCGTTATTGAATTCATAATATATTCAGAGTGTTTTTAAAATGGTTGGCTGGCTATACCTTTTCGGGTTCTACTTGTAAAACTAAACAAAAAAATACCCTTAGGAAAAATGGCAATCTCTCCTTCATTTTCCCCCTGACTGCCATTTGGTTATTTTTATATAAAAATGTATATCTCAAGTTCGGATAGACGAATTACATTAATATTTGGTAAGCGTCTTGGTAATAAAGTTTTAAATTATAAAAAAAATCAGAAATTAAATACCTTTGCAAATTACAAAATGGCGGCCATGTTTAGTTTTTAATCCGTTATATCTCCGTAAATATTAGTTTTATCAAAATTTATCTTATTTGCTAAATTATTACATTAAGCCTTTTTTTTAACAAAATGACATTTTATGTTTTAAAATCGGTTAACAAATAGCCGAGTTTTGTGTGCCCGATCACCTGACTTATACCCTCTTGACTTCTACCTGTGGGGCCATTTGATATATATTGTTTATTCAACTCCAATACTCAACATTGAGAATCTTCAAAAAAGGATCCAAAATGCATTTCAAGAAATTAGGAATACTCCGGAATTTTTATAAAAACAATCTCTCAAAAAAAACTGGAGATGTGTAATTTCTAATGGTGGACACTGAAGATCTCTTATAACTAACTTTTAACAATAGTTAACTGTTGTAAAAAAAAGTATACCTAATGTTCTACACATTATTATATAATATTATAGAAAATAACTACTTTTTTATAATAATTTACAATAATAGAATTAATAATAATTAAAAGCAATTAAATTTAATCGAATTGAACGTAAAGTGGTGGACATGAAAACAGACACAAAATTACATCAATTTTCTGCCGTAACTCGCCATTTGTTAACCGTTTTTAAAAAGTAAATTGTCATTTTGTTCAAAATAAAAGGCTTATATTTTAGCACAAACATATATTTTGAAAAAATTATATTTATGGATATATAAAACGGATTGAAAAATAAACATGGCCGCCACTTTGTTATTTTCGAAGGTATTTAAGTCCTGATTTTTTCTAATTTTAAAAATTTATTACAAAAACTCTTACCAAATATTAATATGATTCCTCTATCGGAATTTAAGATATACATTTTTATATAAAAATAACAAAATGGCGGATAGTGGGAGAACAAAGGAGGGCCATTTTTCCTAAGGATATTTTTTGTTTAGTTTTTTAGATAAGTAGAATCCAACAACGTATAGCCAGCCCACCATTTTAGATCTGTGTGTTTTAGATCTGTGTGTGTTTGTGTGTGTGTGTGTGTGTGTGTGTGTGCGTGTGTATGTGTGTGTCCGAGTGTGAACACCGTCTCAGATTTTGATTTTGATTTTGGATTCAGACTAAGCATAGTTAGAGGATATAAAAAATACACGAAGGACCGTAATTGCCGTTTGGTTCACCTCAAAACGGTCTCCAAAATTAAAATTTTGTAATAATTATTACACAATAACGGTAGAATTTTCCAAGTTTAAACGCATACTACATGATACATAGTACATATCATGTACTATGTATCATGATACATAGTACATAGTAATTTACATACTACATATCATGTAAGTGAAGTGTAGTCTTGTACAGTCTAAGGTTTATTAAAGTATAGACTCCCCAAAATTGCGGAAAAACTAACTTTTTAATAATTGAAAAATAATATGCCATAAAACCGCCGAAACACGATATAAGTAAATTATATTAACTTAGTGGTTTAAGGACCACAATAGAAATTTATTTAAAAAATAACTCTTTTGTGCTACCTGCATATATTTAAAAAAAAATTGTTAAATTTAAAATTAGAAATATTTGTAACTTTTTAAATGTAACAGAAACTAAAAAGGAACTAACGTCATATAAGACTATAAATTATGATTTACATAAAACGCGAGTACTAATCGGCCATCAATGGTCACGTAAACTATGAAAACTTTAAAGCATAAAAACCTTTTTTTTCTTTTTTTATTAAGCCTCCGGGTCCACCGTTAGATATTGCTTCAGAGGATGTGATGAAATGTCAATTTTTTCGCGTGAGAAAATGCTATGCGTGATCGGGATTAGAACCCGGGACCTCCGGATAAATGGCAGAGACGCTATGAAAAAGGCTTAAAGACTTATGCAACGTTAATATACAATAATTAGTTTATAAAGTAATTAAAATTAGTAATCATAGTAAACGTCCTGTTCAAATATCTTTAATCGCTTAGAAAATATAATTAAACAGTAATAATAATAAGAATGTTCATTCCGAACAGTCTTAATATACTTTTCATTGAAAACTGGTTTATTATGTAATTTAATTGAATTAATCTATTAATTATCCAATAATTAAATGTATATTTTTATTATTAAATCTATTTTTATAGTTAATAAACAGTATAAAAAAAGCAAACGTAAATATAATTAAATGTTAGATAAAAATATAGTGAATACAAAATAAAGAAAACACATTATAGAGACTGCATAAACGTTAACAATAATTTTGTTGATCAGTCTTTATACTTCAGTGTCTTTTCTGTTAAGCTTATTAGTTTCATTTTTGTACCTTTCTTAAAAACATTAATTAATTATAAAATTATCTTTTTGGACTACTTTTTAGCATTACTTCACTTTACGTTCGCGCGTAAGAAAGCTTCTAGAATTATTGAATCTCATTTAAACCGATGTTTTTGGAACAACACATTTCTAGGAACTTTGTTTTTCTGTTTAACCTCCGGAACCACAGTAAGTGGATGACTTCAGAGGATGATATGTATGAATTTAAATGAAGTGTAGTCTTGTACAGTCTCAGATCGATTATTTCTGAGATGTGTGGTTAATTGAAACCCAACCAACAAAGAACACCGGTATCCACGATCTAGTATTCAATCCGCATAAAAGTAATTTCCTTTACGAGGATTCGAAGTCGAGTGTTTAGAACACTCGACTTCGAAATTAGCTGGTTTGAGTTACATTTTTTAGAAATTTTCTTTTGTAATTGCGAAAAATTTCGGTTTTCAGATTTCAACAGAAATACACATTTTGACCATCCCTGAATCCATTTTGATTAGTTTCGGCGTGATGTCTGTACGTTCGTATATATCTCGCATAACTCAAAAACGATTAGCCGTAGAATGTTGAAATTTTGGATTTAGACTATTGTAACATCTAGCGCACCCCCCCCCCCCCTTTGATTGCAATAGACTGGACCAAAACTGTCTAAAAAGTAAAAAATCCAAAAAAATCTGGATTATAGAATTTTTTTAACTGTAGTAATAAAAAAAAAATCAGAAGTTATTAGTGAAATAAAATTTGATGTACTTTTAAAAATATGTATAATAGGCGTACAAGGAAGTCATGTGGTGTCCACATCAGATTTTTTTTTTTTTTTTTAGCTTCCGGAACCAGCGTTCGGGAGAATGAATGAGGATAATATGTTTGAATGTAAATGAAGTGTAGTCTTGTACCTTGTACATTCTCAAGTCGACCATTCCTGAGATGTGTGGATAATTTAAACCCAACAACAAACAACATCGGTATCCACGAGCTAGTATTCAAATCCAAAGAAAAGTAACTGATTTTACTGGGAACTGGGGATAATTTCAAGAAATAATTCTTTCCATCAAGAATGAATGATAAATTTTCTGAAGATTATTTCAGTAATGAAATAAAATTACATAGGCCACTCCTTTTTTTTCTATTATTTTTTTTACTTTTATTATTAAACTTAAAAATCATGGGAAAATGTTTTTCCCCATGATTTTGTGCGATAAATGTAATAATTAATTTCATTTTTGATCATAAATCGGCAGACTTACAACAATCAACTCTCTTTAATTTTTTATTCTGCTGACATAGATCCGCGTTAAATGAATGGGAATATGTGGACAAAATATTGATCATCAAAATATTCAGGGACTTTTTCTGTTACACAACTACGGTTTGACTAACGCTTCTGGTTTTTTTAACAATTTATGATTTATTTATTTAAAATTAAATAAATAAATATTAATGTTTTTGTCTGTATCCCAGTTCTCCGTTGGCTTCTCTGTGCCACATAAACTTATTCTGTCTCATACCTGATTTACAATTCGAAAAACTACTTACTTACAAGGCGACCAATCGTATATAAACATGTAAATTATAAAATATACTTTTGAACTAAAAGTGGGTTTATTATTACAGATTTATTATCATTATTACTTACAGTAAAAGTATACAAAAATTCAACCATAATTGAAGATCTTTATTTTTGCATAAATTAAATTAATACACTCAAATTAATAATAAATTAAATATTAATTCAATAACACTTTTTTATTTTTTATTTTGAAATTGTAATATCGATATTAAGGCTCCCCCCCCCCCAACTTTAGCGCGACGGATTAGGCTGAAACTTCGCACATTACTTTCGAAAGCACCACCTGAGACAAGACCCTTCGCTTTGTTGTGCGAGGACCTCCGATGTTGGTAATTATCCGACCGATAGTGATGTCCGTTTTTTCGGCTTTGACCTGCACTTTTTCTATTTACCTCTGAAAAGTGGCTTTCTTTTTTATCCATACTCCGAGGTATTTCACTATAGGGGAGGGTGAACTACGGTGGTATTGAACCTAAATGAAATCGGTGTCAGGATGCGCCTACCCGAGACGATGACCATTTTGGTCTTTCCCGGAGAAAGCTGAAGCCCTGTCTTCTGCAGGCGCAAAATAATAATGTTTATCGCCTAGTTCCCAGTGTCAATCACGTATTATAATAGTCGATATTTATAGTATTGAAGTAACTATGTAATTAAAATTAATAATCACGATTAACTTACTGAGTGAAGCGAATTTCTGTTCAACTTAATCTTTTGCCACTTCATTTGTTTGTGTATTTGTGACGCAATTATTCTAAACGCATTTTTTGATTCTTATGAATGTAGTAAGATTATTTACTATTAGATCTAACTAAATTATGTTATTGTTATTAATGTTTCATTATTTCGTTCGAGTATGTGCATGCAAATTTAATTTGCAGTATTAAAACTGGAGACTGATATTTTTCTTTAACAGAAGTGTTAGCAAGGTAGGGTGAAGGGGAAGTTTCTGTAGCCAAGGCATCACTGCTAATAGACGCTAGGTAAAGGTAGGCCTATACTCCGTTGCGAAAATGTTACATAGTTTATGTTTCAATTAATTTACTAAAGTTGAGTGGTATTGTCATTCTATGTTTTATCATAATGAAATACCACACTTATTTATGTTTATTTAATTTATATTCACAGTAATTAAGTGTATGTGTGGTCTGTATTTGTTTGTAGTAATTGATAATTTATTACTTCCGAAATTGTTCCGTTATTATTCAAGATTCGGATATGATAAATCGGATTATTTATTACGTTATAGCGTGAAGTAAAGTACTGTAATATTTAATGACAGCTACTCAACGATTGCAATAGTGCGGCATTTGTTTCTATGGTGCAGAAAATTGAAAGTCCAAATTGGAATTATTTATCCTGTGGCCTACTTTATTCTGTTGCCTTTTTTATTTTATTAATTATATTTAATATTTTAAAATAGAAATTGTGTACATCAAAATTTGTACTTTAATATTCTAAACATTAGTGGTTAAATAGGGTTCCTGCGCCATCAGTACCCTGGACCGCCAGGAACATCATGGTTCGCCATGTTGGAAATTCTCTTTTTCCTGTGGGAATTCTATACGGATTATAACGCATTTTAATACTACGTTTTCCTAGTTACACATCGAAAACGCTAGTAGTGAGCGCCTAGGTCCGACAAGCGAATAATTAAAAGTAATAATATCGGTTGTGTATCCTCTCCTGATATTCTACATCTTCTAGGTATTAATGAAAAATTCGCTTCGGCGAATCGAATGGTTTTCACTTTTCAAATAGTTTGTATACTTATACTTTATACCGATCGCTTTCACTATAATCGATGTCCGAATTTTGATCCTTGTCATATGCGACGAGTAGTGGTTGTGTATCAACATTGCAAAATTGGTTGGTCTCATCGCACGACCTCCATCGTCCGTTGGTCGCTACACGAGAAGTGAATCTTCTTTTGTTTGCTTTATACACGTTATGGTGAGTACGTTATTTTTTAGACAAGATATAGTATGTCTGTTTAACGTCACCGTGTCCAACAACATATTCAGTGACTCATCTAATTTGAACGCATTCACGTTACTATTGCTACCGTGCAACCCGAAAAAGATTATTTCTTTACCGTCTGTGAGAGCGATCGCGTTGTCTCCGCATTCGAATTTGCAATAAAATTTTCTGTCTTCATCGTTCGACTTGAAACCCAACTTTATAATTACGTTATCCCCGTTTTTATCAAATACATGTCCGCTTAGATCAACAACGTAAACGTAACTGTTTCTCAATTTAAAACAAATCGGCGACAGATGTCAATTAGCAACCCGAACATCTACTTCCCTAAATAGCTCCATAACAACGACGATGACGACAACGATGATGTTTACAGCGCAAAATGATCTCAGAGAATGAAATCTTTCACTTAGTTACATCATATTTATTACCTCCCCACCCAATCAACCCTCCCTTCGTCCATCTCCCTTACCTATCACACCATTCCTATTTTCACCTAATGCTCCCTTCACCATTTATACTGAAATTTGACGTATACATGCACTCAAAACTCGATAAAGACCTAGAGACCTATTCATCCAGTTACGTGTGTAAACTATTTGAAAAAAATGATAAATTCCTTTCTAATAAACAGTAGTTATACGTTACTGTATGGGGTTTAGGGCGGCCCTGGAAAGGGCCTTTTAATAGTTAGGTATTTTGATCAATTTAATAAGTGTTTTGAACAGAACACTGTGCTTATTCAAACACAACATCGAACTGTGGATACTTTAAACGAATCGGAAATTGAATCAGCTGCTAAAAAAAATTTAGAACTCCTTATTACATAGGCAATAATAATAGATTCCATTCGGATCATTTTGAATTATTACAGTTACAAAACAGTACAATTACAGGTGCAAATATTCCTCGTGTATTACGTTCGCGTTTAACTAAAACGCGAACGCCACATTAATGGTAATGGAACTAACACTAACATTGTCGGTTCAGTCGAGGAAGAAATGAAAGTTCGAATGTGAAAAAACTGTGGGAGTTACAAATTCAGCGTTTCGGCACTTCTTTTTTTACCATGATTTCACTGGTTTGAAATGTAAAAAAAAAAAACATATTTTTCAACTTATTTTACGAAATAAAGGTAATATTTTAGAAATTTTTGGCCAGTTAAAACAATCTTCTTTCTTTTTCCTGTTTAGCCTCCGGGAATCACCTTCAGGTATTACTTCAGAGGTTGATATGTATGAGTGTAAATGAAGTGTAGTCTTGTACAGTCTCAGTTTGACTATTCCTGAGATATGCGGTTAATTGAAACCCAACCACCAAAGAATACCGGTATCCACGATCTAGTATTCAAATTCGTGTAAAAATAACTGACTTTAGGACTTGAACGCTGGAACTCTCGACTTCCAAATCAGCTGATTTGGGAAGACGCGTTCACCACACTAGACCAACTCGGTGAGTTAATTAAAACAATCTATTAACCCTAAATAATACGGTACAAATTAAAAAAATATATATTTAAAAAATGTTGAAAAAAGTTTCTTTAATTCAGTTTCATGAGTTTTCTTTAAGTTTATGGATTTTTTAAAAGGCTCTTTTATAAACTATGATTACCTTAATTTAGAAATTTTTACTCATATAAATTATAATAAAAAACTAGTATGGTTTTTAGCATCATTCCTCAACGGTTTATAGATTTGCAACGAAACTTTTAGCGATTTTTTTTTTTGTCTTGATTCAGATTGAGACTGGATATTATGTCAAAAGTAGACTAGAGTTACTTTGGATGACGGGCATCAACTGCTTTGGTCATTTGCCTTTTGAAAATAGAAAAATGTAGCGTATGAAAAATTCCATGCCCGACCGGGATTTAAACCTCTGGATGAAAGGTTGAGACGTTACCACTCCGCCACGTAGATCGGCGGTATTTCTATTATTATTATTAGTTTACTTTCCCGTTTAGCACTATAGCAGAACTACAGCTGTAGAAGGAAAAGTATTATAATCGGTCCAATTTAGGCATATGCGGTTTTCACCGGATCTTGACGTTTTGACACCCAAGGAACCCAAAAAAACCTGAATTGAAAATTTCCGTATGTTCGTATATACGTATGTGTTCGGTGTCTGACACCTTATATCTCCAGAACTACGAAACGATTTTGACCGAACTTGGTGAGATTACTTCTGTGTATGGGGTATTGATGTCAATAAATTTTCAACAGTAAATTGTAAAGGGGTGACGTTGTAGATCAAGGTGATCATCAGTATCTTGAGATAACTTTTAATTAAGGTCCTCTTTTTTTAAGCACGTTTGTTAACAATTAAAAAATATTTTCAAAATTGTTTTTTTTTTAAATCACATTCCCACCCCAAAAAGGGCTCTAAATTAGTAGCCAAGTGGGTATACTGCCTCAATAGTACCCCCCTGTCATCACAAGGAGCGCTAATGTAGCACTGGCGTACTAAATTAAATTGTGTGTACGATGCGGAATGGGAAAGTCTTACAACTTTTTTGTTAGCTTTTTTTTTAACATAAAATATACAAAAAAAATATAATCACTTTTATTACGTAGTTAGCGAAATAAAATGGAAACTTATTAGTTTTATTTATAATGCTATTTATATTTTCAAGTAGCAGATTAACTAACATTTGAAATAAATCTTATGAAATAAAATTATATTTTCTAACATTATTACGTTAGTCAAATACAATACCAAATTTTCTTTCTAGTCAAATTCACACCGCTTTCAGTTTTTATAAAAAAAAGAACCAGGATTAATGGTCTAAAATTTTATCTTATTTTTAATCGTGTGTATTATAGGAACATTACGAATCTCACTTAACTCATCAACTGAAAATTAATTATTATATGAGTGCTGCATTTGATCACAAGTACGTAACGGATCTTCTCAGATTAGCTTTGCTAATAGCCTTAAGCAGGGATGCCACTTGCTATTTACATTAAAGTCTCTTTCCTTACACATTAAGATGGATCTTTTAATAATTACATTGAGTTCTATATGAAATACTAGATCTACCACGGGTTTTTATTTTTATTTTCTTAATTTTTTTTTTTTACTGATCTCGCTTTTTTCTATTTATTTATTTAATACTTTTTTGTCCTTCAAATCAAATCTGTAAACAGCGTTCTTAAAAATTAAATTAGTAGCAAAAATCGATTTAAAAATATTTGTTAAGAATGCAAATTAAACGATTAATTTCATTGTTTAAAGAATTTTTGGATGTGGAAATTTCTAATAATTAATGTGTAATAATAATAAATATATTTCTGCAAAAATATTTTAATTTTTTGTTTCCATGAATTCCTTCAATTAGATCCGTAATTCATCTCTAATTGATATCTGGATGCACAGTTTATAGTTTGGTTAGTATTCCCACATGACATACATTTCCTGGAAGAATACCGATTATTCCTTTAGTAACCCTTTACCAGCCCTAATTATTGGCGCTTTAGTTTTGTTTTTAGAAAAAAAAATGTTTTTTTTTCTGAATATACATTGTGTTGGAAAAGTGACTATATATATATATATATATATATATATATATATATATCTGTTGTGCACTAGTACAATACTTAAATCGACTTTCCTTACGGCAGTTTTTGGAGATGATTTCCAATGATATCCAGAGATATCTCCACGCATTTCTTCTTGTTCTCGAAGACTCTAAAATTTGTTTTAAGTGGAATGTTCTTGGTAAAGTTATGAATAGAAGTTTGAAGTTCTTGGTGACTGTGGGATTTCCTGGATAAATAATACTTCTTACATAACCCCAGAAGTAAAAATCCAGGGAGATTAAGTCCGAGGAACGAAGCCATAAGTCCTTAGAAATGATTCGATTTTCGAATTCTCTGGCAGTAACTTCAAACAGGGACTTCAAGATTAGCCAGACTATCCTGAAGTCTGGCTAATCTTGTTGAATCCAAATATTATTAATTTCGTCCTTGGTTAGCTCTCCCATGAACTAATAAATAAATGATTTCACAATAACGAGCTGAATTTATTGTTTCTGAGAAGATTATCGGACTTACTATTTTTTTCCTGGATATTGCAATCCACACCTCTGTTTTTTTTGGTCACGTAGAGGAATTTCATTTACTGCATGTGAGTTGTCGACATAAACGAAGACCGAAAGGGAATGGAATATAATTGCTGGTTCCTTAGATTCTTAGCCCTGCGGTAGATGACTACGGGATCTGATGCTGTTATAGATATATAAATAGAATAGCAAACCGGGTGGCTAGGGGCCCGCCTGGGTGCTTACTTGGCCAAAATAGGCGTTTCAGCATCAGGCCTCGGTTAGCTTAGATATTCGCTGTTGGATGAGAATGGACATTTGGAGAACTCTGCTATGGAGCTACGGCGTGGGAAGGTGTACCCATTGACCGCGCTCCTGAAAGTAGACCAAAGCAGAGCGAGATAGGATATGTTTTCATTCGAGGCTTATTAATTTGTGGATTTGTTTCATGATTTTTAAGTAAATCCAGAGGACTTGAGTAAATTTAATCTTAGGAAAAAACTGTCGTTGTTGCGATCAACCCTTGTTTTGTTTTTATGAGGATAGTGTATTTGGCGTTCAAAGACTCAATCAAGGAATGATCTAAATGTATAGTTTAACTGAGGTTAGATGTAGGAAGAGTTTTTGTGTGAAACCTTCGGTGCTAGAGAAGGGCACGGAGATCACGCTTTCGCGAATCGGTTAATTTGATAGTTGAGGATTGTAAATTATGATAGGTGGTCATACGAAGGCGATAGTAGGTTGTGTAAATACACTAATGAAGATGTCTGCCGAGGCATTTACATCGTGGCATCTTGACAGAGGCCGAACTGATGACAGTGTTGTGGTATCAAATTTAGAGGGTCTAAGAGACCACCTCCGATAAAGCCTATCACGGCTATAAACGGAGAGGATAGTGTGGCAACCGGAATCTTCAGCAGGCGGGTATCTTCCCCTACAGGGTTCAAGATGTAGGCCATAAACGTGAGTTCTCTGTGTGCACATACCGTGATAAATTGAACCTTGCCTCATCCGTATAGAAAATATAATCTAAACTAACGTCAAAATTGTCTGCTAGAATCTGTTAAAAACATACATAGGATTTAACTCGCTTTCCACGATCTGTGGACAATAATTTTTAAACTGCTTTCACTTTACATGGGATAGGATTGAGCTTCTAAAGAAATGCTATGTATGCAATTGCAACATCGATGTTTTTCTGTTGGACCGACTTTTACATGGAGTTGGATTACGTTGAACAGCAGGTTACATGTCTTGTTCATCGACTACTGATGGTCTATGATTTTGCTCATAGTCCTTAAGCGATCCCGTCTTCCTAAATTTCTCGATTAGTGCTCTTACGCTATGCCGATTAGGAATCGATGTACCTGAAAATTTAACGGAAAACTGGTTTTTCCCTGTCTATATACTCACCGTGTTCACGGAAGATGTAAATAATATTACAAAAAATTTTCCAAAATTTTTAAAAACTTCCTTAAACGAATTATTATCATAAATTTCATGAGTTTAATTAGCAGGTTAATTTGGATTTCAAAAGATAACATGATATATTGAAATTTTTAATGTATTTATAAAATATCAAATAAATTTTCAATCAAATATTTACTATACAAAGTAATCAAATAATGAAGTTTTTATTTCATTTTCTTAATTAACTATCACAATTTTCGACAAACGTTTTTATGAGTTTTTATAAAAGATTTCTCATTCGATTCTGAAACGGCTATCAGAATTGTCATCTACGACCCCAAAAATCCCGCATAACCGTTTTACAGATTTTGCAAGTTTTTACACCCTCACCCTTAATTTACCTCCGT
Organism: Lycorma delicatula; assembly: GCF_047948215.1. NCBI lineage: Eukaryota > Metazoa > Arthropoda > Insecta > Hemiptera > Fulgoridae > Lycorma > Lycorma delicatula. Next base: position 34,923,929 of record NC_134461.1, on the reverse strand, counting down.
AAGGGGAGATGTTTGCAAAACTAACGGTTGAATATTGTATTGTCACCCGACCTTTATTGTCACCACCCGAACGGTCAAAATTTCGTCAGTCGGCAGTGTCAGGAAGTATGTTATAAAAGGATGCAAGATTTTGGGAAAAACATGAAAAAAAAAAAATACATTGTAAGTTAAAGAAAAGCAAAGTAAAATAGTCTCACTCGTTCAAAAGCGACGAATACACAACGGACAACAAAGAACCAGACACTCACCTCAAGGTCACCGTACTTACTGGCTACCTTCCTTTTTCTTGTTTAGCCACCGGGAATTACCGTCAGGTATTACTTCAGAGGATGAATGAGGGTGATATGTATGAGTGTAACTGAAGTGTAGTCTTTTACAGTCTCAGTTCGACCATTCCTGAGATGTGTGGTTAATTGAAAACCAACCACCAAAGAACACCGGTATCGACGATCTAGTATTCAAATCCGTATAAACGTAACTACCTTTACTAGGACTTGAACGCTGGAGCTCTGACTTCGAAATCAGCTAATTTGCGAAGACACGTTCACCACTAGACCAACCCGGTGGGTTCGTACGACTGGCTGATGGAAGCAAAATGCACATAATGAAGGACTGCCAAGCTTTGCAGAAAACATTACTCGCAGAACAGTGAATACAATTTCACAACGTATAATCTTGTTTTTATAAGCGTATTTTTAAACGCACGGTACTTAAGATGGTTAATATCAAATCATTGATTAGTTTTTTATCCCATTTACGTAAAAATGCTTCATATTTCAAGGGTTAATAGATAGAATGGATGTACCTGCTGAGTGAAAGAAACCTTGAACTTTTAGTTGTTTGAATTTTTTGCAGATAAAAGCTGGCTAAAAGTTACGTAACTTCTACGACTTCGCTCTTGACAGATTTTTATTTCAAATACAGTACAGGTTTTAAAGTATTAATGACTTAATTATATAATATAGAGTATAGTTGCAAAAATATCAAAATTTTCAGTAGTAAAATTTGAGTCCAGTTTAACCCCCTTGATCAAATTAAATTTTACTTTAAAAATTATGTAGTATTAAAAGTATAACTGAGTAAAAAATCTTGACTTCCTTGACGAAGACCAAAGGACCAAATGACGACTTATATCATCAAAATTATATTGTACTTAATTGCTTAATAATTGCTTAATAAAGAAGATTAGCAAAAACATTTGGGCTCATTTGATCATTTGCTCGACTAGCTCATAAAATTTTTTTAATAACAGTCACAACTTGAAAAACGGAAAAATTTCAGAAATGATAAAAAAATGACAAGACAATTGTGGGACTTTGTAGAACGCGGGGCTGTAGCCGCGTTCTGGGAAAGTTCTACAGCTGTGCGTTTTTTCTGACGCACGGCCTACACACACATACACACACAACTTAATCTAAAATATTTATAATATTATTTAATTATAATATTTTTTCTTTTATTTAATTCAATGATTCTACCTAAAGCGCACGCGTTTACCTTATTTATTTCGCGCGAGTGTGGCGGTATCAGCAGTGACAGTTGGCACTAACTAAACTAATATAATTTCACAACTTAAATAGAGCAAATTTCTCTTGTACGGTCGGCACCTGGTTTAGCCGCGAGGTTAACGCACCAGGTACCAAGTCTACTAGGCGATCGAGTTGGAGATCCAGCGAGACCAAGTTACGTGTACTTTTACAGCACTTTTTATTTACTTGTTACTTTTTTACAGCAGTTTTTAGACATTTGTTTAAAATTATTGTTTTTTCTATTTCTTTGAAATTCCTAAATCTACTTTTAATATCAGTAAATATCTTTGCCGAATGAAAAAGTTTTGTTTGTTTGAGCAAAGTAATTTTATTTATTTATTCTTTACATTGTCTTTTCACTATTAATTTTGTTCCTTGAAGTACTTTTTTTTTTTGCATAATTATGCACTGTTTCATAAATAATTTTTTATAAAAATTTCTAATATTTTCATAAGTTTTTTTTCTATTAATTTATAAGACTAACGGTTAAAAAATATCTATATTCTTATTTTTCTGAGGAAAATAATATACTTACCAGTACAGGCAAAACTTTTTTTTTAACGTAAAAAAGGAGAAATATTATTCATTTATTTAACTCTACCGCTCACCTGTGATGTCATTACATAGTACAGAACTGCAACAGCATTTTTTTGGGGTGGGGATATGATTTTTCCAAAAAGTTTTTTGCAGATATTGTTATTTTCTAACTAACAATATCTTCCAATAAATAAAAAAATTGTTAATTTAAAAATTTTTAAATTGTTAACAAATGTGCCAGTAAGAAAAATATGATCTTAATTAGGCTTATCTTATTTATTGATAAAACATAAAATGGCGGACAGACGGAAAAAGAAGTAAGATAGGAGATTTATCCATATGAACCTTTTTGTTGACTTTGATGTCCTGAATCAGTTCTTTAAGGTTGGCCAACATCTTCCAGGAAACCACTCTGTACAGCTATTGGCCGTTTGTACGATTCGATCGAAAATCAGGTCAAACCTGGGTTACATATAACCAAATATTTGTACCAAATTTCAATTTTATTGGTAAACAGGTTTTCGATATATGAGGAAATTAATGTTTAACATCACCTACTACATAAATCTAATTAACTTAAAAATTTGGATATTTAAATAAGTTAATAGGTACTTTAATCGTACTAAACTTCAATTTTCTACGACCACTATGGAAAAGAAAAAAAAAAACTGGAATAACTACCAATCCTTTATTTTTTAATTCTGTCCAGAATTTAATGCCCACAATGCCCCATAATATTTGAGCTATTTTCGAAAAATTTTTGTTGAGCCAGATATTATTAATTAAAATATAGGTCAACACACGTACGTACATACGTGTTTATAATATTTCTGTTGTTTTTCTTTACGTGATTTTGATTTAAGGAATCGTGAAACGTCGATATACTAGCAAAAATCCGACTTCGAAATTTTGGATCCATCTATTGTCTATACTTTACCTTCATAGTTAACTATAGCTGCTACATCGCAGAAATAAAGATTTATAGTTGGGAAAGTAAAAATCCAGTATGCGAATCCCAAAAACTGTTTTAATGAGTCAAAACTAATATTGATATATATTAATATAATTTATAAATTAATGGGAAAAATTTTAAACTATTCCATTCACTTTTTTTTGTCTTCAGTCATTTGACTGGTTTAATGCAGCTCTCAAAGATTCCCTATCTAGTGCTAGTCGTTTCATTCACTTTAATATATTTTTAAAAATTTAGCGTTATACATTTTATAAATGTACAGCACATTTTAGACATTTTTGGAATTCCTCAATCTATTTTTAATATTAGTAAATATCTTTTCCGAATGAAAACGTTTTGTTTGTTTGAGAAAAATAATTTTATTTATTCTGTACATTGTCTTTTTGCTATTAATTTTGTTCCTTGAAGTACTTTTTTTTGTATAATTATGCACTGTTTCATAAATAAATTTTATAAAAATTTTCTAATGTTTTCATAAGTTTTTTTCTATTAATATATAAGACTAACGGTTAAGAAATTTCAATATTCTTATTTTTCTGAGGTAAATAATATACTTACAAGCACAGGCAAAGCTATTTTTTTAGAACATAAAAAAAGAGAAGTAGAAATAGTTATTTCTTGAATAAAGAATATAGTAAAAGAGAATACTTGACTATAAGAATTGATTGAGGGTACTAGATAAAAAGGACGATAAAAGAATAAAAAAAAAAGAAAAAAGATAAAAGGAGGGTAGATAGTATGTATAATCTGTAGTGTTCAATAAGTAGAAAGGATGACAAAAAAATTGAAAGAGGAAAAGGAAAAGTTAGAAGGCAAATGTTTCTCTACGGAAATAGTCAAAAGAATACTTATCTCAAAAAAATTATTAGTTTAGAAATTTGTTGAACGATTCAGTTTTGTTATAAAAATTTTAAGTTTTTTATATTTCAATAAAATTATAGTTCTTTTCATGTCATATATAAAAGGTAACATTAATAAAAAAAAATTTTTTCTGGTTTTATAATCTACACATAAAATTACTTTAATTCTTAATTTAACAGTAGCATACATATAGGTTTTACTCTAATTTAGGTCTTACTCTAATTTAATTTCATCTTAAACATGAATTTCTTCGGATTATCTTTGAAATAGCTGGACCACCACAATTTCATAATTGTAATTTATGGTGGAATAGGCTAAATTATTGAGAACTCAACGCCTTATATTTTAAACGGTAGTGGGTAGTTACCATAAAATTTTACGAGAAGCGATCTTGGTGATTGCAGGCATGAAACCAATAGATCTGATTGCATCAGAGAAGCAACAACGTTATGTTGCAAAGAAGTCCGATAAGCTGCTTCAGAGAAAATTTGAGATTGAACAACATGGTGATGCCTTGTGGTAGGCCAGGTGGGATAAGGTAGAGGTGAATGTTATACGCATGATCTTTTCCCAAATGTTGTTGGTTTGTGGGATGCTTCTTGGGTACACCCTAATAAGTACGTGACTCAAATTCTTTCTGGCCATGGTGCTTTTCGGGACAGAATTTCAGCCTGGTAGACTCCGGAATGTGTCCGCAATGTGGACAACTAGATGACGCTTACCATGTCTTATATCAATGTATGAAATACGAGCTGATGCGCATGGAGAATATTTGTCTGCTGGATATCATCAGGTCGGCATTAGATCTCCGAGCTAATTGGAGGAACCAGGCTGAATGAACGATTGTGGAAAATTTTATTATCTTGCAAAGGAAAGAATTGCCGAGGGGGTTTTAGGGTTCTGCTTGGGTTTTCCTGCTTTAAGTTTTGTTGTGTTATTTAAGTTTTGCTACTGATTTTGTTTTGTGTTTAGTGTTAGTGTTGTTTCTGTTATTGTGTTCTTGTTTTCTGATTTACGTTTTCTGTTTCATGTTGTGTGCTGAACTCACTTTTGCCTATTTCAGGTAGGTAGTTCAGTTTCTTCATTACTGTGTAATCCATTAAGTCTTATTTAAGACTTGGCATGATGTGTTTTGTTTATGAGTTCATGATAGTAGTACACCGATGAGAATATCACTTGTGGCATTCTGGTTGAGGCTAAACTGAAAGGTGTCAATGCCATGATATTGAAGATGATCTTAAAGCCCATAAAGACTAGGTATGGCGTTTTTACAAGTCCATGAAGATAAAATAATTTTTTAAAAAGAATGTTGCAAATATCAGAATATTTTAGTATTTTAATTTTATTTTTTAAATAGATGTGCAATAAAGAAACTTGCGAAAGTTGCAATAAAGAAATGGTACCCAAACATCATGGAGACCACTGACAGGTACAATAAAAATTAATTTTTATAAACAAAAGCAGATAGATAGTACGAAGGTGTGTACGGCTGGAGGTCCCAAACCTCTTTGACATTGAGTTTTTTCTTGTCTCAAAATGTAAAAATCATTTTGAAAAACAGTGGTTTAAATGTTATATTATTTTAATTTCTATGGGCCTAACACTGCTTGTAGGAAGAGGAGGACCGAACAATCTAAATATAAAGTTTTATATGATGTTCAAAAGCTGGAAATTTTTTGAAAAAGAATATTTTGAACAACACAAATAATTAAATTCTTTGCTAATTAAGGAGATCTCTGGCCTGGAGGGCCAAGTATCTTGAATCGATTTGAAAGCATTGAAATGTAAGGGATTGCGAGAATCTGTGAAGGCAAAATGGATGGTCCTAACCACTTTAACACCATTAAGTTTTTTCAGGCTTCCAGAAGAATATGTTGGGGGGGGGGGACAAAGGTTTGAATATCTCCATACGTTTCAATTCTTATTGATTGAATGTGATGCTGATGTAGACTAGAGGGACAGACAATTAATTAAAAATAGTATTTTTGATATTAAGTTTTTTCTATTAATTTATTTCTGAAGGTGGAACCTATTTCAAATAGAAATGGTTTGCGTAATTATATTATTGTTTCTCTCTATTTTTTTAGAGGTAGGAGTTAGATGAATTTGCATCATTCCAAAAGTAATTTCTTTCCAGAGTAATTAGAATAGATCTTACAGTTTGGTGAGCTTCTAATGAATTAATATCACAAAGGACATTAATACTCAGTTAAATATTTTTCTCCAAATAATCCTGGTTACATTCACAAATGGAAAATTCCAACTTGCTGATCAATGATGATTAAAAACTTTAACTTTCTTCGATGATTTATTTTAGTATATCCATTTCAACCAGTTTCATAGAAATTGTTTATTCTGTGTGTGTGATTTAATAAAATATTTTATTTAGTAGAATATTTTTGTGTTACACTACTTTTACCCGGAATGAAATTCTCACGTTTTTATTGGAAGATGTTAAACTGTCAAATATAATTGACCAATTAATGATAATTAGTTAAAAGGAGGATTTTAACCAACATCATGCATAATTGATTTTATTACAGAAAATAAAAATAAGAATCTTTTACTTATAATTATATATCCCATACCTTTTGTTGAATTTTTTTCATTTCAATTAGCTATAGGCAATCCTTTAAAGTGAAACAAATATAATTTAATTATTACTTTCCTTTTATGTAGGTAAGGAGCAAACTTCAAAAGCAGTTTGACTGAAAGGTTTATAGTTCAGTTGAATTCTTTCTCATGGTATGAAATTTCAAGGCAGGGAAATTATTCCCTGAACCTGTTTTTGAGTGGGACTTTTAGACCTAGAAGAAAATATATTTTTCAGTATTTATTGAAGCCGGTCAACTGAAAATCATTGATTTGTCATGTGCAACTAGAAGATGGAAAAAATTTTCCGATTTCAGGAGTTATTACAGGCAGGATGGATATATCTGTTGCTTGGAGAAGACATTAACCTTTTCATAGTATCTGATGTTACGACCCCCTGTACATCCCAATCTAGTTATTCTAGGTATTATCTAGTTTCACTTGTCTTGTTTCTAACAATTCTTTTCAGGATGGGAGGAACTTAGCTGAACTGGGAAACCTTCTTTCTACTATACCTTAATTTCTCATTGTCTCACTACTTTTCTTTATTTCCCAATTCATCAGCTACTCTAGAAAATTTAATCCTATTATGGTTTTCTTAATTTTCTATTTTTTCTTCTTTGCGGATAAGAAAGTGAATTCAGATTGAGATCGCATTTTTAACTGCCCTTAATTGAGAAGGAAGATAGTTACATGACTCCTTGACATAACAAAAAGATTTATTACTCCTGGTCACTGCGGCAACTGGATGGAGCGATTTGGATGAAATTTGGCACGATGATTTCTGTACATTGATGCCGTTTAATTTTGGTTGCAAATGGTCAAGGGACAAGGAGGTACTGATTTTAGGGGTCCTATATCTTAAAAGTTTACTCAAAGGATAAAATGTAATTGGCTAAGATACTTTGTGATGATGCTTAGGTCTTATTCAAACCAATATAAAAGGATAGAACAAAAAACTTTTTTTGTTTTTTCCAGTTTCTGGACTCAAAGTCACATACTCGTACTAATTTTTTTTTCTTGATGATATCGCCACCTAAGCTTGAAGAGCTTGTACGTGGGATATGAAAACGTAGCGTATGAAAAATGCAGTGCCTGACCGGGATTCAAACCCAGGACCTTCGGATGAAAGGCCGAGACGCTACCATTCGTCTCACGGAGGTCGCGAGTGGTTAAATAATTAGATCACATATACACACATATTACATTAGTATGTCACTTTGTGTGTGTGTGTGTGTGTGTGTGTGTGTGTGTGTATATATATATAAAAATAGAAAGTTTTATACTAACCCACCGGGTTGGTCTAGTGGTGAACGCGTCTTCTCAAATCAGCTGAATTGGAATCGAGAATTCCAGCGTTCAAGTTCTAATAAAGTCAGATATTTTTATACTGATTTGAATATTAGATCCTGGATACCGGTGTTCTTTAGTTGTTGAGTTTCAGTTAACTACACATCTCAGGGAATCTCGAAGCTTGAGCTGAGACTGTACAAGACTACACTCATACATATCATCCTCATTCATCCTCTGAAGTAATATCTGAATGGTACTTACCGGAGACTGAACAGGAAAAAGAAGAGATGAGAAATTTTTTTCTGAAGTGAGGATAATAAACCTTTTTTCTTTTCCATTTTTTTGCCAGTTTCGTTTTTGCAAAATCTTCGGACTGGATTAATCGATTTATTGAAATGTTTTACTATGATTTCTGGGTACATATCACTGATTGATATTTAATTTTAGATTCAACTGTTCAAAGAAGTAGGGAGGTAACGGGGCGCATAATGTGTTCTGCATCTCAAAATTTGAAAGAATAGAATAATCTCATAACATAATTTTTTACTTGCATACTTAGTTACGTTAATGTTTTGCTTAATTTTCCTTATAGCCGGTAACTATAGGCGGGTTTTTTCAAAAGAAAAAAAACAATTTAATTATAAATCTATCCGTATAAAATTGCTGTAAATTATACTCAAACCCAGGACATCGTTACATTAAGTAATCAATAATAAAATTTATACAACAATGAAAGTAATTGTTATGTTATATAATTGAAAATGATAACTATAAATTGTTCGTAATTAAAATATATAATAATTTACAAAAAAAAGAGAAATAAAATTTAATAAATATATTTACCGAACTTAAAGTATTTTTATAAGCCTAATTATAATTAAGTAAAGAATATACGTTTATTTAATAAAGAAAATATAAATTTTATTTAAAAAAGTAAATTCAGGTTATCTAACCGGTTTAAAGAATTTTTACTATATATACATGCAGTTTTAACTATAAAAATACCGCTGATTCCGCCAGGCAGTTTGATTCGACTTGATAATGTCACATTCAAGTAACGTGACTGACTTTTATTCGTTACTTCCAAGATAAGAAAATAAAAAATCATCAGATACAATAAAAATATTAAACATTTGGTTTAACGAAATTTTAGGCCCACAAACCTAACGTAAATAAGGAAGATAATTCATCTCTGTTAATTCTATTTCGCTCTAACAATTTTGCAGCTTTATGGTATATCGTTAGATTGTCATAATTTCTTGTTTATTGCAGATACTTCATTCTGCAAAGACACCTATGTCTAAAATTGTTAAATTATTTTTAAACGTATCTGGTATTGCTTGAAATTTTCTAATAGTTGCGCGCATAGATCTAGCAGTATTCATTATCTAATAAATATTGTAGGGCATAATTGTAGTAAAAAAAATTATTTTTATTAAAATTGATTTTTACATTTACTACTGTTTATGAATCATGAGAGTAATCAAGTAAACGTAAGTCTCTCTTTACGTTTAATTTTTTTTTTTTTGCTCGATGATATCGCCACATAAGCTTTAAGCTTGTGCGTGGGATATGGAAATGGAATTTTATAGCGTATGAGAAATACCATGCTGACGGGGATTTGAACCCGGGGCCTCCGGATGAAAGGTCGAGACGCTACCACTCGCGCCACGGAGGCCGGCAGTTGGTTATTATTTCTTTTTATTATCTTAATAATCTGTTTGTGCGATTTATTAGTATTTATTTTGTATTGTTAGATTGTTATTTTTTGGTTTATAACAACTAATTTTAATCTTTCATAAAAACTAATACCTAAATAAATTGATTATCAGAAATACCCTGAAAATATTTCCAATCTAAATAACTATGTTGTAAAAACCCATCGGTAGTCTATGTAAAGTTACAGGTGATTTTTTATTTCAAAAAAAGTAGGATAACTTTTTAAAAGTTGAGTTGAATGCTGTCGAATTTCTGAAATAGTGAATTGAAGGTTGAAATATACTGATGAATTTGCTGTAAAGGAGAATTTGTTGATGAACAATATAATTACGAGAGTAATTTTTTTACAAGTAGAAAATAAACTGTGGATAAGCACGTTGTATTGGAATTGTAAGATGAAAATTTAAGGTTAGATATTCCAAACAATGAAATAAAGAATTAATGGTTCCCCTAAAATTATAATGCATAAAGTAAAATAACCTTTTAAATGATTAATACGGATTTTTTTTCTCTCCAGTTAAATTATTTTAACTTCAATAAGTAAAAATATGATATGCTCGTATAATAATCATCTGTACTTAAAATCCTTTAATATCCTCAACCTTTTAATAAGACATTAATAAAATGTACTTAAGATAAAAGTTGTACGGAAAAACGTAATTTTTTCCCCTTAATTCATACGAGTGAGTTGCAAATGAACACATTATTTAATTTTGGCATTGTTATGAATCTAAACCATAAAAATAAATTTTTTAAGACCGTTTTTGACGCGAAGTTATCAGAGAACTTAACATATTTTATTTAAAAAAATGATTAAAAATAATAATTAACAAAAAAGTACTAAAATAACATTAAAACTAAGTAATCGTTATATTTTAAACATAAATACATTTTGTAATTCATAATCATTATGTTTTTAACATTTTCTTATTTTAATATGTTGAATGATAAATTAATTTAAAGTTAATTATTAATTTTTGCTTTTTTTAAATTTTTAATGAAGTTATTGAAAATTATTGTTACAGTCAAAAAAATAAAATAAAATGCGCAAAAAAGCGGGGAATGCAGATGCAAAACTATTGCTTTCATTCTGTCGATGCGCTTTGTGACTATCATCACGGCTGGTCCCACCGCAGTGGAAACTAGGCACGGCCTGGTTACTCTGCACCCGTCGCAGCAATCGATTCCCGCCTTTTCTACATTTCATTTAAATAAAATTGTCGTTAAATCTTAAAATAATTAAGTTTTATAATAATTTTTCTTAATATTTTGTTAATTATTTAAGGATTAATGAGCATTTATTTATTCTTTTTTTTGAATGTATGCAACAAGTATGACGAAAGTTTCCGCGCTAAAACGGAATCACGGAGCATGCGCAGAACTAACTTCAGAAAATGGTAATTAAATTTGTTTAAAAAAATCGATATTTATTTTATTTTGTCTTGTGATTTTGTGTTATTACTATTTTTAAAATAACGTGTTTAATTAATCTTTTAATTATCTTTTTTTTTAATTTTTGATGTTATAAAATCTTTTTGGAGCATAAAATTAATGGGTTATGAAATTAGTTTTTAGCTAGTAATAACGATATGTTTTATGATTTATTTAATGGTTGCCGTAGTATGTTTTTATACATTAATTTAGAAAATTTTAAATTCTCCAGCAATTAAAATTTTTCTTCAATGCACCTTTGATAAGATGTTAGTTGCGCGCGCAACTCACGTTCATACCAACTCTACAACGACCAACTGCACAACCCAGTGCTTGACGCATTGCAGGTGCGTATTAGCCAATCAGAATCGAGCTTAGTTTGGCTGTTGGAAGCCGACAAGGAAGTCTTGTAAACAAGACCGCACCCAGCACCTATAAAGCTCTTTGGCTTGCGCCTAGAAAACGTAATCCACACTGCGAGTTTGTGTTAAGTGGTTGTTGTGTTTAGTAAGTGGTTACGTGCCTAACTAGTTTTCAAAAAGTGTAACTTTAATCTCTGAATTAAAAACAGTGTTGTGGGAACTTTGTTTTACGAAGTTGAATTGTCTTGCGGATGAATACATATTATTGACGTCATCAGGAACTTGTACAATTCGAAGTATTTTCAGTAGGCCGGTGCAGTGTGTCGTAGTTTTACCGGTGGTGATTACTAGTCTGTAGTGGAATTCGTCAAATATCAAAAATGGTGAGTGTGTTAATGATAGCATTTCTTTATTAATCATCGTCATTGAAAAAATCGGTTTACAGTTAATGATGTTTCCTAACTTGTGCTGGATATTTGCCTCGTTGCCATCTCGGCTTGCTAGCCGTGTTGTAGGCTAAATTGTGTAACCTTAATAGGTGTAAATTGATATCCGACGCATTTTTGGATTATTGAACTAATGAAATAAATAAATAATATTGAAAGTAATTTTTGTAGTAGATAATTTATCATAAATAACATGAAACAATTGTAAATACTGACTGCAGGTTTTGTTAGGTTATTAAAATCTAGGCAATAGCAGTTGTGCTTTGTAGTATACAAATTTCGTATTTTTCTGCGTCCTACACCAAGTTATTATCTACCTGTTTTCCCAAGTATGTAGCACGAATAAATCCATTAAAAATGACCCCTTTAATATTAGTTTAAAGTATTTTAGATAGAATACTTTGTTTCGTAACTTTTTTACAATTTTTTTTTTTGTAACTGATGTACGTTTGTTTTTTACATTCTTAGAAAGAATAAATTAAAAATTTTTGTTTGAAAAACTCATTCGTCATGAATGTTTCATTGCATAACTCATTTCTGATTTCCCATAAATAAATTTTACAATTTTAGAATATTTGATATGAATTAATTAGACATATGAACACATACATGTCCATTCATTTATCATGAGAAGATTATTTCAAATCTAATTGGATTAGTTTCTGATATTAGTATTTCAATACGTAATTAGGCTCTTTTATTTAGCCAAATTTCTTTTCTTTTACTCCTGATCTGCTTAGCAGTATTAATATAGACCATGTGATTTTTGAACCACTTTGGTCCAAACTAATTTTCAATTCTGATTTAGTAATTATGTTAATTTTTGTATGAATTAAGTCATATTTATTGAATATTTCTGATCTGGGATCTTTTAAGACTAGTATTAAGTCAATTATAAAACAAATATTTTTTTGTTTCTTTGTTATTTGGTGTCGTCAGAGGTTGTGTAAACAGTTTGGTAGATGTCTTATTTTTATGTATAATAAACTATTATATGTCTCATTTAATATGACCAAAATAACATTATCAATATAACGACAATATATTTTAAAATATAATTCTAGTTTTGCTTTACTAACCTGTTGTAAACTAAATCAAACTGATTACATTTTTTTTTTGAGATGACATTTTGATTTATTGTTTTCTTTTTTTTCTAAAACTAGTAACGTTGAGTAATATGTCTTGTAATTTAAAACATTTTGATGTTTTATACTAATAATTATGAAGTATTAAAAAGAGTTCCTTATGCTACTTTCCAGATTTTTTACCACCTAAGCATCAAATCATAACCCTTAAATAAATGTTATGTAGGATTGTTAAAGTATCACATTAAAGTTTTGGAAAAATATGTGATAGTTTTGAGTTGTAATACGGCTTTCAGTCATATCTGGTTTTATTTACAAAATATATTAGGTTAGTCCCAAAAATTATATTCAAATTCTGTCATCTGTAAATCAGCTGTTGCATAATGTAATTCTAGTTTACACAACTTGCTCATTATTTATTTTATTGTTTTTAGTTGAATGTTATATCAAAATATCAATAATGAGTATCAAACAAGATAAGGTAGGTAAATTTTATATTTTTGTAAATCCCTTTAGAATTGCACTGAATCATTATTCCCAATCTTTGATTTTAAAAATGGTTCTATTATTTGAAATTTGTGTAGTTACTTCTGTAGAATTAGAATATATTTGTTTATTATTGTTGTAATTCAACAATGGTCCTCTTTAATTTTAAGAATTATTGAAAATACTTTTTGTCTCATATGTGTTGATTTGTTAAATATAATTTTACGTGTCTGGTTAAGTTATTTGTGCAGTTTATAACTTAAAATTTCCACAAATCAATTAAGATATTTCTATTATATAATTGTGTTAACATATGTGAACCTAATATTCATATTTTACTGTCTTAAAATGAAAGTCTAAAAATCAATTCTGTCTGAATATTTGTTTTAACTGGTTGTTTGGTAGTTTAGAATATACAAAAAACTCAATTGAAAAAGTAGTTTTGTTGTTTCAATGAAGCTGATTTGTTTAAAAAATCAATAAAGTACACTTTCCACAAAATCATTGTTATAAGTACATATTAGTATACATTTACTACTTTGTTGATGTTGTTATTAGCAGATCCCACATTTTTCATCTTAATTATGTTTAAACATATCTCTGAAATTGAGTAGTTCAAATATTATTGGGTAAAAATTTAGATAATTTAATTACCCTGGAATGCTATAACTTAATCATGTGTGCTGTACTGTTAGTTCTTGTTTCTATTGGCTTTTAGGTTTGTTGCTTTCATTTAATGTCAGATAACATAGTTGCATTATCATTCTTGCACTGATAATATTAATTCTCATAGTTGTTTCTGCTGTGTTTAAAATATTAAGTTAATAAGACTAATCCTTGCATGTCTCAAAACATTTTGAAGTGTACGTGGTTATCGGTAAATTTATCAGTAATTATGAGAGCTAATTTCAAGATTATTTTTTAAGTAGGATGGGTTAGGATTTTGATAAAGGAGGTTGGGTTAGAATTTTGATATTAAATTTTGTAAATGAACTAATTATTGGTTCAAGGTATTTTTTTGTGATTATTTGGGCTCTGTATTTCCCCTTTTCTGATTCTAGACTGGCAAAAAGTGTACATATATGTCTCCACAGTACTGATTTTTATGTGTATATTAAGATAAGTATGGACCAAAGCATTATTTATTATTGATGATGTTAAAATGATTATCATAAATCAATCTATAAAGCTTGAGTGGCCAGAATAATTACATTTAGGCCTTAGTAATTCTGTTTCTTCGTAGTGATATTAAAAATACATATGCAACAAACTCATGTTCAGTTAATAGTAAATCTCCAGAAATTCTTATTAAAACTAAAATTTTATTTGGATATTACTTATATGTTTCACAAGTTAATTATCTGCCTACAGTTGTATTAGATATTGAAATCATTAAATTAAATACAGATGGTACCTGAACATTATTTGCTTTGAACATCGTAACAATTACAACGGCATTGACAACACTACGTTTGTTGCTACAGTTTCAGTTAGTGTTTTATTATTGCTTTGAAAAGGCTTGACTGCTTTTTATTTTATGATTTAGGTTATTTCCTTTCTCTTCAACTTTTTTTCAGTTGCTGTTTGTATATTCATAATTTGCTTTTGGACTAGAGAAATAATAGATTAGCACTCATTGATTCCCTCATTTATCAAGTTGTTAAATTTCTTAGATAATAGTAAATAAACAAATTTCTTTCCCCACTTGTTTTTACACTGCTTGTTTATAGCAGAACAGTTGGGAAATACTGAATTGCAAATCACCTTTTATATAGAAAAAAAAATTATTTTTATAATTCCAGTCAAGTTTTGCTTAACTGGTTCCCATGTTCCATAAGAAGTTAAGGTTTTATTGAAATTAAAACCTTAACATTAAAATGCTAGCTCATATTTTTTTTTTAAATTGTAAAATACAGTACTTATTGGTGGTTTGGTCATGACTGATAAAAAGGATGTTTGAATTTGTAAAGCATGTTAAAAAAATAAATCTTCCTAATGGTGTAAAGTTCTTTTGGAAACATCTATGTTATAAAATTAGTTCCTAAACAAGTAAAAAAAAAATAACACCAGCAGAAGTACATTACATTTTAGAAAAAAATGTAATTCTTGTACAAGATGATTAATTATATTTTTCAGATCTGAGTATATATTTAATTTGAAATTGGATTATGCTTTCAGTTTTATCCTACTAGTTAACATCTGAGATTTTGCACTTATTAAGGTTTGAAATAAGGGTATTTTTTCAGTAATTAAGTATATAATATTTCTATTGAATTATGATATTGGATGTTAGATCAGCTACTTCCACAGAATAAGTATATATTGAATAGAAATGAGACTGTACATCATTATTGCATTAGTAGAAATATTACTAAAAAAAGCAATGATTTTTTTTCTGTATGTATAAAGTGTTCACTGCACTTTGTATCTTATAAAACTCACATTTGGTTTTCTAATTTTTGTTGCATTTGGCAACTAAATTTTTAAATTATCAAATAAAAATTATGTTGCTGTATGAAAATCAAAGTATTTAATCCTTTTGATATAAAAGGTGAAAACAGTTCATGTCTCATGGTATTAAAATTAGAATGCTATTGGTATATTGCCACATAATGTTTTCAGTATTGCAGGAACAATTTTAATGAATGTAGTTTTTGTTAGTGTGTTAATAAATTATTGATATTAATTTTAAAATCTACTAAAATACGTATAACAAAATGCCCCATACAGCAACGATCTTCTTGTTTCATTAAGGTTGTTAATACCATTCTATTTTTACTTGTAAGAAATGAGTGATGTATGTATCCCTCATCTATTTATAATATGTAATTTTACAGTACACACAAATATGCATTTAATCATTGATTATCAGACGGAATGCTCTGTATTGAAAATAGTGGTAACTGTAATGATTAATCGTGGTTATTGTTGGATTGAACAAGCTTTTGGAAAATTATTATTTTGTTATACATAGTATTGTTGCGAACATCAGTATTTACACAAATGCACATCTCATCAATTATTATTACAAGAGAGTCTTGTTTTTCCTAATTCAGAATTTGAAGTGTTACTAACCAGTAATTACTAGTTAATGTCATTACATTTATAAAAATGATAACCTGATAACCTTAAAAACTGGTTTCTTTTCTTGTACTATATTAAATTGTTTTAAATTATCAAATTTACTTTATTATTTTTGTGTATATGTATTTGCATATTCTAACAATTATTAAGCTTTACATACACTGAACTGTATGGTTGTTAGAAGTGATCTTGTTTAAATATTGAAGATTAATTTAAACTTATATTTTACCGCTAGACATTGATCAATCTTAAAATAATGAAATTTTGGTGATTTGTATTATTAATAAATCTCCGTATATTTTTTTTAACTGCATGTGTAATATTGTGATCTTAATTTATTTGTATTGTATATAAGTTCTGTAACTGCTTGATTAGTAGTAATTAGCTTGTTATAGCAGGAATGTAGCTGGGGTTACCATTGTGTTAGTAGGTAATATTTTGATTTAATTTAAGGCAGCTGCAAAGGGTCTTTTTTTCAGTAAGTGGGTACCACTTTTTTAAAAAATTAAATAAATAACCCGATATTTTTTTAATAACCACTGAATTAACCTCTGAAACATACATTTATTAAAATAACCCAATAATTCTTTAGTACCAAATTCCTTCTTTTGTGATTTTTAGCTCACCATCATAAACTTTCAGTATTTCGGGTAAGTCCACCTGATTTTTGATCAGTTTTTCACAATGATTTACTGTATCATGTTTGTGATTAGTCAAGGGTAGCAAGCGTAAGTTAAGTTGGTTAGATTATAATTTCTCTGCAAATACTCGTACCTCCAAATAATATACCCACTGGTATGGAAGAATTCTTCCGCTGTTGTACTTTTTTTTTTAATTTTGTTTCTGTTATTGTAGGATGATATACATTTCAGGGCTTCCGATATTGTACTACCTCAACTCTTTGACTGATAAGAGTATAACTCTTAACCCACTCCAATTTCTTTTTCTGAGACTACTGTCTAGTCTGAATAACCAAAAGAAATAAAAATTTATTTAATTTTTAAATAACAAAAACAATTGAGTACAAATTGGTTTTGCGTGACAATAGTAATTTAAATTTTGTTGAATATTAACAAAAATAAGTAAGTTAAAAATACAAATTTTTTTAGAGCTTCGCAAGCTTTACATATTTGAAATTAATGCATTTTAGATGTATTTTTTATATTTGCAACAGTATTGTGGATCATCTTTATTTATTACTTTATTCTTTCTTTCATCTTCAAATAGATGTTTTAATCGATTTAAAAATTTTCAAATTATATAAACATAGATCATTTTGTTAACCAGTTTTTTACTGGTTGATGCACAATGTTGATTATCTTCTGTAAACGTTTTTTTGCCTTTTAAGTATAATTTTGTTTTTAGTGTTTAAAAAATTTTAATATACAGATACAGTAATGTAGTCTATCATTATAAGTTCCCTATCTCTCGTACAGTTGTAACCCCCCTGAGGTTTGCATGAAGCTTTGAAGGTTCATTTTGATCCATTTCTGCTTTCATTCACAATTGGTTTGGTGAGCCGATGAACAATCTCTTATGGTATTTGTTATGTTGCAAATAACTAATCAACAAGGCTATTCTTGTTGTTATAATCCCTATACGTTTCCCTCAAATGCAAAAGAAATTTATACTGCAAGTAGTGATTACTTTTAATGGGTTAAAATTGCCAAGTAAATTTTCAAGGAACATTGGTAAAAAGATTTTTCTAGTGTGAAAGTCATTATCAGTTTCAAAACAGAATTGGTTAAAATAGAACACTGCAAATGTTTAATTTGGCTGGAGTTGTAAATCTCCACCAAAAAAAAGTTACTTTCTAATGGAAGTAATTGATAGAGTTGATGTGCAAAGGCAAAATAAAGATGGTTAGTTTTTGTTGTATGACTGTTCTGTTACTTTGTAATTACAACCTTAATGGAGTTGAACATAAACATTTTATTGTAGGCAAATTACTTATACTGCATGTTGTCAGTTTTTCATCAGCCAATGAATTTGAGAATCTGATAGTCAATTTTTTTTAGTAATAAATACAGGAAAAATGATTGATATTTGTGATAGATTCTGTTATAATTAATAAATATCTTCATTATAATTTTTATTATTAAGTATTGATTGTTGGTTTCAACTGTTAAAATAAAGTAGTTTTCTTTTTCAGATTAGTGAAAATATGTGACGTTTTAGTTAAACATGATTTTCCTGTTGTCAAAGTTTAATTTTTCTTAATATCCCGGTTTGTTTCTGTTATATGATACTGTTACAACAATTTCCTGTATTTTGTGGTTTATAAAAAGATAAGGTTATCAGTCACCAGTCCTGTATTCTTATTTCCTTTGAATCAAACGGAATAGATTATATTTGTTATAAGATTAAAAATATAACAAGAAAATAAGGAACTTCATTATTATCATGATTGCCTGTTGTAATTTTTCAAATTATTTATGATTTTTATTTTCTATGTTATTAAAAAGCACTTCGGCATTACACAGTTAGAAAATTGTTCGTTAATTAATCTCAATACTATGTAATTTGTAGAATAACCGCTAAATAAATTTACAGGTTATTTCAAAATTAAAATAAATAAGTATACTAAATACTTTTATATAAGAATATTTGATAAAAATTTGTTGTTTTTTTTTTATGTAGAAAACTGACACGGAAAATATACTTTTTTAATTATATAAGTTCAAATTTCAATCCAGTTCTATATCTGTGGATGATTATTGTGTAGTTCAAATTCCTCTGAGGGTGATAGATTTATATTTTATATCACATGTTGTCTGTTTGATGCATTTATAAATTGCTGTGGTTGAGATCTGATAGTGGCTGGTGCTAGTGATTCACTATTTTGAGTTGCAGCCAGATAGTAATAATCAAATTTTATTCTATTTTCAGTACACTCAGTTCTGAAAGTAGAGTTATATAATTAATTAATCAGTCTATTAATGATTATAGGAGATAGTTCAGAAATTATTCAGTTTTAGTTGTTTGATCAACAAAATTAATGTTTTCCCTGGAAATTCAAACATTTAAATAGTATAGTTAGATTAAATTTTAATGTTTCAGATTTTTATTTATATTTATTATGTAATTATATTAGTCATTATTTATTTTAACTTCACACCTAACATTATTTGAAAGTTGACTCACCCATTTAATCGTTCACAGAGTAGCAAATATGAGGTTGTTTTTATAATCTTAAGCTTTTTAGCTTATTTATATGTTAAAAGATAATAAATTATCAAAGGTTTGTGAAAAAATAAGTGTTGATTTATTTGTACTCACACAGAAGCAGCAGTGTATTTCATTTTTGTGTTCTTATAATTTGTGTATAACATTTTTTTCTCATAATTTTTTTTTTTTTGAAGGCCCTTTGTTTTTTGGTTCTGCTTGTTAATCTTGTTTGTCAAGAGTAGATTGTGACCTTCATAGTGTTGTATTCATTATTTTTAAAGAGATAAAATTATTTTGTATGGATCTTATTATTTTTGTGTTGCTAAGTTTTTATAATTAATTTTTTGCATAATAAAATGTGTGCGAATTCTATGTAAGTTATTTTTAACATCTACATAAACTTGAATTCATAAATTCTTAATTTGTGATTTGAGTTAGTCCACAGATTGACTTAATTTAAAATAGTGGGTGAAATAGGAGAACTTAGTAGTTTACTTTGTACAGTGCTGCATGGTGATATTATATTTTCAAAGAAAATTAATTTCCGACTTTTGTAAAATAAAACAGAAGTTTACAGTAAAACTAATCAGAAAAAGTTCTAACAAAATAGTTAATTTGTTGAAGGTATTGGGGCATAACTTTTATGACTGTCCAGTGTAAATAAAGATTTTTTTTTTTTAATATGTTGGTTTGCTGAAATCTCTTTAACCATTTAATTTACTTTCCATTGAACCAACTATCCTTAAGTATGGTAAATTTCAAATATTGGCTGCATTTTACAATTTTATAAAATATATTAAGATTTGGAAGTGACGTTTTATCTGAAAGTCCTTGCTGTAATACGAAGAGATGCATATTGTCTTAGCTTAGAAGTGATATATTTTGGAGATTATTGTAAATAACACTGTATTGCTTTATTAAACTTTAACTTTATCCTGCTATAAAAATTTGTATAACCTTAACTCCCAATTGTATTTTATGAAAATATCCTTATATTTACTTAAATTGATAGTTTAAGAAATTTTAAATTGTTTGTGATTAGCAGAGCATATCTAATGTTAGGAATACATCAAATACATACAGTTTCCTTATTGTATTTTTCTCCAAACCAGGGAATCCCACCTTCTACCTGTCCCCTTATCTTGTTAATTCAGGTTTTGCCCTGGTTTTTCTTTTTCAAAATTTTGGCAGTTATGGATAATAACCTACCTATATATGTTTTATATTGATTTATTTTTGGAATTTACATTGTCATCAGTTCATAAAAATATCCTTAGCAGTTTAGTACCAGCTTAAATTAATATTAGACATAGCTCTTGACAAATTTATTTTATTACAATAAAGTATTTATTACCAATAAAGTTTCAAAGCCATTAGGAAAGGTTGTTATGTAGAATTTATTTTTATTTCAAATTGTGTATTCTAATTTCACGATTAATAAAAAGTAAATGTGCCAGTTAGATAATTTTTTCTTCGGTTTTTTGAAGTTCTATTGTAAAATACTAGTTCTCACTTGTAAAATTATTTTGGCTAACTATTGTTGATGGATATAAGTAGCCAATTCATTCGGAGACCTTTAATAGATATCGTTTTAAATTTGTTAATCATGCTGAAGAACAATAATCCTAAACAACACATTAAAAAAAAGGAATGAATTCGGTTTGCGATTTCACTGTAGATATATCTCTGAATAAGCAAACCACTATTGTACATTAGTATATTAAACCTACCTAAATACAGAAGACATTTAGTCGTTTAAAAGTTAACCCTTTTAATGCAGGAAATACTTGTCTGTATGGTTAATATCTAGGCGAAAGCTGTTCTTGAGAGTGCAATATTTTTTATCCTTTTTGTTAAATAGATTTGTTGGTGATTAAGTGTTACGGAGCGAGATCAGCGTAAAAAAAGTCAGGCTCCTTGTTATTTGGAATATTCATGTGGTCCTAAAAACCTCGGTCTATGTTTTTTAAGTTAAAACTTAGGATTTATTTAAATTAAATTTGTTTTGATTTTAAAACTTTACCCCCTAAGTAATCAGAATGAGCTATATGTTACTATTTAAATGAAATATATTATTGTATTAAGTAACTGAATTGAATAAAATGAACTGGAAACAATTCTTAAACAGTTGGGTAATATTAGGGTAAGATTTCTAGTGTATATTCCAAACCCCCCCCCTTAAAGTTTGGTTTTGTACTAGTTATTTTGCATATAACGGACGTAGACAGTAAAGTTTAAAATTGTATGAAAAAGGTAATTAGAATTATACCATTATATAAAAAGGGAAAACTATTTGTTATGGCTGTTGCTGTAAATTTTAATTTAAGAACTGAAATAATTTTGTATACGTTTGTTTATTAATTGTTTAATTTTGGAAATGTTTTGTTTTACATGAATTGTTTATTTTAAAAATTCAGTTTTATTTTTTCCATAAGAATTATTTGATTTAAAGATAGTATGTGTACTACTTGTGTTCAGCGTACTACTGTCTCTGGTCAATGACACAGGAAATGCTTGCTATTAAATGACTTCTGAAAAAGATGAGTCCTCTATATGCTCTGGGGAGAGTACATAAATTAGTTAACATCTATAAGTCTGTTTGAAATAATTTTCTTCAGTTTCAATTAAATTTTTCCGCTTTGCATAATATTTTTAAAGAGTTAGAGAATCATTAGTAAGATTGTTGATTAATTTTGTTGTTTAACCTGTTTTATTTTATTTGAAATTTTGGGATGGCTAATTTCCAATAATGTTTCTTTCTGTGACATTATTTCTTCATCTCATCTATTTATTTCTTTTTCCCCTCCCTCCACTTCCTCTATTAAGCTGTTCCTCAAATAATTTATTTTTAGAATGGTTTGATTTCAGTCAGTTTTGGTGTTAGTTGCGTAATAAAACTTACAATCACTTGATTACTCATACAATTTTATCATTATTTTTTGTTTGTTTAATGTATTTGTAATTAATAATTTTTATTTTATAATATTTCCTTTAAGTGTATGAAAACCTAATATTCTGAATGGATAAAACATGTTAATCTGGTATAAATTTGAAATTAAGTGTATATGTTTAATAATAAAACTAACATTTTTAATCACTATGAATAAGTAACTTTTTTATTTTTCTTCTGGTTCCTGAGCTATTGTAGATGTATTCAACAGATACGTCTTAATTGATTAATTTGCTAAATCTTTATGATCAGGGTTGTCGTAGTGCCTAAATTGTTTATAAACATTTCAAAAGAAGTTTTGCCATTACCAGTGTTTCATTTCTCTTTGATGTTAAGTTAAAGTAAAAGAATTAGATGGAAAGTTTACTACTATGTATTTCTTTTCTTTCTTTTTCCTGTTTAGCCTCCGGTAACTACCGTTTAGGTAATACTTCAGAGGATGAATGAGGATGATATGTATGAGTGTAGTCTTGTACATTCTCAGTTCGACCAATCCTGAGATGTGTGGTTAATTGAAAACCCAACCACCAAAGAACACCGGTATCCACGATCTAGCATTCAAATCCATGTAAAAATAACTGGCTTTACTAGGACTTGAACGCTGGAACTCTCGGCTTCCAAATCAGCTGATTTGGGAAGACGCGTTCACCACTAGACCAACCCGGTGGGTTACTACTATGTATTTGTATGTACATTATTACATTACAAGATTTACTGCATTTTGTCGTAGTGTTGTAATAGAATTCTGTTTTCTAACTGGCTTGAATAAAATATTATCAAGTCAACCCTCATGTAAGTGGTTTTTTTTTGTTTTTTTGGTATTTAAGCCATACTTTCCCCTAAATTGACTTTTTCTGTTGTAAATTTTTTAAGATAATGTTTTGCAGGAAATTTTCTTTTGCTCTTCATTCATTAGCTGTATTGTAATGATACTAACATGGTGTCTCTCTGGTAGTTTCATGTTAATAGTTTCTCAAACTATTAAGTAAAATTATGGTTCTTTATAGCAGAGAAAGCTTATGCTTAGTAACAATCTATTTACATTGTTCTTCCAGACATATTACCAATATGTGGGCCCTCGCGTTTGTATTTCTTTTTGTAGAGGCCATATTTGTTGCTGGCCTATCCATTTATTAATTATAATTTTACAAAAATAAACTGATTTCAAAAACCATCTTCCAAAGGAAAGAATTTTATTTCAGTTCTTTTTTAAATTCTAACTTCAAGTTTTTCAGATTAAGAATTAGCAAATTGGTAATTGGAAAACTTTAGTTGGGCACTGACAAAAGAATTTTTAATTTTAAAGAATTTGAAAAGCTTTCAACTTGTGTGGAAATTTTTGTTTGTTGCTTAATTTTTTTTCTCCGCTATTTTTATTTAAAAGTAATTTGATATGTAATTATTTTAATTGACTTGTGTTTATTTACTTTGTGCATCATTTGCAATCGGAATAAATTATTGATTTTTGGGATGGTATATTATCTGAAGAAATTTGTATGTTATTGGCTGTATATCATCAACTAATTAAGCAGTAAAACTGATCAGCATTGTGTTTTAGGCATGCTATGAACAATATATTATTTGTAACTACTAAACAGTAAATTGTATTTTTACTAACTGTAAAAGTAGCTTTTCATCTTCCCATGTATTAAATTTTAATTTTGGTTAATTTTTTATAAAGAAAATAATTATCTTGTTTCTATTATTGTAGTTACAGACAATGTTCACTATGAATTTTTAGAAGTTGTAAATACTGTCTTTCTTGGATTTTTCTATAGTGCCCTTAAGTGTTGTCATAGTTTGTAAAAGTATAGCAGAAAACATGAAGTAAAATGTTAATAAAAGCCTTGGTTATGGTTGTGAAAAATTAGTTGAAGGTATGTGACATTTATTTAGGATTTCTAAAAAATAATTCCTGTATAACTATGGAATTGTAAAACTTGTAATGAAGTCAGAAAAATTAGTAAAGGTAGTTTGTTAATTTAGATTGGCATTTTATATTGCATCCAGATATGTTAGAAAATTCATATTTTAACAGACTTTAAACCTGAACATTACAAATAAGATTTCTGTATAATTTGTTTTCTTGTAGCTGTATAGTTAAAAGAAAGAAATCAAACAATCTTGTCTGCAGGTATTATATGTTGATATTCTGTTTATTAATTGTATAAATAGATTGAAGGGTGTGGTTTTTCTTTTTGGAAAGTAGTTCATTGCAAAAATGGGTTTTGTTTATGATAAGCAAGTATGTCCATAGCTATTATGGAAAATTAAAAAGTGTGGAGAGAGGAAAAAACAATCAAATTGCTGCATAAAAACAGTTGGCAGTGATCATTTGAAGTGCCAGTAGAAGTATCTAAATTAAGCATTGTATGGCTAATTTGTTTGGCTCTGGTTAGATTGCAGGAGGAAAAAGTTATTTAACTATGTAGGTTGTATGGATTTTTTTTTTGCTTTTCTTGTTTAGACTGGAAAAATAATTAACTCTGGTTGTGATTTGGTTTCTGCATTATATTTTATAAAATATATTGTTACTTTTTTTATTTATAAATAGTAAATATATTAGAATTGCAACTTGTCTTTATTAATTGAATTGTTATTCATGGTTTGAAAAATAGAAAGAGAAAGTAATTGAATTTAATACTTTATGATTACATACTAAGGGTATTTAATTATAAAGTATATTTTGTAGTTAAACGAAATTGAGGCCAGATAATTGGAAATTTTTGCAGTGGTTAATAAATACTCATTATTTTGATAAATAGTTTCTATTAATTTTGTATTTGTTTCTATCAGTTTATTTTTATATAAAAAATATTTTTGTTTTATGAAATTAATATGAGAAAAATAACCTTATTAATAATAGATTGCACTAAAAAAACATTGCGTGAAGAATGTGATTGTCCCTTTCATTCTAAGTTTTAAGACACCTTGTGTTCTATTTTTAAAACTGGTTGTGAATCATTGCGGGTTAATTTAAGGTCCCTAGAAGAGCCTATTTATGTTAGAATCCTTCTAATCCCGGACAGGAGAAATGGCAGTTCTTTTTCTTATTCTTTCCTTCTATCATATTGATTCCAGTTTTTTTTCTTTACATTAAGAGTTTAAAACAATTTTTTTTATTTCATTCTTAATTTTTACTCCCTTTTTTTAATTAGCATTTTCGTACAAAAAAATTTAGCATTTTGTTCTATTTTTATGCATGTGTGTAAATTCATTCATTACTATCATCCAGTTCCACCATACTTATCTCCTAATATTTATTTATTTATTTTTTTTTTTTTTGAGTTAGTAGTATTTTGACTTCCATCGTTTTATTTATTATTACTAATTATATAAGCATTAACTTATTCAAGTTGTCAGATATGTTATAAAATTTTTTAATGTTTTTAGTATTGGAAGTTTGTTGTTTCTGCTATATTTATGAGAACCTAAAATTAAATGTAAAAAGTTGTGTACATATGGATGTGTAAAAAAAATCTTTTGAGATTTTTTTGAATGTAAATAGCAGTTTTTTTTTCTTCACAAAAACAGATGATGAAAAAGAATTAACCATGTAATAATGTATAGAAGAAACTTTGTTTCTGCTCACATCTGAATTGTATATAAAAAAAATTATATTTTACAGTTTAAAGGTGTCCCAGTTTTACTTCTTAGCCACCTCAACTGGTAGTTAGGCCTCTAATGACTTCGGTAAGTGGATAGGAGACAGTTGTGACAGTTTTTAGGTTTATATATATATATATATAATTTCTTCTTCAGCAAGTGTCAAATATTAAAATAGGTGTGTAATTAATTTGTTCTAGTTATGTATTATTGTGCAATCTTTGTTGGTCTTGTCCAAATGATAAAATTCTGTTCACTTAGGTTTTGTTAATCATTCATTGCCATTTTAAAAATGCTGTATGTATTATTCGTTCTTGTATGGATTTTTTTTACATAAAAGGGAAATATGCAATGAATGTGTTTATTATTATGAATGAAACAAAATTATTTGTTTTAAGTCAGTTTTAAAAAAGATATTAAGGAGCTTTTTTTTGTTTAGCTTGAGGACAGGACGTGTTACACTTCTTAATATGTAGTGACCCTGCAGACTTATCTTTGATTTTTGTGTATTACCTAACCTTTAGCATAGGTTTATTGGCTTTAAACAAATAACCATAATCCATTGTGATTGTGTGTTGATTGCTTTGATGACGGAAGTAATAAACTGTACTTATATATACATTATGTTTTAAGTGAGAACCCTCTACAATCCCCTATTATTATTTGATTTTGCAAATATATTAACTTTTTAGCTATAATGTGGGGATCCCCTTAACTGGACTTCACTGACCTACTAGTTAACTAATTTGTTATGCAACTTTGGGTATATGATTAAAAAGTAGCAATGTACATTTCATTTGTTTGCTAAAGAAATAAGTTTTCCTTTTCCTGTATGATTACCAGGGGGTGGTTTTGACCAGCATGTTTAGATTGATTGTTCTATCAAAAAAATATATATATTTATACATTTTTTTTCCAGTAAAAAAACTGATGAATATATATATATATATATATATATATATTCAGTTTGTTACTGAGGCACACATAGATTTTATAAAGCACTATACAATTTATTTATGCAGTATTGAAAATTATTCCTTCAGTACATTCATATGAAACATTAGTTCTCTTCCTTTTTTCTTCAGTTTTATTAAGAAAAATCATTAATTTGAAGGATTAATTTTTTGTGGAATGCGTCTTAATTTTAATGTAATTGGTGAGTTTGTGGAACATAGAGATTTATATTCACTTAGAATTAGTTAGCATTTCGTATATCAGCATGAAATAAATGGACTTAATTTATTGGCTTACTTAGGATTAATTATTGTGTGTAGTTCATTATCTCTGGAATTTTTCCAATTGGTTACGTAATTTATGTCTATTGTTCTTAGTTTTATAAGTACTGTGTAGTTAAATTATTTTTGTATTATTTGGTCCAATCCGTATTTAAACAGATTAATTTATTTATTAATTAGGTTGCATTTCTTTTTGTATTCTCTTTCATGTGATCATTATTATATGAAATTTTGTATTAGTTTATTTTTTAAGCCTATACAACCTTAGGATCAGTAGTAACCTTTCTAGTAGTGTTCAGCCACTTAATTGATTTTAAAATTAGGAGAAAATGTATTTACTATTACATTTTATCATACTGATGGGCATTAATTTTTCATTGTTATTCATAGTTATAATCTGCCCAACATAAATCAAAAAAATAAATTAAATTGGGTGTTATGATTCCCAGTGCTTTTACAGACTTTTTGGTTATGAACTTCATGTGTTTAGTCATAGTTTTCATCAAATGAAGATCATGGAAAGGGTACTAAATGCTACGTCATTCTAACACGTAGTTAATGTGATGTTAATTGGGAATAAAACAGAATTGTTTGTTTTTTGTCTTAAATTAGTAGATTAGTAAAAGAGTTTGAAATGGAGCATGTGAAAATAACATAATTAGTTTACAAAAAGATCCAAGTGATAAGCCATTAGTTAACTTTGTAATTTCCTTTTTAATGCCTGAAATTTTGATTTAAAAATTATAATTTTTATTTAAAAAAAAATTAAATATACCTTATTCTATGTGAATTTTTTTTTTTATTGTCATTTTACCAACTGTGATAAAAGAGAATTAAGTATTAATTAGATTATTTTATTTATTCCAATTGTGAAACAAAATTAAGCTTTCAAAGTGACTGTTAAATGTTAAATTTGAAAATTTTCAAATAAAATACGGGTTAAGAAATTATTGAAAATATAATGTTAGTTTTTTGTTTTAACAAGTAGAACACAATAGGTGCATTAGTGTGAGTTACAATACTACATTTGTTGAAAATCAATAAAAAGATGGAACAGTCTATTTTATTTGATTATTAAAAAAATATTACCCTGTTGTTTATTGATTTATAACTATGAAATATTAAAAAACTTGTGCGGTTATAGTTTATTGCAGCACAATTTTTTTAATATACATTTTAGTGACTGCAAATCATTGTGATATAATTGAAATAAATCAGTTAACTCTGGATAGCCGTTTTGTTTTGTTGTGAAGTTTTATTTTAAAAATAAGATAATTTAATCTTTATAAATTTTTTTTTTAGATAAAATTGTTTTTCAAATGTATGATAATATTGCAGGTTTTCAAGGGTGATATAAAGAGAGGAATTTTTGTAGTTTTTTCAATGTCTTTTATTTTGTTAGCAACGTCTTATCATGCATAAACTATATAAAATACTTTATAGCAAATTGAGAAATAAGAGAACAATCACAAAACCTAACCGGTTAGTTTGTTATGCAAGATATTAGTATTTTTTTTATTTTAACTGCTAATTGTATGTATGAATGCTTTTTATTTCCAGTCCACACCAACCATAATTCAACATATTTTTTTACGTGTTTTCATTTATTGGCATTATGTATTCAGATCAGTTTCCTCAGTAGCTACTACCTCTCATTGTTTTCCTTATCTAGGCTGTAATAAACTGACTTGAATATAATGTTATGACTAACAAAACTAGTTTTTAGTTTTTTTTTAAAGATTCTGTAGATGGAGTTAAAACTGTTTGACTTACTAGCTCTTCCGTAACTAGATATTAGCCCTGGTATGAAGTTCTGTTCCATTGAAACTAGCATTTTTTTAAATAATTTTTGTAATTTGTATGTTGGTTGATAATTGTAATACATTTTTTTAAAGATTTTATTTAATTGAAATCCACTGACCTCTACAGCCAAGTTTATCTGTCTTTAAATGCGGAAGTTTCAGAATTCAAATCCCAGTTAGAAATTGCAGTTTCTCCATATAAAATCGTATATTCCCATGATAGTAAATTAAAAATAAATAAATGTAGATATGTGTATAAATAGAGTTGAAAAAAAAAACATTGCATTTTGTTGTGTAGTTAAATTTCTTAATTTTATATTGCATAAAATATATAATTATATATATATATATATATATATATATATATATATATATATATGAGGTAGAGAGAGAGAGAGAGAGCAATTTGATTGGAAAATTATTTTGAATAATGGTTTTATTAGTTCTATAAGTAGATTGCTATTTTTAAACTTCCTTTCATGTAATTTGCTTCTTTCTTTTTTTTAATTGTCTGGTAAGTTTATATGAATTAATTCCATTTTTTAGATTGGATTCTTAAGCATTAATATATTTTTCTTATGTTATTGTCTGGAAATCTTTAAAAAAAAATTTCCTTGATTTGGTGTAATTTGTTGTCCTTGATTGCAGTCTGTTTATTGGTTTGTAATGATGAGTAAGGAAGGAAATAAAGTTGTACTGCTTTCCTTGTCAGTAGCGGCTAACCAGAGTAGAATATTGATCCAAACAAATGAATTGTATATGAGGTTATATCTAGTTTGAATATAGCCGTAGTACTTTGATGGCGGTTGTTCAGCATGGAAGAGGATGTTTGTTATTATATATATATTAAATTTTTCATTAAGATATTGTCTCATAAGATAGTGTAATGTAGTCGGCTATTTTTTAATATTTTTTTAGATTGTAATTATTAGTGCGGTGTGGGGGTGTTGTGTTCATGAGATATGCCGATAAAGCTGCTATGTATAAGTTTACAACAAGTTGCATTGTGC
This sequence comes from Lycorma delicatula, assembly GCF_047948215.1. Taxonomy (NCBI): domain Eukaryota; kingdom Metazoa; phylum Arthropoda; class Insecta; order Hemiptera; family Fulgoridae; genus Lycorma; species Lycorma delicatula. The sequence goes on along the minus strand of NC_134461.1, from coordinate 34,893,760 downwards.
TGTGTTTGGTTTCCAGGACATCAAGTACGATGTGTATGTTGCCATCCATTATAATCTGGCATTTATTTTTAGTAGCGCTGTGAAAGGGGGAGGTTTTAATTTTTTTCTTGGTGTACTGTGTTGTTGTTTTGGTCTTTGGTTGTCATAGCAATGTAATTTAGCCTGTTACAGTTTTTATTAAATTAATATCAAAGTAAAATGTGCTATAGACATTTTTTTTATTAAGAAAGATTTCTTTTTTTAAATGCATTATTTTCTATTTAAAAATAATTATACTTCGAACGTTTTACATGATTTTCATTACAAGTTTTTTTGAAACTTCTTTTTTGTTACTATTTTTCTGAAAATTTGCATTCCATTTTAATATTTGATAATTGCGGTTTTTACATTTTTTGGGTTGTTCTGAAGTGATAAAATTCAAATCTTATTAATTTTGAAGTGTTTATATTCTACATAAACATTGTCTAGTTCTTTTTTTGATCATATCAACTATATAAAAAAAAGAATCTTTAACATTATTTCTACCTTGAGTTTTGAGTGTGTTACTGTATTTTTATTTGTATGAGCAGTGTTTCACCCATTTTTATAATGTTATATTTTGATATGAACTAATTCGTATAATTTGTCTGCTGTTTATTATTTTACATATATTTAATATTAGTATTATTATATTATCGGTTATTACTTTTTTTATGTAAAAATAAAAAAATATCAAAAGTGCTAATGCTGCTAAAACAGATCAGAGATTGGCATGTTTTCTTTACGTTAAATAGTTGTATACATTTATGATAAAGGGTTAATCAATTTGAAGTGGCCCAAAAAAACATAAGCCGGTTGCTTGACCAATTCAAAAAAAGTTTATACTTACCCACTTGTTTCCTACGTGTTTAAGGATCTTAAAACAATTTTTTTATTTAAGCACTTTACCTGTGGGGGCCATTTTTGTTACGGTGTGCACACCTATTTTTGTAATTCTAAGGGTTTACGAAAAAAAATCAAACTAAAAAACTATTTGTCATGGAAGGATAAAAAAAAGCGATTTAAATTATGTTTTGTCAAGGTAAAAGATTGGTCCAGTGGTTTATTTACCTATCTCACTTCTTTCTACGAGAAAATTACCAATAAAGTTGAACATGAAAACTCTAAAATTTCACTTTGGAATTTTTTTCAAGAGGCAGGGATGGTATACACAGTTCAAATCTTTTTTTTCTATGTAGGTATATGTTAGTGTTACCATAAATAATATTAATGGTGATATACTTACCCCTAAATTTTTATGAATTTTTGAAAACTTAATTTTTTTTTTTTAAATTCAAACTGCTTCAAATAACTGATTGGGCTGGTGATTAAAAATCTCAAATTTGCACAACTTGCAGTGTTTTTGTAGATGTTTATATGGTAAAAAAGGTTTCTTGTTTATTGTTGTAATAAAAAAGGTTGTAACCTCTCAAAAATCATGAAAAATTTGTTAAAAGCGATACCATTTTGACTCTACTAAATAAGTGTCCCAAGGGGGTTTCTTGTCTTCTTTCCACTTTACATTTTTTGTATTTAGCCCCTATGTTGAGGTTTTCAGTATTTTTAAAGTAGATTTCCTTAAAAATTATTGATGACAGGTCATAATTTAATGATAAACTTAATACCAGTAACCTAATACAATGTTGATTCAAAAATGTTTGTAAAACTTACCCAAAGTGAGATTTCAAAGAGTAGCCTACATCTTTTTTCAAGAAAAAATACTATCAAAGAAAAAATAAATTGTAGAAAAATGTTAATTCTATGAAATAATCTATTTTTGTAGCAATGAAAGTTTATTGTTTAGTGTGGTTAACAAACGGCTATGATATCTTTCCTTATAGTTCTCTTGAAATTGTGTGAGAACGAACCAGTCATTGTAGTTAGTTAAAGTGATGTCAACTTTCTCAGGACTTTGTAGACCATTACCCACACTTTTCATGTTAAGACTTTTGAAATGATGTGTGTGGTCCAAATTTAAATTTGAAAAAATGTGTTCTTTAAGAGCTTGCTGTAATGTTATTTATCTTTAGTTTTTCTTAACTGGTTTTTTTTAATGAGTTCTCAAAGGGTCACAAGAGAACTCCATACATAAGGGTTGGCAAACGTTTTCATGATATTTACAAACACTAGTGTGACATCTAAATTAACACGTAAAAAATAAATTGTTTGCTTTCTTTACTAAATTTATAAATTTTAATGAGTTCTTTTGGCACTGTACTGTACGCTGTTTTATGATGCTCTTCATTCACATAAATTCCTATGGAACATTGTTCTTCCCATTGTTTTCTGTGAAATTACTTGAAAATAATGTAAAAATTTAACTGATTTTAAAATTTGCAAACAGTATTATTAAGTAAAACTTATTTTAATAAACACTGACTAATGTCAGACTGAAAAGTCTGTAACTGCAAAGCTAAATGATGCAACAAGCATAAATGAGCATGTTAAAACATGAATTTTCCTGACAACTGGAAATGACTTCAAACATTTGTTTAACATGAACACTGGAAGTTGAGTGGTTCAAACAAATCTATTTCAGCTATAAATGCCAAGAAGATAAGAAAAACCCCCTTGAGCACTTATTTAGTGAGTGAAAATGGTATCGCTCTTTAACAGTATTATCATGATTTTTGAGAGGTTATAATTTATTTATTAGTACAATACACAAGAAACTCTTATTTCCCATAAACATCTACAAAAACACTGTTGTACAAAGTGCAATTTGTGCAAATTCGAGATTTTATCATAAGCGCCATCAGTTATTTGAAGCTAAAGTTTGAATTTTAAAAAAACATTTAGTTTTCAAAAATGCAGAAAAATTTAGGGGTAAATTTGGTGAAACAACTTAACATATACGTACATCAAAAAAAAAATTCAAACTGTGTATATCATCCCTGCCTTCTGAAAAAATTAGCAAGTAAAATTTTACAGTTTTTCATGTTCAATTGGTAATTTTCTCATAGGAAGAAGAGGTAAATAAATCACTGGACCAATATTTTACCTTGAAAAAATATGAATAAATAGCTTTTTATTTCATCCTTCCAGAACCAATAATTTTTTAGTTATGATTTTTTCCATAAACCCTTACAATCACAAAAATAGGTGCGAACACCATAACAAAAATGGCGACCACAGGTAAACTGCTTAAAAAAAATTAAGAAAATAGTTATAAGGTGCTGAGACATGAAGGAAGTTAGTGGGCATGTCTCAGTTTTTTAAAATTGGTCAAGCAGTGGTTGCTTGGGTGACTTCAAATGGGTTGACCCTAAATCAGTTGTATATAAAAAGAAAAGAAACATTTATGTGTAAACTTTACAACTCTCTATTAAGCTGTCGATCCTCATTATTCTAATTATTAAAAGTGAATGATTAGTAAAATTATGTAGTGTTATTCATTTATACAGGTGCACTGATTTTATTAGGGGTAATCGTTTTAGGAGGGTGATTTTGCTAAAACTTTGTCTGGTAGAAATTCTTAACTTACTATTTTACAGTAAGTAATATTTTGGCAGTAACTAATGCTTTATTTCATTTGTTGTTTTTTTCTTTATAAAAATAAATTTAGTTAAAGTTATGTTGTAATATTAAAATTGTTATTTCACATTAGATATGTTCATTAATTACTTGGAAATTGTGGAGCAGCTGTTTTATACTTTGGTTGGTTATTTTTAAATTTTATAGTCAATTAAAGATATGAATTTAATTAACCTAGAATTTTTTGTTACATTAATAGTTTAATGATGCGCTTATTTGTATAGTCGAGATTTGATCAGTATTTTAAGAAAACTGACTTGCAGTTTGTTTAATTTTAATAAATTTAAAGAAAAAATATTGTATGATATTAATGTGGTCATGTTGAAGATCTGTCAGAAGAAAACCTTGAATATTTTTATTTAAGTATTTGCTAAAATTAATTTTCTATGTAATTTTTGGCACAAAATACAAGTTTCCAGTACTTAGGAAGTGCACAGATACTTATAAGAAAAATTCTTTATTTCTTTATTAAGTCCAGTAATGGATCGCTTGCCTGATTTCTTCATCAGATATTTAAAAACTCGCCTCCCATTACCAATGTAGATAATAAGTAAAGCAAAATTAAGTGTTTCAAAAAAGAAAAAATTACTAGGTCTAACAAACATGGAGAATTCAGGAGACCTATTATGAGATGTCCTGAGAAATTGCAAGTTGTAGGGTCAACAGTTGTAAACATCTGGGTCAAGTAACAAACATCTGCTCAGAAGTCCATATTGTTTGAACATTATTACAGGGCACAAATGCTATTCTAGTGGCATGTCCCTTCTTGAACATGCACTCCAAATTAACTCCCTTATTTTTCCAAAAAGCGCCCATGTAATCTTCCTTATGGTAATGCAAAAAAAAAATTTCACCTTTCATAAGGAAATGTAGCACTACAGAAAATGGCATTAGTGGACCCAGATTTCACCTTTTTAAAAAAAGACATTCTTCACACATTCTAGTTATTAAGATGGTCAAGGGAGGTCTGTTACAGAAATTAATGCTCTCCAAGAACATATTAGTTCAGTCAGTGTTTTGTAGTGATGGGACAATCATTACTCTTGTAGACTTCCATTCAATGACAATTTTCTCTACAAGTTTACATAATGTTTAATTTGAGAATTTCACAGTCTCTATTGTTTCAGTTTCTCCCTTTCCATTCATTGTGCTTAATTCAATGTACTTGTTTTATTTACTCTCAGTGATGAATAGATGAATTTTTCAAATATGTAGTGTGACTACACCTGCATTCATTTTCATTTCTTTTTGTTATAGGCTGATCAGCTGACTGAAGAACAGATCGCTGAATTCAAGGAAGCATTTTCATTGTTTGACAAGGATGGTGATGGTACCATCACAACCAAAGAGTTGGGTACCGTTATGAGATCACTAGGTCAAAATCCAACAGAGGCTGAATTGCAAGACATGATCAATGAAGTGGACGCTGATGGTAAATATTTGAAATAATTTGATTCTTATATTCATTTTTTGTAATTATTTCTTAAAACTAAGAATCTTAACCATTGTTCAGTTGTTTTACTCAACAACTTCAGTTCTTATTTTAATTATTAAATGAATTTGTTAATTTTTATTATTACTTTGATGTTAATTTAAAATTTTAATTGGCGTTTTCTTCTTTAACTCGTGTTTGTGATTGTGGAGTAAACATATTTAATACATAAGTTATTTCACAACCTATTATTATTACCTATGTACTTTATAGATTTGAAGGATTTTAAGCATTAAAATAGTTCAATTTTATTTACAGATTTTGCAGAATCAAAATTGTTTATTTTTTTGAGCAAATTTTATAATTAGTAATAAAAAAACCTTGCATTTTAAATTGAAGGTAATTTAAAACTGATTCAAGATTGTATTAATTTGTTTATAATTGATCAAACTTGTTTAATAAATGTTAACTTCTACACAGTTAAATAGATAAATTATTGTAATCGATGGATGAAGCCGTTGATGAAAATCCATCATAAAAAAAGTAAACAAAATAATAGTTAATAACAATAATAATTAAAAATAGTTATAGCAATCAAATCAAATTACATGATAAATGGTTTCATTTTAATTGGTTGTTATAAGTTAAACGAAAAACTTGTGAATAACCCTGTCTTAAGTATTGTGAACTTTTTTCGCTTTACTAACCAAATTATACACTGAAGTGTAGCAAAAAAAAAATTATTAATAGTTTTCTACATTGAGGAAATTCAGATCTGTTTGAAAAAACTTCCTTTTTTAAGGGTACAGTAATAGTGATTAGTAAATTTATTTTTGTCCTACAGTTTGTTAGTTATGCTAATTTGATGACAAACGGGGATATTTTATCAGCTTGCAGATCTTCAGTGTTGGCCAATATAGTTTAATCATTTTTTTTATTATAACATCAGTTGAACCTTTATTGATAAAATTGATTTATGTTATTAATTTTGTATACTGATTAGAATTAACTTTATATATATCTGCCTTAGTATAATAAATTGTTTAATGGCTTATCTTGGATGAATCTTTGTTTGGCATCTTAGCTCATTAAATAAGTCTGGTCAAGTATGACTGCCCTTTACCTTATCTCAAACTAATTAATTCGTATTCCATGAGACCAAATTCAGAAATGTGGCCTGAAATTTAGGTTCTTTGTAAATTCTGTTGCTAACAAGTGAAACAAGAGTAAACTGTAAGCAGAAAATTAATTATCTTATTTGTAACTATTTATATCTGCTATTTTATTCTATTTCTCAATTTCTTTATTCTCCTTTTATTTTATATACTACGTTTAAAAAAAATTATGATTAATGCTGTTGAGCGAATAAATATCCATTAGTAATGTGTTCATACTTGAAATAAATTTGTTTCATATCGGAATATAAAAAAAATAAATGTGATTTGTAAGTATTTCTGGGACATCTGTTAAGAACCTGATAGTGCCTGTTCCAGACTAAAATTTATTTTTAATATTTCCAAAATATCAGTTTACTTTGATGATGCCATTGCAACTCGCTATTAGGAGATAATTTTCTGTAGCCTGCTCTAAATAAAAAAGCACCAATTTATTGTTTTTTTTTTTAAATTATTGTTTAAATGGAAACTTGTTATTAATAAATTTTCCTACTTACACTTATTAAATGTTACAGTCAAACCTATTTCCACTTTGTTGCTTAATATTTGTAGTTTTATTGTAGTGTTGATTTTAATTTTCTATATTTAATGATTTATTGCATACTATTAACATCAAAAAGTACTGGTAACTTAAATCAGAGAATCATTTGTTAACTTGTACTTATTAAAAAGTAATTTACGTAAGACCATATGTTGTATGTTAAAATAAATTATGTGTGGGTGAAAAGTTGTAAATTGTTTGAAGAAGTTAGACTAGTATAACAAGCAGGTGGATTTTCAAGGTTGTATATTATTTATAAAATTGTATGACTATTGTTGATAATAGTAATTTGTATGCTGTGTTTATTTTATACTTGCATGTAAAATATGGTTGTAAAATTATTTCATTGGTTTGGGATGAAGGCTATTTTTGGTGTACATTATCTATCAGTTGCATAATTAAATTCTCATGAAGCAACTTTGGTAGCCTGTTCTGTTAATGTACATCACAGATTTTAATAATGTTACTAATGTTTATTAATTTAGTACACTACCACTTAAAACTTGTAATGCACCCTTTAGAACTCATAAAACTTATATATTGATTACTTCAGTCTGCTTTGTTAATTTTAGTGGTTATTAAAAATGTATTATAAATTTATTAAATTTTACAAAAATTAAATCCATATGACCAACAATACTGAGGGGAAAAAATTTTTTTCTTAAAAGGATATTTTGTTGAGCAGTAGAGGGAGAAAAGTTTAGGGATAACATTGGGCAACATTTTAAGTTTAGGGAAAACATTGTTCTACCCATATTTAGACATATCAGTAATGAGTTGAGAGGATCTGCTGTTATACATCAGGTGGTAAAACTGAGTACTTGATTCTTCATAAAAAATTAATCTTTAAAGAAACTGATCAATAAAAAATAATTCTTTGCAGCTATTACCTGTTAAGGCAGTTTCTAGAATATCAAATATGTAAATTAAATATTAAATGAGTTGTTAAGCCTATTAGTGATAATTTTTTTCATTATTTTTTTTTTATATTGAGATTAATACAGTGATTCAAAGAAACAGGAAATTTTGAAAGTTGTATTGGTAGCCGTGGGCCACCAATTTTGAAAGTTGTGGTACCACTTGATAAATGGCGCCAGCCTCTCTGTCAAGTCAGTAAAGTCTGTAAAGTCAAAAAATGATAAATCTAACTTTATTGAAGATTTGCTGACTGACACTTGGCTGAATATTCTTATAGAGGCAAAGAAACTATTATCAAATTGTATATAATCTAGCTAGGTCAGCAAATAGAAATTGAAAAGTTTAATGCACTTAACCTTTAAAGTGTATTGAGTGAAGTGATTTTAAAAATACATGCCAAAGACTTTGCTTAAGAAAAGTAGAATGTAGTCCACTTGAAGCTGGAGGAAAATTCTGTTATTATTCAAATTATATTAAATTAAAACAATAAGGTTGTTGGTGGGAATTAATTATTCAATTACTAAATGAAGTACAATTTTTTAAGAATAGGAACCTATAGACCAAAAGAAATGTAATCAAATTTTCACTTCATTTACTAGATAACCAATCTTAATTAATAGTAGACATTCAATTTACCATTGCAGTGTTGACTATTTTTGTTATTTGTCTGTGTGTAATATAATATTAATCTAAATAATTTGTTTGATGTTACCCTTTGACACTTAAAACCACCTTATATTAATAGATGATTATTGGGTGGACTGATTTTTATCATTAATAGCCTTGGTCTTGAAGAAATTTACCCTTAAAAAAGTTTTCTAATCTTAATATCTTAGTATTATTAAGTATTAATAATACTTAATTCTTATTTAATCTTAAGTATTAATTATTAAGTATTTGTACAAGAATATGAAATTAATCACTGAAGCATATTAAATGAATATAAATAATTCTATTATTGTTTTGCAGTCTTCAGTAGAAAGTGCCTTAATGCTCATAATTTCAATTATTATGTATAATGGTTATTGCTCATTAATTTAGTTTTAAAAAAAACTCCTTTTTTTTGTTTGTTTTCTTTAGTACAGAAATAAAAAGTTGTTAAAATCTTATTTATCCAGAATCACAGAATTCCATAATTGAAATAGAAGAGATTTTAAATGTTTTTTATTACTAACCACAAATCAATTAATTTTAATATAATGATTATTGAATTACTTTTGTGGGTTATTATAACAGCATTATTATATAAACATACACAAAGTATAGTAAACAATAACATGTGTGCATGGTTGTGTGTGCAACTGATTTCATTACCAATCCTGAATGCAGCACCTTAACATTTCTGTTTGAAATGATGATCCATGACAGCATGATAAAATTTTAACTTTTCTTCATTATGTAGGAAAATGAGTACAAGTTTGAATAACTGATGCTTTTTTTCGGAGATTAAAACATAATCATTTTCATGAAGCTTCATTTTAATTTTAAAATATTCTTTAATGTATGCTGAATCTGGATTCAGTGTACTGTGAAGGAGTTTATACATTTAAGTTAACTAATTTGATTGTTAATCTGTAAAGGTAATGGTACAATTGACTTTCCGGAGTTCCTTACAATGATGGCCCGTAAAATGAAGGACACAGATAGTGAGGAAGAGATCCGAGAAGCTTTCCGAGTTTTTGATAAGGACGGGAATGGTTTCATTAGTGCTGCTGAGTTGAGGCATGTGATGACCAACCTGGGTGAGAAGTTGACTGATGAAGAAGTGGATGAAATGATTCGGGAGGCTGATATAGACGGTGACGGCCAAGTCAACTATGAAGGTAATTTTTTTTTAAAGAATTGGTCACAATCTACTTTTTCTTTAATTTAAACATCACTAAAAATAAGCAAGCATCAGTATTTTAAAGTTGAAATTCCTTTCCCCCTTTTTTTATATCATATTTGCTCGAATAAAGTTAATGGTACATATGTAGCAGTTAATGACTAATAGATCTTGTTTTTTTTGTAGCGTAAGATGATTAGTTAATCAGATGCTATTAAAAGCAACAAAGATGATTTGTTCTTAATATAAATACATTCTATACTTGTTTACTAAATTTTCTGATTAACTCTGGACAATTAACATTGGACAATAATTATAACAGAATTTGAAGCCCAAAAAGCAAAATTGTATTAAATTTGTTATAAATGTTCTTGGAAAAATGTTGCAACTTTGTTCCAACTACAAAGAGCTTAATAATTTATAATTCTCATTTCATCTTGAGATTATCGACTTCAAATTTCTAGAAAACGCATAATTTTGAGTTGATGGTTGAATCTTTAGCAAACTGTTTTTTTTTCTTTTGAAAAAAAAATGAGCTTTGTTGCAAAGCTTGAAATACAAGTCACGCCCAAAACTGGCATATTTGTTATCAAGCTTTCTCATGTCATACTTACTGTGGAAAGTGTGGAATGAAAGTGCCTTATTCTCTGAACCATTGTCATAACAATTTGTTTTACATATAGTAACAAGTAACTATACACATAGTAACAAATTACTATAACTCTTCTATTGAAAAAAATTTACATAGCATCTACCACAAAGTATATGCAATTATTACATTGAATAACAGTTCATATTGACGTATGAAATAATCTTCTCATTTTTGTTATGTTTTTGAGATGTACTCTTATTTTATTTTCTGCAAAAATACTGTGTAAAAACTTTTAAAAAATTATCTAAAATGTTAATAAATTAGTTCTGCTTTTATGTTAAGTACATTGTATTAATTTACTCAGTTGGCAGAGAGGATAGTCAGATTCTGTTCATCTACAAAATAGTAATTTCATACTTAATTTGTAACATTATGAATTTTTTTTTTTTTTTGTAGTTTAGCTATCTATGTAAACGTGGATAAAGCAAAACAAAATGTTCATACATTTGTAGAATATTTGACTGTTAGCATTGTTAACTGTTAAAAACAATGGGATGCATGCCTGCAGACATTAAAAAAAAAAAGATCTTGATGTTATTAAGATAAAATTACTTTCTGTAAGACCAGAAATATAATATAACAATCTGGTGTAACGAATCGTGCATTCTACTTCAGATCTGCTAATCAGCAGCTACATTTGTCATTTTATGATCATTTGGATTACTTGAATTGTATAGAATGTAAACTCAGTTTTTTTACTTGGTTTATATTTATAGATTATTCGAGTGAATATGGTATTGTTAACCAGTAGTATTATGGTATTTGAAAGAAGTAGCTACTGAAATTAAAAAATATGTTCATTTTGTAGTAACTATTATGAATGCATATTACAGTACACTGATACAGTGTATGATTTGAATACTGCATTCAGCTGCATAATAAAGTTATAATTTGCATATTAAAGTAAATTTTTTAATTAATCAATTGTTTTTGTTGTTTGAGTAGATAACTGGTTTGTATATAATGATAATTACTGAGTTTACTACTCAAGGATACATACCACCTAACCACAGATTTAATATTTTTTACCCATGAGAGTAGTACATTTCACATTAAAATTTAATGATAAAAAAGATTTGAATTGTCAAATGAATTAAACCTAATCAATAAAATGAAAAAAAAACTAAAATTATTCTTAAATGAATATTAGTTAGCATTTTAACATTTTTAATGTTTGGCTGTGATTTTTTTTATAATTTTTTTTTTGTGTGAAAAATGTAATATTCTGTATGGTGTATGTATTGTATGTTCATTCACTGAAATTTTAATTTATTAGCAATGCTTTTTTCTTTATTTTCTTATTAGTATAAAGCATGTATTTAAGTTTTATTCACACTATAAATAATTATTTGCACACTGCAAGATCCAACAATTTTTAAAAAATATAACTAGTAAATAATTTTTGAAGATTTTATGAAGGTGATTTTATCTGTACATTCAAGAATTTACAAATTTACATGAGGAAACAAATTATATTTGAGTAACTCTGGTGCTATAACCATACTAAAAGTATTAAGTTTTGGTTTTGGATATTTTCCTGCATTTCTTTATATAATATATTTTTATAGAGTTTCAAGTGCTTATATTTTCTTGTGGTTTAAAATTAAAAAACCATTGATAGTGATAACTGTACTGTAAAAGTATGCATTTAACTGTATCTCATTTAAGGTGAAATAAAATTTTAGAAAATGTTCAATATATATTCATTTATGTTTAAACTGTGTAAAACTTACTACAGAATAATTAAATTTTAGTGCAGAATACTGAAATTGTTGCATATTCTTTTTTATATTTATAATTCAAATAATGGATAAATAAAAATTATCTTATTAACAAGTTTTCCTGTACAGTTAAGTAAATTAGAATGTCCTGGTTAAGACTGTGAACTGTTGAATTCTTACAATCGGATGGTTCCACAACTCCTGCAATGTTTTGGGGAATAGAATCTAGGAAAGTAAGGTAAAACCCATTGGCCTTAATCATGATTATGCATAATAAATGGATTCCATAAATCCCTCAAGATTTGATCCTACTGAATTATATTTGATGCAGTTGGAGTGTCGCTTAAAATGGGATAAAACTACCTGATTAAAATCGTATAGTTTTTCAGATTCATGCTGTTAAGATATTTAACTAAAAGTTATAAATAACATGATTATAAAAGTTAAAGTAAATGTGCCTTAACTTCATTACTTACAGTTAAAGAATTTAAATACATGAAAGTAAAATTAATAAGTATCATATATTTTAAATGCTAATAAAAAATTATTTGTAACTAACTGTAAAGTGTGGCTACTTCTTTAATCACAAGTGATTTCAGTATTATCTGTAGATTAATATTGCATCTTTATTGTTGGATCTTATGTAATTATTTACTCGTTGATAAGTAAAATCTTAGTAGTATGATGATGAGGATTAAATAAAATGTATCCTCTGGTATCATAATTTCATAAGTTTCATTAAAGCAGAAGTGTAATATTAATATATACTTCCAGCTGTTATTTTATCATTTTGTTTGCTTTAATTATTTTATTTGTATGTTTTAATTGTGATATAGTATTTTTTTTTTACGTTCAGAAGTGTTTGCAAAATGTTTCAAAGTAAAGCTGAACCATTTGCATTCTAACTATTTAAATTAAATGCACAAGTTTAAGTAGTGGTCTACAGAAACTTCATTTTGCAAGGAATGTTGTTCTTTTTTCACATTTAGGTTTATTATCTTCTAAAATGTTGGTTTTTAACTTTACTCTTAGTATAATGAAATTAACATTGAACTAAAATTGAATGAAATAGCATTAGCTAAACTTGGAAATATTTTCTAATGGATTTTATTTTTCAACTTATAGTATGCAGTAATAAATTATTCACCCAACAATGCTGATATGTCATTATGTACCTTTTTGTCAATAGAATAGATTTTTCTGTTTATGATTTTGGGACATCACAAAAGTTATTATTTTTACTACATTTTTATTTTTTGAATTGTCGCCAGATTAAAAAAAAAGTTTTGTTTAGATAAGAATTTTTATTGTTTCTATTAGTTTTGGTGGTGGGTAAAGTTGTTGCATGATTAAGTTATTAAAACATTTTTAATGGTAGCACGATATATAGACAATAGAGTATTTATTGTCTTGTTTTTTCTTTTCCGTTTTTTTATTATAGTTTATTTCTTTTAATATGCTATTTATATATATAATTTTAAGTGAATATTAGTGTAGACATTTCTGTCCTCTTGCAGATTTCCATACACTTGCTCAAATAGTTTTCTCGCGCTCTTGATAATCTTGACAAATCCGGTACGTTCTTATGTTGCTTACAGGAATGTTAATAGCTGTGTCGTTGAACACATTAGTTTGTTCTGTTTAGTCTCTCACGTGGACAAAAATATTTCTCGTTTAGTGCGCATGCTTTTCCTCTTTTTCCTTTCCTTTTTTTCACAAATAGATAAGTAAAATTATTACAAAACATTGTTTAAAATATTGTTTCCCAAATTGAAAAAAAAGTTTGTACATAATTTTTTTTTTTATTGATGAAATTTAAATATTAAAAATACCTTTAGTATCCTTCATAATGTATGGTTGTTGCATTTCATTACAGTTTTTAGTTTATTTTCCATTAAATAAATAAAAAGAATACTGTTAAATGAATAAATACTTATTTGAAATAAGGGCACAAAATGTCTATTGATTTTAGTAAATGAGATAAATTATGAAGTATTTTTAAATTAAATAATACTGTTTAAAAAAAAATGAATACTTCATTTTTTAGCCTGCTGTAACTTTAATTTTATGTACTTCTTTTTGTTGCCTTTTAATGTTAAAAGGATCAATTGATATTTAAGGATAACCTAATTTTTAAAAGAAATATAGAAATCACGTAATTTTAAAAGCAGATTGTTAAAGATATCCTGCAGAGCTTGTTCCAAACAAATTCTTATACAGTAGGCATGTGTCTTACGTAGTTTAGATGAAAAAAGTGGCATGGTTTATATGCATCACTTTAATGTTCTGAATTCCTTAAACCAAAAAGAAAAATGCGTGTGTATTTAACTAGTACAACCACATTTGTGTACACACATAGAAAATAATGAGATTATAGGATTCGAGGGAAATCAAGCTTTCTTTATAGCCCATTTAATTAAATTCTTATTATAGGCATATTTTACTATTGTAAACAAATAGATTTTTTTTTATGGAGAATAAAAAAAAATTTTTTGAGGTATAAGTCTATCAGATTATTTGCATAGGCAATTCATAAAAAACAATTGAAAAAAATTGAATATTTCTTAATTGATTAGATAACTTATAATATTAAACAGACTTTTTGTTTAAAATGCATTTTAAAAAAAATCATTTCAAAAATTTAACGTGCAGAGACAAAGTTAAAACCATGTTTTTTTGTTTGTTTTTTTTTCTTATAAATATTAATCTTAGCTGTTCACTCATTCCCACATTGTAAAATGGGTTTATCCCCCAAAAATTAGGGTGACAATATATATAAGGATGCATGTGTAATTAATTTCTATTAAATATATTCATTGGGTTTTTAATATGATTTAAAAGTGTTCTAAAGTTTTAAAAACTGGATTGCATAAAAGCTTCGGAAAATGAGCTTGATGATTTGAGTTGGCAGTAAAAAGCCTATTGTTTCCACAGTTTTAATCAAAAGAAATGTCAGTTTACAAGTTACTTAAAAAGTGCTGCTGTTCATTTTATTTTGTAGTGAGACTAAATTCTGTGTAAGATAACAAGTCTACTGTATCTAATGTGTAATGAATGTGTTTTAGAAATTAAGCAAATTTCTTTCATATGCATCAGTGAAAATAAAATTTTGTAAATATTTACATCTGTCTGATAAGAGAGGATTTTTTTTTAATCTGTAAGTAATATATAGTCTGACATATTCCCCATTACTTTTTTCCTTTATAATTTTATTAAAATTGTTGAAAATTTTTAAATTCTATTTGAAAGTTTTTTTTCCTTTAAAATGTTTGTATGCATTGATCTTGGTAATCCTTAAATAACAATGAGAAACAGTGGAAGCAAAATTAAGACATGAAAATATAAAGTTTATTTAACTGAAATAGTTTCGTAGATGTTTTAAAAATAGGTCCTCATTTAAGCTGGTAGTACATATATTCTCTATAGTAACGTTTCTTTTTGTTTGATGCAAATTACTGTAAAAAGAAAACATTAACTGGCATTTTAAGTTTGTACTTTACTTTCGTTTAATCGTCAAAGTAAATGACGTATAGGTTTAATAATAATACCTTCAGTTAAAAATATATTTAAAACAATAATAAAATTATAAGCATTTTTTTTTTACTAATGTTTAATAAAGGTTTTTGGTTTTTAATTTAAGCATGAGTAATTTTGATTTTTTTTTTAATTTTTCTTTTTTTTCAACCATAAAGAAAAATTTAAGTAAAATATTTTACTTAACAGTTTTTCTTACAAAATGTAATCTGTATAATTAAAAATTAAATTTTTAAATATTAAGTTGTTAAATAAAATAATTAATACCAAATTCCTGAAATAAAATCCTAGTTCTGATGCAATTTTTACCCCCTTATGATTTCATTAAATAATCATCTTAGATTTAGATTTTTTGATGTAAATAAAATTTCACAGATGCAGTTTATTTTAAGAACTAGTTGCAGATATATTCTTAAAAGAAATGTACATAAAAAAAGGATAAGTTTATTTAGAAAAAAAATTATATTTGTGAATGCAATTCCTTGTTATGCCATTCATTTGTGCACAGTACATTATAGCATATTTTCAACTCAAAACCTACATTTTTTCAAGGAAGAATAATTCTTTTTTTTCATGCATGACATGATTATTATAACATAAACACACACACATACATACATATCTACACAGAAATAACACAACACTTCACACATTTACAGTACTTAAAATATGAAATTTTAAACAAAAATTGTGAAAATATTTGTGTATCCCCTTTTTGTCCAAGCTTGTAGCTTGTCTCTATATACTGTATACATATTTTATGTGATTGACTAATTTTAATGTTTTTGTTATTGTATAGTCTAACTTCCATTTAACAAAAGTCTTAATTCTTTTTCTGAGATCTCTGAAAATTTAGAATTAAAAATTAAGTAGATCGTTTAATAACAGCGAATGTAGTAACTTAAAAGCACAGGCACAAAGCACAGACTTAAAATTATTGATGTTTTCAAATGATCTGACATATTTTGTAGCTAAAAACTCAATTTTTAGTTAGCAGTTCTAAATTATATTTATATACATATGAAAAACAAAAATTGACACTGTCCATAAAGGTCTAGGTTAAAATTAAGAAAGTATGTCTACATTTAATTAGATTTAAATTCCTACGTGTCCCAGTTTAATCATGTCGTTAAGATTTATTGGTCAGCCTGAGGTGACTACAACATTTGTAAGCTAGTTAATACCAAATTATATTTGGAAATTGCCTTTCTAATTATCAGGGTTGGGAGTAATTCATGATGAATCCTCCATTGACTGTTAATATTTAAAAAAAAATATTGTAGGTTATTCAATCATTACAAAGCAGCTTTGAATTTTAATAATTCTTTAGGGTAAGACCTACAGCATGTTTTGTTATGGTATGCATTAAGTTATTTTGAGGTGAGATTAGATATCACTTGTTGTACTCCGATTGTTCTATTAACATTTTTGTAATTAATTTCTTGGAAATTTTACTCAGTTTGACAAAGCAGATTAAATAGGGAATAGAAGATTCACTGTAAAGTTTTTAAATGCTTTTTAATCATTAAATCTTGGATCCTGTTTTAAAATCTGTGTACCTTAGTATGCATTATGGTCATAATAAAGGGTTCAGGACATTGAAATGTTGAATGTAGGTATGAATATAGCAGCAGCACGTGTATGTGGTGATATGAGTAAGCACTCAATGTTTATAAAGCATGATGGGTATCAAGTGGCAGTTTATGTTAAAATTCCTGCTGGTCAATAATGGAGTTGCTATGGTCAAATTTAATGATTATGGTATAATTTTACTTTAAAAAGCAAAAAGTACAAGGATTATATGATAACAGTTTAAGCTTTTGTAATAGATTAGAACCATTTAGAGGAATTATTAGGCTGTTGAAATAAACAGTTTTTTGTATCGCAGTGCAAAAAAGGAGGATTATGTTAACAGTTAATATTTAACTGTTAAAACTTAAACTGGGTATTCTCACTAATTTTTGAAAATTTTCGGTGAGTATTTCTACACAAGCAATTTCAGTGAACTGTTAATTATTTTAGTTATGTAGTGTTTTTTGATGGCGTTAAGACACAGCAACTTAATGGGACTTTAAGGAATCATTTTTATCATGGAACTACTGGATAAACGGGAATCTCTCTATACATATCTTTAGCGTGGGTGTAATAGAGTCCTTTATTCACCGAACAAGTTTGATAAAGGATAAGGAATAGAAATAAAGGGGACCATCAAAACCTGTATTTAGAAATGCCAGCAAGCGTCAATGACCTTATGTGGAGGATAATTTCAAATCCTTCTTTCAGTGTCAGGTGCCCATCCTACTCTCAATCTGTCAGTAAATGAATTTTTACCTGAAATTTACTAATTTCATTTGCTGTAGAAATTATAGCCCAGGAAGAACAAGTTTCCTAACAAAACACCCATGACAACGTGTATGTAAGTATAAAGTTTTGAATTGTTAGCAAGATTATTGTTGGTTGATACCATAGCATTATATGGAGATTTAGTTATTAAAATGCAGCATGAAGGTTTAATTGTCAGGATGGTTTGTAAGAGTAACCACATGATTTTCCAAAAATATGACAAATTTTTTTCTAAGATTTTATTTATTTTTTTTAATCGGTTTTGGAGTTTTCATTCAGTAATTTTAATTTTCATTAAAATAAGTGAGTTTAAATTATTTACGTTTTTCAGTTTAAATTTGATTAAAAATAGCAGAGATTATAAATCATAGTTCCTAATTTTCTGTTGAATGCGCCTGTTAGTGGAAGTTTGACTATACATATTTTCATGTGCAGATTTGCTTAAATATATATTTACCTGTCTACTTACAAATATTAAATTTAATCTTAACCGGTTTATTTACTTTATTTTATTATTTTTTAAAAATTATATTGACATTTACACACACGTACATTAATGTGTATTTTAAGTCAGTTTCTCTATGTTCTGAATGCATGTTTTACATTCTAACATAAGTTTTCTTAATGTTATTAATTTATTATAAACAGTTCCTATTGTTTGTTACAAAAACTGCATATTTAATATTTGATAACATTTTCCATCAGTCATTGAAAAAAAATCATTCAATTCAAGAAAAGTTTATTTTATTCATACATTTATTTTTTTAATTTTTCTTTAAAAATGAATTTTCATGCTTTAATATGGAATAACAATAGTTGTGTATGAATTAGTTTTGAACAAATTTGCATTATGTGGTTGCTTTGTCACAGAATCATTTAGTAATGCTGCTGTTGCTGTAATAGTCTTTATAGTGATCCTGGAATGTAAAGCAGGTAAAAATTGCCTGCTTTTAAGCTATGCTAAATTGATAGATGAAATATTTAAGTACATTTCAATTAAATTAGAGACTGTTTGATTCAAACTGATTAAGTAGTTTAAAAATAGTTGCTCATATTTCAAGTATATGATCATTTAATGAACACAACCTACTTTGCGGAGGGATGTGAAGTTAAACTAATGAGTATATATGTCTAATTGCCTCTTAGTTTTCCTTCTTTGTTTATGTATAATATATTCTTGATAAGAAGTGTATGACAAAAATTAATTTTTTTCCCTTCAAAATACCTTGTTTAAAAAAAAAAGAAAGAATTAATAACTGTTATTTATGAACAGTTGATTAAAATTTATAATTATCTGTTTTTAAAATAGTAAAAAGCATTTCGTAAAGTAAAATTTTTTCATTGGTTTTATATGGATTCAGATAGGTTTTTTTTTTTAAATAGTGACCAAACCATTTAATAAAATATTTTTCAACAATTCTTTCCTATAATTTTTTATGATTGTTTATAACTTTTAATTCACTTATGATATTCTTTCTGTAAACAGTTAACAAAGATTCGTTTAATATTCTGTTTATATAAACAGATTTTCGTTTGTATAAAAGATAAGGATAGATATTATATTGAAGTTGTATAAAAATATAATTAATTGTTGATATTCTATGTCATGCTTTATTTAATTTATATATGATGTGCTATTACTATTAGCTATACTAAATGAAAATTTAATTTTAAATTATGATAGAAGTTACTCTTAATCTTTTTTTTTACTTCATTTTAAATTAATATTGCGTTAAAAAGTTGTATTCTGTATGAACAACTCTCTCATGTAATTCATTTGGTATGTTTTCGTTTATCGTTATTCAGATTGGAGTTTTTTATGTTTCTATACGAAAAAGAAATGAATTTTTTATCCAGATGCTAGTGGAATCTACTTCAAATTTTTTTCTATTGGATTTTTCCTATTTCCTTGTAATATCAGTAATTAACTTTTAATGTTAAAAACACCTATGAACTTGAAAGATTATATTTTTTTAAATTAATATTTTTATAGCATTTATTATCTTCTTGTAACGTTTCTTAAAAATTCTATTTATTTTCTTTTTATAGGATGTTTTTTTTACTAAGATATTCTGTATGTTTAAGTTTGATAAAAGAAAACTTACAACCAAAAAGTTAATGATTTATTCTGGTTTGAGAATGTTGTTCAATATAGCAAACGCTGTTCTTTTATTTTCTAAATTTTTTTTAATAAGGTGCTAGTACCCCAAACGGATTAGCGAACAAGTATAAACATGATCTTAATGTTCAAATTATTTATTCAATGGCACATTTGGATTATTATTTTTAATCTGTGCTGCATATTTTTTTTTTAATTTAGGAGGCGGGGCTCACCTGTTAACACTTCAGCCAATTAGGCTTGTGTATCCAGTTCTGTTCAAATATTCCCGTAACCAGTAACAGTAGCTGTTAGGTACCAGCAATCCCAGCTTTTAAGAATTAGTTCACAGAACTAATAATGCAGAAGTGATTGAGGATAAGAGATAAGTGGAGAGAAATGACAATCCGTGTATCAGAAGGATCAATCGTCTTTCCTCAAACCATTGCTGCCTCAAGCATTAATATGTCACACATGTCTTATTGAGTTAGATTGTTTATTGTGATCTCATCATATCCATCATGCAGTTTCATTATCAGTTGTGATTTGCTTATTAATACTGATTTAAACACAGTTATGTTTATTTGCCACACAGCTTAAAAGATTAATTGTAAAGAGGTTGCATTGTTTACAGTTTGTTAGTAAAAGTTTTACTTATTTGACAAAAATGTAGTTCTACAACACTTGCTCTAATGATCAACCACCT
The DNA here is from genome assembly GCF_047948215.1 of Lycorma delicatula. Classification (NCBI taxonomy): domain Eukaryota; kingdom Metazoa; phylum Arthropoda; class Insecta; order Hemiptera; family Fulgoridae; genus Lycorma; species Lycorma delicatula. The sequence goes on along the minus strand of NC_134461.1, from coordinate 34,873,263 downwards.
CAAAAATCAAAATATGCACAACATTAATACTTACACATTACATATGTCTATTAGATGCATTTAGTTTTAGCATTCGTTAATGTGGTATATGGATTCCAAAAGAACAGATCTTGTAGGCTGTAATTGTTTTATTATCTACTTTTGCCAGAGATTTTTGATTTATTATAAAATGAAGTTTTATGTGTATGTAGATTTCTAAAGGGAATGGAAATTCATTCTGTTATTTGTGCATTACAGCATTTTTTAAAAAGATTGAAGCAGCTAAAGCAGCATTAAGAGAGCCCCCCCCAAAAAAGAAAAAGTGAATCTCCACTACCTCTACTTAAATTTTCTAACTTTCCTATCCTTTATTCCATCATACTATTTAACAAATTGAGGTAAAGTGTTTTTTATATTTTTTTTAAATTTATTTCCAGCCATATTTAAATTTGATACTTATAAGTGTATATTTTTCCATAGGAACAATTTTTTTTAAACTTTACCACAACTAAAGATTTTAATGTAGCAGTATTCACATTAATTTGTTATTTTAATGATAGGTCTGAATTCTTTAGATCAGGATATTTATCAAAATTAAAAAAAAAATTGTGCTTATCCTTATTAACTTTTCTGATTCATTAATGTGTGAGAAGAAATTTATCACTAAGTTATTGGGCATTAAAATCAGTGATTGTGTTATAAATCATAAATTCTATACTTTTTGTTATTTTTCTTTTTATAAATGTAAAATTTGATTTTGACCGTATATCTGTGCATTAGGTTTACATTGAATATATTTTTACTTGAAGAGAAAGATCTTTTCAGTTAATTGTTACTAATTTTTCACTTTTATTTACTCATTGTTGGTAATAATGTGGTAATACATTTTATTTCTTATAATTAATTGCATGAAAATTATACTCTAGTTTTTTAAATTTTTTGTTTTTGCATGAAATATATCTGTGGAACAGTTTTGTATAGATTTAATAATCTTCTGTAATATAAATTTAAAGTTTATATTAATTTAATTATAAATAAATGTATTATTTTATTAAACACCAATAATACATTTTTTTTTTTTTAGATAAATCACTGTTAACTAAATTGTTATTTCGGTTAAATGTGTTGATGCATTATAAATTCTTTGTTTGTAAATGAAATTATTTAAACAGACTTATTCCATTTGTTAGTATTTATAGACAAATAATATGGACTATTTTAAGTGAATCATTAGGAAACACTTATTTTTACAATTATTTTTAAAGAAACAAGCAGTAAGTAAGACTTAGATTGACAGGTAATTAGACTTGAGTTCAAAAACATATTAAATACACTCATTAATCGATTTGCCTATTTATACGTAAATGCTGTGCTCATTATCCACAATAAGTATTAACCATATACATTGAGAGCGCATCCACCACTATTTTTAACTTTTTTGATTCTCAGAGAATCCGTAAAGAAAGGATTAAATTTATTAAGGCAGCAAAAATTGCAAATATTCATGTATTTTGATTTAGATTTTAACATACTCAATTAAAGCAAACCGCTTTTTCTTTATATGGAAATGGGACTTGCTTGCTATGATTGTGATGTCTTTAATGTTCAGTTAATAAATTTATAAGTAAAATATGAATACCAAATTTCACTTCATCATTTACTTCTGATTTGTTGTGATTGATAGTATTCTGAATATTTATTTTTTTATTATTTTACTCTTTTTCAAACACTTCCATGAACACTGTTCACACAAATGTTATTTGAAGATTTCTGTAATTTATTTTGAAACAAAAAGTTGATTATTCTTAATATGTCATCGCATTCTTGTGGGAACTTATTTATATATTTATTTTATTAGATCAACCAAACCACAGAATAAATAAAGTAGGATGACTTAACTTATTCCACTATATATGCAGGAGCGCTTTCGTGATTCACTTACATTATCAGCTGCATTATATATTATCTAAAATTGCATCAAAAATTTCATAAAATATATTAACATATGCATTTATTTATTTTATTTAAGAATTTAAAACGCTTTATCTTTTTATTTTAAACTTTTATTCAGTTAAATTAAAAATTAAAGCAAAATTTAAAAATATGAAAAATTAATTAAAATTAACATTAAAAATTAAGTTGTAAAAGTTTTTCCATAAATATGACTTCAAGGTTAAAATCAAATTAAAATTAAATAAAAATAATTTTAAGTAAAGCAAGAGTAAAGTAAGTTCAGTTAATTGGACAACATATATAATTGGTTTACTTAAAATTATTTTTAATTTAGCTGAATAAAAGTAGTTAAAAAAAAATAATAATAAAAATATTAAAAATTTAAATTTAAAATAAAATAAATAAATGCATATTTTATTATATTATGTAGTGTGTGATGTAATTTAAGATGAATAATATATGATGCGAATAAATCACAAAAGCACTACTGTATGTGTAGTGGAATAAGGTAAGTCATCCTACTTTATTTTGCACTTTGGTTGATCTAATTAAGTAAACATATTTGTTTAAGTACAGAGGAGTATGATTCTTAATATATATGTATATTCGATTATTTGTTAACAACTTTTAAAAAATAAAATGTCATTTTGTTAAAAATAAAAGGCTTAATATTTTAACAAACAATAAATTTTGATAAAACTAATATTTACGGAGATGTAATATTTAATTCCTGATAATTTTTTTTTTTTTTTTAATTTTTAAAACTATTACAGAGGCGCTTAGCAAATATTAATGTGATTCATCTGTCCGAACTTAGATATAAATTTTTATATAGAAATAATAAAATGGCGGACAGGGGGAGAACAAAGGAGAAATCACCATTTTCCGAAGGATATTTTTTGTTTAGTTAGAGGTAGAATGTGAAAAAGTATAGCCAATCCACCATTTTAGAAACACCCTTGCATATAATTTTTTCAGGTTTGTTACATAGTATAATTTCTCGACTAAGAAAGCATAGAATTAGCTAAGCTACTGTTTTATTAATTCAGCAAGGCTAAATGTTATTCTATTGTGTTCTTGATGGTTGAAGTATGAGCAAGTTGATCAAACCTGTGGATCTATATCTATCTGTTGACATGTCTTGTTTATTGCTTGTTACATTTGAAAATTGTTACATATTATCCCACTTTTAACCTGTAGCGTACCAATTATGTAAAGTAAAAATATAAGTTAAACTTATCGACTTAGTTATATTAAATTTCCTAACATATTTTAAAATTCTTTTTAAGTTTTTTTAATAAAAAAAAAGTTTACAAACGTATTCGTTTCTATTTATTAGTTAAGAGATTGCTGTTTTACAACATAAAAGGTAAATGTGTTGGTTATTTGTGTGTAAATTTAAAGTGAAGTATGATTAAGTTTTATGAATATTGTTGGGCTGCCATAAATAGGATGAATTTTGTAAAAAAAAAAAAATAGTTTTGTTCAAGTATCTATTTTTAAGTGATTAAATTATAAGGTTCAAGAAAACATGGTTTGTTATTTTATATTAGATTGGAATTTCATGATGATAAATAATTACAGTAGATATAGCCACTGTGTTATAATTTTCAATTTTTTATTAGTTACATGAAAATCAGGTTCAAGGTATTATTTATTGATAGTATTTTATTGCAAACAAATCCCTCTCCCATAAAAAAATATTTACAGAACATTTTAGTTTTGAGAAAATAACATAATACTTGCTGAAAAATTGGTAATTTTAGCTGACAAAGTTTTAAATTTATATTAATAGCAGTCTAGTGATTCATTGTGGTAGCCTTTCGGTAACTTTTATTGTGTTTATTAGATTCAAATAGTACCACTATGTAATTAAGAAGTTATTTTTATTATTTTCTCTGTAATGTCATTTTTTTTACTTGAAAAGAAAGTTAGGGATGACATTCTACTTTCAAAATCTGAAAACAATTATTTGTAAGTTAACCAGTCAGTGGTTGATATAAAAGGTTATTTATGAGTTAACCGAGGCTTGTGACACATTGTGATGTGAAATAGGTTTAATTTCAGTTAACCTTAAATTTTGTTTTGACATTTTATGTCATGTCGTGTAATTATATGTTTGTAATTTAAAGTAAATCGTGTTACAGAATTTGTTACTATGATGACATCAAAGTGAGCTGCTGTGAATTTGTGCATCGTGCGTTTATTATCATCATCATCATCATTATCAGACCTGCATTTTCTGCTTTCCATTCTGACACTACTTCGAATTGGAAATGAGATTAGCGACACACACAAAACAACACAGACACTAATGTGGAGCTTTGATGTTTTCAGTGGTACGATATAAGTGAATGAAAGTTCTTATAAAAAAAATAATAAATAAATATCTGTGTAAATTTTTGTAAAAAAATAATAAGTTAGAAAATAATGTTAAATGTGGTAATTAATATTTATTAATTCTTTAAATTTGTGTCCGTAAGTTACATTATTATATAAACAAAAAAAAGAATTAGAGCGAATTTGTTTTTAACTCCTTAACTCCGTTTCCTTTTGGATAGGAGTCCAGACTTCTTAATTAGCACCACGGTAGGGCCCCTCACATTCCTAAAAATGAAGCATCCCTTGATTATTATTATTATTATTAATATTATTAAATTAATTAAAAGTTGGTGGTATATTATTATTTAAGTTGCAAAATTGTAATTTTAAAAAAGACATTAAACGTGTTTCTTCTATAAGGTTAAATTTTAGAGTTCTTCCTTATTGTGATCCTTCCTTTTGTTATATCCTTTTTTATTTTTTATTATTTTATAAATTTTTATTTATTTTTTTCTTTTAAATTATTGTAGTATAATTAATAATGTATTTACAATATAATTTTTTTTCTTTTGTTTATGTATTTATTTGTTTCATTGTGTTTTTAAGATAGTGTTTTCATATTTTGTACTTAGTTGCTCTATACATGTATTTTATATTAAACAAAAACATTTTATATGGTTAAGAAGCTTACTCATGCAGCACAATTTGTTCTTTTCTTATTTTACTGCAGAGTACAAGATATTACTTGTAGTTGCTCTGGTTGATGTTTGAAATGATGCCTAATTTATTATTTTGGTTGTATTACATTATATTTTTAAGATGTTGTATATTAAATTTATGGTTAATAATAATTATACTGTATTTGCCCTTACAAAGTGTATTTTTATTGTGACTTCATAGATTAAATCCAAACTCGGTTGAAAAAGATGTAAAATCATTATTAATTCCTTTGGTAAATTTTGTTTTTTTCATCGTCTTAGCTATTAACTCATTCCTCCTTAGCTTTTAATGATATGATGGTATCCTTTATTATATTTAACTCATCTTATCTGCCAATCTTATAGTCTACAATATTGTTAAAAGTCGTGCTCTTTTCTAATCCTAAATTCATTAAATGACATAAATGCATCATTAACCTCTTGCACTGGTAGAAGAACCATTCATAATTTAAAATACATGCATACTGCTACTGCATATGGCTGTGAACCGAACTACAATTTAGTAGTTGTATGTGGTGGTAATAGAAACCCTTCACTTAAAGTTCTTTGACAAATATTGTTGAATACTTATTTCTGTTATTAGGTGTACACTTAAATTCATGTACCTAATTGCTGGATTAGTATCTGGAAATAATGCCGTTTCAATATTCCATGTATTAAAAAGTACTTAGTTAAATAACTATAGTGTTAAACAACGTATACTAATTGATCCTTTGATTTTGGTTGAAATTTTTTTATGAAGCTACAATAAATACACATAATGTTCTTAAAATTGTGAAACTGATTTTGAAATCTCTGTAAAAAGTTGCTAATCTGCTAGTAGTTTTTTCTTAATTCTTTTGTTAGTAAAAAAATTTATATGCAAAAATCTCATGAAAATTTGTAAAATTTATCATTTTAATTAATTATATTAAGCAGGTCAAACATTGAAAAAATATGACACAGTGTAACAATCTTAGCAAATAAAGACCTGTAAAACCAGGGTGAATTCAAATTTATCTTTTAATGAACCTGTAAATGCATACTAGATCAAATTGCCTACATATTATAAACAATTCATTGTAGTAGTGGTTCAGAGTTAGTCTTGAGTTTTGTCTTAGGTATTTAATGTGAAGCATAAAATTGACCACTAAGTACCCACAGTGTTAGTAGTGTGGTGGCTTCTAGATCAGCCAGTCTCAGGTTTTCTTTCTCAGTCAAGGTCAGTTATCATATCATCTGATAATATATGTGATGTCATAATAAATAAAAGGCGGTCTTCTCTATACAAGAAAGAAAGTATGAGAGGGATAAGGACTGCTTGTTATCAGAATAGCTCCCATTTTACTATTTATATACAAAAAGGTTTGCTTTTCGCTCAAAAAATAAGAAAATCTTTTTATGTATTTAAAGAAGAAAAAACACTACGGTTCCAGGTCATAAAATGCATTAACTGAATTACCATTAATATTTACAGAAATCGTAATTTTGTTAATTGTGCTTAGTGTTGTAATAATAGCCAAACATTTTTGGTTTTTTCATCTCGCTCATGTAGTTATTACTTGAAGGACCTTTCAGTTAATTTGTTGATGCACAGATTTATTTTCTTTAATAACAACATGCACATAACTTAAAAAAAATGATTTGACTTTATAGTAATAGATCTTTCCTTGCTTTGTAAAAGTTTGGTGATATTTGTTCAACATGTTCCCACATTTAAAACATTGTGTGTCCCCCATATGTAATACCAAAATTCTCTTTATTCTGCCGTTCTCTAATTTATGGAAAGTTTTTTATCATCATTAATAAATTGTTTTCTTTTTAGCATTAGTTAACTCCAAAGTTGGATATGCAATAGGCTTTAAATGTAAAATAAAAATCCTCACGCCAACTGTATTCAAATAATTAAATTTTCTTAACTTATATAAATCAAAGAAACTAATGAGCAAAATGAAAGATGGCAACTTGATTCCTTAAATGAATGAGAAATCTAAGTTTTCCTCTATTACAGCAGAATCAAACTGCATCTTTATATAGTTTTGAAATCCAATCTGGCAATGTTAAAACCTAGCATAAAACCTTAAAAACTCTAGAACTTAAACCTTGTTTGTAGTATATAAATTGCCACATCTCCCTCATCATTTAAATTCTAGTTATGTGCAAATAAAAGGTAGTCTAAAAACTATTGAGCTTTTGTGCACGAAATAGCGTTAACATATTCTGGAAAAAATTGAAGACAAGCATGTAAGTAGTCATGACATCACCAGTGACCTAAACATCCATCACATCATTGTTGCGTTAACAATTCTGAGAAAGCTGGATTCAAAAAAGAGCTCAATGTTTGATTGCTGATGATGATGTCACTCTGAAACATTTACTCAGATTATATTTCTATCTACAAATCTACTGAAACAATGAAATCAAGCAAGCTGTTGTTTCTGAAACGGTTGTTCAAGAATGATGAAAAGTGAATAACCTAAGACAACAGTGTGTGAAAAAGAGCATGGTCAAAATGAGAAGCTCCACTGTCTGTGGCAAAGCCCACACTGACACCCAGGAAGGTTATGTTGTGCGTTTGGTGGGTTTGAGAGGGCATTGTGTATCACGAGCTGGTGCTGCCAGGCAGAATGATGTTAATCTATACTGTCAACAATTAGCGTGATTGCACTAAGCATTTCCAAAGAAACTGCAGAATTGGTCAATAGAAGGGTTGTAGCATATTGTGGTGATGACACTGGACTGCAAACATATTTAACAACCCTTTCAGAGATCGAGAGAATTTAACTGGAAGTTTTTAATGTATCCACTGTATAGCCCAGACCTGGCATTGTCAGACTTATCATTTGTTTCAGTCTCTGCAGAACTCTAAATTAGTTTCAAAAGAGGCTTGTAAAAACATCACAATTTTCTTTTGACCAGAAACTACAGAAGTTCTCTATAATTATGGGATTATGGTGTTGTTAGAAAAAAGGCTGAAAGACATCCAAAAAAAATTTTATGTTGTCTCACAATCTTATTTTCCAATAACAATAAATGTATTCTCAGTTTTGACTTGCAAAGGCTCAATTTTTTAGACAACCTAATAAATTAAATTAAAAAAATTATATTACAATACAAATTTATTAAGAAATTTTCATTTTCAAAATAGATATTGTATTATATAGCAATATTCACTTATAAATATCACAAAATATATTTTAGGTTATTTCATTTATCACACCCTGATGTCTTTTATATTAAACTCTCTTCCCACTATATATTATTGGTTACATTATTCCGTTATAGCTAATTATTATGTGTATTTAAATTTTTCCTCCAAACAATATATTTCTGTTTCATATAATTGCTGTAGATAATAAATTGCTGTAAATAAGGCTGACAGTAAGTAAAAGTCTCTGATTATCAACACAATTGCCTATTAACAAGTAAAGTTGTGTATTTCTGTGTGCATCACATCAGGTTGTCTATATACTCATTAGTTGGACATGTGGTGTTCACAAAGGTCTGTGCAGGCCAATTTTTTCAGATTATGTTATAGAGAATTTTTTATAATTTTATACATTCTGTTTTATAAGAAAATTTGCCTGTTGTAAACTCACATGAAGAAGACTTGTGTACATGTTACAACATTCTTTTATTCAAATCCTCATTGATAGATTCATTCTTATATCAAATTGAAGTTTAACACAACTTTGAAGTTAGTAAAAATAGATTATATTTTGTTTATATTTCTGTACCATTATTTTGGGAGGGGTGTGTGTTTACCACACCCCATGTTACTGTCAGTTCTGGGTTACTGATAGTTTCATTGTAACTATGTTATACATATGTATACTACTACATCTGGCGTTAACAATTTATGTATGTGTAGACCTAAGACTCTGATAGTTGCCATTGAAAATTAATTGTACACCTATTATATAAAATTATTCATTAATTATGATAAAAGAAGGATTTAAACTTGTCTCTAATGGTTAGAATTAATCATTGATCATTAAAACCTTACACTCGTTTCTTGCATGGCTGTTTACTGGCAAAGTGTTGTACTTCCTGGAACACACGGAAGGTTTTGTTTGTCAACTTAAAACAGCTCTAAAAATAAATCCAGTGGGCTTCCATTCAGAAAAAAGGGTGGCCAAAATACCTTGAGAAAAATTTTTATTCTGAAATTCTTTCTGTCAGTTGATTTATTGTTGATTGATGTGTAATTGCTATGTCTAGTTGAAGTCGCATGTTAATTTTTCATTATTTCACTGAGCTGATAACACTAAGTAATATCAGCATTTATTCTTATTGTAAAAATTATCGGATTGATAATACTTAATTATTTTTAAGTATAATCAATACCTGTTATCTTTTCGCATATGGCATGTCAGTTTTCAGCAAGGTGTTTGCTAGAAAAGTTTAGAACCAATTATGGTACCACATTCAATTATATATATTTTGTAAGTGAAATTGTGTTTTTGTCCATATACAGATGAAAATTTATTACCGGACCAATTTTTTCACATTTTGAAATGGCTTCAAAAGTATTAATTTAACATTAATTAGGTGTAATAACTTTCAAATAGTGTGGGATTAACTAGCATTAAAATATACCAAAAATGATTTAATCTTATGCATAGTTAAGACATATAATTTTCAGGCAAATACAGTAAATTTTAAAAACAGAACTTTAGTGTCACTAATTGATAATTGTAATGAAATCTTTTAACAATAATACACAAGTCATTTAAAATTTAATTTATCAAATAACTGAAGAAGTATTTTGTAAGTCATAGATAAAATGAGCAAGCTTCTTTTCTAAACATAAAATACATGATTATAGTAAATTAGTGCAATGAAAAGGTAATAAAATTTTAAATAGTGTAGGTACATCTTGTGTGTACACTTATTGGGTAAGTATATTGCATACAAATTATAACAGCAAGTACAACATTAATGAAATTATTTTGAGTACTTAACTGCCCTTGCCGTATTATTTTTCATGTGCTTGAATTAAAGTATTTGCAGTATTATTCATTATGTAAGTAACAAAGTCAAATTAGTAACAGAATTTTATGTTAGCAGTTTTATAAGGATCTAACTAAATTTTCTATTTTTAAATGTTTCTTCCTACAAGGAAATTCATACCTGCATCTATTCAACTTGAGGTATGTTAAATAATGCACTCTTCATAAAAATAATATATTGAGGTAGTAAAAGATGCTAATTGTAGTAAAATTGTTTGAATTATTTTAAATCAATCGCTAATTTGACTGGTAAAAATGTTTTATTTTTAACATAATGCTCAACTCTTTGGGGATCGCTGTGTAACTGACAAAAAATGCCACTGTGGTGTCAGGATATGTACTATTAAAGTGTTAGAACACACTTGGCTTTAACTGCTGATACATAGAATTACTTGACACTTTTTTTATGACATATAAGTTTTGAGGTAAAAAAAATTATGAAAATTACTGACATTTCTGTTGTGTTTAATAATTATGCTGGTTATTCTTTTATTAGGTGATTGTATAATCACGAAATACAATGGAAAAAGTAGTTTTATTTTGTTTCTTGAATTTATTTTATTAAAAAATAGTAACTATTCTTTTGCTGATTAATGTGCTTTGTAAACATAAAATCCTATTTAGTTAGGGCCAGTTCTTTATGCAATAAAACTATGCCTTTGTGGAAGAATGTATTGCATTACTACCCAATTTCAATCTTGATAAAAATTTCTATAACTAAATCTAACCGCATTAGGTAAGTATCTAATAATGATTATTCTGATTTAGATTTGTGTATTGTAGATAATGATAATAGTGGTTGTTATTTATAAGTAGCTGAAGATGATAAACTTTAGTTTTTAACAGTTTTTTTTTAATTACTTGGACAAATTACCCACCAAACTCAGCTTCTATTGATGATTTCTTTTTTTTGGGAACTATTACTTGCTAAAAAACCAAGTGATAGAATCAAACTAAACAGACTCTTCAAAAAAATAAAAGTTCTTTGGTACCAGTAACTGTAAATGAAAGTACAGGATTTATAATAATTTAATGAATTGGTTGATATGGGGATAATAATTAAACGGAATTTAATAGCATAATGATCCACTGCTAAATATACAAACACTTAGATTCAGAAAAATGTTAACGCTATTTGAACTAATTGTCTGTTTTTTCCATGTAATGCAAATTTTCAAAAAGGAATTACTAAATTATATGTGGCAAAACTTTCATCCTTTATTAGACCATGCTAATAATTATTCTAAGTGATTTCTTTCCTCAATTGATGTAAGCCCTTATTGGGACAAAAATTAATTTAAGGGATACAGTATTTACTTAACAAGCATCACAATGTGGGAGCATTGAATTTTTCATTTTGTGATACGATTCAAAATACTGTATGGGATTCTTTCCATTACACAGGATCAAGATCTGAAGATGATAAAAAAGTAAAATCTGTCTTATGTATATCACAGATTAAAATTTTCTATAGTGTGGTAAAAAGTATCATTATTTGTTATTGAAAACTTCTTTACAAATACTATTTAAAAGAATAGGAAACAAGAAAGTCTACCCATGAGCATCGACCATAAACTTCTTGTTTATGGATATTAAGATCACCAGGACAAAATGTGCTTAGAGACTAAACTGCTAAACATAAGAGGAGGGATATTATCAAAGAAAATTACAACTGGTTTGCCCAGGCATCAAACAATTTTTGTATAGTAAAAATATTACTAACTACTCATAATTAACTACAAATTAACTCACAATTTTCAAGTCGGTGCTTAAATTGGCAATTATTTCCTATTTAACTAACAATAAAATTATTATTGTTTTAAATTAAAAAATTCACATAAATTGAAAATAACCTAAGTAGTTCAAAATTTTGACATTTCACAGTACATCTAGCTTATTACTGAAACTTCTTTTTTCAACATTGTAGTATGATTCAGAAGTAAGCTGTTGATTTTTGTTTGTACATATTTTAGTACATAAGAAATAGGTAATTAATCTATTAGAGTATTATTTGTGGGTACCACAATAAATGAGTTGGAGAAAAATGGATATCTTCAGCAGTGTAATAAATTTTTTGTGTATGATTATTTTAATTAAATGTTTATGTATGTATATACATACAGTATTTCTTAATCAGTTGTACAAAAGTAATCTTTAATAATGATAAAAGTAATTGCTTAACAGAATTGTTAGTTACATTGCTAAATACAGTATCTTCAAATTTCATTTCCACCTAACAGTTAATTCCCGACATTCTCCATTTCCAATAGGTGACGTATGTGAAAGAGTAATTCCATAGTTCATCTTAGAGTTGCATACCCATACAGAGCGTGCTCAGTGTTGTTTATGATTTTATGAATCCAAATAGACTACTGCTGTTTGGAGACAATTCATGACTAAATATTGCAAGCAACCACCTCAAAGACAATCTGTTATTGCCTGGTACAATCATTTCATTGAAACAGGTTGTGTATCATATAGGTTGCCAGGTTAGGGTATACCTTCAATTTCTGAAGTGGCTATCGAACAAGTACAGCAGACATTCATTCATAGTTCAGGTAAATCAATGGGATACGCCAGCTTATAATTGAATATTCCTATGGTTACAGTATGGAGGTTATTGTGTAATCAATTCCCATTTAAACTATGTTTCAACTGATACAAGCTTTGAGTAAAGGTGATACAGAAAAACAAACTGAGTTTTGTGTAAACATGTTAAACAAAACTGAGACAAGATAATTATCTTAGTAAAATTGTGTTTAGTGATAAAAGAACCTTGCATACCACCGGTGAAATGAATCTATATAATGTTCAGATATAGGGTGAGCGGAATCCATATCACCATGTATGGACCTGCTAAGGTAAAGGTTTTTTGTGTTGTAAGCTATCACAAAATTTACAGTCCTTTCTTTTTTGCTGAGTCAACTGTAATTTTCACATGCTTGAACATTATCTAATGCCACATTTACAACAGAATATGGACACAGAATTTTTTTCCAGCAAGATTGTGTGCCACCACATTATCACTGTGCAGTTGTTGCATATCTCAATAGTAAAGTGACGACATGGATTGGATGTAGTGGAACACTTTGCTGGCCACCATGATCAACTGGTTTGATTCCAATAGACTTCTCATATGGGGTTATGTTAAAGACAGAGTGAGTGTTTTCACCTCCAGGAAATGTTGACAAGCTGTGACACCAGATAACACAAACTGTTGCTGCCATAGATCAAGGCAAGCTTCATAGAATTTGGCTGGAAATTGATTACAGATAGGACATCTGTCATGTTATAAAAGGTACCCATACTGAACATTTGTAAATAAAACTTGAAGATAAGTTCATTCAGTGTTATATCAAACATTTCTGTAAGTTATTTACGTTTTTCATTATTAAAGGTTACTTTTGTATAACTAATTTAGAAATAATATATCTTTATTGTTTATGGTGAGCTTGAAGGTACAAGGACTTAGTCATATTAACCATCTTGTTATTTTGATGTGACGCAATACTTGGTCACATCAATCAATTTGGAGCAAATTATAACCAAACTACCTACTATGCAGGACATTAAGAAATGATAATTTGTTTTCTTGTATCTTCAGTGAAGCGTTTTTGTGCTTTAAGGTAAATGAATAAATGTTCATTTAGATTTCATAGGTTAAATACTTAAAATTATCTTATTTTAAATATTTTACATACCATGTTATGGATAACGACTATTCACAAAAGAAAATTGTATATATTACACATAACTAACTATAGTTCAGAAAATCTTGTAATAACATATTGTTGAGATATAAAAAAAAATCTAGAAGTTTAATTTTTATCAAAAAGAATTTATTTATTCTTCTACATTGATATTCTTCCCTTCATTTTAGTCCACTAGAGATGTGACATACTTTTTTTGGGCATTTATTCTAATCCACAAAGTATTTTTTGGTTTAACCTTAAGTTCACTAAGTTATTTTTTCCCAATTTCTATCTGTCATCAGAAAATTGTTCTTTTTAATTTTATCTTAAAGGAAAGAAAAGATGTGAAGAATATAAAGACTAAGAATATAATACTATGTTTGGCTAATTCACAAATTAACAGTGGAGTGTGTGCTGGAGCATTTTTGTGATTCATCATCCATGATTTGTTTGACCACATTTATTTTGTCACAGATCTGGGGGTTCACAATGTGTATACATGCAGATGCATGAGAGAATAACATATAAATACCTTGAAATTTTATGTTTATTGTATTATTATAGAAAAAAAAACATACTTAAACATTTTTTTCGCAAACACTTGATTAAAAATATTTCACCAGTTGCATCCAGTATCAATGAAAAAAATATAAATTTATGATCAGGCTTTGATCTTATATGGCGATATCATCAAGCAAAAAAAAGTCTGTGTGATAACATTAAATAAAAAAGTGGGATTAATATTTGATGATTTTATCAAAATGTATTCATTAATTTTTTGAGGTTATATACTTTTTCACAGATCTGGGTTGTATTCTGTGTATATGAAGATGAATGACAAATAAAATATTCACTTTCTACTATCAGTTGAATAGAAATAATGCTTTTCATAAAATTTTACATTTATCGGAAAAAGTAAATTATTTGATTCAGTTTTATCACCTTTTTTGTTTAGTTGATGAATTAAGGTATCTTTCAAATCTTTTTGAATTTTTTCCTTCACCCAAATTTCTTTAAACTTAAATATGTCTAAATTGTTGCATTTATCAGTCATTTTAAACATATTTCTGCAACAATGTTATCTTTACTAATGGTTTTGTTGTTTTTCAAACTCTTAATAATTTCATTTGAGGTGTTAAAGAAGGTTCTGTTTTAAATTCTTTGAATTTAATCATTTCTGCTGTATTTAGACATTTATGCGGTTTCTCAAAATATTTTGCCAGAGCGTCTTATTTTTGAACTTGGCTCACAATGAATGAAAACCATTAATTTAATCCTCACAAAAAGATGATAAAACCAAATTAAACAACTGCTGATGAATTTTACTTTTTCCAACATGAATAAATTGTTATTAAAAACATTATTAAATAGAATTTAACTGATAGTTGAAAGAGAATTAGGTGAATATATAAATGGGTTACAACCAGACTGCATAGAACAAATTTTCAGTATAAAATTAATTTTATAATACCAGAAAGTTAGAAGTCTGCAATTAATAGTTATTTTTGTCGACTTCTAAAAGGCATATGAGTCTATACAGAATCTACACTATATTAAAAAAGTGTGATTTGAATAAAATAATGAATCAAATTAGGACTTTTTACTTTAGTGTTTAAAATTTGTTAGATTTTCTTTAGAAATCACCAAATGATTATTGATCTGAAATTCAAAAGAATTGGTAGGCAATTC